>NC_086454.1:246444816-247044816 GCF_028390025.1 Pseudophryne corroboree | reverse complement strand
CAGTACTACGAGCAGTGTTGCAGTATATTTGGCCACACAGCACTTGCCACTCCGGTGAGCTTGTCATCAAGCATCGCAGCGGCTGAAACAAGGCAGGTACCAGTGGCGGAAACAAGCCAGTCCTGTGCTGCGGAATCCCTTCCAGATCCTGTGCCACTATCTCAGTCCCTACCATCGTCCTTGCTGTTACTTGATGAGGATGAGGACACACAACAGACGGAAGGCGTTGTCACTGAGGCAAACATCGTGCCTAATACAAGTACATCACAACACCAGCCAATGTGGCTGTGGAAGAAACGCAGGCTGGGCCCAGTCAGTGCAGGATTCCAGGAACGACGCCCTTACGTGGAAACAGTAAGTACAACACTCCAAACTACATAAATAATTAACATAACCTACTAAGGTAAAACAACTACTAATAAAATAACTACTAATGTATATTCAATAAAAGTCATGCTCCATTCCGACATGCAGTTGTCGGAATGGACCCGACACCCCCTCTTCAAAAGAGCGTCCAAATCCCACTGTCGTATTTGGCAGCTCCCATGTCCTGCTGCTGCTGTCAGCGCTGCGGGTGCGCTGACAGCAGCGGCAGAGAAAGCTGTCAGCAGCGCCGGGGGCAGAGGGGAGTGGTGAGTGGCGCTAGGGGTGAGGTAGTGTTCCTTCTAGGCTGTTTCAGCAGGGTGCTGCACCCTGCCCATTTTTGAAATGTGAAAAAGCACCCTGCCCTTTTTCAGTGCACCCTGCAGGATCATAAATTGCCCCCTTGTATACAGAATGCAACCGAGTGCATGTTACAATGTAGTTGTCTACTCCTTGCCTACCTCTGAAATTGGAAACAATTTCTATCCTTTATGAACTGGATGGCAGAGGAGGCACTGTAAATGGCATCACTGCAGTGGCTGCCTGCATAACACACCACTCTGATATAGAGGGAAAGAACAGGGTAAGCAGTGAGCATGTACTGCTTACACTATTTCCTTAGTAGAAGAAAATACTTTTATTTTGTACCTATACTGTATATTTTAACCCTCTGCTTAACTTTTCTGTTTTCTAACACATAGGGATTATAACTACTTCAGCAGTGGAGGAGATATTTATTATTATCTACTTATTATGTGTATATACTATTGCCTTTATTTCAAGGAGACTGGACAAATATAGTATTTTTCTCAGTACAGATGTTGGGTGTTACATGGGTGTCCTATATGTATGTAGTAGCGGTAAATGATACATTAAAGAGAAAATATATAAAAACTATAAACATATGCGCTATGCTTTGTGCGCAGAGTCACATCAAAAATGTGCCCTTCAAAATGAAAATGTACCCTCCTCAATGATCAGCACCCTGCCCTAAAAAAATCCTAGAATGAACACTAGTGAGGGGGGAGCGGGCTCCGGCGCGGGAGCTGAGGGGGAAGCGTGATGCGCCGCCGGAGGTGAAGTGATATCTGCGGCACCGGGATGGGGGGGGGAATAGTGGAGGAGACGGAGCGTACGGCGGAGGAGACGGGGGAGCATCGGCTGCAGCAGTGGAGGCTCACGGCAGCATAAACCCGGCTCCAGCAAGCGGGCCGTCTGCAGTGCTGGAGCCGGGTTGACGCTGCCGCTGGGTCCCTGCTCTCCCCGCTGCTCCCCTGTCTCCTTCTCTCATATCACATATCTGAATCCGACTTTTTTTAAAGTCGGATTGAGATTTATGGAAATTGGGTATTAACCTGTCGGGTTTGGCCCAGTTTGCGGCAATCAACGCTGATCGGTGGCTGAAGCCGCCAATCAGCGTGCATTCCGACAAGTTGGGTTTCCCGACTTGTCTGAAAAAATAGGGACGTAATGAATAGGTCGCAACCCCTTCCAACCTAAAACTGTTGGAAGCTGGCATCTTTCCAACAAGACGGCAGTTTCCGACAGTTTTCAATATACCCCATTATATTTTAAATCTGGCAGACTGTACGCAGTGTGTAGGTGGGAGGAGGGCACAAACACGTTTTCCAACTCTGCTTCTTTTGTAGTGTATTCTTGAACAATAAGGTTATTTTTTGTTTGTTTTTTTGTCCACAGTATATAATGTGCCCGCAAGGAGACGGCGTCCCAACAAAACGGAACAAGCAACTCGAATAATGACCACTGTGTTAGCAGAGAAACTTGAGCAGATGGACGCAGCCATGGCAGCTCGAGAGGATGCCCGCCTTGAGCGCTTCCTGCAGGCTTAGCAGGACATGAATAATACCCTGATGACCCACATGACTATGGAAACAAGGGAAATGCAGTCATTTCAAACGTCATTATTTGAAAAATGTATAACCATGAGGGAACGTCCACACCCAATGGCACCTCAGCAACCACCTACAAACATCCCTCAACACTATCCACACTATGGCCCTTCATCCTACTATGACCAAACCCAACATCAACACACCCACCCTCAATTTACCCATCCTCCACAAACCTACCCTCAATATAATCAGCCTCCACAAACCCATCATCAATATACCCAGCCTCCACAAACCCATCATCAATATACCCAGCTTCCACAAACCCACCCTCAACACACCCCACCTGAATCTGACCATCCCCCACATACACAACCACCTCCTGTTATGGAGACAACTCCTGACTCTCCTGTTTACAGGATGTTACCTTGAGAGGTTATTGTTTATATTGTTTATTTCATTTAATATTTGTTAATGCAAGTGTATTGCAAACAATGTTGTTGCAAAAGTTTTTGAAACCAAGGGTTTATATTATAACAATTTATAAGGTCTATGACCGGTTCTTAAGCCTGTGTCCATGTCTATAATTTCAAATTGGGACAACATACAAACATTAAACATGTTTATTTGAACTGAACACACAAATGCCATGAATAACCAACAAAGGGAAAACATTTAAGACAATAATGAGGAAAGGTTGCCCATTAGAGCAGCCCTCATCTGTTCTGCACTTCCAGAATTATCACCCATATATGTAGTGCATTCAGGTGCAGGGTGCTCAGCTGAGTCCTTAACGGCCCACTCTGGCAGAAAGTCTTCCCTCTGAAATGCACAAAGGTTGTGAAGAATACAGCAAGCCGCAACAATGTTGGGCATGTTTGTAAGGTCCACATCATTGCGCTTCATAAGGCAACGTCCCTTTAAGCGTCCAAATGCGTCTTCCACAACCATTCTTGCAGAGCCTAGGGTGTGCGTGAAGGCAACTTGATTAGATGTCAGCGTAACATGTTGGGTGTACCCCTTCATCTTCATCTGCCATCTTCGTAAGGGGTAGGCTGCGTCACCGATTATGTGGACTTGAATTTCAACTCCATCCACAAATTTAGATTTCTAGTTTAAAAATTGAGAAAGATTAAAATTAGCAAAGATCAATTGGTATATGCACATCATCACATGGGTGGTTTTAAGGTTGCCAACTGTCGGGATCCCGGCGCACAGTATACCGGCGTCGGAAGCCCAACAGCCGGCATACCAACAGTTTTTCTCCCTCGTGGTGGTCCACGACCCCCCTGGAGGGAGAATAAATTGCGTGTCGCCTGTAGCGCGCAACTGTGCCCACAAGGGCCTCATTTGCGCTTGCTACGCTGTCGGTATTCCGGCGGGTGGGCTTCCGGCGCGGGTATGCTGGTCGCCAGGAAGCCAGGCGCCGGCATACCATACCACACAACATTACATTCCTGCTTCCGGGTCAATGGTCGTTGAATGACATTACATATCTCATGGGACTGCATTCTCTGCTGACCAACTGACTAGGAACTACACATCCCACCATGCCCTACCACATTTCTGCTATTAGACAATGCTATATCTGGGCCACAGCATACTGACAAATGTATTACCAAACTAGCTGGAAAGGCAACATTCTACAGGCATAATGTAAGAATTACTCGTTCATATATACCACTCCAAATGACCCAACACATTTGGGTGAAAAGGCTCGGCTACTGGACTTTCGTCAATGAATGATTGCCGTCACCTGTGTATAAACACCATTATTACTTCAACACGGGTGATGGCGGTCATACAGGGGGAAAGTCCACAGCAGTTTATGTTGGTGTGTAATATTGACAGTATGGCAATTTATAATAAAGTACATGTACACCAGGCCCTGCAATCCAAAATTGTCATGATTAGATATTTTGACATACCTCTCTTGGAAAAAGCCGTCCACCTTCATTGTTCTCTGCTACACGGTAGAGATCGGAATTAGCAAGCACACGTGCATCATGTGATCGACCCGGCCATCCAATAAAAACATCTGTGAAGCTAAATATATATATATATAAATATATATTTACTTGTTCTAGTAGGTCCCAAAAATACACTTCATTAAACAAAACAGAATGGACAGAACATTATTACCAATACTTATGATCGACCACAGCTTGCAAAACAATTGAATGCCATCCTTTTCTGTTATGGTAATCCGCTGGATTGTCCTCAGGAGCAATTATAGGGATGTGTGTTCCATCTATTGCGCCAGCGCACTGCGAATATCCTTTTGAAGCAAACCCCTGAATGGTCTCGTCTAAACGTGGGCCTTGCGGAAGACAAATAAATCTATGGTATAGATTGTCCACCAAAGCACGGGTGACTTCATGAACAGTGTTGCAGACAGTAGAAATTCCAACTCCAAATAGACAAGCGATAGTGCGATATTCGCCAGGAGTGGCGTACCACCACAAAGCAATGGCAAGCCTCCTGCTTGGCTCTAATGGTCGACGGAAGTTTGCAACTTGTCTACTGAGTGCTGGGGTTAATAGATCTAAAAGGTAATGGAATGTCTCATGTGACATTCTAAAGTGAGCCTTCCACTGCACGTCCTGAAAGTTAAGGACACTCTGCATGAATACATCACCACTCGGACGATCTCTAGCCCACAATCTTCGCTGTGTCGACAGATTTAAGGCTAGAATGGTGTTCATGGAAGCCTTAAAAGGGCTCTCTCTCGCATGACATTGCGCATACTCCTCCCATACTCAGACAAACACTGCAGTCTTCTACTACTCCTCCTAAAACACTCGATAACCAAGCTACATAATGAGAGAATAGCAAATATACTCTCATAAGCAGAATCCAGAAGTAGTACAGCAGAAAGAATGACAAACTCGCTGGAGACGTGCTCTGTCTGCCATGATTGCTGCACTGATCAAAGCACTCCTCACCACCTCACCCTCTTTTATTGTGTAAAAACGTCATATGTGTGGGCCAGAAAAGTCCATTTATAATGACAACCACTGTTTTCTATGGGTGAAACGGGTTCAGTGTGAAAGGTACCAAAACGGTAATGAAATGGTAATATACTGGTTACAACATGCGATGTGAAAGGGGTTTAACTGCTCAGACCCGTTTTAAGTACCATTTAAAATACTGTATCAAAAGCAGATTTTGCGATGTGAAAGCAGCATAATGGACAAAACCATGGGGGTAATTCCAAGTTGATCGCAGCAGGAAATTTTTTAGCAGTTGGGCAAAACCATGGCCCTCATTCCGAGTTGATCGGTCGCAAGGCGAATTTAGCAGAGTTACACACGCTAAGCCGCCGCCTACTGGGAGTGAATCTTAGCTTCTTAAAATTGCGACCGATGTATTCGCAATATTGCGATTACTAACTACTTAGCAGTTTCAGAGTAGCTCCAGACTTACTCTGCCTGTGCGATCAGTTCAGTGCTTGTCGTTCCTGGTTGACGTCACAAACACACCCAGCGTTCGCCCAGGCACTCCCACCGTTTCTCCGGCCACTCCTGCGTTTTTTCCGGAAACGGTAGCGTTTTCAGCCACACGCCCCTGAAACGCCGTGTTTCCGCCCAGTAACACCCATTTCCTGTCAATCACATTACGATCGCCGGAGCGAAGAAAAAGCCGTGAGTAAAAATACTTTCTTCATAGTAAAGTTACTTGGCGCAGTCGCAATGCGAACATTGCGCATGCGTACTAAGCGGATTTTCACTGCGATGCGATGAAAAATACCGAGCGAACAACTCGGAATGAGGGCCCATGTGCACTGCAGGGGGGGCAGATATAACATTTGCAGAGAGAGTTAGATTTGGGTGGGTTATTTTGTTTCTGTGCAGGGTAAATACTGGCTGCTTTATTTTTACACTGCAATTTAGATTGCAGCTTGAACACACCACACCCAAATCTAATCTCTCTGCACATGTTATATCTGCCTCCCCTGCAGTGCACATGGTTTTGCCCAACTGCTAACAAAGTTCCTGCTGCGATCAACTCAGAATTACCCCCAATGTGCACTGCAGGGGGTCAGATATAACATGTGCAGAGAGAATTAGATTCGCCTCTGCCTGATTCGCTGGGCGGGAGGGGATTCGCTGGGCGGGAGGGGGCAGCATGGCGGCGTTTGGCCGCCGTTTTGTGGGGGCTGTCCGGCCAACGCAGGCGTGGCCGGACTGTGCGGGGGGCAGGCCACAGCGGCTGCGTGACGTCACACGCAGCCACTGCGAGCCGGGCAGCGACGAGTAGCTCCCGGCCAGCACGCAAAAGCTGCGCTGGCCAGGAGCTACTCCTGAAGTACAAAAGCATCGCCACTGTGCAATGCTTTTGTACTTCAGCGACGGGCCAGGGGTCGACATGCGTGGCGGCTAGCCCTGTGCTGGGCATCCTGCCGCATGTCAGTATGACTGATCGTAGCTGTGCTAAATTTAGCACAGCAACGATCAACTCTGAATGACCCCCCTTGTCCATTAGCCAACAAATTTGCTGCTGTAATCAGATCTGAATTACCCCCATAGAGTGAGTGGTAATGCCAGTGGCATAGCTAATCTTGCCTGAATTTGCACTGCACATGCAAAGTACAGTGGGGGTAATTCAGATCTGATCGCTAGGCAGCAATTTCTGCTGTCCTGAGATCAGATATTCGCTGCCTACAGGGGGAGTGTATTTTCGCTGTGCAAGTGTGCGAACACATGTGTAGCAGAGTGCACAAACTAATTTTGTGCAGCCTCTGCACAGCCCATTACTTACTCAGCCGCTGCGATCACATCAGGCTGTTGAGGACCGGATTTGTTGTCAGAGACCCTCCCTTCAAACGCTTGGTCCCATCTGCATTTTTCTCTTACGTCTTAGAGGATGCTGGGGTCCACATTAGTACCATGGGGTATAGACGGGTCCACCAGGAGCCATTGGCACTTTAAGAGTTTGAGAGTGTGGGCTGGTTCCTTCCTCTATGCCTTTCCTACCAGACTCAGTTTAGAAAATGTACCCGGAGGAGCCGGTCACAGCTAGGGGAGCTCTCCTGAGCTTTTAGAGTTTATTTTTTTACAGAAGGCTGTTGGCAACAGCCTGCCTGCAGCGATGGACTATGGGGGGAGCAGTGTCCGCCCTGCAGGGACTGAGCCACTGACTCCGCTGGCTGGACACTGAGCTCCAGAGGGGTTGGATCTTTCCCCGCCACAGGGGACTGCTCGCCCCAGCAGCATGCCGCCAACCCCTTACAGAAGCTGAAAAGTGGTGAGACACCGAACCCCCAAGCAAGCAGGGTGCCGGTGTGAAGATGGCGGCAACGGGGAGGGAGCGCAGTACTAACTGCGCTCCTGTGAAGGTCCAGAGGCACATGGTGCGGCACTGTGAGGGGCGCCCTGGGCCAGCGCTTACCCCCACACTGGTCAGCAAGTCTGTCGGGGTCCGCGGATCTCAGCCAGCAAGTTTCTCCTCAGGCCAGTATAATCTATGAAGAGTGGGAAGACAGCGCCATGAAGGGGGCGGAGCTTCTCCTCAGAGCGGACCCAGCAGCGCTCCAGCGCCATTTTCCTGCCTGCACATCGCTGGATGGAAGAACAGGTCCCTCCACAGCAGCTCCAACTGTCAGTACACGGTACCAGGGGGTTGTAGAAGGGGGAGGGGAGGCTGTAAAACGACTGTGTCTCCTAATAAGGGATACAGTCAGCGCTGACAAGGGGTCTCCCATTGCTGAAAGCGCTGTGTGTGGGTTGGCTCCATCTCTGTGTCTCTCTTGCCTTTCTGGGGGCAGAGGGGGGGACTCTGTCTGCCCCCATCTGTGTGTGTGTGTGTGTGTGTGGAGTGTTTGGTGGTCTCCTTTAGCTACACTGTGTCATATGCTGCAGAGGATTTAACCTCCCAGGATGATCCCATTCCATGTAATCAGGATAGCTCTGGTTTAGCACAGATACCAGCAAGCAGTGCCGGCGCTACCCGCTCAGCAAAGCCTGCAAAGCAGGGAGGTGCCGCACATCAAAGGCGCACTCTCCGCTCTGCTACTACACCTGGCCTTCCATTGTTGCTGCCAGCTGCGATCAGCCTGTCACACTGACAAGCAGCAGCGGAGCTGGCAGCATAAACAGAACCTCCTCAGTCTGATCTCTGGTTTCAGGGCCGTCCCACCTTCCCTCACGTCCCGGCTCCTCCCCGCTGCACCTGTCAATCTGGATGACAGACAGGCAGCAGCGTCGCCCCCACCCCCCTTCCCTCCCCCAGTCACTAAGAGACTGCAGTCTTTAGCAGGTGCCCGCTCCTTCCCCCCTCTCTCCCCTCATCTTCCTCTCCCCTCATCTTCCCCTCCCATCAGTGGACATTCCGCGGGGCCCGGGCACTTTTATTTTTCCTTTGCAGCCACATGCTGCACTGTGCTGAGAGCAGAAGTCGGGCAGACAACTCTCGTTGCTCTGCTGAGCCTGCTTCCTCATTAGGCATGAACAGGAAGTCAGTCACGTGTGCACATGTGACTGCACTGGAGGATCCTTAAGACATGAGAAGAGGAGCAGCCCAGCAGATCTAGCAGGCAGCCATAACTACTGGAGGAGCAGACACTCAGGTAAATGCTGCTGACACACATGGGGAAACTGGTGTATTATTGTGTGCTAGGGAGGGGTGTGGGATGGTATATAAATGTGTATTGGGGAGGGGGGGTATACTAATGTGTGCTGGGGAGGGGGGGTGGTATATAAATGTGTGCTGGGGGGGTGGTATATAAATGTGTGCTGGGTAGGGGGGGGATGGTATATAAATGTGTGCTGGGGAGGGGGGGATGGTATATAAATGTGTGCTGGGGAGGGGGGATGGTATATTAACAATGTGTGTGTGGGGGGGGGGGAGTGTCATATTAATGTGTTTCTTTTTTTTAATTAGTGCATTTTCCCACTGCTTGTCACCCAGTGCCTCTCCCTGGCTGTCACCTCTCTCCTGTCACCCACTAACTCGCATTGCATCTCTCTCTCCTGTTACACTCTCCCTTTCCCCATCACCTCTCTCTCCTGTCACCCAGTGACTCCCACCCTCTCTTCGTCACCCTCTGTTTTCACCCTCATTGTCACCTCCCTCTTCTTACTGTCACCCACTGGCCACTGCCTCTACCTAGCATCACTCTCTGCCCTTCTCCCACTGCCTCTCCCTGCCTTTCCCCTTTCCCCATGCGCTCTATCTCTCCTGTCACCTGCTCCTTGTCACCTACTGACTCTCCTGTCACCCACCGACTCTCGTCTAACCCTTTTTCTCCTTTTATCCTCTGACTCTTACCCCCTCCCTGTCACCCTCTCTTTTCACATTTCTATGAAACATTGTAAAGAGACATGTTAAGAAGACATACAGATGTGTCCCTTCTCAGCTTAAAGGGTAATTTGTGACAAATGCAACTCGTTTTCGCAATAACCGTGCCCGTGGGTGTGCAAGCACCCGTGATCCATAGGATCGCATGGTGTATACACTCCCGCGAACGGGACACTGCTTGCTGTGGCTAGTCACAAGTGAGATGCGTCTGCTTGCAGGTAGAATGAGAGTGGCCACATCTGTATTTGTAGAGGGGCGCAAATTTATAGCTTGCAGGAGGGCGCCAAACACCCTAGCACCGGCCCTGCCAGCAAGGGAACCAGAGTGGGTTTCCTCTATCAAATCTTGGAGATTTCTGACAGGGTTATAGTGAAAGTAGTGAATCTTCAACCCAGGTATTACAGAGCTCTATGGCAATATGACCTGTTTCTAGGTACCTCAGGACGCCTCGCTATATACCCCCACAAACGTGCGCTTGTGCATGTCACACCAGATGACACGGATACCGATTCTGACCCTACAGATGGTGATGGGGATGTGTTACGGGGGTCCGCATCCCTTGCAAAGGGGGTGCAATTGTTGACAGAGGCTCTCAGGGATGTGTTGAATATTAATGATACCACACCTGAGCAGGTTGAGGAGGCTTTTTTCACTGAAAATAAAAAAGCCTCACTAACCTTCCCTGCGTCAAAGGAATTGAATGCTATATTTGAAAAAGAATGGGAAAACCCTGAGAAAAAATTCCAGGTCCCTAAAAGGGTCCAGGTGGCATTTCCTTTCCCTGAGGAGGATAGGAAAAAATAGGATTTTGGTACCTACCGGTATATCTTTTTCTCGTTGTCCGTAGAGGATGCTGGGGTCCACATTAGTACCATGGGGTATAGACGGGTCCACCAGGAGCCATTGGCACTTTAAGAGTTTAAGAGTGTGGGCTGGCTCCTCCCTCTATGCCCCTCCTACCAGACTCAGTCTAGAAAACTGTGCCCGAGGAGACGACATACTTCGAGAGAAGGACTTAACACAGATAGTGGTGGGATTCATACCAGCTCACACATACAAGGCACGTCAAGACAACTAGCTTGAACTATTCAGCAATGGCTGAAACATTACTTACCAAGTAACAATGCAGTACTCAACTAAAACAAAGTCGTACTGAACCAAATAACAACAGCAGGAAAACGAAGCGCTTGGCAGGCGCCCAGCATTCTCTATGGAATACGAGGAAAGGATTTACTGGTAGGTACCAAAATCCTATTTTCTCTTACGTCTTAGAGGATGCTGGAGTCCACATTAGTACCATGGGGATGTACCAAAGCTCCCAGAATGGGAGGGAGAGCGCGGAGGCTCCTGCAGAACTAATTGACTGAACTTCAGATCATCTGAGGCCAAAGTATCGAACTTGTAGAACTTTTCAAACGTGTTCGACCCCTACCAAGTTGCCGCTCGGCAAAGTTGTACTGCCGAGACACCCCGGGCAGCCGCCCAAGAAGACCCCACCTTATGAGTAGAGTGGGCCTTAACAGATTTTGCACACAGCAGTGCTGCCGTAGAATAAGCGTGCTGGATAGTGAACCTAATCCAGCGGGAAATAGACTGCTTAGTAGCAGGACACCCAATTTTCTAAGGATCATATAGGACAAACAGAGTCCGACTTCCTGTGATGAGAGGTTCTCGTCACATAAATCTTCAGAGCCCTCATGACATCCAAGGACTTTGAAGTAATTGAGGAGTCAGTAGCCACTGGCACCACAATAGGTTGGTTGATATGAAATGCCGACACAACTTTTTGAAATAACTGCTGACGAGTTCGGAGCTCAACGCTATCTTCATGGAAGATCAAGTAAGGGCTTTTGCATGACAAAGCCCCCAGCTCGGAGACACGTCTAGCAGAAGCTAAGGCCAACAAAGTGACCGCCTTCCATGTAATTTTTTTTAGCTCCACCTCCTGTAGAGGCTCTAACCAATCCGATTGGAGGAACTGCAACACCACGTTGAGGTCCCATGGCGCCGTAGGCGGTACAAAGGGAGGTGGGATATGCAGAACTCCCTTCAAAAAGGTCTGAATCTTAGGGAGGGCAGCCAATTGCTTCTGAAAGAAAATGGATAGGGCTGAAATCTGGACCTTCACAGATCCCAACCTCAGACCCATATCCACTCCTGCCTGCAGGAAGAGGAGGAAACGTCCCAGTTGAAATTCCACCAAAGGAAACTTCTTGGACTCACACCAAGAAACATATTTCTTCCAAATACGATGGTAATGTTTAGACGTAACCCCTTTCCTAGCCTGTATGAGGGTAGGAATCACTTCTTTCGGGAATACCCTTCCAAGCAAGAATCAGGCGCTCAATTTCCATGCCGTCAAACGTAGCCGCGGTAAGTCTTGATAGGCGAATGGCCCCTGCTGCTGCAGGTCCTCCCGAAGAGGAAGATGCCTCGGCTCTTCTTGCAGTAGATCCAGAAGGTCTGCGTACCAAGCCCATCTTGGCCAGTCTGGGGCAATGAGGATCGTTTGAACCCTTGTCCTTCTTATGAGCTTTAGGATTCTTGGGATGAGTGGGAGTGGTGGAAACATGTACACCGACTGGAACACCCACGGAGACACCAGGGCGTCCACCGCCACTGCCTGAGGGCCCCTCGACCTGGAACAATAACGCTGAAGCTTCTTGTTGAGACGAGAGGCCATCATGTCTATTTGGGGTAGACCCCAAAGATCTGTTACCTCCTTCAACACCTCCGGATGGATACCCCACTCTCCCGTATGGAGATTGTGTCTGCTGAGGAAGTCTGCTTCCCAGTTGTCTACTCCCGTAATGAAGATGGGTGACAGCGCCAACGCGTGCTTTTCCATCCAGAGGAGTATTCTTGTAACCTCTGACATTGCCGCTCTGCTCTTAGTTCCGCACTGTTGGTTTATGTAAGCCACTGTTGTTACATTGTCTGACTGTACTTGAATGGCCCTGTTTCTTGGAGGGGCCGCCTGAAGAAGACCGTTGTAGATGGCTCTAAGTTCCAGAATGTTGATGGACAGGCCAGCTTCCAGGCTTGACCACCTTCCTTGGAAGGTCACCCCTTGAGTGACTGCTCACCAGCCACTGAGGCTCGCATCCGTTGTTAGCAGAACCCAGTCCTGAATCCCGAACCTGCGGCCTTCCAGTAGGTGAGGCAATTGGAGCCACCAGAGGAGTGAAATCTTCGCCCTTGGCGACAGACAAATTCTCTGATGCATGTGTAGGTGAGATCCCGATCACTTGTCTAGGAGGTCCAGTTGGAAGGTCTGAGCATGAAACCTCCCGTACTGGAAAGCCTCGTAGGAGGCCACCATCTTTCCCAATAGGCGAATGCATTGATGAACCCGGGGTGGCTTCAAGACATCCCGGACCATGGATTGGATAACCAATGCCTTGTTCCGCGGAAGGAACACCCGCTTTACTTCCGTATCCAGGATCATTCCCAGGAATGACAATCTCCGGGTTGGTTCCAAATGTGACTTTGGAAAATTCAGAATCCACCCGTGACTCTGAAGCAGCCGTGTTGTGAGAACAATAGATTGCAGCAGCTTTTCCCTGGACGATGCCTTTATCAGGAGATCGTCCAGCTAAGGAATGATGTTCACACCCTGTTTGTGGAGCAGCATCATCATCTCCGCCATCACCTTGGTAAACACCCTCAGTGCTGTTGAGAGTCCGAACAGCAGGGCCTGTAACTGAAAATGACAATCCAGCAATGCGAAGCGGAGATAAGCCTGATGCGGCAGACAGATCGGAAAGTGAAGGTATGCATCCTTGATATCCAGGGATACCAGGAATTCCCCCTCTTCCAGACCCGATATCACCGCCCTAAGAGACTCCATCTTGAACTTGAACTCCTTTAGAAAGGGGTTCAATGATTTTAGGTTCAGGATGGGCCTGACCAAACCATCCGGTTTCGGTACCACGAAAAGGTTCGAATAGTAACCCTTTGTCAGCATGTGCGGTGGTACCGGTACAATGACTTGTGCCTCTACCAGCTTTTGGACAGCGTCCTGTAGCACTGTGCTGTCCTGCAGCACTGTGCTGTCCTGCAACAGAGTTGGTAAGCCCGACTTGAAAAACGATGAGGAGGGAGACTTTGAAATTCTAGCCTGTATCCCTGAGAGACAATATCTACCACCCAGAGATCCAGGCCGGATGAGACCCAGACATGACTGAACTGTCTGAGTCTCGCTCCCACAGACCCCACCTCCGGGCCCTCCCATCCACCGTCATGCGGAGGACTTTGGGGTACCTGAAGCAGGCTTTTGTTCCTGGGAACCTGTAGCGGCAGGTTTCTTGGACTTAACCTTACCTCCCCTGAAGGAGGTATTGGATGATTTGGCCTTTCTGGTCTTGCTGGGCTGAAAAGACAGCTTTGTAGCTGAGAAGGATTTCTTCGGAGCAGGTGCTGCTGAGGGAAGATACTGAGACTTAACCGCTGTAGCGGTAGAAATCCACGCGTCTTGGGCATCCCCAAAGAGAGCCTGGCCTGTATAGGGTAGCGACTCCACAATCCTTCTGGATTCCGCTTCGGCCGACCACTGGCGGTGCCACAGTCCCCGACGAGCTGAAACAGACATGGAAGAAATTCCCGCAGCCATGGAACCCAGATCTTTCATGAAACCTGCAGAATCATGAATGTTGCGTAAATACAATGCAACCTCATCCCTATCCATCGTATCCAAGTCCTCCATCAAGGCAGCTGACCACTTCACTATTGCCTTTGCAATCCATGCACTAGCAATAGTGGGACGCAATATGGCCCCTGAAGCAGTGAACACTGATTTCAGAGTATTATCAATTTTCCTGTCTGCCGGCTCCTTTAAGGCAGAGAATCCCGGCATCGGTAAAACCACCTTTTTTGAGAGTCTGCATACAGATGCGTCACCAAAGGAATTTTATCTAAGACAATTGATATACATAACGGAACGCGATAGGGCTGCCCTCTCTCACCACTGATATTTGTAGTTTGCATGGAAACCCTAGTGAGGGCGATTAGATTGAATCCTGATATCTCTGGACTGAAAGTAGGCAAACATGAATATAAACTAGCCCTCTTTTCCCACTTTTTCCTATCCTTCTCAGGGAAAGGAAAAGCTACCAAAATCCTCTTAGGAATCTGAAACTTTTCAGGATTCACCCAAGCCTTTTCAAAGATAGCATTCAGCTCTTTTGACGCAGGGAAGGTTAGCGAGGCTTTCTTGTTTTCAGTGAAAAAAGCCTCCTCAACCTGCTCAGGTGTGGTATCATTAACATTTAACACATCCCTGATAGCCTCTATCAACAACTGCACCCCCCCTTGCCAGGGATGCGGACCCCCACAATACATCCCCATCACCATCTGTAGTGTCAGAATCGGTATCCGTGTCATCTTGTGTGACCTGCACAAGCGCACGTTTGTGGGGGTATATAGTGGGGTGACCCGAGGTACCTGATAAGGGCCAAACAGCCATGGAGGACTGCAATACCTGGGTTGCAGACTCATTACTGGCAACCCTGTCAGAAATTTGAGAAATCCAAGACTTGATAGAGGAAAACTACTCTAGTTCCCTTGCTGGAATCTGTGCTAATCTGATTACATGGAATGGGATCATCCTGGGAGGATAAATCCTCTGCAGCATATGACACTGTATCCCTGGACATTGCTGCTGGTGACCACCAAACACACACACACACACACACACACACACACACACACACACACACACACACCTACGTTGGGGTAAGACAGTTTCCCCTCCAAGAATGGCAAGAGAGAGAGACAGAAATTGGAGCCAACCCACACCAGTGCTTATCACAAGGAGAAAACCCCTTATCAGCGCTGACTTGTGCTCCTCAATAGGACACACAGTCAACTATCAGCCTCCCCTCCCTTCTACAACCCCCTGGTACCGTATTACAGTAATCTGGAGCTGCTGTGGAGGGACTAGGATCTTCCTTCAGCTACTGCATGCAGGAAAATGACGCTGGAACGCTGCAGGGTCCGCTCTGAGGAGAAGCTCTGCCCCCTTCATGGCGTTGTCTTCCCGCTCTTCTGATTTGAAAACTGGCCTGAGGAGTTATGCTGGCATGGATCCCTGGACCCCGACAGACTTGCTGACCAGTGTGAGGGGTAAGCGCTGGCCCAGGGCACCCCTCACAGCGCCGCACATTGTGCCTCTGGTACCGTCCAGGAGCGCGGTTAATACCGCGCTCCATCCCCTGTTGCCGCCATCTTCACACCGGCCCCCCGCTTGCTAGGGGGGTCGGTGACTAACACACCACTTGCTTCAGCTCTGTAAGGGGTTGGCGGCATGCTGCCGGGGTGAGCGGTTCCCTTGCGGCGGAGACCGATCAGCCCCTCTGGAGCTCAGTGTCTAGTCAGCGGAGTCAGTGGCTCAGACCACGCAGGGCGGAGACTGCTCCCCCCTTTAGTCCCACACTGCAGGAAGGCTATTGCCAGCAGCCTCCCTGTAAAATAAAAAAACTCTAAACTAAACTTCCATAGGAAAGCTCAGGAGACCTCCCCTAGCTGTGACCGGCTCCTCCGGGCACATTTTCTAAACTGAGTCTGGTAGGAGGGGCATAGAGGAAGGAGCCAGCCCACTCTCTTAAACTCTTGAAGTGCCAATGGCTCCTGGTGGACCCGTCTATACCCCATGGTACTAATGTGGACCCCAGCATCCTCTACGGTCTACGAGAAAAGGATTTACCGGTAGGTACCAAAATCCTATTTTTTTTCTAAATTCTTTGACTTTCTTGTGAATTGGCATTTGAAAATAAACATGTTATAAAAAAAGCAAGGATCATAGCAATACAGAACAATATGTAAGTACCAATACTCAAAGAATAAGCATACATTTACCACACTTAAGAGAAAATGCCAACATTATTTAATTAAAAGGAAAACATGCAAGCAAACCAGAAATAAAGAGCAGGAGGGAAATTAAAAAGAAATGGAAAGATGGGAAAAGAGAGAGAGAGAGAGAGAGAGAGAGATCAGTAAAGAGGACCACTCGGCAGGGGACAAGTATAAGAAACCGTATACAATATCTGAGAAGATAAAAGGAAGCATGGAAGAAACTTATAAGAAAAACATGTCACAAAGGCCAAGATACTGTGGGGTAAAATCCAGATCATGACGTTTCAGGATGGGCTAAAGCCTTATAAGTAGGGGATGTTTTAAATTCTATCCAATTGAACAATATAGCTTGGAAAAGACCATGTTTCTCAGGGGCAGAATAATAAATATCGCCCATTGCCATGTAGAAATCCAGACGCTGACACCAGTCCCAAACTGTAGGCGGAGAATGCGATCTCCATCTCACCGGAAGGACTGTCCTAGCCGCATTATTGAAGTGTCGAAGCAAGGAGTGTTTATATTTAGAGATAGGGATGTTAGAATGGGACAACAGCCAAAAATCGGGGCCCTCAGGTGCAGGTGATCCTAAAATCTCTGTAGTAAGTTGTTTGATACTGTCCCAGTATTGGGTTATCAATGGGCAGTCCCACCATATGTGAATAAGTGAACCCTGGGCACCTTTACATCTCCAGCATAGAGGGGATACTCCAGGATAGAATATGTGTAGGGTCGTCGGGCATCTGTACCATCTGGATAATAGCTTAAATTGTGTTTCTACAACCTCCATACTATTTGAGCATAGACTTGTAGTCTGATAAATCTTATCCCAGTTTACAGTTAACCCTTTAATAGAGAGATCTCACTCCCAAGGTTCTTGATATGAGGGAGTAGAGCTATCAATAAAATTTGGTACAAAGTAGAGATAATATGGATGGGGGTAAGAGGATTGAGAGCATAATTTTTCGAAAGTGGTAAATTCTCTACCCCAGATTAAAGGCCCACCTAATGAGAAAATGTAATGACGTAGCTGCAAATAGAACCAAAAGTCTGACCTAATTAGTCCGCAGTCTCCAGATAACTGCTCAAACGATTTCAGTAAGTCTGCGTGCGTCAAATGGCATATCATGGTAATGCCCCTGGATGCCCACAGGGAGGAAACTTTTTCAGAAGAGCTGGGAGGAAAGTGGGGATTATGAATTATAGGAGTCAATGGGGATATCAATGTTGTTAAACACAACCGCACCCGTAAGGAGTTCAGTTAGTGGTCGCAGGAGGCGTCGTTGCTGTAACGTTTGCCAAGAGAGGTCTTGGAAGATTTGAACAGAGTTTCCATTGAAATCAATGGTTGCGGTTTGGTGAGCAGCCCGTAAGATCTTCTCTTTGACGTTATAGTAATGAAGGCGACATATTATGTCTCTTGGCCATTCAGACGCTTTAGGGTGTAGAGCTCTGTGTGCAAGGTCAAACTCTAACACTGCATTTAGATCCGCATTGATCAGGTCGTTGAATATAGTTGTAAGAGCATCAACAATTCCACTTTGAGGAATATCTTCAGGGATGCCCCTGACTCTCAAATTATTCCCACGCCCTCTATTGTCCAAATCATCCAGTCTCCTCTGCATGTCAAGTAGGATACGATTATGGCGTAGCTCGCCATCCACGGACAATTGGCAAGCATCCATAGGTTAGTAATGGCCTTCAAGGGGTTGCACCCGATTACCAATGTGGGTGAGATCGGTTTGAATGGTGTCTAGGCAGAGTTTAACCGCCTCCTGTATCCTCTGCTCCAAGGATTGTAAATCCTGTCATGTGGGGAGCATACGAAAATGGGTCAGGATTTCCAAAATCTCAGAATGTCCCATCTGAGATTGGGATTGCGACACGGGGGAGTGATCCATAGGAGAGCGTGCTCCATCAGAGCTGCCTGAAGCCATAGGGAACGATGTTGGAGACAAGGATGGTTCTTGAAGGGAGGGCAGTACCCCAAAAAGGGAATTAAAGGCAGCAGTAGAAGTGGTCTTAGCAGGAGTAGCCACAGATTTCTTCAGAGCTTCACCGTGTCATAAGTCGAATAATATGCAAATTTCTACATCAGAGTTTAAAAATCCATTGAAGTTTGAAATTAGCAGATACGATGTCTCAGGTCACAGTTCCCCCATTAAGGCACGTGTATGTCCATGGCCTTGCAGCCAAAACACATGATCCAGCAATACATAATCAGGGTGCACACGGATGGACCAGAATTGGGAGCACTGCAGCAGTTCAGGAAAGAGGTTGGGAGTGTGGTTATGTATCTGAGTTTAGCAAACTGCGCATACAATGACAAGGGATAGCGACAGGGAGGGAGCTCCTATAGCAAGATGAGTAGCATATGGAGCAGTAATTAAACATACAAGGAGAGTTTAATAAAATGCAGGTACAATTAAGTAATTCAAAGGTATACCCAACCAACAATCCTCTAAGTATCCCTATAATGTGTGAGGAAGAGACCAGTGGGTAATAATAGGAGACCAGACCAGCCTCATGCAGTCCCCAGTACTATATAGGAGATCCGTTGAATGGCAGCAGCTGCATCCACTAAACACTGGGGCTGAGCCTTCTTCCTGCAGCCCACAGCGTGTCCTCCTGTGCAGAGCGGTTACCTGCACACAGGCAGATGGGGGGGGGGGACCCGGCTCCGCACATTACCTCCTCTCCAAGCTGCCGCAGTCAGTCTCCAGCGGTTCACTGGGTTTGAGACCGGGTGCATACTCCCGGCTGTCCACAGCGCCCCAGACCGCAACACACAGAGGACATGGAATCCTCCCTGGCTCTGCAATCTGGTGCGCCTACCCCCCACCGCACTTCCACGGGTCCCGTGGGGTAAGGTCCCGGTCTCTGGCGCGGTGAAGGAGAAGGGGAAATACCTCAGTCCCGGAACTCCATGAGAATGCGGCTGTCCCATAACACTGTTTTTAGTCATGTTGTACAGTGTCACATACATATAATGCCCCAGTACAGTGCCACATGCATACAAAAATGCCCAAATATTGGTGCCTCCACAGTGCCAGATATACGTATATGCCCCACAGTGCCAGATACATATATGCCCCACAGTGCCAAATACATATATGCCCCCCAGTGCCAGATATATATGCCCCCCAGTGCCAGATATATATATGGCCCCCAGTGCCAGATATATATATGGCCCCCAGTGCCAGATACATATATGGCCCCCAGTGCCAGATACATATATGGCCCCCAGTGCCAGATACAAATATGGCCCCCAGTGCCAGATACATATATGGCCCCCAGTGCCAGATACATATATGGCCCCCAGTGCCAGATACATATATGGCCCCCAGTGCCAGATACATATATGGCCCCCAGTGCCAGATACATATATGGCCCCCAGTGCCAGATACATATATGGCCCCCAGTGCCAGATACATATATGGCCCCCAGTGCCAGATACATATATGGCCCCCAGTGCCAGATACATATATGGCCCCCAGTGCCAGATACATATATGGCCCCCAGTGCCAGATACATATATGGCCCCCAGTGCCAGATACATATATGGCCCCCAGTGCCAGATACATATATGGCCCCCAGTGCCAGATACATATATGGCCCCCAGTGCCAGATACATATATGGCCCCCAGTGCCAGATACATATATGGCCCCCAGTGCCAGATACATATATGGCCCCCAGTGCCTGATACATATATGGCCCCCAGTGCCTGATACATACAGTATGTCCCCACAGTGCCAGATACACATGGGGTAAGGTCCCGGTCTCTGGCGCGGTGAAGGAGAAGGGGAAATACCTCAGTCCCGGAACTCCACGAGAATGCGGCTGTCACATAACACTGTTTTTAGTCATAGAAATATGGATTTGCACCTGGCGCTGTCACTCACCAAAGTGAATGCAGCTGAACTCTGAGGGATGATCCCAACCCCTCCAAAGAGAATATGCAAACAAAATGAGACAGCGCTTCCCACTTTGGTTTTAACTTTTTTATATATATATATATATATATATATATATAAGATATTCGCAATCGGACACTGATGAAGCCGCTGAAAACGGATCCTGAGGCGAAGAAACGCATTTGTGAGGGACAACAACAGGCGTTGTGAGTTAGGAGAATATCTTTCACCCATTGCAATATCGGGTGTGTGGCTCACAACTTCCATTTACCGGCCGGTGAACTGTTTCATCCATACCCCAGTGCACAGGGGAATGAGTTGCCTTAAAGTTTTGCTACCCTTTGAAATATATGCTGCTAGCTTGTGCAGTCATAAAGGATAAAATCTATGCTGAGTGCTTTGGCTAAATGTGCTCTAATCCTGGATCAATGCAAGATGTGGGGTAACCTATTTTACTAACTTTGCTTCTATTCTTTGGCAATTGGGCTGCCAGTCTTTGCAGCCTTACAGGAAATTATTCATATTTTCTC
The DNA here is from genome assembly GCF_028390025.1 of Pseudophryne corroboree. Lineage (NCBI taxonomy): Eukaryota > Metazoa > Chordata > Amphibia > Anura > Myobatrachidae > Pseudophryne > Pseudophryne corroboree. The sequence continues at coordinate 247,024,010 of NC_086454.1, read as the reverse complement.
TTACGTCCTAGAGGATGCTGGGGACTCCGTAAGGACCATGGGGTATAGACGGGCTCCGCAGGAGATAGGGCACCTAAAAAGAACTTTGACTATGGGTGTGCACTGGCTCCTCCCTCTATGCCCCTCCTCCAGACCTCAGTTAGATCTTGTGCCCAGAGGAGAATGGGTGCACTGCAGAGAGCTCTCCAGAGTTTTCTGTGGAAAAAGAATTTTGTTAGGTTTTTTATTTTCAGGGAGTCCTGTTGGCAACAGGCTCCCTGCATCGTGGGACCGAGGAGAGAGAAGCAGAGCTGGCTTGTAAAGTTGGGCACTGCTTCTAGGCTACTGGACACCATTAGCTCCAGAGGGAGTCAAAACACAGGTCTTACCTGGGGTTCGTCCCGGAGCCGCGACGCCACTGTCCTCCTCACAGATGCCGAAGATAGAAGCCGGGTGAGTATTGAGGAAAAGACTTCAGGCGGCAGAAGACATGAGATCTTCATGAGGTAAGCGTGCAGCGGTAAGCTGCGCGCCATTGCTCCCAGTCACACACACAAAGCAGGCACTGAAGGGTGCAGGGCGCAGGGGCGGGGGGGGGGGGCGCCCTGGGCAGCAATAAACCTCGTTTTGGCCATAAATAAGGTGGATTAGGCTGGGGGACAGTAAATCCGCAGACCCCCGCCATTTTATTAATATATGATGAAGGGACAGAAGCCCGCCTTCGGGTGGGCGGGGCTTGATCCTCAGCACTAACCAGCGCCATTTTCTCCACAGAGGCTGCGTGAGAAAACGCTGGCTCCCTGTTCTCTCCCCTGCTGAGCTTCACAGGTTGGAAAAAGGAGGAGGGGGGCACTTTGGCGACGCAGTGAGTGGAGATTACGATTATAAACATATAAAAGCGCTATCTGGTTGTATATTCCAGTGTTTTTAAGCGCTGGGTGTGTGCTGGCATACTCTATCTCTCTGTCTCTCCTAAGGACCTGGTTGGGGTTTTGTCCCCTTATAGGTAAATCCCTGTGTGTGTGGGGTGTCGGTACGTGTGTGTCGACATGTCTGAGGCGGAAGGCTACTCCAAGGAGGAGGTGGAGCAAATGAGTGGTGTGTCCCCGTCGGTTGTGCCGACTCCTGATTGGATGGACATGTGGCATACGTTGCATGCAAGTGTGGCATCTTTACATAAAAGGCTTGATAAGGCTGGTTTAGGGGGGACATCAGGCGGTCAATCCTCAGATTGGACCGACTCACAGGGCCTGTCGGGGTCTCAAAAGCGTCCCTTAACACAAGACACTACTACCGACACGGATTCTGATTCCAGTGTCGACTATGACGAAGTAAAATTGCACCCTAGGGTGACTAAAACTATTCAGTGTATGATTGTGGCAATAAGGGATGTGTTACATATTGTGGATGAACCCTCAGTCCCCGACACAGGGGTACACATGTTTAAGGAAAAGAAACAGATTATTAATTTTCCCACATCTCATGAATTAAATGAGTTCTTTGGAAAAGCTTGGGAGACTCCGGATAAGAGACCGCAGATACCCAAAATAATTTTTATGGCATACCCTTTCCCTAAGCAGGACAGGGAGAGTTGGGAATTACCCCCCACGGTGGACAAGGCCCTGACGCGCTTATCCAAGAAAGTGGCGCTACCGTCTCCTAACACAGCGGCCCTTAAAGACCCAGCAGATCGCAGGCAAGAAACTACCTTAAAGGCTATTTATTCTCATACGGGTGCTGTGCTAAGACCGACAATTGCGTCGGCATGGGTGTGTAGCGCAATTGCAGCTTGGACAGATGAGCTGACAGATCAATTTGATACTATGGATAAGGATACTATATTCCTAATTCTAGCCGATATAAAAGACGCAGCCTTATTTATGAGGGATGCTCAAAGGGACATTGGGTTGCTAGCTTCTAGGGCCAATGCCATGGCTATCTCAGCGAGAAGATCCTTATGGACTCGCCAGTGGACGGGTGATGCGGATTCCAAGAAACATATGGAAGTACTACCCTATAAGGGGGATGTATTGTTTGGGGATGGGCTGACTGACCTGGTTTCCACAGCTACAGCAGGTAAATCAAATTTTTTACCATATATTCCCCAACAGCAAAAGAAAGTAACACCCTATCAGATGCAGTCCTTTCGGTCGCACAAGTCCAAAAGAGGTCGGGTATCCTCTTTCCTCGCCAGAGGTAAGGGCAGAGGCAAGAGAGCACCTGCTGCGGCAGGTGCCCAGGAACAAAAGTCCTCCCCGGCTGCTCCAAAACCCACAGCATGACGCTGGGGCTCCCCTGAGGGAGTCCGCACCGGTGGGGGCACGTCTTCGACTTTTCAGTCAGGCCTGGGTAAGTTCGGACCTGAATCCCTGGGTGTTGGAAATAGTTTCCCAGGGTTACAAACTGGAATTCGAGGAGGTGCCCCCGCGCCGATTTTTAAAATCTGCCCTACCAGCTTCCACATCGGAAAGGGATGTAGTGTTAGCTGCAATTCAAACGCTGTGTATACAGCAAGTGATAATCAAGGTTCCCCTGCACCAGCAGGGAAGAGGTTACTACTCAACCCTATTTGTGGTCCCGAAACCGGACGGTTCGGTCAGACCGATTTTGAATCTGAAATCCCTAAACCTGTACATAAAAAGATTCAAATTCAAAATGGAATCACTCCGAGCGATAATAGCCAACATGGAGGAGGGGGAGTTTATGGTGTCTCTGGACATAAAGGATGCGTACCTTCATGTCCCCATATATGCCCCCAATCAGGAATACCTGAGATTCGCTGTACAGGATTGTCATTACCAATTTCAGACGTTGCCGTTTGGACTTTCCACGGCCCCGAGGATTTTCACCAAAATAATGGCAGAAATGATGGTGGTCCTGCGCAAGCATGGAGTCACAATTATCCCATACTTGGACGATCTCCTGATAAAAGCGAGATCAAGGGAGAAATTGCTGAGCAGTGTGGCGCTCTCTCTGAGAGTGCTCCAGCAACACGGTTGGATTCTAAATCTACCAAAGTCATAGTTGATTCCGACAACTCTACTACCGTTCCTAGGTATGATACTGGATACGGAACAAAGGAAGGTCTTTCTCCCAATAGAGAAGGCCCAAGACATCCAGAACATGGTCAGAGAACTGCTAAAACCAAAAAGGGTGTCAGTTCACCAATGCACTCGAGTTCTGGGAAAAATGGTGGCGGCCTACGAGGCCATTCCCTTCGGAAGGTTCCATGCACGGACTTTTCAATGGGACCTTCTGGACAAGTGGTCAGGGTCCCATCTGCACTTACATCGGAAAATAACTCTGTCCCCAGGAACCAGAGTGTCCCTCCTGTGGTGGTTACAAAGTGCTCACCTACTGGAGGGTCACCGGTTCGGGATTCAGGACTGGATCCTGGTTACCACGGACGCGAGCCTCCGAGGATGGGGAGCGGTCACACAGGGAAAGACTTTTCAGGGTCTTTGGTCAGACCAGGAGTCCTGTCTACACATCAATGTGTTGGAACTCAGGGCCATTTACAACGGCCTTCGACAAGCGGAGAGTTTTCTTTGAAACCTACCGGTTCTGATTCAATCAGACAATGTCACAGCAGTGGCTCATGTGAACCGCCAAGGCGGGACAAGAAGCAGAGTCGCGATGACGGAAGCCACAAGGATTCTTCGCTGGGCGGAAAATCATGTAAGCGCTCTGTCGGCTGTCTTCATTCCGGGAGTAGACAACTGGGAAGCAGACTTCCTCAGCAGACACGATCTCCATCCAGGAGAGTGGGGACTTCATCAAGAAGTCTATGCAGACGTAACACGTCTTTGGGGAACTCCTCAAATAGACATGATGGCGTCACGCCTCAACAAAAAACTTCGGAGGTATTGCGCAAGGTCTCGGGACTCTCAGGCAGTAGCAGTAGACGCACTGGTAACACAGTGGGTGTTCAAATCGGTCTACGTGTTCCCTCCTCTTCCTCTCATCACGAAAGTGTTGAGGATCATAAGACGAAGAAGAGTACAGACGATACTCGTTGTCCCAGACTGGCCTCGAAGGGCCTGGTACTCGGATCTACAAGAGATGCTCACAGGAGACCCCTGGCCTCTTCCTCTGAGGGAAGACCTATTGCAGCAGGGGCCATGTGAATTTCAAGACTTACTGCGGTTACGTTTGACGGCATGGCGGTTGAACGCAGAATCCTAGCAAAAAAGGGGATTCTGGAAGAGGTCATCCCTACTTTAATAAAGGCTAGGAAGGAGGTGACGATAAAACATTATCACCGTATCTGGCGAAAGTATGTGTCTTGGTGTGAGACCAAGAATGCACCTACGGAAGATTTTCATCTGGGTCGTTTTCTCCACTTCCTACAGTTAGGAGTGGATATGGGCCTGAAATTAGGCTCGGTTAAGGTACAGATTTCGTACCTCTCGATTTTCTTTCAGAAGGAATTGGCTTCTCTTCCAGAAGTCCAGACGTTTGTAAAGGGAGTGCTGCACATCCAGCCCCCTTTTGTGCCTCCAGTGGCACCATGGGACCTGAACGTGGTGTTGCAGTTCCTAAAATCACACTGGTTTAAACCGCTTAACAAGGTTGAGTTGAAATTTTTTACTTGGAAGGTGGTCATGTTGTTGGCCTTAGCATCAGCAAGGCGAGTGTCAGAATTGGCGGCTCTCTCACACAAGAGCCCCTACTTGATTTTTCATGTGGATCGAGCTGAATTGAGGACACGTCCGCAATTTTTGCCTAAAGTGGTTTCTTCGTTCCATATGAATCAACCTATTGTGGTGCCTGTGGCTACCGGTGACCTGGAGGATTCCAGATCCCTGGACGTAGTCAGGGCCTTAAAGATTTATGTAGCCAGGACGGCTAGAATTAGGAGAACAGAGGCTCTGTTTGTCCTGTATGCGGCCAATAAGATTGGCGCTCCTGCTTCAAAGCAGACTATTGCTTGCTGGATCTGTAATACGATTCAGCAGGCTCACTCTACGGCTGGATTGCCGGTACCAAATTCGGTTAAGGCCCATTCCACTAGGAAGGTGGGCTCTTCTTGGGCGGCTGCCCGAGGCGTCTCGGCCTTACAACTTTGCCGAGCGGCGACTTGATCGGGTTCAAACACTTTTGCTAAATTCTACAAGTTTGATACCCTAGCTGATGAGGACCTAGCGTTTGCTCAGTCGGTGCTGCAGAGTCATACGCACTCTCCCACCCGATTGGATGCTTTGGTATAAACCCCATGGTCCTTACGGAGTCCCCAGCATCATCTAGGACGTAAGAGAAAATAAGATTTTAAACCTACCGGTAAATCTATTTCTCCTAGTCCGTAGAGGATGCTGGGCGCCCGTCCCAGTGCGGAAACTCTGCAAGACTTGTATATAGTTGTTGCTTCCATAAGGGTTATGTTACAGTTGACATCGGTCTTGGACCGTTACTGTTGTTTTTGTTCATACTGTTAACTGGTTATGTATGTTCCAGGTTACATGGTATGATTGGTGTGGGCTGGTATGAATCTTGCCCTTGGATTGCTAAATCCTGCCTTGTATTGTCCATCTCCTCTGGGCACAGTTCTCTAACTGAGGTCTGGAGGAGGGGCATAGAGGGAGGAGCCAGTGCACACCCATAGTCAAAGTTCTTTTTAGGTGCCCTATCTCCTGCGGAGCCCGTCTATACCCCATGGTCCTTACGGAGTCCCCAGCATCCTCTACGGACTAGGAGAAATAGATTTACCGGTAGGTTTAAAATCTTATTATTTCTGCTTAATCCATTTGGGCTGAAAGAACTTTGTGTGGCTATATAACAATACTAACTCCGCTATATATCCCTCAAATAGGGATGATTGGAAGGTTATTTTGTTTATTACATTGCCATTGGGAAACGTGGATTCCCTCCCTCTTTACCCCCATAGCAGCTTGGACATCAGATAGCATAAAGCGCAGTCCTTTCCTTTGTTTTTGTTTTATGATTGGAAGGCTGCTTAGTTAAAAGGAATGTATGCTTGCTTACAGGTGCCTACTAATCCATTGTGCTAATTACCTGGACTTTTAACTCGGTGCTCTCCATCTTTTGCACTTTATACTATAATTCTGGACATTCCTCCTTATTATACTGTTAGGGAATTTCTGTGCATGCTTTATTATTAGTACAATATTAATGCAAGTATTAATATATGATCTACAGGTTGAGTATCTCTTATCCAAAATGCTTGGGACCAGAGGTATTTTGGATATTGGATTTTTCCGTATTTTGGAATAATTAGATACCATAATGAGATATCATGGTGATGGGACCTAAATCTAAGCACAGAATGCATTTATGTTACATATATACCTTATACACACACCCTGAAGGTAATTTTAGCCAATATTTTTTATAACTTTGTGCATTAAACAAAGTGTGTCTACATTCACACAATTCATTTATGTTTCATATACACTTTATATACACTGCCTGAAGGTCATTTTATACAATATTATTAATAACTTTGTGTATTAAACAAAGTTTTTGTACATTGAGCCATCAAAAAACAAAGGTTTCACTATCTCACTCTCACTCAAAAAAGTCCGTATTTCGGAATATTTGGATATGGGATACTCAACCTGTAATATAAATTTGAGTGGAAGCCTTTTTAGGATAGATTTATAATCCGTTGGTATATATATTTTATGATTAAATTTGAATTATATTAATCAGTATTTTATAAGTGTGATACTGGCCGGTATCTTTATGTTTGTATTTGTATTTTTGTGAATATCTTTTTATATATACAGGTTGAGTATCCCATATCCATATATTCCGAAATACGGAATATTCCGAAATACAGACTTTTTTGAGTGAGAGTGAGATAGTGAAACCTTTGTTTTTTGATGGCTCAATGTACACAAACTTTGTTTAATACACAAAGTTATTAAAAATATTGTATTAAATGACCTTCAGGCTGTGTGTGTAAGGTGTATATGAAACATAAATGAATTGTGTGAATGTAGACACACTTTGTTTAATGCACAAAGTTATAAAAAAATATTGGCTAAAATGACCTTCCGGCTGTGTGTATAAGGTGTATATGTAACATAAATGCATTCTGTGCTTAGATTTAGGTCCCATCACCACGATATCTCATTATGGTATGCAATTATTCCAAAATATGGAAAAATCCCATATCCAAAATACCTCTGGTCCCAAGCATTTTGGATAAGGGAGACTCAACCTGTAATATATATATATATATATATATATATATATATATGTGTTAAAACCAAAGTGGGAAGCGCTGTCTCATTTTGTTTGCATGTTTTTAGTCATGTTGTACAGTGCCACATACATATAATGCCCCAGTACAGTGCCACATGCGTAGAAAAATGCCCAAATATTGGTGCCTCTCCAGTGCCAGATACACATATGTCCCCACAGTGCCAGATACATATATGCCCCACAGTGCCAGATACATATATGCCCCACAGTGCCAGATACATATATGCCCCACAGTGCCAGATACATATATGCCCCACAGTGCCAGATACATATATGCCCCACAGTGCCAGATACATATATGCCCCACAGTGCCAGATATATATATGCCTCACAGTGCCAGATATATATATGCCCCACAGTGCCAGATATATATATGCCCCACAGTGCCAGATATATATATGCTCCACAGTGCCAGATATATATATATGCCCCACAGTGCCAGATATATATATGCCCCACAGTGCCAGATATATATATGCCCCACAGTGCCAGATATATATATGCCCCACAGTGCCAGATATATATGCCCCCCAGTGCCAGATATATATATGCCCCCCAGTGCCAGATACATATATGCCCCCCAGTGCCAGATACATATATGCCCCCCAGTCCCAGATACATATATGCCCCCAGTATCAGATACACATGTCCCGCCAGTGCCAGATACACATGTCCCCCCAGTGCCAGATACATACAGTATGTCCCCACAGTGCCAGAAACATACAGTATGTCCCCACAGTGCCAGATACACATGGGGTAAGGTCCCTTTCTCTGGCGCAGTGAAGGAGAAGGGGAAATACCTCAGTCCCGGAACTCCACGAGAATGCGGCCGTCCCATAACCCTGTTTTTTGTCATGTTGTACAGTGCCACATACATATAGTGCCCCATTACAGTGCCACATGCGTAGAAATATGCCCAAATATTGGTACCTCCCCAGTGCCAGATACACATATGTCCCCCCCAGTGCCAGATACACATATGTCCCCCCCAGTGCCAGATACACATATGTCCCCCCCAGTGCCAGATACACATATGTCCCCCCCAGTGCCAGATACACATATGTCCCCCCCAGTGCCAGATACACATATGTCCCCCCCAGTGCCAGATACACATGTCCCCCCCCCAGTGTCAGATACATATATGCCCCCAGTGCCAGATACATATATGCCCCCAGTGCCAGATACATATATGCCCCCAGTGCCAGATACATACAGTATGTCCCCACAGTGCCAGATACACTTGTCCCCACAGTGCCAGATACATATATGCCCCCAGTGCCAGATACACATGTCCCCACAGTGCCAGATACACATGTCCCCACAGTGCCAGATACATATATGCCCCCAGTGCCAGATACATATATGCCCCCAGTGCCAGATACACATGTCCCCACAGTGATAGATGCTAGATACATATACATATGGCTGGAGCAGGGTGGCGGTGGTGAGGACGCTCCTGGATCCTGCGGCTGGAGCGAGATGGCGGTGGTGGCGGTAAGGAGCCTCCTGGACCCTGCGGCTGGAGCGGGACGGTGGCAGCAGTGAGGAGACTCCTGGACCCTGCAGCTGGAGCGGAATGGCGGCGGTGATGAGCCTCTTGGACCCTGCGGCGGCGGTGATGAGCCTCCTGGACCCTCCTCTCCGGCCAGCAGCTCTGGTAATGGCGTCGGCGTGTGACATCATAACGCATGTGATGTCCACACTCCGCGCTCCCCCCATGATCCTGCGCTCCAGGCTGCAGCCTAATCAGGCCCTGCATATTTCTATTTAAACGTTTTTTTTTATTGAGTAGATGAGATACCATACATAGGTAGACAAAGATTAGATACAATAGAGAACTTATATGGTCTTTTGAATACAAACAAATAAACATCCCAATCGGGGAGATCAATAGCCATAACAAGCAATTTCCGTATATCTTATAGTCACTTCTAAAGAGAACTTAGACTCATCAATTTTCAAAATATTATGAGATAGCGTATAGAGACATGGGAAAGAAAGAGAAACAAAGAAAGAGAAGAGAGGGGGCAGAGTGAAAGATTAGTATAGGGGGAACAGATTAGGGAATACTCGACCGGTCCCGTCCCGAGAATATGGGGCTTTGGATAATGTTTAAAACTAACAATGTGATCTAGTCCTGTTAAAAGAAGGGAGGAGACGCCCTAAAAAAGGCCGTCCAGGGCTCCCAGGTCCTAAGAAAGGTCTCAGAAGAGCCCTTCAAGATGCTAGTGATGTGTTCCATAGTATGAATGTGCCAAATTTTCCCTGTAATTTCCCCCGTGGTTGGAACCTCCGGGGATTTCCAATACGCTGCTATGGCACATCTAGATGCAAGGACCATGTGAGTGAATAGTTTAGTTTGACATCGCGATGCCCCAGGCAGTGACACAGAGAGCAGGAAGTACTTGGGTAACAGGGGAATGGGGATCCCCAAAATTGTGGAGAATAGGGAGCCCAGTTCCCTCCAGAGGGGGAGCAGTTTAGGGCATTCCCACCAAATATGCAAGAACGTCCCATCCAGTGTTTTACATCTCCAGCACAGAGGAGATAGGTCTGGAAACATCCTGGCAAGACGGGTGGGAACATAATACCATTTATAGAAAAGTTTGTATGCGTTTTCCTTTGCACGAACACATATGGAACTAGATGCTAAGCTGGCGTATATGTCGGACCAGTCTTCGGAATCAAACGTTTCTCCCAGGTCCAATTCCCATGCCCTCTCGTGTGGTTCTTTATCTGCTTGTGAGGGGGGCCCCAATAATTTGTAAACGGTAGAGATAAGTCCCTTAGCCGATTCTGTTCGCATTGCAAGAGCCTCGAAGGAAGTCAGTGGTCTATGATTGATTTGTGTTAGTAGCGTTGAGTGGAAGTGTCGGATTTGTAGGTATTGGAAGAAGATGGACCGCGGTAACGTGAGTTTAGCTTGAAGATCTGTAAAAGATGGGAAAGTATGGTCTGTAGCTATGTCATTTAAAAGTTTGATCCCCTTCTCCCGCCATTGTGGTAGGGCATTGGGGTGTCGGCCTGGTTGGAACAGGGGGTTATCAAATAACGGTACCAAGGGGCTAGGGGGCGGTGCCAGGTGGAATTTACGGTTAGCCATGTCCCATATGTCCAAGGAGTGGGAGATTACTGGGTGTGATTTAATGGAGCTGGGGCGTGACAGACAGGGAAGCCATAGCAAAGAGGGGATATAGTTCAACTTCATAGAGTCGGATTCTATTGTGACCCAGACTCTCTCTGTTTTCGGTGTATTCCATTGAATACATTGTGCAAGTTTGGATGCTATGTAGTAAGCCTTGAAATCCGGTCCCCCAGACCGCCCTCCGATGTGTGTTTCTGTAGAGTTATACGCTTCACTCTGGGGTTTTTTTTTGACCAGATAAAATGGGACGTGGCGTGTTGAAGGTTTTTGAAAACGTAAGGTGGCACCCGCACCGGGAGGGTTTGAAACAAATAGAGGAGTCTGGGTAAAAGGTTCATTTTAACTGCATTGATACGCCCGATCCACGAGATATAATGGGTACCCCAATTTTCAAGATCCCTTTGAAGCTGGGAGAGAAGCTTGGGGAAATTCGCTTGAAAAAGCTGGGAATAGTTTTTGGTTATAGCAACTCCCAAATACGTAAGTTGCTTTGTGTTCCATCGAAAATTGAAGCTGTTGGCCAACATATTTTTCGTGGATTGCGAAATATAAAAGTCTAAGACCTCAGTCTTGTCTGGGTTAATTTTATAGCCAGAATATGCACCGAACTCCTCTATTTCCCGAAAAAGATGGGGTAATGAGTGTATGGGGTCGGAAATTGTAAGTAACACGTCATCGGCATATAGTGCAATTTTGTGTTCAATAGCACCCACTTTCACTCCCTTAATAAAAGGGTTGGCTCGGATCCTAGCAGCAAGGGGTTCTATAGAGAGGGCAAATATTAGTGGGGATAGTGGACAGCCCTGACGCGTGCCGTTAGTAATTTGAAAGGACGGGGACATAACCCCGTTGGCAAGTACAGTTGCTTTCGGATTTCCGTATAGAGCTGAGACTCCCTGAAAGAATTGTCCTGTGATCCCTGCTTGTTGAAGCGTGTGGAACATGAATGGCCATCTAATCCGGTCACATGCCTTTTCAGCGTCCAGTCCTAGGACCAGCGCTGGCTTCTTTTGTCTGTGAATTTCATGTATTAGGTCCACCGTTCTGCGCGTGTTATCTAAGGCTTGACGACCTGGAATGAAACCGACCTGGTCTGGATGTACCAATTGAGGGAGAAAAGGCCCCAATCTGTTGGCCAATAGTTTTACGTATATTTTGATATCAACATTTAAGAGCGATATGGGCCTATAATTAGTAACCAACTCAGGGTCTCGACCGGGTTTTGGGATCACAACTATACTTGCCAAGGAGGTCAGAGCGTTAAAAGAAGCACCATGTAGTATATCGTTGAAGAAACTTGTTAGGAAAGGCGTGAGTACCGTCGCACACTTTTTGTAATATTGGGGGGAGAAGCCATCCGGGCCTGGGGCAGCTGATGTTTTGAGATTTTTAATGGCATTAAGAATTTCTATATCTGTGAAATCGGTATTTAAGTCTAATAATTGCTGGTCCGAGATCCGGGGAAGTAGAATATCAGTGAAAAAGGTAGATAGGGAGGGAGTGTCTCCTGATTCATGTTGGGGGGGAGGCAGTATGTAGATTATAAAGGGCTTCATAGTAGGTTTGGAATTCTCTAACAATTGCCTCTGGGTCGTATGTGACGTTCCCCGTGGTGGGAGAGCGTACTTTGTTAATCAAGTTTGAGGCCTTTTTTTTCCCGAAGTTTATTAGCTAGGACCGAGTCGGCTTTGTCAGCCTTATCATAATATTTCTGCTGGAGTCGCCTTAAGATAAAGGCCGATCTACGTGACAATATAGTGTTGAGCCTGCCTCTAAGTGTGGTAATTTGCGAGAGCAGGGCAGGGGAGGGACGCAATTGGTGTTCCGTTAGTAGCAATGCTATTTCAGTTTCTAAGGCCGAGATTTCACGTTGAGTTTGTTTCCGACGGTGCGATGCCACACTAATGAGCTTACCTCTAATCGTTGCTTTATGAGCCTCCCAGATGATGCTACTAGCGATCTCATCAGAGACATTGATCTCAAAGTATTCTGAGATAGCCAACCGAACGTCCTGGAGAGTGGAGGGATCCAGTAGGAGGCTATCGTCCAGTCTCCAGGATCCGGACCTACCATTGAAACCCCCAAAGTCAAACATGAGGACCGTTCCCGAGTGGTCAGTCCACGAGATTGGTTTAATACCCGCATAGGTAACTTTCGATGCCAGAGAGCGAGATACTAATATCATATCTATTCTGGCATATACTTGGTAGGGCGCAGAGTAGTGGGTGTAATCTTGAGCCGAAGAGTTCTTAAGGCGCCAGGAATCTAATAGCATCAGCCTATTCATACCCTCACCCAGGACCTGTGACGTTCGCAGTATCTCAGGGGAATGGTTGATCCGTGTGACAGCTTTTTTATCCAAGGTCGGGTCTAGAACCGCATTAAAGTCACCACCAATCAATACATGACCCCGAGAGAACCTCTCAATTTGTCTGAATATACTGCGAAAGAAACGTCCCTGGCCAGTATTCGGGGCATATAGGTTAACCAGTGTTATTGTCTCCGCTCCGATGGCGCCCAGCAACATAAGAAATCTACCCTCCGTATCCGCTAAAGACTTAGTCAGAGTAAAAGGGACCTTATTGGATATCAGAATAGCGACCCCTCTTTTCTTGCAGGGGGCAGATGCGAAATAGGATTGTGGAAAGCGCTTACCTCGTAATTGCGAGTGGGGACCCGTCATGTGAGTCTCCTGTAACATCACGATGTCAGCCTTCTCGCGTCTGCAAGCATCTAGGACCAGCGTACGGCGTTTGGGGGAGTTAAGACCATTAACGTTCAGGGAGAAGACCTTCAAACCCATGGGATAGGCCGTCCACTAGGATCTCTCGAGTTCCGCTGAAAGAACTTAGGAAAATTGAACTGGACCGGTCGAGTCAGGGAAAGAGAAAAGGAGGGGGAGAGAGGAGGGGGGAAGGCGATGAGCGAAAAGGTGGAAAGGAGAGGAACCAGAAAGAAAGTAAAGGGCCTCAAAAGGCAGGAGCCCCTTGCATATTGGACCCCAACTATGGGGCCAAGCATAATAGTGATATATAGGAGTGCACTAGAAATAAAAGGGGAAAGAAAAAACATGGTAAACAGTAGGCGCAAAAATGACCTCCACTATAGGAGGAGAGAAAGTTTAGGGCTGGCGAAACACCACAGGCCCCCAAACCATTAAACAGACCTCCCTATAGAGGAGGAGTCAGGGTGGTGGACTCGTGGCACACAAAGTGCAACCCATAATCAACAATAACATCTGAAACGGGTAAATTGAGTTAACTACTGAGAGAGACAGAATACAAAAAGAAAAGGAAGTTACAGCCATCAGTGTAGACATTTAACAGCAGGTGGTGTGTAGGCTGTAGCCAGGTCCCCAGAGGAGGGCAGTTACAACAACATTATTCAACTATAAGTATGTACCGCTAAACAACCCTCGTTACAACTCAGCACTAAGGAGGCTGAGCACAAGGAGGGAAACCAATTAGACCGTTACATTTCCGTCTCTAAGCGGATTATTAAACTAAGCGCTTGATAGCTCCAGGTCAAGGCGGGGCAGAGTCATTTTTCGGACCACGGCGTGCCTGTTGCCATGTCGCCTGAGGTGGCCGGGTTCGCTGTGATTTAGGGGAGCTCGGAGGACCACTATCAGGATTAGCTTCAGGCAGTATATCTAAACCCTCCAGCAATTTTTGACCTTGTTCTACCGTCTTGGCTGTGCGAACAGTGTTGTCCGCCAGGACTTGGAGCTGGAAGGGAAAGTTCCATCTGTATTTAATGTTGTGCTGGCGCAGAATTCTGGTAATGGGCTGCAGGTCCCTCCTTTTCTGTATGGTAGAAGGAGCTAGATCTTGGTACAGTTGGACTTGAGTGCCCCTAAATGTGATGGTTGGTGTATCTCTGGTCGCCACAACGATCCTCTCTTTCGTCTGGTAGTAGTGCAGGCGAGTGATAATATCTCGGGGCTGTTGGTCCGGTGGGGGCCTGGCTCTGAGTGCCCGGTGCGCCCTATCGAGAAGAAGTTCGTTATCATGAAGTCCAGGAAGAATGTGCCGGAAGAGAATGTGCCGGAAGAGATCTTTAAGGAATGCGGGTAGGCCCTGCATATTTCTATGTGCTTGGCTGTAGTGGGTGTAGGGAGGCTGCTGTCGCTGAGGTATAGCAGTCCTCCTCTGCCTGTGGGGTGGGGGCTATCATGCGATTGGACTGATAATGCCCCCCTCCATCCCTCTAAGGATTTAGATCTGCCCCTGGCTAAGGGGCAAATGGTGCCCCTCCGTGCCGGTAGATTATTATTACATTACTATGTTTTTAGTCATTTTTAGGGGGCGTGGCTATGTCTCTCACGATTAAGTCACTCCCCCTATATTAGCCGGGCCCGGGTGTCTTCTCTACGCCCCTGGTTACACCCGCAAATGGAGATACGATTGAGAGCCATATGAATGTGAATCACCTGTAGTTGTAGGTATTCGTGATATCCATGCTTGAGCACAGGTGACTTCATTATTACCTCAGATATTATTATATGACCATCTGTGCTGTAGCCTGGATATCACTAAAACCTGCACTGTTAGTGTGCCTTGAGGACCGAAGTCGGAAATGCCTGCTCTAAGTTGCGTATGCAACGCATGCACAGTTTGCTAAAAATCACGGGGCTCATCCACATGTGGAAAAGCGAGCCACTCTGAATCCGCCTCTAAGGCTGGGTACACACTTGCTGATGTCCGTGACATCACACAAGATCCCCCGTAAATAATATTGTTCATACACACTCATCAGTGACTGCATGCACCCACATCCAGGTGCATGTCGTCTCCTACAATATCATTAGAATTCAAGATGGAAACTAAAGATATTGTATCTCGTTAACAACCCATGGGAGTGCACATTGTTAACGATATAGGGCCTTATTCAGGTTTGTTAGCAAACCAAAAAAGCACACTAATGGGCAAAACCATGCTGCACTGCAGGTGGGGCAGATGTAACGTGCAGAGAAATTATATTTGGATGAGGTGTGGTCAAACTGAAATCTAAATTGCAGTGTAAAAATAAGGCATCCAATATTTACCCTGCTCAGAAACATAACCCACTCAAATCTAAATCTCTCTGCACATGTTACATCTGCCCCACCTGCAGTGTAACATGGTTTTGCCCATTAGTGTGCTTTTTTTGGTTTGCTAACACACCTGAATAACCCCCATAGTGTATATACACTTGCCGATGTATACAATATATCATCTGATCCGCTGGTTCGGATGCTATATCGGGTGCACAATGGCAAGTTTGTACCCAGCCTAAGACTTCAGAACAGCCCTTCAAGGTCAATGACTCGCCAAACTATGGGGGTCATTCCGAGTTGATCGCTCGCTAGCTATTTTTTGCAGAGCTGCGAACGCATAGTCGCCGCCCACAGGGGAGTGTATTTTAGCCTTGCAAGTGCGCGATCGCATGTGCAGCCGAGCTGTGCTAAAACATTTTGTGCAGTTTCTGAGTAGCTCTGACCTTACTCAGCCCTTGCGATCACTTCAGCCTGTCCGGTCCCGGAATTGACGTCAGACACCCGCCCTGCAAACGCTTGGACACGCCTGCGTTTTTCCAAACACTCCCAGAAAACGGTCAGTTGACACCCACAAACGTCCTCTTCCTGTCAATCTCCATTCGATCGGCTGTGCGAATGGATTCTTCGTACAATCCATCGCCCGGCAACTATCCGTTTTGTAGCCGTACAACGCGCCCGGGCATTGCGGTGCATGCGCAGTTCTGAACTGATCGCAGCACAGCGAAAAATCCTAGCGTGCGATCAGGTCGGAATGACCCCCTATATGATTTTAACACTTTTATTGCCAGCCAACTCACCTTAGAGGGAAAACAAGTCTTACTATGAGACAATCGCTGGAGAGATTTCAAGCTCAGGAAACCTACGCATGTATAACTGACTGCACAAACTGTGACATTTAAACTTGCTCTTTGCTACATTTGAAAGACTTCTGTTATATATACAGAGCACATTAAATTGCCTTTAGTTGTTTTGTTTGGCAGACAGTACCAGACATAATTAAATATATGGCAAAAACAGTAGCTGTAATGTATGACTAGATATACACAGGGACTATTGTTGCAAGTAAAGGGATTGTCTACAATGCGTTTTAGATATTTGCTTGTCTGTGCAGTATGAGTGCAATCTCCATATTTCCTTTGGCAATGTGAAGTTTGCAGGTACTCCCACGCAGCTCAAAGGTTTACAAAAATCAGTCAAAAATGACTAATAGAACATTTAACTGAGGCACCTGAGCCACAACTGTATTAGCTTACAGAATATCATAGCGAGGTAGAGAAAGAGGGAGATTTGAATTCCTGGTATAATCCTACCACGTCCATACAAGGCAGGGACATACACTGTAGCCCATATGGTTGCAGGCATGGCTGTAACTAGGCAGGGGTTAAAGTGAGCCGGAACGAGGCGGAACTGCGTTCCGTCAGTTCCACTTGGAGACAGAACGCAGTTCTGCCTCCTCCAGCTCACTTAACCCGCTGTGTGCCACCGCAGGGAGATGACGGGCGCCCGCTGAGATTGTGTTACCGGCGGGCGCCCAGCTCTCTCTCCACAGCGGCAGCCTGAGGCAGGAGCTCACTACTGAGCTCCGGCTGCCGGCTCTGTCAGTGCACGCTATGGGAGAGACGTCATGCTCGGTAGCGGATGCCGGCAGGACCACACGCGGGAGCGGTGCTTGGTGAGTATGGTGCTTTGTTTTTTAACATATATGTGTGTGTGTGTATCTACTCGGGGGCAGGCTACAAGGGGGCAAACTACAAGGGGCAAACTACAAGGGGGCAATCTATGAGGGCGAACTACAAGGGGGCAAGCTTCTGGTGGGCTAACTACTGGGGCAAACTACAAGGGGGCAAACTACTGGGGGGGTTAAATACAAGGGGGCAAGCTACTGGGGCAAACTACAAGAGGGCAAGCTACTGGGGGCAAACTACAATGGGGCTTACTACTGGGGGCAAACTACAAGGGGGCTAACTACTGGGGGAAAACTACATGGGGGCATTCCTACTGGGGGCATTCCTACTGGGGGCATTCCTACAGGGGGCATAACTACTGGTGACATAACTACAGGGGTTAAACTGCTGGGGGCATTACTATAGAGGGGCATAACTACAGGGGTTAAACTACTGGGGGCATAACTACAGGTGCTAAACCACTGGGGACATTACTACTTGGTGGCAAACTACATGGGGCTAAACTACTGGGGCATTACTACTGGAGGGCTACGCTACTGGGGGCATTACTACAGGAGGGCATAACTACAGGGGATAAACTACTGGGGGCATAACTACAGGGGCTAAACCACTGGGGACATTACTACTTGGTGGCAAACTACATGGGGCTAAACTACTGGGGCATTACTACTGGAGGGCTACGCTACTGGGGGCATTACTACAGGAGGGCATAACTACAGGGGATAAACTACTGGGGCTAAACCACTGGGGACATTACTACTTGGTGGCAAACTACATGGGGCTAAACTACTGGGGCATTACTACTGGAGGGCTACGCTACTGGGGGCATTACTACAGGAGGGCATAACTACAGGGGATAAACTACTGGGGGCATAACTACAGGGGCTAAACCACTGGGGACATTACTACTTGGTGGCAAACTACATGGGGCTAAACTACTGGGGCATTACTACTGGAGGGCTACGCTACTGGGGGCATTACTACAGGAGGGCATAACTACAGGGGATAAACTACTGGGGCTAAACCACTGGGGACATTACTACTTGGTGGCAAACTACATGGGGCTAAACTACTGGGGCATTACTACTGGAGGGCTACGCTACTGGGGGCATTACTACAGGAGGGCATAACTACAGGGGATAAACTACTGGGGGCATAACTACAGGGGCTAAACCACTGGGGACATTACTACTTGGTGGCAAACTACATGGGGCTAAACTACTGGGGCATTACTACTGGAGGGCTACGCTACTGGGGGCATCACTGCAGTGGCTAAACTACAGGGGGCATTACCACTGGTGCTAAACTACATGGGGCAAACTACATGAGGACTAAACTACTGGGGCTAAACTACTGGGGGCTTTACCACTGGGAGGCTAAACTAAAGGGAGGGGTAAACTATTGGTGTCATAACTGCAGGGGCATTACCACTGGGGGCATAACTACTGGGGCTAAACTACAGGGGACTAAATGACTGGGGGCATTACTACTGGCGACATTACTACTGGGGCAATACTACACAGGGCATTACCATTAAGGGCATTACTAATGGGGGCACTACTAAAGAGGACATTGTAAAGGGGGCACTTCATAAGGGGCATCACTCCTGGGGACATAAGGGGCACTACTACTGGGGGCATTGCATAAGGGGCACCACTGCTATGGGCTCTATATAAGGGGCACTACCGCTGTGGGCACTACCAGTACAGTGGACATTGCATAAGGAGCGCTACTACTGTGGGCATTGTAAAAGGGGCGCTACTGTTGTGGGCATTGTGTATTACGGGGTGCTACTACTGTGTGCATTATGTGTATTGTGGGTGCTACTACTGTGGGCATTATTACTATTGTGTGACCACGCCCCTTTTTGAGACCACGCCCCTTTTTGGGTGCGTGCCTACGGCGTGCACACTGTAACTAGGGGTGTGTGAGCGATGCTATTGCACAGAGCGCAGGGCCCTGGGGGCAGCACCATCGCTGCCCATGGCCCTTGCTTCGGGCTAGCAGGGTGCCTGGAACGGTACTCTGCAGCCAATATTGCTGCTGCACAGTGGCGTAACTACTGCCCACGCAGTCCTCGCGGTGGCTTGGGGGCGAGGGGCTGCAGGGGCGCCACTGACTTTGCACAGATTGACATGCGGACGAGCGTCCGCATGTCAATCTGCGGTCTCCTTCCCTCCGCTGCTGTAAGGAGGGACACGGAGCGCACATCGCGCGCCTCTCCTGTGTCCCTCCCTGGCTCTCCCCCGGCCTGTCTAATAAAGGAAGTGCCGTTCGTGAGCTCTGATTGGCTCACGAACCGGCACTTCCTTTATTAGATCGGCAGGAGAGCCAGGAGGGACACAGGAGAGGCGCGCTATGCGCTCCGTGTCCCTCCAACACAAAGGAGCGGGGGGTGGGAGCAGGCACTGTGGGGGAAGATCTGGCACTGGAGGCATATACCTGGCACTGTGGGGGAAGATCTGGCACTGGGGGCATTTACCTGGCACTGTGGGGGAAGATCTGGCACTGGGGGCATATACCTGGCACTGTGGGGGAAGATCTGGCACTGGGGGCATATACCTGGCACTGGGGGCATATACCTGGCACTGGGGGGGAATATTTGGCACTGGGGGGAGCAGGCACTGAGGGGGCATATGTGGCACTGTGGGGGAATATCTGGCACTAGGGGCATATACCTGGCATTGGGGGCATATACCTGGCACTGTGGGGGAAGATCTGGCACTGGGGGCATATACCTGGCACTGTGCTGGAATATTTGGCACTGGGGGGAGCAGGCACTGTGGGGGCATATGTGGCACTGTGGGGGAATATCTGGCACTGGGGGCATATACCTGGCACTGTGGGGGAATATCTGGCACTGGGGGGAGCAGGCACTGAGGGGGCATATGTGGCACTGTGGGGGAATATTTGGCACTGGGGGAGCAGGCACTGAGGGGGCATATGTGGCGCTGGGGGGGGTATATGTGGCACTGGGGGCATGTACCTGGCACTGTGGGGGAATATCTGGCACTGGGGGCATATACCTGGCACTGTGGGGGAATATCTGGCACTGGGGGCATATGTGGCACTGGGAGCATGGCCCTAGCAACAAGCACTACCCCCTAGCAACGAGCATGACACCCAGTGCATGAAACCCCTGGCAACGAGCATGACACCCAGTGCATGAAACCCCTGGCAACGAGCATGACACCCAGTGCATGAAACCCCTGGCAACGAGCATGACACCCTGAGCATGAAAACCCCTGGCACCGTGCATGGAACCAAGAGTATGAAACCTCTGGCAACGAGCATGACACCCAGTGCATGAAACCTCTGGCAACGAGCATGACACCCTGAGCATGAAAACCCCTGGCACCGTGCATGGAACCAAGAGCATGAAACCCCTGGCAACGAGCAGGTAATTTAAAAGTAATTAGAAGCCTTACTGTAGAACTTAATGTGTAATGGGCATTACGGTGTGTGGCATAATGTATCACGGACATTGCGGTGTGTGTCATAATGTGTCAGGCATTACGGTGTGTTGTATACTATATCACGGGCATTGTGGTATGTGGTATAATGTCTCAGGATCATTGTGGTGTGTGTCATACTGTGTCACAGACATTGTATGTGCTATAATGTATCAGGGGCATTGCAGTGTGTAGCATAATGTATAACGGGCATTGCGATTCCTGTCATAATATGTCACAGGCATTACGGTGTGTGGCATAATGTGTCGGGGGCATATGATTACAGTGTGTGCATATTGTGTCATGTGCATTGTTGTGTGTGGCATAATGGCTAAGGCCATTGCGGTATGTGGAATAATGTATACTGGGCATTACTATAAGGAGGAAAAATGACAAATAATGTAAGGGGCATGAATCAGGATTATTTGTCTTTCCTGTGGTGGTTAACGTCTGGGCGTGCAGGTTGCAAAACTGGGGTATAAGGTAGTCTTTTCCTGCAATGCCACGCCCCTTTACACGAAGCCACGCCCATTTCAACGAAGCCCCACCCCTTTTTGGCGGCGCGCGCCTACTTGTCCCTTTACTAGTGCCAATTATGGGGGGTATGGGAGGGGGGGGGCGCCGAAGGATTTTTTGGCTTGGGGGAGAAAAATTTCTAGTTACGCCACTGCTGCTGCAGTTCCGCCTGGAGCATCCTTTGATGCTTCAAGCATGCACGCTGTAGTCTGTGCAGTTGGTCAGAGTGTCTTGCAGTTCAAGTGGATGTACTGATGATGACAGGCTATAGCACAAACAGCTACATACTGTATTTATGCCCCCTTCTCACTGCAGCATGAAATGTAGCTCTATCAGCAGGGCTGTCAAGAGATCAACATTCCCGGGTACGGTAATAGTGTGGCCAAATCTGGGAGGTTCTGGCTACACACCCTCTGGGAAGAAAAATACTGTAGCAGCACCACACGCTGGAAAGGGGGACATTTGTCACCCTCAGTAAACAGCACCCATCCCAATCCAACATTAATTCCTCCCTGCCCCCCCCCCCCCCCCCCTCATCCCCAACCCCTACTGTCACCCCTGCCTGTCAGTAAAGTACCTGTGTTGAGTAAAGAAGTACTTTCATAAGCAGGAGGACTCATGGGGGGTAATTCCAAGTTGATCGCTGCAGGAATTTTTATAGCAATTGGGCAAAACCATGGCCCTCATTCCGAGTCGTTCGCTCGGTATTTTTCATCGCATCGCAATGAAAATCCGCTTAGTACGCATGCGCAATATTCGCACTGCGACTGCGCCAAGTAATTTAACAATGAAGATAGTATTTTTACTCACGGCTTTCTCTAACGTCCTAGTGGATGCTGGGGACTCCGTCAGGACCATGGGGAATAGCGGCTCCGCAGGAGACAGGGCACATCTAAAGAAAGCTTTTAGGATCACATGGTGTGTACTGGCTCCTCCCCCTATGACCCTCCTCCAAGCCTCAGTTAGGTTTTTGTGCCCGTCCGAGCAGGGTGCAATCTAGGTGGCTCTCCTAAAGAGCTGCTTAGAAAAAGTTTTTTTAGGTTTTAAATCTCAGTGAGTCCTGCTGGCAACAGGCTCACTGCATCGAGGGACTTAGGGGAGAGATTTTCAACTCACCTGCGTGCAGGATGGATTGGAGTCTTAGGCTACTGGACATGGCTTCAGAGGGAGTCGGAACACAGGTCATCCTGGGGTTCGTCCCGGAGCCGCGCCGCCGACCCCCCTTACAGATGCTGAAGATCGGAGGTCCGGAAACAGGCGGCAGAAGACTCTTCAGTCTTCATGAAGGTAGCGCACAGCACGGCAGCTGTGCGCCATTGTTGCTACACACTTCTCACTGACCAGTCACGGAGGGTGCAGGGCGCTGCTGGGGGCGCCCTGGGCAGCAATATTAAATACCTTTAGTGGCAAAGAATACATCACATATAGCCATTAAGGCTATATGTATGTATTTAACCCAGGCCAGATTTCTCAAAACCCGGGAGAAAAGCCCGCCGAAAAGGGGGCGGAGCTTATTCTCCTCAGCACTCAGCGCCATTTTCCTGCTCAGCTCCGCTGTGAGGAAGGCTCCCAGGACTCTCCCCTGCACTGCACTACAGAAACAGGGTAACAAAGAGAAGGGGGGCATAAATTGGCGATATTTATATATTAAAAGCGCTTATAACAAAAACAACACCTTTTAGGGTTGTTTATATACATTTATAGCGCTTTTGGTGTGTGCTGGCAAACTCTCCCTCTGTCTCCCCAAAGGGCTAAGGGGGTCCTGTCTTCGATTAGAGCATTCCCTGTGTGGCTGCTGTGTGTCGGTACGTGTGTGTCGACATGTATGAGGACGATGTTGGTGTGGAGGCAGAGCAATTGCCGGTAATGGTGATGTCACCCCCTAGGGAGTCGACACCGGAATGGATGGCTTTAGTTATGGAATTACGTGATAATGTTAGTACATTACAAAAGTCAGTAGACGAAATGAGACGGCCGGAAAACCAGTCAGTACCGGCTCAGGCGTCTCAGACACTGTCAGGGGCTGTAAAACGTCCCTTACCTCAGTCAGTCGACACGGGTACCGACACAGATGAATCTAGTGTCGACGGTGAAGAAACAAACGTATTTTCCAACAGGGCCACACGTTATATGATCACGGCAATGAAGGAGGCTTTGCAGATCTCTGATACTGCTGGTACCTCAAAAAGGGGTATTATGTGGGGGGTGAAAAAACTACCTGTAGCTTTTCCAGAATCAGAGGAATTGAATGACGTGTGTGATGAAGCGTGGGTTAACCCAGATAGAAAACTGCTAATTTCTAAGAAGTTATTGGCATTATACCCTTTCCCACCAGAGGTTAGGACGCGCTGGGAAACACCCCCTAGGGTGGATAAGGCGCTCACACGTTTATCAAAGCAAGTGGCGTTGCCGTCTCCTGATACGGCCGCCCTCAAGGATCCAGCGGATAGGAGGCTGGAAACTACCCTGAAAAGTATATACACTCATACTGGTGTTATACTGCGACCGGCAATAGCCTCAGCCTGGATGTGCAGTGCTGGGGTAGTGTGGTTGGATTCCCTGACTGAAAATATTGATACCCTGGATAGGGACAGTATTTTATTGACTCTAGAGCAATTAAAGGATGCGTTTCTTTATATGCGAGATGCTCAGAGGGATATTTGTACTCTAGCATCAAGAGTAAGTGCGATGTCCATATCTGCCAGAAGAAGTTTATGGACGCGACAGTGGTCAGGTGATGCGGATTCCAAAAGGCATATGGAAGTATTGCCATATAAAGGAGAGGAATTATTTGGGGTCGGTCTATCGGATCTGGTGGCCACGGCAACTGCCGGCAAATCCACTTTTTTACCTCAGACCCCCTCCCAACAGAAAAAGACACCGTCTTTTCAGCCGCAGTCCTTTCGCTCCTATAAAAACAAGCGAGCAAAAGGACAGTCTTATCTGCCGCGAGGCAGAGGAAAGGGTAAGAGAGGGCAGCAAGAAGCCCCTGCCCAGGACCAGAAGCCCGCCCCGGGTTCTACAAAGCCATCAGCATGACGCTGGGGCTTTACAAGCGGACTCAGGAGCGGTGGGGGGTCGACTAAAGATTTTCAGCAATCAGTGGGCTCGCTCACAGGTGGACCCGTGGATCCTGCAGATAGTATCTCAGGGTTACATGTTGGAGTTCGAAAGGTCTCCCCCTCGCCGGTTCCTAAAGTCTGCTTTACCAACGTCTCCCTCAGAAAGGACGACGGTATTGGAAGCCATTCACAAGCTGTATTCTCAGCAGGTGATAGTCAAGGTACCCCTCCTACAACAGGGAAAGGGGTATTATTCCACACTATCTGTGGTACCGAAGCCGGACGGTTCGGTAAGACCTATTCTAAATCTGAAATCCTTGAACCTGTACATACAGAAATTCAAGTTCAAGATGGAGTCACTCAGAGCAGTGATAGCGAATCTGGAAGAAGGGGACTTCATGGTGTCCCTGGACATAAAAGATGCTTATCTGCATGTCCCAATTTACCCCTCACACCAAGGGTATCTCAGGTTCGTGATACAAGACTGTCATTATCAGTTTCAAACGCTGCCGTTTGGTTTGTCCACGGCCCCTCAGGTCTTTACCAAGGTAATGACCGAAATGATGGTTCTTCTACGAAGAAAAGGCGTATTAATTATCCCTTACTTGGACGATCTCCTGATAAGGGCAAAGTCCAGAGAACAGCTGGAAGTCGGTGTAGCACTAACCCAAGTAGTGCTTCAGCAACACGGGTGGATTCTGAATCTTCCAAAATCTCAATTGACCCCGACAACACGTCTGCTGTTCCTGGGAATGATTCTGGACACGGTTCAGAAAAAGGTGTTTCTCCCGGAGGAGAAAGCAAGGGAGTTATCCGAACTGGTCAGGAACCTCCTAAAACCAGGAACTGTCAGTACATCAATGCACAAGAGTCCTGGGAAAGATGGTGGCTTCTTACGAAGCAATTCCATTCGGCAGATTCCATGCACGAACATTTCAGTGGGATCTGCTGGACAAATGGTCCGGATCGCATCTGCACATGCATCAGCGGATAACACTGTCACCAAGAACAAGGTTGTCTCTCCTGTGGTGGTTGCAGAGTGCCCATCTGTTAGAGGGCCGCAGGTTCGGCATACAGGACTGGGTCCTGGTGACTACGGATGCCAGCCTACGGGGCTGGGGAGCAGTCACACAGGGAAGAAACTTCCAGGGTGTATGGTCAGACCTGGAGACGTCTCTTCACATAAATATACTGGAGCTAAGAGCGATATACAATGCTCTAAGCTTGGCAAAACCTGCTTCTTCAGGGTCAGCCGGTGTTGATCCAGTCGGACAACATCACGGCAGTCGCCCACGTAAACAGACAAGGCGGCACGAGAAGCAGAAGAGCAATGACAGAAGCTGCAAGGATTCTTCGCTGGGCGGAAAATCATGTCATAGCACTGTCAGCAGTGTTCATCCCGGGAGTGGACAACTGGGAAGCAGACTTCCTCAGCAGACACGACCTTCACCCGGGAGAGTGGGGACTTCATCCGGAAGTTTTCCACATGATTGTGAACCGTTGGGAAAAACCAAAGGTGGATATGATGGCGTCTCGCCTCAACAAAAAACTGGACAGATATTGCGACAGGTCAAGAGACCCTCAGGCAATAGCTGTGGACGCTCTGGTAACACCATGGGTGTACCAGTCAGTGTATGTGTTTCCTCCTCTGCCTCTCATACCAAAGGTACTGAGAATTATTCGGAAAAGGGGAGTAAGAACAATACTAGTGGCTCCGGATTGGCCAAGAAGAACTTGGTATCCGGAACTTCAAGAGATGCTCACGGAGGATCCGTGGCCTCTACCTCTAAGAAGGGATCTGCTTCAGCAGGGACCTTGTATGTTCCAAGACTTACCGCGACTGCGTTTGATGGCATGGCGGTTGAACGCCGGATTCTAAAAGAAAAGGGTATTCCAGAGGAGGTTATTCCTACCTTGATTAAGGCTAGGAAGGAAGTGACCGCACAACATTATCACCGCATTTGGAGAAAATATGTTGCGTGGTGTGAAGCCAAGAAGGCCCCAACGGAAGAATTTCAATTGGGTCGATTCTTACATTTCCTGCAGGCAGGATTGTCTATGGGCCTCAAATTGGGGTCTATTAAAGTTCAAATTTCGGCCTTATCAATCTTCTTCCAGAAGGAATTGGCTTCAGTGCCTGAAGTACAAACTTTTGTCAAGGGTGTACTACATATACAGCCCCCGATTGTGCCCCCAGTGGCACCGTGGGATCTAAACGTAGTTTTGAATTTTCTCAAATCTCATTGGTTTGAGCCTCTCAAATCTGTAGATTTGAAGTATCTTACATGGAAAGTAACCATGCTACTGGCCCTGGCTTCAGCCAGGAGAGTTTCAGAGTTGGCGGCTTTATCGTACAAAAGCCCATATCTGATTTTCCATTCGGACAGGGCAGAACTGCGGACACGTCCTCATTTTCTCCCTAAGGTGGTTTCGGCTTTTCACTTGAACCAGCCTATTGTGGTGCCTGCGGCTACTAGCGACTTGGAGGACTCCAAGTTACTGGACGTTGTCAGAGCATTAAAAATATATATTTCAATGACAGCTGGAGTCAGAAAATCTGACTCGTTGTTTATATTGTATGCACCCAACAAGATGGGTGCTCCTGCGTCTAAGCAGACGATTGCGCGTTGGATCTGTAGCACAATCCAACTTGCACATTCTGTGGCAGGCCTGCCACAGCCTAAATCTGTAAAGGCCCACTCCACAAGGAAGGTGGGCTCATCTTGGGCGGCTGCCCGAGGGGTCTCGGCATTACAACTTTGCCGAGCAGCTACGTGGTCAGGGGAGAACACGTTTGTAAAATTTTACAAATTTGATACTCTGGCTAAGGAGGACCTGGAGTTCTCTCATTCGGTGCTGCAGAGTCATCCGCACTCTCCCGCCCGTTTGGGAGCTTTGGTATAATCCCCATGGTCCTGACGGAGTCCCCAGCATCCACTAGGACGTTAGAGAAAATAAGAATTTACTTACAGATAATTCTATTTCTCATAGTCCGTAGTGGATGCTGGGCGCCCATCCCAAGTGCGGATTGTCTGCAATACTTGTACATAGTTATTGTTACAAAAATCGGGTTATTATTATTGTTGTGAGCCATCTTTTCAGAGGCTACTTCGTTTGTTATCGTACTGTTAACTGGGTTCAGATCACAAGTTGTACGGTGTGATTGGTGTGGCTGGTATGAGTCTTACCCGGGATTCAAGATCCTTCCTTATTGTGTACGCTCGTCCGGGCACAGTACCTAACTGAGGCTTGGAGGAGGGTCATAGGGGGAGGAGCCAGTACACACCATGTGATCCTAAAAGCTTTCTTTAGATGTGCCCTGTCTCCTGCGGAGCCGCTATTCCCCATGGTCCTGACGGAGTCCCCAACATCCACTACGGACTATGAGAAATAGAATTATCGGTAAGTAAATTCTTATTTTTTCATCGCTCCGGCGATCGTAATGTGATTGACAGGAAATGGGTGTTACTGGGCGGAAACACGGCGTTTTATGGGCGTGTGGATGAAAACGCTACCGTTTCCGGAAAAAACGCAGGAGTGGCTGGAGAAACGGGGGAGTGTCTGAGCGAACGCTGGGTGTGTTTGTGACGTCAAACCAGGAACGACAAGCACTTAACTGATCGCACAGGCAGAGTAAGGTTGAAGTTACTCAGAAACTGCAAAGTAGTGTGTAATCGCAATATTGCGAATACATCGGTCGCAATTTTAAGAAGCTAAGATACACTCCCAGTAGGCGTAGGCTTAGCGTGTGTAACTCTGCTAAATTCGCCTTGCGACCGATCAACTCGGAATGAGGGCCCATGTGCACTGCAGGGGAGGCAGATTTAACATGTGCAGAGAGAGTTAGATTTGGGTTGGGTGTGTTCAATCTGCAATCTAATTTGCAGTGTAAAAATAAAGCAGCCAGTATTTACCCTGCACAGAAACAAAATAATCCACCCAAATCTAACTCTTTCTGCACATGTTATATCTGCCTCCCCTGCAGTGCACATGGTTTTGCCCAATTGCTAACTAAATTCCTGCTGCGATCAACTTGGAATTACCCCCATGGTTTGTTCATTCTGTTGAAGGAAAGTTTCTAAATAAAGTTTTGCCAGAACTTTACCATTATTCCATACTTACAGATAGAGTAAATCACCCTCAGGTGCAACCAGCTGCTATAATCATATCAACTCAAAGAAAATTTCTCTTACGTCCTAGAGGATGCTGGGGTTCCATTTAGTACCATGGGGTATAGAGAGGTCCTCTAGGAGCCATGGGCACTTTAAGAGTTTAAAGTGTGGGCTGGCTCCTCCCTCTATGCCCCTCCTACCAGACTCCGTTTAGAAAATGTGCCCGGAGGAGCCGGTCACAGCTAGGGGAGCTCCTAGGAGTTTTCTTAGTTTTATTGTTTTCTAGTGTTACTTAATTTACAGAAAGGCTGCTGGCAACAGCCTCCCTGCTTCGTGGGACTTAGGAGGGGAGTAGGAACCAACTTAATGGAGAGTTAATGGTTCTGTACTCCGCTGACAGGACACTGAGCTCCTGAGGGTACTGATCACAAGCCCACGAGACGACCGCTCACTCCCGCAGCACGGCCGCCACCCCCTAACAGAGCCAGAAGATAGAAGAGTGGTGAGTACAGTGCCGGCGTCTCAGTTAGCGGGTCGCACTCGCCAGTGGGTATGGCGGCACAAGGGTTGGAGTGCAGCTCTGACAGGCTGCGCTCCTGGAAGGCTCAGCAACATGCACATGTAGACGCTTGAGGGGCGTCCTGAGCCAGCGTATTAACCCTACACTGGTCACATAGTTAACAGGGGCTAATCCCACTATTAACACACAAAATCCTCAGGCCAGTATAAAGAATAAGTGCTGGTCCGGACAGTATTTGTTTTGCTAAGGTTCACTATTCCTTGCTACTGTGTATTTCTGCTGAAATAAGTATCCTAGTATTCACTTATTCCTTACTCCTCAGTGAATCCCAAAAGTATGGAGAGAATTATGATCAGACATTGGTGGTCATTCCGAGTTGATCGCATCCAGCAACTTTTTGCTGCTGGTGCGATCAACTAATCTCCGCCTATGGAGGAGTGTATTTAGCTTAGCAGGGCTGCGTTCGCTTGTGCAGCCCTGCTTAGCTAAAAAAGTTTTGTGTAAAAGTTGACCAGCCCTGGACATACTTACCCTGTGCGACAATCTCAGCGATGATGGGGCCGGCTTTGACGTCAGACATCCGCCCTCCGTTCTTCTGGACACGCCTGCGTTTTCCTTACCACTCCCAGAAAACGTCCGCCAACGTACAGGTGATGCCCCGGAACGCCTTCCTTCTGTCAATCTTCTTGCGGCCGCTGCTGCGACCGCTTTCTTCGCATCCAGTTTCGTAGCGGCCACCGGGCAACGCCGCGCATGCGCATTCTAGACCCGAACGCACCGCAGTGAAGAACCTCTGCATGCGAACGGGTCGGAATGACCCCCATTGACTCCAGTGGTTGAGCACACTACACAGTATGTAAAAGTCAAAAGATGTAACAGAGATGTAAGAGATTTAAGGGGTGATTCAGACCTGATCGCTGCTGTGCGTTTTCGCACAGCGGGCGATCAGCGATTAACTGCGCATGCATATGCACCGCAATGCACATGCACATCGCCAAACAACAACAGGCATTGCCGGTTAGCGACAGGCTGGTGCGAAAATTCTAATAGCACAGCCATTTGCATGCTGATTGACAGGAGGAGGCCATTTGTGGGTGGTAACTGACCGTTTTCTGGGAGTGTCAGGAAAAACGCAGGCGTGCCCAAGCGTTTTCAGGGAGGGTGTGTGACGTCAGCTCTATTAAGGAGCACAGTCAGCGCTGACAAGGGGTCTCCATTTGCTAAAAAGCACTGTGTGTGGGTTGGCTCCAATCTCTGTCTCTCTCTTGCCATTCTTGGGGGGGAAACTCTGTCTAACCCCACCTGTGCGTGTGTGGAGTGTTTAGTGGTCTCCTTTAGCTAGGTCCAGGGACACTATGTCATATGCTGCAGAGGATTTATCCTCCCAGGATGATCCCATTCCATGTAATCAGTTTAGCACTGGTTTAGCACAGATACCAGCAAGGGAACCAGAGTGGTTTTCCTCTGTCAAAACACCCCGCTATATACCTCCACAAACGTGCGCTTGTGCATGTCACACAAGACGACACGGATACCGATTCTGACACTGCACATGGTGATGGGGTTGTGTTGCGGGGGTCCGCATCTTTTACAAGGGGGGTGCAATTGTTGATAGAGGCTATCAGGGATGTGTTAAATGTTAATGATACCACACCTGAGCAGGTTGAGGAGGCTTTTTTCACTGAAAATAAGAAAGCCTCGCTAACCTTGCCTGCGTCAAAGGAGCTGAATGCTATATTTGAAAAAGCATGAGTAAACCCTGAAAAGACATTTCAGATCCCTAAGAGGCTTCTGGTGGCTTTTCCTTTCCCTGAGGAGGCTAGGAAAAAGTGGGAAAACCCACCGATTGTTGACTCATCTGTATCCAGACTCTCAAAAAAAGGTGGTTTTACCTGTTCCGGGATCTACCGCCTTAAAGGAGCCGGCAGATAGGAAGATTGATAACATGCTTAAATCAATGTACACTGCTTCAGGGGCCATATTACGTCCCACTATTGCTAGTGCATGGATTGTAAAGGCTATAGTGAAGTGGTTGGCTACCTTACTTGAGGATTGGGATACGATGGATAGGGATGACGTTGCATTGTATTTACGCAACATTCATGATTCTGCAGGTTTTATGGTAGAATCCATGAATGACCTGGGTTCCATGGCTGCGGGAATTTCTTCCATGTCTGTTTCAGCTCGTCGGGGACTGTGGCTACGCCAGTGGTCGGCCGACGCGGAATCCAGAAGGAGTGTGGAGTCGCTACCCTATACAGGTCAGACTCTCTTTGGGGAAGCTCTAGACATGTAGATATCCACCGCTACAGCAGGTAAGCCTCTGTTTCTCTAACGTCCTAGTGGATGCTGGGGACTCCGTAAGGACCATGGGGAATAGACGGGCTCCGCAGGAGACAGGGCACTTTAAGAAAGAATTTGGATACTGGTGTGCTCTGGCTCCTCCCTCTATGTCCCTCCTCCAGACCTCAGTTTGAATCTGTGCCCGGACGAGCAGGGTGCTACTTAGTGAGCTCTCCTGAGCTTGCTATAAGAAAGTATTTTGTTAGGTTTTTTTTATTTTCAGAGAGATCTGCTGGCAACAGACTCTCTGCAGCGTGGGACTGAGGGGAGAGAAGCAGCCCTACTCACTGAAGATAGGTCCTGCTTCTTAGGCTACTGGACACCATTAGCTCCAGAGGGATCGTACACAGGATCTCACCCTTTGTCGTCCGATCCCGGAGCCGCGCCGCCGTTCCCCTCGCAGAGCCGGAAGACAGAAGCCGGTGAAAGAAGCAAGAAGACTTCGAAATCGGCGGCAGAAGACTCCAGTCTTCACTGAGGTAGCACACAGCACTGCAGCTGTGCGCCATTGCTCCCACATTAAACCCACATACTCCGGTCACTGTAGGGTGCAGGGGGGGGGGCGCCCTGGGCAGCAATTAGAGACCTCTTTGGCAAAAGTTTGCATAATATACAGTTGGGCACTGTATATATGTATGAGCCCCCGCCAAAATTGTACATGAAAGCGGGACAGAAGCCCGCCGTCGAGGGGGTGGGGCTTCTTCCTCAGCACTCACCAGCACCATGTTTTTTCTCCACAGCACCGCTGAGAGGAAGCTCCCCAGTCTCTCCCCTGCAGTTACACGGTAGAAGAGGGTAAAAAGATAGGGGGGGCACATAATTAGGCGCAAAAATCAATATAAACAGCAGCTACTGGGTTAACATTAAGTTACTGTGTTATTCCTGGGTTAATAGCGCTGCGGTGTGTGCTGGCATACTCTCTCTCTGTCTCTCCAAAGGGCCTTATGGGGGAATTGTCTTCAGATGAGCATTCCCTGAGTGTGTGGTGTGTCGGTACGTGTGTGTCGACATGTCTGAGGTAAAAGGCTCCCCTAAGGAGGAGATAGAGCAAATATGTGTGTGTGAGGGTGTCTCCGTCGACAACGCCGACACCTGTTTGGATATGTGTAATTAAGTGCTAAGGTGAATTTATTGCACAAAAGATTAGAGAACAGACAGGAAATCTACCCATGTCTGTCCCTATGTCGCAGAGACCTTCAGAGTCTCTCAATGCTCACTATCCAAAATAATAGCCACTGATATCGACACGGAGATTGACTCCAGTGTCGACTACGATAATGCAAAGTTACAGCCAAAATGGCAGAAAAGTATTCAATATATGATTATTGTAATAAAAGATGATTTGCATATCACTGATGACTCCTCTGTCCCTGACACAAGGGTACACATGTTTAAGGGGAAGAAAGCTGAGGTAAATTTCCCTCCTCTCTTGATGAAAAAGAGCAGGAATCTCCAGACAAGAGACTGCAGTTTCCCACAAAGAATTCTCAGGCAGTATCCTTTCCCCACTAGGGCCAGGATAGGATGGGAATCTTCCCCTAGGGTGTCACATTTGCCCAAAAGGTAGCCCTGACGTAACAGCTATTCTCAGGGATCCTGCAGATAGCGTGCACATTCTGGTACACTACTCAGACCGGCGATTGTGTCGGCATGGGTTTATAGCGCTGTGGCAGCGTGGACAGGTGCCTTATCAGCAGAGATTGAGACCCTAGTATGTAGATATATATATATGTATATATAGAGATATATATATATATATATATATTAAAGATGCTGTCTTAAGAGATATATATATATATATATATATATATATAAAACATGCCCAAAGAGACATGAGTATACTGGGTCCTAGAGTCAAAGCTATGTTGATTTCTGCTTGACGTGTCCTGTAGAATATGCAATGGACAGATGATGCCGACTTAAGAGGCATATGGAAGGCTGAGGATTGTGTGGAGAAGGGTTCTCTGACCTGGTCTCCACAGCTATAGCTGGTAATTCTGATATTTTGCCTTATATTCCTGCACAGCCTAGGAAAGCACGACATTATCAAATGCAGCCTTTCGAACAAAGAAACAAGAAAGTCCGAGGTGCGTCCTTTCTTGCCAGAGGCGGGGGCAGAGGAAAGAAGCTGCACAACACAGCTAGTTCCCAGGAACAGAAGTCCTCCCCGGCCTCTACAAAAATCCACCGCATGTCACTGGGGCTCCACAGGCGGAGCTAGGCCTGGTGGGAGCACGCCTTCGTAAGTTCAGCCACAAGTGGGTTCACTCCCTGTTAGATCCCTGGGCAATAGATATTGGGTCTCAGGGATACAAGCTGGACTTTGAGTAGATGCCCCCTCACCGACGGCCCTGCCGGCTTCCCCCCAAGAGAGGGAAACAGTGTTAACTGCAATTCACAAATTGTACCTTCAACAGGTGGTGGTCAAGGTTCCCCTCCTTCAACAAGGAGGGGGTTATTATTCGACCATGTGGTAGTCCCGAAACCGGACGGTTCGGTCAGACCCATATTGAATTTAAAATCCCTGAACATGTACCTGAAAAGGTTCAAGTTCAAGATGGAATCGCTAAGAGCGGTCATTGCAAGCCTGAAAGGGGGAGATTTTATGGTGACTCGGGACATAAAGGATGTCCCCATTTATCCACCTCATCAGGCGTACCTCAGAATTGCGGTACGAGATTGTCATAACCAATTTCGGACGTTGCCGTTTGGTCTCTCCACGGCCCCGAGAATGTTCACCAAGGTAATGGCGGAAATGATGGTGCTCCTGCGGAAGCAAGGTGTCACTATTATCACGTACTTGGACAATCTCCTCATAAAAGCGAGATCAAGAGAGCAGTGGCTGAACAGCGTATCACTTTCTCTGGAAGTGTAACGGCAACACGGCTGGATTCTATATATTCCAAAGTCGCAGTTGGTTCCTACAGCTCATCTGCCTCTCCTAGGCATGATCCTAGACACAGACCAGAAAAGGGTTTATCTCCCGGTAGAGAGAGCTCAGGAGCTCGTGACACTGGTCAGGAATCTATTAAAACCAAAACAGGTGTCAGTGCATCACTGCACTCGAGTCCTGGGAAGAATGGTGGCATCATACGAGGCCATTCCCTTCGGCAGGTTCCATGCGAGGACTTTCCAATGAGACTTACTGGACAAGTGGTCCGGATCACATCTTCAGATGCATCGGTTAATCACCCTATCTCCCAGGGCCAGGGTGTCTCTCCTGTGGTGGCTGCAGAGTGCTCACCTTCTCGAAGGTCGCAGATTCGGCATTCAGGACTGGGTCCTGGTGACCACGGATGCAAGCCTCCGAGGGTGGGGGGAAGAAATTTCCAAGGGCTGTGGTCAAGTCAGGAGAGTTGCCTTCACATCAACATCCTGGAACTAAGGGCCATATACAACGCCCTACGTCAAGCGGAGTCCCTGCTTCGCGACCAACCGGTTCTGATTCAGTCACACAATATCACTGCAGTGGCTCATGTAAACCACAAGGAGCAGGGTGGCGATGGTAGAAGCCACCAGAATTCTTCGCTGGGCGGAGAATCACGTAAGAGCACTGTCAGCAGTGTTCATTCCGGGAGTGAACTACTGGGAAGCAGACTTCCTCAGCAGTCACGACCTCCACCTGGGAGAGTGGGGACTTCATCAAGAAGTCTTCACGCAGATTGCAAGTCGGTGGGAACTGCCACAGGTGGACATGATGGCATCCCGCCTCAACAAAAAGCTACAGAGATATTGCTCCAGGTCAAGAGACCCTCAGGCGATAGCTTTAGACGCACTAGTGACACCGTGGGTGTTCCAGTCCGTTTATGTATTTCCTCCTCTTCCTCTCATACCAAAGGTGCTGAGAATCATAAGAAAAAGAAGAGTGAGAACAATACTCATTGTTCCAGATTGGCCAAGAAGGACTTGGTATCCGGATCTGCAAGAAATGCTCACAGAGGACCCATGGCCTCTGCCTCTAAGACAGGACTTGTGGCAACAGGGGCCCTGTCTGTTCCAAGACTTACCGCGGCTGCATTTGCCGCCATGTCGGCGGTTGAACCCCATATCCTAGCGGAGAAAGGCATTCCGGATGAGGTCATTCCTACACTGATAAAGGCTAGGAAGGACGTGACAGCTCAACATTATCACCGTATATGGCGAAAATATGTTGCTTGGTGTGTGGCCAGGAATGCCCCTATGGAGGAATTCCAGCTGGGCCGTTTCCTTCACTTCCTACAGTCAGAAGTGAATTTGGGCCTAAAATTGGGGTCCATTAAGGTCCAGATTTCGGCCCTATCCATTTTCTTTCAAAATTAGTTGACTTCTCTACCTGAAGTTCAGACGTTTGTAAAGGGAGTGCTGCATATTCAGCCCCCTTTTGTACCTCCAGTGGCACCTTGGGATCTTAACGTGGTGTTGAGTTTCCTGAAATCCCACTGGTTTGAACCACTCAAAACGGTGGAGTTGAAATATCTCACGTGGAAGGTGGTCATGCTATTAGCCTTGGCTTCGGCTAGGCGTGTGTCAGAGTTGGCGGCTTTGTCACATAAAAGCCCCTATCTGGTTTTCCATGCGGATAGAGCAGAATTGCGGACCCGTCCACAATTTCTGCCGAAAGTGGTTTCATCCTTTCATATAAACCAACCTATTGTGGTGCCTGTGGCTACTACGGACTTGGAGGATTCCGAGTTGCTTGATGTAGTCAGGGCTTTGAAGGTTTATGTAGCCAGAACGGCTAGGGTCAGGAAAACAGAGTCTTTGTTTATCCTGTATGCTTCCAACAAGCTTGGTGCTCCTGCTTCAAAGCAGACTATTGCTCGCTGGATCTGTAACACGATTCAGCAGGCTCATTCGGCGGCTGGATTGCCGCTGCCAAAATCAGTTAAGGCCCATTCCACTAGGAAGGTGGGCTCTTCTTGGGCGGCTGCCCGAGGGGTCTCGGCATTACAGCTTTGCCGTGCGGCTACTTGGTCAGGTTCAAACACTTTTGCAAAGTTCTACAAGTTTGATACCCTGGCTAAGGAGGACCTTGTGTTTGCTCAATCGGTGCTGCAGAGTCATCCGCACTCTCCCGCCCGTTTGGGAGCTTTGGTATAATCCCCATGGTCCTTACGGAGTCCCCAGCATCCACTAGGACGTTAGAGAAAATAAGATTTTACTTAACGGTAAATCTATTTCTCGTAGTCCGTAGTGGATGCTGGGCGCCCGTCCCAAGTGCGGACTTCTTCTGCAATGCTTGTATATAGTTATTGCTTAAATAAGGGTTATGTTATGGTTGCATTAGGGTTGACCTGTTGCTCTGTTGTTGTTCATACTGTTGACTGGGTATGTTTATCTCAAGTTATACGGTGTGATTGGTGTGGCTGGTATGAATCTTGCCCTGGATTACCAAAATCCTTTCCTTGTACTGTCAGCTCTTCCGGGCACAGTTTCTCTAACTGAGGTCTGGAGGAGGGACATAGAGGGAGGAGCCAGAGCACACCAGAATCTAAATTCTTTCTTAAAGTGCCCATGTCTCCTGCGGAGCCCGTCTATTCCCCATGGTCCTTACGGAGTCCCCAGCATCCACTACGGACAATGAGAAATAGATTTACCGGTAAGTAAAATCTTATTTTTGCCCCACCCCCTCTAATTACTGAATATAATTAGTGGCAGACAGAATGGAGCTTTATAAGCACACATTTCTCTAACGTCCTAGAGGATGCTGGGGACTCCGTAAGGACCATGGGGATAGACGGGCTCCGCAGGAGACATGGGCACTTTAAGAAAGAATTTAGTTCCTGGTGTGCACTGGCTCCTCACTCTATGCCCTTCCTCTAGACCTCAGTTTGATACTGTGCCCAGACAAGCTGGGTACTTTTCAGTGAGCTCTCCTGAGTTTACTGATAGAAAGTATTTTGTTAGGTTTTTTATTTTCAGGGAGCTCTGCTGGCAACAGACTCCCTGCTTCGAGGGACTGAGGGGAGAGAAGCAGCCCTACTCTCTGAAGCTAGGTCCTGCTTCTTAGGCTACTGGACACCATTAGCTCCAGAGGGATTGGTACGCAGGATCTCACCCTCGCCGTCCGTCCCAGAGCCGCGCCGCCGTCCCCCTCGCAGAGTCGGAAGATAGAAACCGGGTGAGTATGAGAAGAAAAGAATACTTCACAGGCGGCAGAAGACTTCATGATCTTCACTAGAGGTAACGCACAGCACTGCAGCTGTGCGCCATTGCTCCACACACCTCACATACTCCGGTCACTGTAAGAGTGCAGGGGGGGGGGGCGCCCTGGGCAGCATTGGGGACCTCATATTGGCAAAAGGAACACATATATACAGCTGGGCACTGTATATATGTATGAGCCCCCGCCAAAATTACTGTATAAGCGGGACAGAAGCCCGCCGTCGAGGGGGCGTGGCTTCTCCCTCAGCACTCACCAGCGCCATTTTTTCTCCACAGCACCGCTGAGAGGAAGCTCTCCGGACTCTCCCCTGCTGATACACGGTAGAAGAGGGTTGAAAAGAGAGGGGGGGCACATAATTAGGCGCAAAAAACTATACATACAGCAGCTATCTGGGTTAACATTAGGTTACTGTGTTATTCCTGGGATATTATAGCGCTGGGGTGTGTGCTGGCATACTCTCTCTCTCCCTGTCTCTCCAAAGGGCCTTGTGGGGGAACTGTCTTCAGAAAAGGACATTCCCTGTGTGTGTGTGTGTGTGTGGTGTGTCGGTACGCGTGTGTCGACATGTCTGATGAGGAAGGCTATGTGGGAGAGGAGCGGGAGCAAATTAATGTGGTGTCTCCGCCGACACCTGATTGGATGGATATGTGGAAGGTTTTAAATGATAATGTTAATTCCTTGCATAAAAGATTTGACAAGGCTGATGCATTGGGACAGTCAGGGTCTCAACCCGTGCCTGACCCTATGTCGCAGGGACTGTCAGGGTCTTATAAGCGCCCACTATCCCAAATTGTTGACACAGATACCGACATGGATTCGGACTCCAGTGTCGATTACGATGATGCAAAGTTACAGCCAAAATTGGCTAAATCCCTTCGATAAATGATTATAGCAATAAAGGATGTTTTGCACATCATAGAGGAAACCCTTGTCCCTGACACGAGGGTGTATGTGTATAAGGGAAAGAAGCCTGAGGTAACTTTTCCCCCCCTCACACGAACTGAATGAGTTATGTGAAAAAGCTTGGGAATCTCCAGATAAAAAAATGCAGATTTCCAAGCGGATTCTTATGGCGTATCCTTTCCCGCCAACGGATAGGCTACGATGGGAATCCTCCCCTAGGGTGGACAAAGCTTTAACACGCTTATCCAAAAAGGTAGCCCTGCCGTCCCAGGATACGGCTACCCTCAAAGATGCTGCTGATCGCAAACAGGAGGTTACCCTAAAGTCCATTTATACACATTCGGGTACCTTACTAAGACCGGCAATTGCGTCGGCCTGGGTGTGTAGTGCTGTAGCGGCATGGATGGATACCTTATCTGAGGAATTGGATACCCTAGATAAGGATACTGTATTATTGACCCTGGGGCATATTAAAGACCCTGTCCTATATATGAGAGATGCTCAAAGAGACATTAGTCTACTGGGTTCTAGAATTAACGCCATGTCGATTTTTGCCAGAAGGGTCCTGTGGACTCGGCAATGGACAGGTGATGCCGACTCAAAAAAGGCATATGGAGGTTTTACCTTACAGGGGTGAGGAATTGTTCGGGGAAGGTCTCTCGGACCTGGTCTCCACAGCTACAGCTGGAAAGTCACATTTTTTGCCTTATGTTCCCTTACAGCCTAAGAGAGCACCGCATTATCAAATGCAGTCCTTTCGTTCACAAAGAAACAAGAAAGTCAGAGGTGCGTCCTTTCTTGCCAGAGGTAGGGGCAGAGGAAAGAAGCTGCACAACGCAGCTAGTTCCCAGGAACAGAAGTCCTCCCCAGCCTCTGCAAAATCCACCGCATGACGCTGGGGCTCCACTGGCGGAGTCGGGCCCGGTGGGGGCACGTCTTCGGAATTTCAGCCACATGTGGGTTCACTCCCAGGTGGATCCTTGGGCAATAGAAATTGTGTCTCAGGGTTACAAGCTGGAATTTGAAAGGTGCCTCCTCGCCGGTATTTCAAATCGGCACTACCATCTTCCCCCCAGGAGAGGGAGATAGTGTTAAACGCAATACAAAAATTGTATCTTCAGCAGGTAGTGGTCAAGGTTCCCCTCCTTCAACAGGGAAGGGGTTATTATTCGACCATGTTTGTAGTCCCGAAACCGGACGGTTCGGTCAGACCCACATTGAATTTAAAATCTCTGAACCTATACTTGAAAAGGTTCAAGTTCAAGATGGAATCGCTGAGAGCAGTCATCGCAAGCCTGGAAGGGGGGGATTTTATGGTGTCACTGGACATAAAGGATGCGTACCTTCATGTCCCCATTTATCCACCTCATCAGGCGTACCTAAGATTTGCGGTACAGGATTGTCATTACCAATTTCAGACGTTGCCGTTTGTTCTCTCAACGGCCCCGAGGATTTTCACCAAGGTAATGGCGGAAATGATGGTGCTCCTGCGGAAGCAGGGTGTCACAATTATCCCGTACTTGGACGATCTCCTCATAAAAGCGGGATCAAGAGAGCAGTTGCTGAACAGCGTATCTCTTTCACTGAAAGTGTTACAGCAGCACGGCTGGATTCTCAATATTCCAAAGTCGCAGTTGGTTCCTACGACTCGTCTGCCCTTCTTGGGCATGATTCTGGACACGGACCAGAAGAGGGTTTATCTCCCGATAGAGAAGTCCCAGGAACTCATGACTCTGGTCAAAAACCTATTGAAACCAAAACAGGTGTCAGTGCATCATTGCACTCGAGTCCTGGGAAAGATGTTGGCGTCATACGAGGCCATTCCCTTCGGCAGGTTCCATGCGAGGACTTTCCAATGGGACCTACTGGACAAGTGGTCCGGGTCACATCTTCAGATGCATCGGTTGATCACCCTGTCCCCCACTCCTGTGGTGGCTGCAGAGTGCTCACCTTCTCGAGGGCCGCAGATTCGGTATTCAGGATTGGATCCTGGTGACCACGGACGCAAGCCTCCGAGGTTGGGGAGCAGTCACACAGGGAAGACATCTCCAGGGTCTTTGGTCAAGTCAAGAGACTTGTCTTCACATCAACATCCTGGAGCTAAGGGCCATATACAACGCCCTACGTCAAGCGGAGACCTTACTTCGCGACCAACCAGTTCTGATCCAGTCAGACAACATCACCGCAGTGGCTCATGTAAACCGCCAAGGCGGCACAAGGAGCAGAGTGGCAATGGCGGAAGCCACCAGTATTCTTCGCGGGGCGGAGAATCATGTAAGCACACTGTCAGCAGTGTTCATTCCGGGAGTGGACAACTGGGAAGCAGACTTCCTCAGCAGACACGACCTACACCCGGGAGAGTGGGGGCTTCATCCAGAAGTCTTCGCACAGATTGTGAGTCGGTGGGAACTGCCACAGATAGATATGATGGCGTCCCGCCTCAACAAAAAGCTACAGAGGTATTGCGCCAGGTCAAGAGACCCTCAGGCAGTAGCGGTAGACGCCCTAGTGACACCGTGGGTGTTCCGGTCAGTCTATGTATTTCCTCCTCTTCCTCTCATACCAAAGGTGTTGAGGATTATAAGAAGAACAGGAGTGAGAACAATCCTCATTGTTCCAGATTGGCCAAGACGGACCTCGTATCCAGATCTGCAGGAAATGCTCACAGAAGATCCGTGGCCTCTTCCTCTAAGACAGGACCTGTTGCAACAGGGACCCTGTCTGTTCCAAAACTTACCGCAGCTGTGTTTGACGGCATGGTGGTTGAACGCCGGATCCTAGCGGAAAAAGGCATTCCGGTTGAGGTTATCCCTACGCTGATAAAGGCTAGGAAGGAAGTAACAGCAAAACATTATCACCGTATATGGCGAAAATATGTTTCTTGGTGTGAGACCAGGAATGCTCCTACGGAAGATTTCCATCTGGGCCGTTTCCTTCACTTCCTACAAACTGGAGTGAATTTGGGCCTTAAATTAGGTTCCATTAAGGTCTAGATTTCGGCCCTATCCACTTTATTTAAAAAAGAATTGGCTTCTCTCCCAGAAGTTTAGACTTTTGTAAAGGGAGTGCTGCATATTCTGCCTCCTTTTGTGCCTCCGATGGCACCTTGGGATCTTAACGTGGTGTTAAGTTTCCTAAAGTCACACTGGTTTGAACCACTTAAAACGGTGGAGTTGAAATATCTCACGTGGAAGGTGGTAATGTTATTAGCCTTGGCTTCGGCTAGGCGAGTGTCTGAATTAGCGGCTTTGTCACATAAAAGCCCTTATTTGGTCTTCCATATGGATAGAGCAGAATTGCGGACCCGTTCGCAATTTCTGCCAAAAGTGGTATCATCTTTTCATATGAACCAACCTATTGTGGTGCCTGTGGCTACACGTGACTTGGAGGATTCCGAGTTACTTGATGTGGTCAGGTCTTTGAAAATTTACATGGCCAGAACGGCTAGAGTAAGGAAAACTGAAGCGCTGTTTGTCCTGTATGCATCCAACAAGATTGGTGCCCCTGCTTCAAAGCAGACTATTGCTCGCTGGATTTGTAACACGATTCAGCAAGCGCATTCTATGGCTAGTTTGCCGTTACCAAAATCGGTCAAGGCCCATTCCACTAGGAAGGTGGGCTCTTCTTGGGCGGCTGCCCGGGGGGGTCTCGGCACTACAGCTGTGTCGAGCTGCTACTTGGTCGGGTTCAAACACTTTTGCAAAATTCTATAAGTTTGATACCCTGGCTGAGGACGACCTCATGTTTGCTCAATCGGTGCTGCAGAGTCATCCGCACTCTCCCGCCCGTTTGGGAGCTTTGGTATAATCCCCATGGTCCTTACGGAGTCCCCAGCATCCTCTAGGACGTTAGAGAAAATAAGATTATACTTACCGGTAAATCTATTTCTCGTAGTCCGTAGAGGATGCTGGGCGGCCGTCCCAAGTGCGGACTTCTTCTGCAATACTTGTATATAGTTATTGCTTCAATAAGGGTTATGTTATAGTTGCATTGGTCTTGAACTGATGATATGTTGTTTTAATACTGTTAACTGGGTAGTTATCACAAGTTATGCGGTGTGATTGGTGTGGCTGGTATGTATCTTGCCCTTGGATTAACAAAATCCTTTCCTCGTACTGTCCATCTCCTCTGGGCACAGTTTCTCTAACTGAGGTCTGGAGGAGGGGCATAGAGGGAGGAGCCAGTGCACACCAGGAACTAAATTCTTTCTTAAAGTGCCCATGTCTCCTGCGGAGCCCGTCTATCCCCATGGTCCTTACGGAGTCCCCAGCATCCTCTACGGACTACGAGAAATAGATTTACCGGTAAGTAAAATCTTATTTTTGCCACCAAATGGAAAGAAGAAAAACCCTGCCCTTCTAATCGTGTTGATGCCCTTACAATAAAAGAGCCTACTTCCCATCTTAAGAATACCTATCTTACATTTCAGCTTCCTAACATATCGAGAAGTAAGAGAATTAGTGATGAGTCAGTCAGTAAGTGAGTGAGAGAGATACGGTAAAAAGTGGTAGGACCTTTTTTGTAGTTTATTAAATTCTACACACTGGAGGCGTAATCCAAATTTTGATCCGATTGTCCGTTTGGGCGTTATTGTTCATGCAAAGCAAGCCACGCATCGGCAGGGGCGAATTGGGATGGAAAACCAGCCTGGGAGATTTATGGAAGCAGCCCTAATGGGGGTGCAGTCTGATGAGGGGGTGGAGTCTGTTGGGGGGGACAGAATCCCTCCTCATAGGGCCTAATTGTACGCATTTCCATCCTTCCTTGTATCTTTTGCTGCATTTGTGTCTGAGACCTGGGTGATGTAATAGCTGCAGCATTGTGAATTATTGGCTATTGCACTATGGTAACAATGTTTGCCAAGAAACCTTCTAAAACCAGCCATATATTGGGGTGCCATATATGTTCCATAGATTTCTGCATAGGCTGCCTAAGCTGTGCAGAGATAAGCTAATTGCTAGATATACAATTATTGCATGCTAATAACCACCACTGTGTTTTGCCATTTATCTCCCAATTGCCAGCTATATTTTGCAAAGTAATAACGCAATTGCTGGCTATAAACTGCATAGAGATGTTTCATCCCTCCCATTCCTAACTACACTAAGCCCATTTTTGACACACCCAGATTAATAGTGTGTTCACATAAGGAACATAAACCTCCTAATGGCTGAGGGCTGCACCTCCCTGATGACAGTGAAACCTTCCAAACCAACAAACCAACTTATACTATAAAATAACGACACAGTGGTGTGTTTTGTCAGAAAGTATTTAGCTATTTATTATTATGATCTAATAACTAGAAAAACCTGTAATCAAATTAGATTAATTTTGATAGTTAAGAAAAAGAGTATGGTGGCAAGAAAAAAGAACGTCTGAAATCCAACATCAACAACCCTATGCTAA
This sequence comes from Pseudophryne corroboree, assembly GCF_028390025.1. NCBI lineage: Eukaryota > Metazoa > Chordata > Amphibia > Anura > Myobatrachidae > Pseudophryne > Pseudophryne corroboree. The sequence continues at coordinate 246,980,477 of NC_086454.1, read as the reverse complement.
TAAAGCTAACCCAATCAGCAGGGCCGTCTTTTCGTATGGGCTCAATGGGCTCTTGCCCAAGGGCCCCAGGAGTATATGGGCTCAATGGGCTCTTGCCCAAGGGCCCCAGGAGTATAAGGGCCCTAGGCTGATAGCTGAGGGTCCCCTCTTTCCAGGGGTACCAGATTTTTGAAAATCGGCCCTAGGGAACCGGAGATATCTGACATTAAAGCAGGGGTCCCCAACCATGCCTGTTAATTGCACTTCCCAGCCTGATATCTTGGGTTTTGTCTGACTTAGAGTATTTGTGAGGGTATACGCTAAAAGCTGTGACTCTCCCCTTTTGGTGGACACTGGCAGCTTGTCTTTACTATGCCCAGAACCAGAGATATCAGCCTTCAAGCAGCTGGACCCTGCTCCAGCTCCACACGCCTAATATGCAGTTTTAGATTTTCATTGGTGAAGTGCTCTGGCACCTGAACTCTGATCCCCAAGTCCCCAGAACCTTCTGAAAGGTGGGACACTCTAGTTTTTTTTATCTCATTCAAAGCTAAGAAATATATTATCAGAAACTTGAGATATCTGCAGTCAAGCAAGCTGCCCTCCCAACAGAAAATGATAAATATTAAGCCCACTCCACTATCCACCCCTCCCCTACATATTAAACACCCGCTACCACTCTGGAAGTCATGTAACAGGGCCCCTTCATTCAGCCCAATGCCCCCTTCTACAGTTTAGCCCCATCTGTGCAGTAAAGGAGTAATTATCAGAAATTACTGTTCCAGGTCCTACATGCTGAGCTGAAGATAGAACACCCCCTACCACCCGCTGGACATCACAGCTGCACTGATAGCACCCCCACCCCTACCGCTGGAGGATGGGTATGGGGCCCAGTGCATTGCTGTGCCCAGGGGCCTACACTGCTGTTAAGAAGGCCCTGCCAATCAGTGAACCAATCAACCAATGAATCAGTGAACCAAACTACCATCCAAACATAGGTATCCACTCAGACCTTCTCCATGACTACCCACCCTGAAGGGTGATGACGCTGCCCCCTGCAGGGTGGTCCAGCAGATAGAACAGTCAACGAAGGTGAGTGCACCTAAACAGCACCAAAACCGACTAACTCTGCGACTACAAAAGCAAACACAGAGAACCTGCCGCTCTTTTCCGCCAAACAAATAGCTAACAAAAAACAACCACTAACAACCCTAACCAAAGCACCAATGAGAACAACTAAAACGAAAAAAGGGGCGGGAGGGTGGGAAGGCAAAGAGAAGAGACAATAGTAAAACCAGACACAGCCAGATTTCTCTACTAACACCACCCCTAAACTTTCTTATTGGCCCATAACATGTCATTCCATATCGCTCCACCCCCAGCCAAGTAGGTTTAACTCTCTCCATTCCAATTATTGTCATTCTATAGTCTATGAAAAGAGACTACATATATTTAGCTTCATGAATACTACCCTTTCAGTCACCAGTGGTCTGCAGCCAGAGACCATCAATTGATTCCATAAATTAACATTGTTTATTAGCGTCACTTTTCTAGCGATTGTGGTTTTTTTTTATATTATGAATATTTTATAGTAAATGATGGTAAGAACATTCGAGAGTCTGTTTTATACTTTTTCTCCTTCGTCCTAGAGGATGCTGTGGACTCCAAAAGGACCATGGGTAATAGACAGGATCCGCAGGAGACATGGGCACTTTAAGACTTTAAATGGGCGTGAACTGGCTCCTCCCTCTATGCCCCTCCTCCAGACCTCAGTTAGATTCTGTGCCCAGAGGAGACTGGTCACACACTACGGGAGCTCTACTGAGTTTCTTTAAAAAGACTTTTGTTAGGTTTTTTATTTTCCGGGAGCGCTGCTGGCAACAGGCTCCCTGCATCGTGAGACTGAGGGGAGAGAAGCAGACCTACTTCTGTGAGTTGAAAGGCTCTGCTTCTTAGGCTACTGGACACCATTAGCTCCAGAGGGTCTGATCACTTGGGTCACCTAGCTGCTCATTCCCGGCGCCGCGCCGCCGTCCCCCTCACAGAGCCTGAAGAAAGAAGACATGTGAGTAACCGAAGCAAAGAAGACTTCAGTGAAGGCAGCAGAAGACTTCAGTCTTCCTGAGGTACCGCGCAGCGGTCGCGCTGCATGCCATTGCTCCCGCACACACAGGCACTACATGAGTGCAGGGCGCAGGGGGGGCGCTCTGAACAGCAATAAAAACCTCAAAAATAATGACTGGCATGTATATACAGTGCGGAGGCACTGTTTGGAGACCCACGCCAGTATAAAAAAATGCCGGACATAAGCGTTCCATGTAGGGGGCGGGGCTTCGTCCTCCAGCTCTGATCAGCGCCATTTTCTCTCCACAGCTTGCTGCAGAGACGCTGCTCCTGGCCCTTCACTGCTGTCACAAGTAACAGGGTGTTAAAAACAAGGGGGGGGGGGGGCACGAAAATTTGGTGTTGGTTGTTATTATTATTATTATTATTATTATTATAAAACAGCGCTTATAGGTCTGGGGCATTGTTTAATTCTTCAGACCGGTGGGGTGCTGGGTGTGAGCTGGCAAACTCCCTCTCTGTCTCTCTGAAAGGCCTTACTGTGGGTCTGTCCCCTTTAGCCCAGTGTGTTTGGGGGTGTCGGTACGCGTGTGTCGGCATGTCAGAAGCTGAATGCTCTTCCCAGGAGGAAGCTCGCATGGGGGCTGAACAGAATGAGGGAGTGACTCCGTCGGCACCGCCGACTGCTGATTGGGTTGAGATGTGGAGTGTTTTAAATAAAAGTGTGGCATTATTGCATAAGAGGTTGGACAAATCGGAGTCTCAGAACCAAGCATGGAGACAATCCATGGGAGAGGTGGTGCCACACACTCAGACCCCCTCGGGTCCCAAAAATGTTCATTTACCCAGATAGCAGACACTGATACCGACACGGATTCTGACTCCAGTGTCGACTATAATGATGCAAAGTTGCATGCTAAGGTGGCTAAGAGTATTCAATAAACACCCATGGTAGACAAAGCTCTAGCCCGATTCTCCAAGAAGGTGGCGTTACCGTCCCCTGAAATGGCGGCCCCATAAGGATCCTGCTGATCGTAGGCAGGAAGCTACCTTGAAATCTAGGTATGTCACGACGGGGACGCTGCTGAGGCCGGCCGTGGCATCGGCTTGGGTGAGTAACGCGATTGAGAAAAGTGGGCAGATACCTTGTATCAGAAATAGACACCCTGGATAGGGATAGCGTGCTTTTGACACTAGGTCATATCAGGGACGCTGCAGTCTATCTGAAGGAGACTGCGAGAGATATTGGCCTCTTGGGATCAAGGCCAATGCCATGGCAATTTCGGCTAGGAGGGTGTTGTGGACTCATCAATGGAATGATGATGCTGATTCTAAGAAGGCTATGGAGGCTCTGCCCTATAAGGGTGGAGTTTTGTTTGGTGAAGGCCTCGCAGACCTGGTTTCTACAGCTACCGCGGGTAAGTCCTCTTTTCTGCCTTTTGTTCCTCCACAGCAAAAGAAAACGCCTCAATACCAGATGCAGTCTTTTCGGTCGCAGAAATTCCGGAAAGGACGTGGGTCATCCTTCCTTGCGGCAAGAGGTAAGGGAAAAGGAAAAAGATCGCCGGCTGTGGCAGGCTCCCAGGAGCAGAAGTCCTCCCCGGCTTCTGCCAAGTCCACCGCATGACGCTGGGGCTCCCCTGCGGGAGTCCGCAGCGGTGGGGGCGCGTCTTCAGCTCTTCAGTCAGGTCTGGGTTCTCTCGGGCCTGGATCCTTGGGTGCTGGAAATTGTGACCCAAGGATACAAACTGGAGTTTCAAGACGTGCCAGCTTCTCTTCCGGAAAGAGAGGTAGTGTGTGCGGCAATACAAAAGCTGTGTCAGCAGTGAGTCATTGTCGAGGTACCCCCGTCACAACGGGGAGAAGGGTTTTATTCAAGCCTGTTTGTGGTCCCGAAGCCGGATAGCTCGGTCAGACCGATTCTGAACTTAAAATCCCTCAATCTGTATTTGAAAAGTTTCAAATTCAAGATGGAGTCTCTCCGAGCAGTGATCTCCAGTCTGGAGGGGGGGGATTTTATGGTGTCAGTCGACATAAAGGATGCTTACCTACATGTCCCCATTTATCCTCCTCATCAGGCGTACCTGAGGTTCGCTGTTCAGGATTGTCACTACCAATTTCAGACGTTGCCGTTTGGTCTTTCCACGGCCCCGAGGATTTTCACCAAGGTAATGGCGGAAATGATGGTGCTCCTGCGCAAGCAAGGGGTCACAATTATCCCGTAATTGGACTATCTCCTGATAAAGGCGAGATCACAGGAGCAGTTAAGAAAAAACGTTGCGCTCTTCCTGACGGTTCTGCAGCAACATGGCTGGCTCCTAAATTTGCCAAAGTCGCAGTTGATTCCGACATCACGGCTGTCGTTCTTGGGCATGATTCTGGACATGGATCTACAGAGAGTTTTTCTCCCGTTGGAAAAAGCTCTGGAAATCCAGAACATGATCAAGGAACTTCTGAAACCGGCAAGAGTGTCGATTCATCAATGCACTCGAGTGCTGGGGAAAATGGTGGCGGCCTACGAAGCCATTCCGTTTGGCAGGTTTCATGCCAGAACTTTTCAGTGGGACCTGTTGGACAAATGGTCCGGGTCCCATCTACACATGCAACGGAGGATAAGTCTGTCCACCAGGGCCAGGATTTCTCTCCTGTGGTGGCTCCAAAGTTCTCACCTTCTAGAGGGTCGCAGGTTCGGGATCCTGGATTGGGTCCTGGTAACCACGGATGCGAGTCTCCGAGGTTGGGGAGCAGTCACACAGGGGGAAAATTTCCAGGGAAAATGGTCAAGCCAAGAAGCTTGTCTGCACATAAACATTCTGGAATTAAGGGCCATTTACAACGGCCTCCTACAAGCAGAACATCTCCTTCGTGGCCTACCCGTCCTGATTCAGTCGGACAACATAACAGTGGTGGCGCACATAAACCGCCAGGGCGGAACAAGGAGCAGTGCGGCGATGGCGGAGTCCACAAGGATTCTTCGCTGGGCGGAAAAACATGCAAGCGCTCTGTCAGCGGTCTTCATTCCAGGCGTGGACAACTGGGAAGCAGATTTCCTCAGCAGAAACGATCTCCATCCAGGATAGTGGGGTCTTCATCAAGAGATCTTTGCAGAAGTGACAAGTCGTTGGAGAATTCCTCAAATAGACATGATGGCGTCTCGCCTCAACAAGAAGCTTCAGACATATTGTTCCAGGTCGAGGGACCCTCAAGCAAGAGCAGTAGACGCACTGGTGACACCGTGGGGGTTTCAGTCGGTCTATGTGTTCCCTCCACTTCCACTCATCCCAAAGGTGTTAAGGATCATAAGAAGAACAAGGGTTCAGGCAATACTCGTTGTTCCAGATTGGCCACGGAGGGCCTGGTATCCGGATCTTCAGGAATTACTCATAGGAGATCCATGGCCTCTGAGAGAGGATCTATTACAGCAAGGGTCGTGCGTGTTCCACGACTTACCGCGGTTGCATTTGACGGCATGGCGGTTGAACGCCAAATCCTAGCTCGAAAGGGTATTCCCGGAGAGGTCATCCAGACTCTACTGAAAGCTAGGAAGGAGGTAACGGCGAAGCATTACCACTGTATTTGGAGAAAATATGTGTCTTGGTGCGAATCCAAGAAGGCGCCTACGGAAGAATTTCAGCTGGGTCGTTTTCTCCATTTTTTGCAAGCAGGTGTGGATGCGGGCCTAAAGTTAGGCTCCATTAAAGTGCAGATTTCGGCCTTATCTATTTTCTTTCAAAAGGAATTGGCCTCGCTTCCAGAAGTACAGACTTTCGTGAAAGGGGTACTGCACATCCAACCTCCATTTGTGCTCCCGGTGGCTCCATGGGACCTTAACGTGGTGTTACAGTTCCTGACGTCACTGTTAGGATCTCCTGCTCTGTGCTGCCACGTCGCCATGGCAACCGGGAGGCAAGTGTTAGCGAAGTAACCTGAGCGCAGCTGATACTCCGGTCCGGGTTTTTACTGTGTAGTGGTTACAGGCTCTGTGCACGGCAGGGAATCCGGCGCTGGTTTTGTGCTCACAGTCTGTGAGGTCTGAGTGGGCCGTGGACAGCACCTGCTATATAAACCATCCTCTCAGGCTAGGCAAATGCTGCTGAATCTTTGTTTGTTAGTCAGTTCCAGAGAGTTAGCTAGTACTGTGTGACTTTGTATTTACTTGTTGCTTACTGCGAATAGGCCTTGGGATTCGGTACTTCATTCTGTCAATCCGGACCTAGCAGTAAGACTGGAGTCAGTTGTTTGACCTGCTGGGGTTCTTTTGCTATTCTGTGAACCCAGCAGGTTTGCGGCTGTACTCTCAGACCTGCTTGCTTAATCCTCCCTCACTGTGCAGGGCGTCCAGGTGTCAGTTTAGTGGCAGTAAGCTGAACCTGTGCCCTGCAAGTGGGGGTTAGGATTGTGGATACTCTCCTTGTGTCTATATTTCTATCTCTGACCAAGGAGTTTATTCCCACACCCGTTGGTAACCCTTTGGGGTTTTTTCTGTTGCTCTTAGCAACATCATTTCAGGTGCTCCACATGTTAAATCACTACACCTCGCTTCATTGTCCGCTCTATTCCATCTGAGCATTCCTGACACTAGGGAGACGCCCAATTCCTGAGCCTTTGGGCTTCTCCGTTCACTTTGTGTTTATTAGTTATTCCATCACCTCCTGTGTATGTTATGTTATACTGTCTGTGAGTTCGTTTGCTTCGCTTCCCTCTCTGTTCATACACCGGTATACTCCTGTTAGCACTGGTGTGCGTAACATATTCAGCAGCCCTACTCCTGTTGAAATTTTGTGGGAATATGGAGCATACCCCTCAAAATACTTTGCAACAGGTGGTCGATCAGGTGCAGGTCCTGACTCGACAATGTAATGAGATGTCCATTAAAATGAACACCCCGCAGGCCACTAGCGGAGCTCCCGCAGCAGCAGCGGCAAGTTCAGGGGTTAAGGAGCCGAAAGTAAATCTCCCGGATCGTTTTTCTGGAGATCGCTCGCAGTTCTTTTGTTTCAAGGAGAGCTGTAAGCTATATTTCAGGCTTAGGCCCCAGTCTTCTGGGCCGGAGATTCAGCGGGTGGGCATGGTGATTTCCTTGCTACAAGGAGACCCACAGGTCTGGGCATATGGGTTACAGCCTGACTGTCCGTCGCTTAAAAGTGTTGATGCTTTTTTTACGGCACTGGGCATTTTGTATGATGACCCTGACAAGATGGCTTCAGCCGAGGCTCAGATTACGGTTCTTAAGCAAGGGCGACGGCCAGCTGAGGTTTATAGTACGGAGTTTCGGAGGTTGGCTCATGATACCCAGTGGAATGACCCAGCCCTGAGAAACCAGTACCGAAGGGGCCTTTCTGACCAGATAAAGGACCAACTGGTACAATATCCCTCGCCTGATAGCTTAGATCAGCTCATGCAGTTATCCATCCGGGTGGATAGACTGCTGAGAGAGCGTAGGCTTGAAAGGGAGACCGTAGTTTCCTTTTTTCCCAAGGGAACCTCAGACTCTGAGGAATATTCCGAGGAGCCTATGCAGATTGGGGCTACCCGCCTCTCCTCGCGTGAGAAGACGCGGAGGAGACAGCAGGGTTTGTGTTTGTACTGTGGGAATAAAGGTCATATTGTAGTATCATGCCCAGAAAAAAACGGAAAACTTCAGGGCCTGAGGGTGATGGGAAATATCCTGTCAGGCCAGAAGTCAGAATTTCCCAAAAAGACTTTTCTCATTCCGGTGACTTTGGAGATCCTCGGTCAAACTGTCAAGACTGAGGCCTTTGTTGACAGTGGGGCCGATGGGGTTTTCATGGACCGTCAATTCGCCCTGGAACACTCTGTTCCCTCAGTACCTTTGGCATCAGAGATTGAGATCTGTGGGTTAAACGGGGAACCATTGTCCCAGGGTAAAATTACCTCCTGCACCAGCCAAATTCCTTTGTTTATTGGAGCCACACACTCTGAAAAATTGTCTTTTTATGTGACTGTCTGTTCTTTTGCCCCATTGGTTTTGGGGTTACCCTGGTTAAGGGCCCATAACCCTCAATTTGACTGGGTCTCTGGGGAGATTCTTAGTTGGGGGAGTGATTGTTTCAGGAGTTGCTTGAGCCTTTCAGTCAGGCTCTCGCAGCTAAGTTTGCCAGGATTGCCAGGATGTTATGCAGATTTTGCGGATGTGTTCTCCAAAAAAGTTGCGGAGGTACTACCTCCCCATCGCCCCTATGACTGTGCCATTGATTTGTTGCCGGATGTTGAGCTTCCCAAGAGCAGGTTGTACTCCCTGTCACGTCCTGAGACTCAGGCTATGGCAGAGTACATTCAGGAGAACTTGGCTAAGGGATTTATCAGACCCTCACAGTCCCCAGTTGGGTCGGGGTACTTCTTCGTGGGTAAAAAGGACGGTTCGTTGCGACCCTGCATCGACTTCAGGGAATTGAACCGTATCACGATTAAAAACTCGTACCCACTGCCTCTCATTTCGGTTTTGTTTGACCAGCTTCGTACTGCCACCATTTTTTCTAAGATTGACCTACGCGGTGCTTACAATCTAATCCGAATAAGAGAGGGGGATGAACGGAAGACTGCCTTTAATACCCACTCAGGGCATTATGAATATTTGGTGATGCCTTTTGGGCTCTCTAATGCCCCGGCAGTCTTCCAGGAATTCATGAACGATGTGCTCAGGGAATATTTGGATAGATTCTTAGTTGTTTATCTAGATGACATCCTAATCTTCTCTCATTCCCTGAAGGAACATCGGAAGCATGTACGCTTAGTCCTCCAGAAACTCAGAGACCACCAGCTTGGGGCGAAGCTGGAGAAGTGCGAGTTTGAAGTCCAGCAAATCACATTTCTAGGGTATATTATCTCCTTAGAAGGTTTCCAAATGGAGGGTTCTAAGGTACAGGCAGTCCTGGATTGGGTGCAGCCCACTAGTTTGAAGGCGCTTCAGCGTTTTCTGGGCTTTGCGAATTTTTATAGACTGTTTATTGCTGGATTTTCGTCTATAGTGGCCCCCTTGGTGGCACTCACTAAGAAAGGGTCGGATGTTGCTCACTGGTCTTGTGAGGCCAAAGCGGCCTTTGCCCGTCTCAAAAGGGCATTTGTCTCGGCCAAGGTGCTGCGACACCCAGATCCAGAGCGTCCTTTTGTGGTAGAAGTGGATGCCTCTGAGATAGGTATTGGGGCAGTGCTCTCTCAGATGGGGGTGTCTGATAATCGCCTTCATCCCTGTGCTTACTTTTCCCGTAAATTTTCGTCTGCCGAGATGAATTATGATGTGGGTAACCGGGAATTGTTGGCTATAAAGGATGCACTCGGGGAGTGGAGACACTGGCTTGAGGGGTCTAAGTGTGTGGTCTCAATTCTCACCGACCATAAGAATCTGGCATATTTAGAGTCAGCGAAGCGGCTCAATGCCAGGCAGGCACGATGGGCTTTGTTTTTTGCTCGCTTTAATTTTTTGATAACATATCGCCCTGGGTCAAAAAACATCAAGGCTGATGCGCTCTCGCAGAGTTTTGCTCCAGTTCAAGAGACCACCGAGGAGCCATTGCCCATTGTGTCCCCATCATGTATTAAAGTGGGCATTACCCAGGACCTCTTGTCATTAGTCCTTAGAGCACAGGAGCAGGCTCCTCCAGACCTTCCGGTAGGTCTCTTGTTTGTGCCTCCTAGGTTAAGACAGCGAGTGTTCCTGGAATTCCATGCCAAGGGGTATTGCCAAAACTCGGGAGTTGCTGTCTAGGGCGGTGTGGTGGCCCTCGGTGGCTAGGGATGTGGATCAGTGGGTTCGGGCATGTGACGTTTGTGCCCGAAATAAAACTCCTAGAGGGGTTCCTGTCGGCCCATTACATCCACTCTCTATTCCGTCTAAGCCATGAACCCACATTTCCATGGATTTTGTGGTGGACTTGCCCAAATCCTCGGGGATGACAGCCATTTGGGTTGTCGTTGACAGGTTTTCAAAGATGGCGCATTTCGTTCCACTGGTTGGGTTGCCATCAGCCAGACGCCTGTCTGAGTTATTTATGCAGCATGTTGTGCACCTCCACGGGTTGCCACTTGATGTGGTCTCTGACCGTGGATCCCAGTTTGTGGCCAAATTCTGGAGGGCATTTTGTTCTGAACTCCAGATTTCTGTGAGCTTGTCGTCAGGCTACCATCCACAGTCTAATGGGCAGACTGAGAGGGTGAACCAGTCCTTGGAGCAGTTCCTCAGGTGTTATGTCTCCAAGTGTCATACTGACTGGGTTGCTCATCTGTCCATGGCGGAGTTTGCCTATAACAACGCGGCTCACTCTGCTACAGGGATCTCTCCCTTCCTTTGTGTGTATGGGCATCATCCTAAGGCCAATTCTTTTGACCCCCTGGATTCCACGCCTGGTGGTTCCTCTGTTGTTTCGGTCCTTAGGGGTATTTGGAGGAAAGTGAAGAAAGCCCTTGTGTCTGTGTCATTAGTGACCAAAAGGGTTTTTGATAAACGGAGAAGACCCTGCAGCTTCAAATTAGGAGACTTCGTCTGGTTGTCCACCAAGAATTTGAAGTTGAGACAGCCATCTCATAAGTTAGGCCCCCGGTTCATCGGCCCTTATAAGAGCACCAGGGTTATCAATCCGCTGGCATTTCAGTTAGATCTGCCCCGTTCATTGGGTATCAATAAAACATTTCATTGTTCCCTTTTAAAACTGGCGGTTAGTAATCCTTCTTCCAGTGGAAGACCTTCTCCTCCTCTTCTGATACGGGGTCAGAGGGAGTTTGTGGTTGAAAGGGTTCTTGACTCCAAGATGGTTCGGGGTCGGCTGTCATTTTTGGTGCACTGGAAGGGGTATGGCCCGGAGGAGCGGTCGTGGGTGCGCAGTTGTGATCTTCATGCCCCCAGACTGATACGCTCTTTCTTCTCGCAGTTCCCCGATAAACCCGGTGGTAGGGGTTCTTTGACCCCTCGTCAGAGGGGGGGTACTGTTAGGATCTCCTGCTCTGTGCTGCCACGTCGCCATGGCAACCGGGAGGCAAGTGTTAGCGAAGTAACCTGAGCGCAGCTGATACTCCGGTCCGGGTTTTTACTGTGTAGTGGTTACAGGCTCTGTGCACGGCAGGGAATCCGGCGCTGGTTTTGTGCTCACAGTCTGTGAGGTCTGAGTGGGGCGTGGACAGCACCTGCTATATAAACCATCCTCTCAGGCTAGGCAAATGCTGCTGAATCTTTGTTTGTTAGTCAGTTCCAGAGAGTTAGCTAGTACTGTGTGACTTTGTATTTACTTGTTGCTTACTGCGAATAGGCCTTGGGATTCGGTACTTCATTCTGCCAATCCGGACCTAGCAGTAAGACTGGAGTCAGTTGTTTGACCTGCTGGGGTTCTTTTGCTATTCTGTGAACCCAGCAGGTTTGCGGCTGTACTCTCAGACCTGCTTGCTTAATCCTCCCTCACTGTGCAGCGCGTCCAGGTGTCAGTTTAGTGGCAGTAAGCTGAACCTGTGCCCTGCAAGTGGGGGTTAGGATTGTGGATACTCTCCTTGTGTCTATATTTCTATCTCTGACCAAGGAGTTTATTCCCACACCCGTTGGTAACCCTTTGGGGTTTTTTCTGTTGCTCTTAGCAACATCATTTCAGGTGCTCCACATGTTAAATCACTACACCTCGCTTCATTGTCCGCTCTATTCCATCTGAGCATTCCTGACACAAGGGAGACACCCAATTCCTGAGCCTTTGGGGTTCTCAGTTCACTTTGTGTTTATTAGTTATTCCATCACCTCCTGTGTATGTTATGTTATACTGTCTGTGAGTTTGTTTGCTTCGCTTCCCTCTCTGTTCATACACCGGTAAACTCCTGTTAGCACTGGTGTGCGTAACAGTCACATTGGTTCGAACCTTTACAAAAGGTTGAGTTGAAATTTCTCACTTGGAAAGTGGTCATGCTATTGGCCTTGGCGTCCGCAAGGCGGGTGTCAGAGTTGGCGGCTTTGTCTCACAAAAGCCCCTACTTGGTTTTCCATGTTGATAGAGCGGAATTGAGGACTCGTCAACAATTTCTCCCAAAGGTGGTTTCTTCGTTTCACATGAACCAACCTATTGTGGTACCTGTGGCTACTGAAGCCTTGGCTGATTCTAAGTCGCTCGATGTGGTCAGAGCTTTGAAAATTTATGTAGCCAGAACGGCTCGTATTAGGAAACCAGAGGCACTGTTTGTCCTGTATGCTTCCAACAAGGTTGGTGCTCCTGCTTCAAAGCAGACTATTGCAAGCTGGATCTGTAATACGATTCAGCATGCCCATTCTACGGTTGGATTGCCGTTACCGAATTCGGTGAAGGCCCATTCCACTAGGAAGGTGGGCTCGTCTTGGGCGGCTGCCCGCGGTGTCTCGGCATTACAACTTACATTACATTACAACCAGCTACTTGGTCGGGTTCAAACACTTTTGCAAAATTCTACAAGTTTGATACCCTGGCTGATGAGGACCTCATGTTTGCTCAATCGGTGCTGCAGAGTCATCCGCACTCTCCTGCCCGGCCTGGAGCTTTGGTATAAACCCCTTGGTCCTTTTGGAGTCCCCAGCATCCTCTAGGACGTTAGAGAAAATAGAATTTTAATACCTACCGGTAAATCCTTTTCTCTTAGTCCGTAGAGGATGCTGGGCGCCCGTCCCAGTGCGTACTGTATCTGCAGTACTTGTTAACTGTTATTGCTTATGTTACATAGAAACATAGAATTTGACGGCAGATAAGAACCACTTGGCCCATCTAGTCTGTCCCTTTTTTTATCCTTTAGGCAATCTCAACCCTTTTTGATCCTTAATTCTTTGTAAGGATATTCATATGCCTATCCCAAGCATGTTTAAGTTGCTCTACAGTCTTAGCCTCTACCACCTCTGATGGGAGACTATTCCACTTATCCACTACCCTTTCTGTGAAGTAATTCTTCCTTAAATTTCCCCTGAACCTCCCCCCCCCCCCCCAGTTTCAACAATGCTTGTATTTTGGTTTAGGTCAGCCTGTTGCTGATCACTTTGGTTCACGCTGTTAACTGGTTGTAGTTACAGGCCATGTTGTACGGTGTGTTGTGGTGTGAGCTGGTAGGTATCTCACCCTTAGTTTAACAAAATCCTTTTCCTCAAAATGTCCGTCTCCTCTGGGCACAGTTCCTATAACTGAGGTCTGGAGGAGGGGCATAGAGGGAGGAGCCAGTTCACGCCCATTTAGAGTGTTAAAGTGCCCATGTCTCCTGCGGATCCCGTCTATACCCCATGGTCCTTTTGGAGTACCCAGCATCCTCTACGAACTAAGAGAAAAGGATTTACCGGTAGGTATTAAAATCCTATTTTTTATGGGTAGATGCCTATGCAGTCTTATCTTTGAATACTTTGTTGGACTTTGCACCAGGGCTGCAACAGAAATCATGTGGCCCGGTACAGTGAAATCTCTCTCCCCCCCCCCCCCCCCCCCCCCCATTCAGCCACACTCAACCCCCAACCTACTCTAAATAACCCCACATACAGTACTTATGCATGTATAAACAAATAATATATATTTCTCATACGTCCCAGAGTATGCTGGGGACTCTGTAAGGACCATGGGGTATAGACGGGATCCGCAGGAGACATGGGCACATTATAAGACTTTGAATGGGTGTGAACTGGCTCCTCCCTCTATGCCCCTCCTCCTCCAGTTAGATTCTGTGCTCTGGAGAGACTGGTCACACACTAGGGGAGCTCTACTGAGTTTCTCTGGAAAGACTTTATGCTAGGTTTTTTATTTTCAGAGAAACATGCTGGCTACAGGCTCTCTGCTTCGTGGGACTGAGGGGAGAGAAGTCAGACCTACTTCTGTGAGTTAAAGGCTCTGCTTCTTAGGCTACTGGACACCATTCGCTCCAGAGGGTTCGATCACTTGGTGCGTCTAGCTGCTTGTTCCCGGAGCCGCGCCGTCAACCCCCTCACAGAAGCCAGAAGAAAGAAGCCAGGTGAGTATTGGAAGAAAAGAAGACTTCAGTGACGGCAGAAGACTTCAAGTCTGGAGGTACCGTGCAGCGCGCCATTGCTCCCACTCACAAGCGGCACTATAAGGGCGCAGGGGGGGGGGGTGCCCTGGGCAGCAATATACCTCTTCCTAACACTGGCAAAAGATGTATACAGTGCATAGGCACTGTATACGGACCCCCGCCAGTATAAATATGAAAAATATTAGTGGGGCTGAAGCGCGCTGAGAGGGGGCGGGGCTTAGCCCTCACAACTTGTTACAGTGCCATTTTCTCCTCATTTTCCCCGCCAAAAAGCACTGTTAGGCAGTTAACAGTGAAAAACGAGGGGGGTGGGCACGGTGATTTTAGTGCAAAATAGCAAAATATAGCACTATATACTATAATGTGCGTGTTATTTAATGAGTTGTAATTGTGTTCTGTGTTTTCCCTGTCACATATACCCATTATAGCTTTATAGTACACATGTGTCAACATGTGTGAGTGCTCTGCCACAAAATGGCTATGGGAATCCCTCTGCCGGCATTGCCGACTCCTGATGGTACTTGGGTCAGTAGATCAAGTGTCAGCAGGTCGGTAGTTGAATGCTTTTTCAAAAGTAAACACTGTATGGGTGACACAGTAGTATGTGGGTGACCTGTCGGCGCCAACTGTTATTACTGGGTGTAAACTAACATGACGTAAATAACCTATGCCTGTATAGGGCACGGTTCCATGGGCCTGTAGCTCTAGCACAGACGTGGTTTTATTTGTTATGGAATGATATTAAATTTATGTGTATATACTTCCCTCGAACTCCTCGGGGTTGCAAGAATGTTATTTTTACCTAGTTACTACTCCCTGTTGTCGACGAATACTATGTTTTATGTCGACCATAAGGTTTCCTGGTTAGATCCACAACTTGGGCATTCAGTACATGGTTGTACACATTCAGCACACATTAATGTCACAAGGGACCCTGGGGTTCTGGACAAAATACTTATATGTATGATATATATATATATATATATATATATATATATATATATATATATATATATATATATATATATATATATATATAACCAGCAAAAAAGAGGTGGCACTCGGAGACTTTGAAGTGCAAAATGAATTGTATTCCCCAAAAGAAAATTCATTTTGCTCTTCAAAATCTCCGAGTGCCGCCTCTTTTTTGCTGGTTGTGGATTGCCCTTGGAGGGCACCGGAGCCTGTACACAGAAGAAAGTGGGAGTGCCGGTCCGTGTGGACTATATATATATATATATATATATATATATATATATATATATATATATATATATATATAAAACCAAGGAAGAACAGGCGGCACTCCAAGACTTTTAAACAAAATAGAATTTAGTGCACAAAATCAGTGCATATCATCGACGTTTCGGGGCATAACACCCCATCATCAGGATAATCACAGTGTACAATAGTGTTATGCCCCGAAACGTCGATGATATGCACTGATTTTGTGCACTAAATTCTATTTTGTTTAAAAGTCTTGGAGTGCTGCCTGTTCTTCCTTGGTTGTATTTGGGGTGGCTGTACCCCAGGAGGGCACACAAGCAAGCTGCAAAAGTGGGGGTTGTTGCTGCCCTGCAGGAGTGCCAGGTTGGATATATGCTATATATATATATATATAAAAACAAACAAACAGAGAAGAATAAGCGGCACTCAGCGTCTTAGCCAAAAATAGAAAAGCGTATTTAAAACACCATTTTAAACCAAAATACTTACACTGAATGCTGAAGTAAAAGTATTCCTTCTCATGTGCTGGTGGCTCTGTAGATAAAGCTCTAGGTCGGCCGTGACGAGATGGTCTCAGATCCTCACAAGGAGTCAGAGTGTTTATTCTTTGCCCGCCGTGGACAGAATAAAGTGAAAGTCGACCCCTGGTCTGCACGGGGCCCTGTCACAATGGATCGTATACAGGAAGCAAAGTGATTTTTTAATTATATGCTTTGATGATATTTGCATTACATACGCATGGTGGAGTGCTTGTATTCAGAAATGGTCGGTTACCTTGGCATCCGATAGAATTACCCTAGAGAGAGAGGGGACGTTTCTTAGGTTGGGTCTTCTCTATAACATTGCGGCAGGCTGCCATGAGACTAGGACTCTTGGGTGCACGGACCACTTCCATGGCTCTCTCGGCTGGGATGGCGTTGTGGATTCACCAAGGGAATGCTGAAGTTGACTCCGAGGGATACTGGAGCACCTTCCCTATGAAGGTGTAACCGGGGTTTGGGGATGCCTTGGTTAAGTTACTCTCGGCAGATACCACTGGTACGTCTACCTTCTTGAGATAGGTTCCCTCACAACGTTTGATGACGCATCCTTTTTTGGGATGCAGTCGTTTTAACAGGTTGGATACCGTTCGTTTTTTTCCCTTTCTTTGCAGATAGTGGAAGGTGGAAAGGTAAGAGGTCTGCAGCCCTTTCAAGGTTGCAGAAGCAGATATCGTCTTCTGTTTCTACCACATCCTACGCATGTTCTATCTTACTGGTGCTCTTCAGTCAGTCCTGGTATGGACTTGGACCAGTGAGTTACAAATAGAATCCAAATGGGGGACATGCTGGAGTTCCAGATGATACCCCGCTCTGTTTTTTCAGATAGATCTTACCGATTCTCCTCTGGACGGGGAGGTAGTATGCGACGCCATACCAGAGTTGCGTTGGGATCAGGACATTGTCCTGCTGTCCCTGTCGTAAAAAAAAAAAAAAAAAAAAGGTTTCTACTTCAGAGGTGGACCTACAAGGTGGAATCTCTCAGACCTGGGATCTCCAACACGTATAATTAGAATTTAAGTGCTGTTTCATCCACATTGGGGGTAATTCCAAGTTGATCGCAGCAGGAAATTTTTTAGCAGTTGGGCAAAACCATGTGCACTGCAGGGGAGGCAGATATAACATGTGCAGAGAGAGAGAGATTTGGGTGTGGTGAGTTCAATCTGCAATCTAAATTGCAGTGTAAAAATAAAGCAGCCAGTATTTACCCTGCATAGAAACAAAATAACCCACCCAAATCTAACTCTCTCTGCACATGTTATATCTGTCCCCCCCCCCCCCCCCCCTGCAGTGCACATGGTTTTGCCCAACTGCTAAAAAATTTCCTGCTGCGATCAACTTGGAATTACCCCCATTAACCTTACCTGGTTTTACTATCCAGGATTGTCTTGGCCATTTCACCGGAGTGATGGCAGGATGATGGGTTTCCTTCGATAGTAAGAGCCATTATTGTTCTGTACTGAGACGCTCTCCTGACTACGGCGAGGTCAAGAAACAAGTAGTACAAATCGTGGTTTCTCTCTGACAGTTGTTCAACACACAGAATCGCTGTTGCTCCCAACGACGCAGATGTCTGCGGTGGGTATAAGATTAGATACTGAACTGTTCAGAGTTTGTTTTTTCCTGTGGAAAGAGATCTGAGGATCCAGAGTCGGATCAGAATTGCAGTGACAAACCATCAATATGTTCCGTTGCTGAAGAAGATGGTTGCGGCCTACGAGGCCTTTTCGGTGAGCAGGTCAAATGACAAGGTTTTCACGGGACCAGTTGGACATGTGGTCTGGGTCTCACCTGCACATGCACCGGAAAATAATCCTAAGAACCGGGATATCGCTCCTGTGGTGTCTGCATTCTCACCTCTTAGAGGGTCGAAGGTTCGCGATCCAGGTTTAGATCCTGGTGTCCATACATGCAGGTCTCCAAGACTGGGGAGCAGTCTTTCCGAGGGAAGAATTTCCGGGGGGAAAAAGGTCAAGCTGGGAAGCTTGTCGGCAATAAGCATTCTTGAATTAAGAGCTATTTTCAACAAATATCTTCTTCGAGATCTGCCCGTTTTAGTACTGTCGGACGACTTAACAGCAGTGGCGTAAGTAGGCCACTAGGGCGGAACAAGGAGCGAAGCCGCAATAGCAGAAGCCGCATAAGTTTTCCGCTGAGCCGAAGGGCAGGAAACCGCTATTTTAGCAGTCTTCGGTCCAGATGTAGCCGAAGGAGAAATAGATTTCCTCTGCAGCTGCGATCTCCATCCGGGAGAAATGTAGTCGTCATCGAGAAGTTTTCACAGAAGTGACAAGTCTTTGAGGAGTGCCTCAATTGGACAGGTTGGCGTCTCGCTTCAACGAGAGGCCTCAAGGATAGTGGTCCAGGTCAAGAAACACTCAAGCTCTAGCTGTGGCCGCCCTCGTGACACCTTGGGTGTTTTCAGTCGGTCTATGTGTCCCCTCCACTTTCACTCTTTCCGAAGGTGATACACATAAGAACAAAGGTTTAGGCGATACTCATTGTTCCGGTCTAGTCAAGGATAGCTTGGTATCTAGATCTTCAAGACTTGCTCATAGAAGATCCGTAGCCTTTTTTTTTTCTCCTACGAGAGGACTTGTTGCAGCAGGGACCGGCTGTGTATCAAGACATACCGCTGCTGCGGTTCACGGCTGGGCGTTTGTGCGCCATATCCTAGCCCATAAGGGTATTTCTGGTAACGTCATTTCCACTTTGCTTCAAGCTAGAAAAGGAGTAACGGTGAAGCTTTACCTCCATATTTGGAGGGAGTAGGTGTCTTGGTGTGAATCCTGGAAGGCTCCTACGGAAAAATTTCAGCTGTGTCGTTTTTCTCCATTCTTTGCAAGCAGGTGTGG
Organism: Pseudophryne corroboree; assembly: GCF_028390025.1. Lineage (NCBI taxonomy): Eukaryota > Metazoa > Chordata > Amphibia > Anura > Myobatrachidae > Pseudophryne > Pseudophryne corroboree. The sequence continues at coordinate 246,961,834 of NC_086454.1, read as the reverse complement.
ATGCAGGCCTAAAGTTAGGCTCCATTTCAGTAAAATTTTCGGCCTTATAAATTTTCTTTAAAAAAAAAAAAAAAGAATCGCCCACCTTTCCGGAAGTCCAGACTTTTGTGAAAGGAGTGCTGCACATCCACCCTCTGTTGTGCCTCCACTGGCAGCGTGGTCCTTAACGTGGTGTTGCAGTTCCTTATTGTCACAATGGTTGAAACCTTTATGAAAGGTTGTGTTGAAATTTCTCTCTTGGACGGTGGTCATGTTATTGGCCTTGGCGTCCGCACGGCGGGTGTCGGAAGTGGCGCCTTTGTCTCACAAGAGTCCCTATTTGATCTTTCATGTGGTTAGAGCGGAATTGAGAACTAGGAAAATAGTTCTGCCAAAAGTGTTTTCTGTTTTTCACAGGACCCTGCCTGTTTTGATGCCTGTGGTTACTTAAGCATTGGCTGATTCAAAGTCTCTCGATGTAGTCAGGGCTTTGAATATTTATGTCGTCAGATCGGCTCAGATTGGGGAAACAGAGACTCTGTTTGTCCGGTAGGCTCCCTGCACATTTAGGGCGCCTGTTTCTATCCAGTCTGCTATACGCTGGATCTGTGATACGATTCGACATGCTCGTTCTACGGCTGGATTGCCGTTACCGATGTCGGTGGAGTCCCATTCTACTAGGAAGATGGGCTCTCCTTGCCGAGCAGCTACTTGGTCGGGTTTAAACACTTTTGCTACCCTGGCTGATGAGGACCTCATGTTTGCTCAATCGGTGCTGCAGAGTCGTCCACACTCTCCCGCCCGGTCTGGAGCTTTGGTATAAACCCCATGGTCCTTACGGAGTCCCCAGCATCCTCTAGGACGTATATGAGAAAATAGGATTTTAATACCTACCGGTAAATCCTTTTCTCTTAGTCCGTAGAGGATGCTGGGCACCCATCCCAGTGCATACTGTATATGCAGCTTTTGGTTATGGTTACACTCTGGTAGTGTTTCTTTTAGTCAGGCTGTTGCTGACGTTGTTCATGCCATGGCGTGCGGTATCTTCTTAGTGGTTGGGTTGACACACAAGTTGTGTTACATATTTTCTCAGCATATGGCGGTGTATTTTTCATGCCGTTGGCTGGTGTTCTATTGAATACCACGTTCTGCGGCATATTTGAGGTGTGAGCTGGTATGACACTCACCGTGTTTAAACAATAAATTCTTTCCTCGAAATGTCCGTCTCCCTGGGCACAGTTTTCTAACTGGAGTCTGGAGGAGGGGCATAGAGGGAGGAGCCAGTTCACACCCATTCAAAGTCTTATAGTGTGCCCATGTCTCCTGCGGATCCCGTCTATACCCCATGGTCCATACGGAGTCCCCAGCATCCTCTGCGGACTAAGAGAAAAGGATTTACCGGCATGTAATATAAATACTCAGTCTCTGCACACTCAGTTCATCCAGAGTTTCTTTGTTTCTGATCAAAAACCTCCCACTGCAGCTCAATCCCACTCCGAGCCACCGGAGTATAGTGAATAGGTATTGTGCAAAGAGGAAATAGAGAGTGCACACATCAATGTAATAAAAGTAACACTTTATATAAAGTAAATATCCACATACATGAGGGTTTAAAATAATTTGTATAACTGGATCGTTACGTAAATACAGCCATCCGTCCGCTTCTCTGCTCGGCCGGTCTCTCACGCCAGCTCAGGAACCAGCGGGTGACGTCACGAACGTCCACGTTGTTCAAGCCACGCCCTACGCATTTCGTCCAGTCAGGGACTTCATCAGGGGATGTGGCTAGTTTCCATCAATACAATTTTATACCAGCTTTAATTATCATCACGCGTTATCACTTGATAATTAATCGGCTGCTACCAAAATGTGTATAACAACCAACACCACTACATAGAAGCAAATTAAATCACCACTACATAGTATTTACACCTAGCAGAACATTATGTCTCCAAACTCCATATCTCTTCTTCCTCTAGATTCAAATTTATACACGAATTTAGTTGTAAAGTTCAATAGTGCTAACTATTAATAATTATTTAACACCTGCGCTTGGAGACTTAACTCTTCGCTGTACAACACATTTAAGACATCAATAAATACTGTTAAAAAGAGACAATTCGGTATAAAAAAGACAGTTCAATAATAAGAACAAGGAAAAACCAATAAACACAAAGCATAATTAAATTTCATTCCGGTCATTACTCTAAGAGTATATACCGGTATGCAATACACAATTTTTGGTACTACAAAATTTCATAACGTTTAAGACTAAGCCATTAGAGGATGTCAGCCGGGTCTAAGCCACTGCCACTACACCCATGGATATTATTATTATTATTACTACATTTTATTTATAAGGCGTCACATGTGTTTCGCAGCGCCGTCCAAAGGACAGTACAGGGAGACAAAACATAGCGTTACAGTAAATAAATAACAGAAATAGAGTACAGGTAAAATAGAGCACCACCCGTTCTCAAGATATAATAGGAGTGATCATCGTACTAGAGGCTGGTGGCCATAGATGGAGATGGGCCTGTACTAGCAGGGTAAAGATGGTTGTTGAGTAGGGGAGAGCTGCGAGTGAAATGTGTCGAGACGAGGGCTTAGATAACAAGAGGAAAGAGGGCCCTGCTCTGAAGAGCTAACAATCTAGTGGGGAGGGGCGACAGACAGATGACAAGAGGTGCAGGCAAGCGGGAGGTAGCCTGATGTCAGTATGCAAGCAAAGCTGAGATGTTCACGGCATGAGGCAGGGGGGTGGAGGCGCGGCTACAGACCAAATGCTAATTTTAACCATGAAGAAAAGAAACTATATCACAACCTTTGTTTAATCCCAATGGTGCGAATGTATTTAGGATATCACCTTTCCTTTCATCCATATTGATTTTCTCTATGGCCTTAAATGAGAAACCCTGCAAATTCGAACCACCGCATTCCGCAAAATGTCTGGGTACGCTATGATTCTCAACCTTATTCAGGATTTTCACATATGCTTCAAAATTCGGAACTTCAAGGTTATCTTAGTTTTTCACACATAACATTTGCCGCACACACATTCTATTAAATATACATGTGTGCTCAAACAGCTGATCTTCCCTTTAATTTTCCAGAACCTTTTATTTTCAGAATCAAAAAACTGTTTGTTATCTTTATGGGCAAATTTCCATACTTTACATTTCTGACAAGCAAAAAATCCTTCCAACAAATTAATTCTTGATTTCTCTTGTATCATATTTAACTTGCTGGGTGTCACTGTCAACCTATTTTTCAGGGAACATGACTTTCTAGAAATAATTTTTGGCGTTGGAGTGATCACTTCTTTTAACAGGGGATCAAGCCCAAGAATATCCCAATATCTAGAGAGAATCTTCTTAATTTCATTACCTCTACTGTTATATCTTGTGACAAATGGAACCCCAACATTTAATCTGGAAACATCTTCTTTTGATCTGTAGACCATTAGTTAATTCCTGTCTCTACCACGTGCTTTATGAATAAATTTTTTAATTAAAGTATCTGGGTACTTCCTCTCTTTAAATCTCTAACTATATACCTTTACTTATTGTTCAAACATATCTATTTGCGAACAATTTCGTCTTAACAAACTGTGAATACGGTATATTCTCAACCCATTTTCTATAGTGGCAACTATTATAATGCACATAACTATTATGGTCTATTTTCATGATATTAGTACAGGTATTTATACTTTATCCTTTTTTACAATTAGTACTATCAAGTACAAGATCTAAAAATGCTATGAAATTTTTATTTAACAAAAAACGGATCTCTTCCACTATATCTTCCGTGGGGTCTTTACTTTGTTTTCTATAAGTTTTAACATCATTTAAGAGTCTCTCACACTCTATGATGTAATCTGTTCTGTTTAGCAAAACCACCCCTCCCCCTTTATCGGCCATTTTAATGACTAAATTGGGATTATTTTCTCAATGATTTTAAAGCAGCTCTTTCTCCCTTGTTTAAGTTGTCTCTAAATTTAAACTTGTTACTACATAATTTATGCAGGTCCTTCTTAACTGAACTTGAAAACACCTCTACAAAACTCCCCCGTTATTCCACTGGGTAAAAGTTGGATTTCTTTTTAAAAATACTTTTACTTTGCTCAGATTTCCTGTTCCCTATATTTCTTTCTTCCACTGTACTTTTTTCCATTTTTGAAAAATGACTTTTTAGTGTTAAATTCCGTACGAATTTATTCATATCTATAAACAGTTCAAGCCCATTAGGTGCTGTACTAGAGGCGAAAGTCAGTCCTTTTGATAAACTAATTTCCATTTTACTTAAAACATGGTCTGACAGATTAAATACCTCAGTTTCTAATGGGAGTTCTGCCTTCTCACTTTAACTCCTCTTTCCTCCTCTCTTACCTCTCTTCCATCCTCTTTTTTTTCCTTTTGGGTCCGGATCCCGGACTGTAATTGGACTCCCTGTTCCTCAAATCCCTTCTCTCTCTCCAATTCTGTTCCCTGTGAAAGAAATGTGTTTCTCTCCTCCTCCCTTCTGGTGTAGATCAAATTTCAAACTTATTTGTCCATGGGAATTCATACTTATTTCTTCTCTCATTACCTTTCTGAAATGTATTGCTCGGTAATCTAGGTCACCTATAATTCCTTGATTGTTCCCTATTAGTCCACTCTTTTCTTTGTGTTGGCCAACTCCTTACTGTTCCTTCCTTATAATCCATTGTGTCACGTTTAAGTATTAATAATATCACCTTCTAATTTTTTAATGCGTTTTATCACCTACCGCCTTCAATTCCTTTAGTTCTATTAACTCATTCACAGGTTCATATTGTTTTTCACATTCTAGCATTTATCTATCTATCTATCTATCTATCTGCTGCGGGGTACACTGGGCTCCACAAGGAATGGACAATGGGGTGTAGAGTAGGATCTTGATCCGAGGCACCAACAGGCTCAAAGCTTTGACTGTTCACCTCGCACAGGATCTAATTTTTGTAGTTGGTGCTGCAGTAGCAGGCACTTAACAGAGGGGCTGCTCCAGGCAGCACTAAGAAGTGAAGACTTCAAGGGCAGCAGCAGTGTTACATGTCAGTGGACATTCACGGCTGTAGCTCCGGCTCTCCCCAGCGGCGCTGTACACTCCCGAGCCCTGGTTGCCGGGTAACTACAGCAGGAGGCTCCGGTTTTCTTCCTGTCAGGCACACACGACGGGGGCTCACCGGGATCACGTGGCCGCACTTCGGGAGGTGGTAAGTGGGTCCCGCTTGCGGGACCCGGTCTTAATCGCGATCCGGCACGGTCAGTGGGAGGCAGGCCGCGCGCTGGCGGTGGACACTGGCAGTACAGGCGATCCCACTAGATCACCAGGTCATGGGACAGGTCAGGTTTTCTCTTTAAACCATTTTATTAGAGCCCGCAGTACCCGGTGGTTTTGCCAGCAGGGGGATAGAGCTTGGACCTGAAGCCCCTCCCCCAGCCCCAGGGTGCCATTTTCTGCAAATGTTCCTGCCCTGGAGCTGCATATCTGTCTCTCCCTCACCCCCTGGCAGTGTCTGCGGCGCCGTTATCCCTCAGCTCACTGTTCCTGGGAATGCTTGGGCAAATCATCCTATGTAAAGCCGCCTGGTTGTCAGTGCTGTGACTTTACAAGACACTTAAGTATTCTATCTGCCTTTTTCAGTCAGTGTTAGTTAAGAAAGAGTGCACTTAGTCAGGGTTTCCTAGTACAATTACCCTGTGATATACATCCAGTTCTTACTGTGTACTGTTATATCTTTTGTTATATAGCTGTGTAAGCTAGTCCAGTGCAGTATTATTGTTAGTAATAACCTCTGCATTGTACAAACTGTGACTATTTGTGTGTGCATTTGATAGCTGGGTGGTGTCTATTTCGTGTCTTTCACTCAACCTGCTATCCCTATATTCTATAACCTGAGGGGGCTTGGTGCGTCAGGTTTTATCTAATATAGGATTTTCACAAAGATATACTGTATTATGTATTTTTCTCTGTGATTTAGTCACCAAATCTCTCCTTTATCTCTGCTGGTGCTGACTACACTGCGCAGGGGTTTGGGCTAGAGGTATTGTGCTGCTGACAAATTGTACTGTGTTACCTGATACTGCAAGTTATATCATGTCTGCTTCTGAGGGTAACGGTTCTGGGGCTGAACACACTGCCGGTGTTGCTGAAGCCGCAGATACCTATGAGGAGAATATAGCAGCTTTGGGCTCTGGTTCTGGGGGCCCCTTGCCCCCCAGTGGGATGGTGGCAACGGGGGCAAATAATGACCCGCCGTGGGCCGCTTTTTCCACGCTTCCGCATACGCTAGTTCATAAACTAACACCCCCTATGGGACGCCCAATGCCAGTGCAACCGTTTGTGGTCCCTGCAGCTAACCCGCCGTGGCCAGACGATTTATCTGCTCAAATAAAGAAGTTGAACCAGTTCCTGACTACTAAAAAGTCTGACCGTCGCTCGCCTACGTCCAAGGGGTCCTCTAAGCGAGCGCTTGTCTCCTCACAATCCACTGCTGTCACTGACACCTCGTCGGATGAAGACGGCACTTACACTGACCCCACAGGTTCGGACTCGGATACGGCTGATGGGGAGGGTGGTTCACATGTGGATGTTCCTGATCTTTTGGAGGCTATTAAGTTAATTTTTTTTTGTTTAATCAGTTTTTTATTAAGGGTTTTAAGTGCATAAACAGAAAGAGGGAAAACACCCATACAAATACAGGTAGAAAAACATCAATACCAACAAGATATAATCAATAAATACAAGTCGAATTGTACAGATGTCAAAGGGAGAATAAACAACCCTGTAGAAACGAATGAGTGCGTTAGGGGTAGAATATACCAAGTGTTGTAGAAAATGGAGTTGTTCTGCATTAGATAAAGGTGTTCTCACATTTATTGAATATAAAGATTAATAGAATAAAAGAGTAAAAGAATAGGAGCGCCAGAAGGCAGTAAGATAGAAGTAAAGGGAAGTGTGAGGTAAGAAAGGGAGAGAGTAAGAGAAGGAAGGGGGGGTTTGAGAAGTAGGGGGGGGGGTTGCCACTTAACAGGTTTATGGGATATAGAGAATAAGAATTTCAGTTACCATCCAAGGGAGTGACCAAGTAGGCCCGGGAGGTCTTGTATTCCAACCAGGGGGACCATGTGGAATCGAATTCACGAGATTTGCCTTTCGATGAGAGGAACAGGTCCTCCATTCTCATAAAATAATTCAGTTTAGTGAACCATGTACGACTCGTGGGAGGAATGTGGGATCTCCACCTGGTCGGGATCACAGCACGTGCTGCATTGCTTAAGTGTCGTAGTAGGGAGTGTTTGTGTTGGGACATTGGGATTGTAGAATGATTGATAAGCCAGAATGCTGGGTCATGTGGGATTTGGGTCTTAAGGATGATCTGAGAGATGCGTATAACTTCCTGCCAGAAGGGTTGGATTAGTGGACATGTCCACCAAATATGTAGAAGGGTGCCAGATGAGGAGGAGCAGCGCCAACAGAGTGCCGACGAGGAGGGGTACATAGCATGGAGGAGGGAGGGGTGCCTGTACCATCTTGTCATAACTTTATATTGAGTCTCTCTTACTTGGACACAGACAGAGCTTGTATGGGTTTTTAAGCAAATTTTTTCCCAGTCTCTACACGACAGAGAAATGCCCAGGTCTCTCTCCCATGCTAAAGCAAAGGATGGAGTGTCGGTAGGTTGGGAGTGGCAGACAATCTTGTAAAGCGTGGAGATAGTGTGAGTCGGGTCATGGATGGCAACGCAAAGTTTCTCAAAGAGGGTCATCTCTCTGGCGGCGTTCTTGAGTCTAGAGCTAGATGTCAAAAAGTGTCTTATTTGCAGGAATTTCCAAAAGTCCTGTTGGGGGATGTCCCACTTTGCCCTGAGTTCTGAGAAATGTTTGACTCCAGTTGATGACACCATCTGGCCGACTCTGAACAAACCTGTTGATGCCCAGTGTGAGAAGTGGGCTGGGTTGATTCCCGGAGCAAATTCAGGGTTGGCCAGAAAGGACGTCAGGGGGCTGAATTTAGAAGAGATGTAAGGTAATGTGCGCAGTGATTTCCACGTAGCAAGTGTAGGAGTAATGGTAGGGTGGGGGAGGAGCAGTTTGGGGGGGGAGGGGAGCCAAGGAAATATTTCTGGGAATTGTTGTACGTACAGGCCCTCCAACTTTACCCATTGTTTAAGCTCACGGGATCTCGTCCAATCTATAATTCTACTCAAAAGGATGGCATGGTAGTAATTTTTTATGTCGGGAAGCTGAAGGCCGCCACTTACGATCGGTTTTGTCAGCTGGGAGCGACTAATTCCTAGGCCTCCTCCGTTGCCAGACAAATTGTTGAATCAAGATATTAAGTTAATTTTACAGATTACGGATGATACCGAGCCATCCGTTCCTCCTAAGAAACCAGATAGGTTCAAGCGTCAGAAGGCGGTTAAACAGGTTTTACCTCACTCTGACCACCTAGTGGATATACGTCAGTAACCCTGGGAAAACCTGGGTACGAAGTTTGTGCCTCAAAAGAAGATGCTGGCTCGCTATCCCCTCGCGCCGGAGCGGTCTAAGAATTGGGAAATACCTCCTCCAGTGGACTCACATGTGGCTAGGATGGTGGTTTCCTCAGCTCTACCGGTCACCACTGTCACATCTCTAAAAGAGCCTACGGATAAACATGTGGAGGGTTGTCTGAGAGCGATTTACACCCTTACAGGTGCTGCACAAAGGCCCACTATTGCAGCTACTTGGGCTGCGGAGGCCATTGAAGCATGGGCCTTGGAGTTAGATGCTGAAATCTCCTCTGACCATGCTAGACAATGCTTGTCTTATATTGTCACAGCTTCTCGTTATATTAAAGAGGCGGCTTCTGATGCCGGTATCCTGGCAGCCAAGGCCTCTACTACGTCAGTCCTGGCTCGCCGGATATTGTGGCTGAGATCCTGGTCTGTGGATCTGGACTCTAGAAAAACCCTGGAAGTACTCCCTTTTAAGGGAGATATTCTGTTTGGGGAGGATTTAAATAGGATTGTGGCTGACTTGGCTACTGCCAAAACTGCCTGTCTGCCAAGTACTGCTCCTTCTGTGTCGAAGGCTAAAGGTACTTCCTTTCGCCCCTTTCGTCCTTCAGGTAAAGCAAAAGGTCAGGCGTACAACAAGCAGGCCCGCACTTCCAAACCTGGTAAGCCTAAGCCCAAAAGAGCCTGGGCGGCCCGTCAGCCAGCTTCCAAGACAGATAAGCCTGCCGCATGACGGGCGGGCCTCCCTCTGGGGGATCCCAGGGTGGGAGGCCGGCTTCTAGGGTATTCCCAGGAATGGTTGAAGACCACTTCAGATGCCTGGGTACGGGAAGTCGTCACTCGAGGGTACGCCATAGCCTTCAAAAACCGACCCCCTCATCGATTTTGGCAGACAGATGTCCCGTTGGACAAGACAAAGGCAAACACTCTACATTCGGTGGTACAGACCCTCCTGGATACAGGAGTCGTAGTACAGTTGCCTCTTGCGCAGAGGGGCCGGGGGTATTATTCTCAGCTGTTTCTAGTCCTGAAACCGAATGGGTCCTCCCGGACCATTCTCAACCTCAAGGCACTGAACAGGTTAGTGAAGGTTTCCAAGTTCCGTATGGAAACCCTTCGCTCTATAGTTCTGGCCTTGGAACCTGGGGACTTCATGGTCTCCCTGGATATACAGGATGCTTACCTGCATGTTCCTATAGCAGTGTCTCATCAGCAATACCTGAGATTTGCGATTGGCAACTGCCATTACCAGTTTCGGGCGTTACCTTTTGGTTTAACAACGGCTCCGCGAGTCTTTACAAAAGTAATGGCGGTGATGACGGTGGTACTCCGCCGTCAAGGGGTCAGGATACTGCTGTATTTGGACGACTTGTTAATCCTGGCAAATTCCCCAGAACTTCTCCTGCGTAATCTAGATGTGACGGTCCGGTTTCTGCAAGCCCACGGGTGGCTCATCAACTGGAAGAAGTCATCCCTGATCCCTGCTCAGAGCATGGTGCATCTGGGAGCACTATTGGACACTCACAACCAGCGGTTGTTCCTGTCTCAGGAGAAAGTCCTGAAACTTCAGGACAGGATTCGTTGCTTCCTGTCTCGTCCGCAAGTGTCGATACATTCAACGATGCAGGTGCTGGGCCTCATGGTGTCAGCATTCGACATAGTGGAGTACGCTCAATTTCACTCTCGCCCTCTCCAGAGGCTGATTCTAGCCAAATGGGATGGCCTGCCTCACTGGATCAGGTCTCAAATGATCTCATTTACTCCGGAGGTCCATCTGTCGCTGCTCTGGTGGCTCCGGGACCAACAACTGTGCAGGGGCCGTCCGTTCTGGATATCCGACTGGGTCCTGTTGACGACAGATGCCAGTCTAAGAGGTTGGGGTGCGGTGCTGGAGCAACACTCCCTTCAGGGGCGGTGGACCAAGGAGGAGTCTCCCCTCTCGATCAATATTCTGGAATTGCGGGCGGTCTTCAATGCCTTGAAACTAGCCCAGCATTTCATTCAGAACTGTCCTGTTCATGTACAGTCAGACAACGCCACCACAGTGGCTTACATAAATCATCAAGGCGGCACTCGAAGCCGCCTAGCAATGAAGGAAGTCTCACGGATTCTACAGTGGGCAGAACGCCATCTACCGGCCATATCGGCAATATTCATTCTGGGAGTCCTGAATTGGGAAGCGGACTTTCTCAGTCATCAGGACGTGCATGCTGGCGAGTGGGGCCTCCATCCAGAAGTGTTTTAACTCCTAGTGGAAAGGTGGGGCCTTCCAGACGTAGATCTGATGGCATCTCGACACAATCACAAGGTTCCGGTCTTCGGAGCAAGGACAAGGGATCCTCAAGCAGCATTCGTGGATGCGCTGGCGGTACCGTGGAAATTTCGGCTGCCGTACGTGTTCCCTCCGGTGTCACTCCTGCCCAGGGTAATTCGGAAGTTCAAGCAAGAAAAAGGAATTCTGCTTCTCATAGCTCCAGCGTGGCCCAGACGGCACTGGTTCTCAGACCTGCAAGGCCTATCGTCAGAGCGTCCAATTCTACTTCCACAACGCCCAGACCTCCTCGTTCAGGGCCCCTGTGTCTACCAGGACCTAGCTCGGCTGTCTTTGACGGTGTGGCTCTTGAAGCTTCCGTCTTAAGGGCTAAAGGGTTTTCTGAGGCGGTCATTCAAACTATGTTGCGGGCCCGGACACCGGCTTCGGCTCGGATTTACTATAGGGTCTGGCATTCTTACTTTGTTTGGTGCGCATCTAATGATTATGGCGCTTCCAAGTTTAGTATAGTCAAGTTGTTGGCTTTTCTTCAGCAGGGCCTGGACTTAGGCCTGCGTCTGGCCTCCCTCAAGGTTCAAATATCTGCCTTGTCAGTGTGGTTTCAGAGAAACATTGCAACCTTACCTGATGTGCATACCTTTACTCAGGTCGTGTTGCATATCCAACCTCCCTATGTCCGGCCTGTGGCTCCTTGGGACTTGTCGGTGGTTTTGGAGGCATTCCAAGAGTCTCCGTTTGAACCTCTTGGTTCAGCTGACCTTAAGTGGCTTTCCCTTAAGGTGGTGTTTCTGCTGGCTATTGCTTCAGCTAGAAGAGTGTCGGATTTGGGTGCCTTGTCCTGTAGTTCCCCATATCTGATATTTCACCGTGACCGGGCGGTTCTTAGGACTCGTCCCGGCTATCTACCTAAGGTGGTTTCTTCGTTCGTTCCACCTTAATCAGGAGATCGTAGTTCCGGCACTTGTTTCTCCTGATCTGTCTCCCAAAGAGCGGTCTTTGGATGTGGTACAGGCTCTTCGTATCTATGTGAAGAGAACTGCTCCTATTAGGAAATCTGATTCTCTTTTTGTTGTGTTTGGGTTTCACAAACGGTGCTGGCCTGCTCACAAGCAAACTCTGGCCAGATGCATTAGAATGGTGATTGCACATGCTTATGTGAAGGCTGGTCTATCTGCTCCTGATCACATTAAGGCCCATTCTACTCGGTCTGTTGGACCTTCTTGGGCGGCCCAACGTGGTGCGACCCTTGAACAATTGTGCAAGGCGGCTATGTGGTCCTCTGTGAACACGTTCATAAGGTTCTATGCCTTCGATACTGCCGCTTCCCAGGATGCTTCCTTTGGACGCTGAGTTTTTGTGCCTGCTGCAGTGCGTCCTCTCCCATAAGGAACTGCTTTAGGACATCCCCATTGTCCATTCCTTTGGGAGCCCAGTGTACCCCGCAGCAGAAAACGAGTTTTATGGTTAGAACTTACCTTTGTTAAAACTCTTTCGCCACAAGGCGCCCACCGTGACGCACTTAGCTTCTTTGGGTTGGTATGGCATTAGCCGCTGACGCGTCTCCTGTCGTGAGAATGCGGTGTTGTGGCTACTAACCGTTGTCGTCTCTTTTCCTGCTACTGCATTGGGCTGGTTAACTAAAAACTGAGATCCTGTGCAGGGAGTCGGGGTGATATAGGAGGCGGCACTATGCATTCTGGGAACAGTCAAAGCTTTGAGCCTGTTGGTGCCTCGGATCAAGATCCTACTCTACACCCCATTGTCCATTCCTTTTGGAGCCCAGTGTACCTCGCAGAAAGAGTTTTAACAAAGGTAAGTTCTTACCATAAAACTCGTTATCTCAGCAAGCTCCTTCTTTCTCTCAAAGATAATAAGTCTCATTAATTCAATCGAGCTGTTCTCTAAAATTTGGTTCCGCTCATTCATAAAAGATTGTCTCTCACCACCAAACGTTGTTTTTTTTAAATGCCTCAAACCTCTCGGCACCATTTTTGCTTCTATATATTTCTCAAGCGTGGTGATTTGCCAGCTGAGTCTCATCTCTTTCACATATAATTTCTATAATGTTTCCCATAATGAGTCTAAATCAAAAGCATTCCCATTAGTTGAAACTGTTTTTTTTTTTTTTTAGAAATCATATCCAACTGGTCATTAAACATTTTATGGCATTCCTCATTTCTCCTCGCTCTTCTATCAGATCTCAAATGACCCATAATTAGAGAGACAAACCACTGGCTTCAAACAAACGTGTACAAATAGTTAAAAACACACTATGGGGTAAATTTACTAAGATGGGAGTTCTATTTTAGATGGGATGTTGCCCGTAGCAACCAATCAGATTCCAGGTATTATTTTCTAGAAGGTGGTAGATAAATGAGAAGTACAATCTGATTGGTTGCTATGGGCAACATCTCATCTTAAATAGAACTCCCATCTTAGTATATTTAACCCTATGTCTCAGAACAAATGCAGCAGCTGAAAATGGCAACAATGTAGATTATATAAATACTCAGTCTCTGCGCAATCAATTCATCCAGAGTTTCTTTGTTTCTGATCAAAAAGCTTGCACTGCAGCTCAATCCCACTCCGAGCCACTGGAGTATAGTGAATAGGTACTATGCAAAGAGGAAATGGAGAGCGCACACTTCAGTGTAATAAAAGTAACACTTTATAAAAAGTAAATATCCACATACATGAAGGTTTAAAATAACTTGTATAACGGGATCGTTCCATAAATACAACCGAGCGTCCGCTTCTCTGCTCGGCTGGTCTCTCACGCCAGCTCAGGACCCAGCGGGTTACATCATGAACGACCACGTTGTTCAAGCCACGCCCTATGCGTTTTGTCCAATCAGAGACTTCATCAGGGGAAGTTGTGGCAAGTCTCCATCGATACCATTTTATACCAACTTTAATTAGCATCACACGTTATCACTTGATAATTAATCGGCTGCTACTAAAATGTGTATAACAACCAATACCACTACATAGAAGCATAATTAAATCACTAATACATGGTATTTACAGTTTTACACCTAGCAGAACCTTATGTCTCCAAAGCCCATATGTCTTCTTCCTCTAGATTCAAATTTAGTTGTAAAGTTCAATAGTGCTAACTATTAATAATTATTTATTTAACACCTGCGTTTGGAGACTTAACTCTTTGCTGTACAACACATTTAATATAACTAAATTTGTGTATAAATTCGAATCTAGAGGAAGAAGAGATATGGAGTTTGGAGACATAATGTTCTGCTGGGTGTAAATACTATGTATCAGTGATTTAATTTGCTTTTATGTAGTGGTAGTGGTTATACACATTTTGGTAGCAGCCGATTAATTATCAAGTGATAACGTGTGATGCTAATTAAAGCTGGTATAAAATTGTATCGATGGAGACTACCCACATCCACTGACGAAGTCCCTGATTGAACAAAATGCATAGGGCAAGGCTTGAACAACGTGGACGTTCGTGAAATCACCCGCTGGGTCCTGAGCTGGCGTGAAAGACCAGTCGAGCAGAGAAGCGGACGCTCGGCTGTATTTACGGACGATCCTGTTATACAAGTTATTTTAAACCTTCATTTATGTGGATATTTACTTTTTATAAAGTGTTACTTTTATTACATTGACGTGTGCGCTCTCCATTTCCTCTTTGCACAATGGCCCTCATTCCGAGTTGATTGCTCGCTAGCTGTTTTTAGCAGCCATGCAAACGCATAGGGGGTAATTCCAAGTTGATAGCAGCAGGAAATTTTTTAGCAGTTGGGCAAAACCATGTGCACTGCAGGGGAGGCAGATATAACATGTGCAGAGAGAGTTAGATTTGGGTGGGTTATTTTGTTTCTGTGCAGGGTAAATACTGGCTGCTTTATTTTTACACTGCAAATTAGATTGCAGATTGAACACACCACACCCAAATCTAACTCTCTCTGCACATGTTATATCTGCCTCCCCTGCAGTGCACATGGTTTTGCCCAGTTGCTAACAGAATTCCTGCTGCGATCAACTTGGAATTACCCCCATAGTCGCCACCCACGGGGGAGTGTATTTTCGCTTTGCAAGAGTGCGAATGCCTGTGCAGCCGAGCTCTGCAAAAACATTTTGCGCAGTTTTAGAGTAGGTCTGAACTTATTCAACCCTTGCGATCACTTCAGTCTTTTTTGGTGACGGAATTGACGTCACACACCCGCCCTCCAAACGCCCGGACACGCCTGCGTTTTCCCTAGCACTCCCAGAAAACGGTCAGTTGACACCCATATACGCCCTCTTGCTGTCAATCTCCTTGCGATTGGCTGTACATATGGATTCTTCGTTAAATCCATAGCTCAGCAGGTGACAGAGGGGAGAGAGGAATCTTATTTTAATATGAAAAAGAAATCCTCAGCCACTTTTCCGTGTCAAAGGAACTAAATACTCTGTTTGAAGAACCGTGGGTTAATCCTGATAGGAAATTTCAAATCCCTAAACGGTTGTTATGACGCGTCTGATCGTAAAATCGAGACTACGCTCAAATATTTGTGTACAGCTGCTGGGGTGGCCCATAGACCCACTATAGCATGTGGGTGGATTACAAGAGCCATTGCTAAATGGTCGGGAAACCTGATTGAAGGGTTAGACACCTTGCCTCAGGAGAAGGTTATCTTGTTCCTGCAACATATACAGGACTCTGCAAACTTTATGGTGGAAGCCATTAAGGAAATTGGCTTGCTTAATGCACGCACTACAGCTATAGAAGTGTCGGCATGCAGTGTACTGCGTACACAGACTCCAGGAAAGGCATGGAAGGCCTACCCTTCACAGGTGAGGCCTTATTTGGAGATGAACTGGACAAATGGATCTCCAAGGCTTCTGTGGGTAAGTCCACATACCTACCCTCTGCAGCTCTCCCAGCTTGGAAGGCCTACTGAGGACCCGATTTACAGTCCTTTCGGACTGCCAAGTTTAGGGGCAAGGTCAGAGGTTCTGCTACCGCCACCAGAGGCGCTAGAGGTAAACCACGTAAACCAGCGACTGCTGGTACACAGGAACAGGGCTCAGGTTCTGCTTCCTCAAACCTTCAGCATGACGGTGGATGCGATGCCTGGAAGACTGGCGGGTAGGAGCCCGGCTAAAATTCTTCAGTCACATCTGCACAAGATCATGCTGTGATCGCTGGGTCATAGACCTTATATACCAGGGCTACAGACTGGAGTTCCAGGAGCTCCCACCTCACAGATTCTTCAAATAAGGCTTACCAGTTTCACATAAGGCAAGCATAACCTTACAGGACGCCATTCAATAACTGGTACAGACCCAGGTCATTGTTCCAGTTTCACCTCACCTACTAAACAAGGGTTACTATTCCAGCTTGTTTGTAGTACTGAAACCGGACGGTTCGGTGAGACCGATTTTGAACCTCAAGTCATTAAACCCATGTGTTCAAATTCAAGATGGAGTCTCTGAGAGCGGTGATATCAGGTCTGGAAGAGGGGGAATTCCTAGTGTCCCTGGATATCAAGCATGCGTACCTTCACCTCCCGATCTGGCTGCCTTATCAGGCTTATCTACGGTTTGCTCTGCAGGACTGTCACTACCAGTTCCAGGCCCTGCCATTTGGTCTCTCCACGGCACTGAGGTTGTTCACCAAAGTGATGGCAGAGATGATGTTCCTTCTCCGCAAACGAGGAGTGAACATAATTCCGTACCTGGACGATCTTCTGATAAAGGCACCATCCAGGGAGCAGTTGTTGGAGAGCATTGGTCTCTCAACCAGATTACTCCTGGATCACGGGTAGATTCTGAATCTACCAAAATCTCACCTAGAACCAACACAGAGGCTTCATTTCCTGGAAATGATGCTGGACACAGAGTCTCAGAAAGTATTCCTTCCCTTGGAAAAGGCAGTGATAATCCAGTCGATGGTTCGGGCTGTCCTGAAGCCAACTCTGGTCTTGGTGCATCTCTGCATACGCCTTCTGGGGAAAATGGTGTCCACTTACGAGGCGATTCAGTACGGAAGGTTTCATGCGAGGCCCTTCCAATTGGATCACTTGGACAAATGTCGCCAAAAGCCAGGATATCCCTCTTGTGGTGGCTACAAATTTCTCACCTAATCGAGGGTCGGAGGTTCGGAATTCAGAATTGGGTTCTACTAACCACAGACGCAAGTCTCAGAGGTTGGGCGCAGTCACCCAAGGGATACAGTTTCAGGGAAGATGGTCAAATCTGGAGGTCGTCCTTGCGATAAACATCCTGGAACTGAGAAAATAGGATTTTAATTATCTACCAGTAAATCCTTTTCTTGTAGTCCGAAGGGGATACTGGGCGCCCGCCCGGTGCTTCGTTTTTCCTGCACTGTTACTTAGTTAAGTATTCTGGTTGGTTCAGCTGTTGCTGTTCCTGTTTCTGGTTTGGATAGCAAAGCTTTCCTCTTATTCTGTGAGTGCTGGTTCGTATCTCACCACTTTCCTTATCTATCCTTCTCTCAAAGTATGTCCGTCTCCTCGGGCACAGTTTCCTAGACTAAGTCTGGTATAAGGGGCATAGAGGGAGGAGTCAGCGCACACTATCAATTTCTTAAATTGCCCATGGCTCCTAGTGGACCTGTCTATACCCCATGGTACTAAATGGATTCCCAGTATCCTCTATGGACTACAAGAAAAGGATTTACCAGTAGGTAATTAAAATCCTATATATAGATGTGACCTTTTAGACAGGTTGTGGCATAGCGGCTCCCGCCATGTATACAGTACATTGCTATGGGGCCGGAAGCGGGTGCACACTACAGAACGCTGCTATATGCAGCAAAGCTGTAGCAGGACACATCTGTACATGCTATCAGGTGTATTAACTTCATTTTCTGTGTGCCGCCGTTCTGCATTTCTGTGTACGGGCTCCGTGCTGTGAGTTCCTGCGGAGGGCATCGGACAGTAATTTGAAGTTCATACATGGACTGCCCTCCTCCTGGCTGTATACATTCTGTCTGTATAGAGAAAGATACAAGGTGCACACTCCAATTTCTCACAGGTGTCCAAAAGTTTTTTTATTATCCTCCTTCAAGTGGAATAGTTCCAATTTTTAGGTCATTGTTCTTTCAACATTTTAATAGGGTCAATATGCAGTCCTCAGATACATGTATGGCATAGATTAAAGATGCACAGTCAATGTAACATGCATAAAAACAACAGGGCACCATCCATGACTAAACCACAGCTTGTGCTTGTTTGCATCATTGTTTTGTTGATAAATATTCACGTTTACATAAATCTTCTGCCACAGGACCCTTGATAATGTCTTAAAGATCGATAAACATAATCACCAGAAGGTACATGTATTTATTTATTTATTAGCAGTTTCTTATATAGCGTAGCATATTCCGTTGCGCTTTACAATTAGAACAACAGTTATAGAACAAAACTGGGCAAAGACAGACAGACATAGAGGTAGGAAGGCCCTGCTCGCAAGCTTACAATCTATAGGGAAATAGGCATTGATACACAAGGATAGATGCTACCTGTTACATAATGGTTCCCCAGATTGCTAGGTTCTTAATGGGTTGTATGATATGATCACCCAGCAATGTTGGAAGACAAAATGTGAGGTTATGTGGACTGTACAGAGGGGATGTAACTGGATAGGGAAGCATTGAAGGTTATGTGTGTGGGTCTGGAATTTGGTAGGCTTGTCTGAAGGGGTGGTCTTCTGTATGCCGGCGGTCGGGCTCCCGGCGCACAGTATACCGGCGCCGGGAGCCCGACAGCCGGCATACCGACACTTATTTTCCCTCGTGGGGGTCCACGACCCCCATAGAGGGAGAATAAAATAGTGTGGCGCGCGTAGCGCGCCACCGTGCCCGTAGCGTGGCGAGCGCAGCGAGCCCGCAAGGGGCTCATTTGCGCTCGCCACGCTGTCGGTAAGCCGGCGGTCGGGCTCCCGGCGCCGGGATGCTGGTCGCCGGGAGCCCGACCGCCGGCCAGCCGTAGTGAACCCGTCTGAAGAGATGAGTTTTCAGGGAACGTTTAAAGGTTTGGAGACTAGAGGAGAGTCTTAATATGTATGCGTGTAGGTTGACTTCGGCCGTCTGTTGAGCTGTTCTAGACCAATACCTGTCCAGTCAGACCTCCGGCATGCGTTCCACACCAATGCGCATGTCAGCACACCATGCTGACTGTATGGTGTGCTGACATGCGCATTGGTGTGGAATGCATGCCGTTTTTGCAAATCTCAGTTTTTACTGCAGCATCACGTTTCTGTATTCGGAGCTCATCTATTGCCACCCTGTCTCTCGAGTTCCAAGTACATAGATCATAACACCATCACCAATGCCCCCAAAGAGGCAAGAATTAAAAGAAAAGTGGTGCAAGATGAAATTGTCCTTGAGCCCTCCAACCCATCCGTATGTCATCCTATAGATTGTAAGTTTGCGAGCAGGGCCTTCTTACCTCTATGTCTGTCTGTTTTTACCCAGTTTTGATTTATTCTGTTGTTCTAATTGTAAAGCGCAATGGAATATGCTGCGCTATATAAGAAATAATAATATATTAAAATTGACATGCACAGTTTAAAAAACAGGGACTGCCACTTTTGTGGCTGAAGTGTTTGGTTTGTTTGGGACCCCAGAAACCAATTTTTTGGAAGGACTACCTCCGTTCACTAATAAGGGGTTTGATAATGAGGGTATTAATTACAAATTATTATAATTTTGCTGCAAGTGATGAAACATGGAGGAATTGCCTAGATGGTTAACGTATCCTATTATCTTTGGCATCACAAATAGAGCAGATGCCTTCACAAACATTGTCAGGATTTCGGTAAAAACAATCCCACACCCAAGTGATGGCTTTTTTTTTTCATCAACATCATCATCAGTATCGTAATTAGTGTCATCTTAGTGCACAAATATCCCCTTAATTCTGTTGCACTTCCACACTAGCATCCTCAATATTGATTATGTCATCATCACCATCCTTACTTGTACTGTTCATCCCCATATTTGCAGAGGGTGCAGAAATGGTGGAAAGAGGCTTCTCTATAAGTTCAGTATCAGCAATGTCAGACTCATACATAGCTACTGTGGACACCCCTAGACTCTCCTCAGGGATTTGAGAACACAGTTTTTTCTCTAGCGTCCTAGAGGATGCTGGGGTCCATATTAGTACCGTGGGGTATAGACGGGTCCACCAGGAGCCATTGGCACTTTAAGAGTTTAATAGTGTGGGCTGGCTCCTCCCTCTATGCCCCTCCTACCAGACTCAGTTTAGAAAATGTGCCCGGTCACAGCTAGGGGAGCTCTACAGAGTTCTCTTAGTAAAAGAGTTTATTTCTTCCTTTTCAGTTTTTTTTATTTTACAGAGAGGCTGTTGGCGACAGCCTCTCTGCAGCGTGGGACTGAGGGGGGGGAGCAGTGTCCACCCCGCAGGGTCTTGAGCCACTGCTCCCGCTGACTGGGCACTAGCTCCAGAGGGGTCCGATTGCGCCACGCCGCAGGGGAACGCTCGCCCCGGCAGCTGGCCGCCACCCCCTGAGGAGCTGAAGAGGGTGAGTGAGTCACAGTCCCCCCTTGCAAGCGGGGGGACAGTGTGAAGTGGGCGGCTAGAGGGTTAGGAGCGCGGTCTTAACCGCGCACCTGGAAGGCTCAGTGGTACCTTGGTGCGGCGCTGGGGGGGAGCGCCCTGGGCCAGCTCCGGACCCTGCACTTGTTGTTTCCTGCATGTCAGGGTCTGCGGATCCAGGTCAGCCAAATCCTCCAGGCCAGTATAATCTTCTTGAGAGCGGGAAGCCGGCACCATTGAAGGGGGCAGAGCTTCTCCTCTGAGCGGACACAGCAGCGTTCAGCGCCATTTTCTCTGTCTGCAGTCGCTATCCACTGGACCCAGGTCCCTCCAGAGCTTTCTCCAGCAGTCTGTACGGTACCAGGGGGCTGTAGAAGCGAGGGGATGCTGCATAATAGGCTGTGTCACCTATTAAGGGACACAGTCAGCGCTGGGAAGGGACTCCCTTTGCCTAAAAAGCGCTGTGTGTGGGTTGGCTCCAATCTCTGTGTTTCTTCCTTTCTTGGGAGGGGGGGGGGGGGGGGGGGGGGGACTCTGCCTACATAATACCCTGTGTGTTTGTGGGGTGTTTTGTGTGTGTGTGTGTGTGTGTGTGTGTGTGTGTGTGTGGTAACATGTCTAGGGACAATGTGTCATATGCTGCAGAGGATTTGTCCTCCCAGGAGGACTCCATACCATGTAATCAGGATTGCACAGTTTTAGCGCAGATCCCAGCTAGAGAGCCAGAATGGTTAGTTTCTCTGAGGGGGGCTATTTCCCAGATTTCTGATAGAGTTGCTATGACTAAGTACGCCACTCAGGTCCTCCAGTCCTCTATGGTAGTATGGTCTGATTCTGCCTCCTCTGGGTCCCCGGCGGTACATTCTCATAAAAGGGCGCTTGCAATTATGCAGGATGACACGGACAACGACTCTGACGCTGCAGACGGTGATGGGGATGTGTTGCGGGGGACGGCATCACTTGCCAAGGGGGTGCAGTTGATGATTGAGGCTGTTAGGGATGTTTTACACGTTTCAGACACAGCCCCGGAACAGGTGGAGGAGGCCTTCTTCACAGATAATAAGAAGCCCTCCCTCACTTTACCAGCATCCAAAGAATTGAATGCTATCTTTGAAAAGGCATGGGAAACTCCAGAATAGAAATTCCAGATTCCCAAGAGGGTGTTGGTGGCTTTTCCCTTCCCAGAGGAAGATAGGAAGAGGTGGGAGTCCCCGCCGATAGTCGACGCCTCTGTATCCAGGCTGTCCAAACAGGTTGTTTTACCAGTCCCGGGATCTACCGCGTTAAAGTACCCGGCAGATCGCAAGGTGGATGCTATGCTGAAATCCATTTACACAGCTTCGGGGGCTATATTGCGGCCTACTATAGCCTGTGCTTGGATTGCTAAAGCTATTGCCAGGTGGTCGATCACTCTGCAGGAGGAATTGTCTACGCTGGACAAAGGTGACGTTGATTTGTTTTTGCGTAAAATTCAGGACTCTGCAGGGTTCCTGGTGGATTCCATGAAGGACCTGGGTTCCATGGCTGCAGGGATCTCCTCCATGTCAGTCTCGACTCGCAGAGGTCTCTGGCTGCGCAACTGGTCTGCGGACGCGGAATCCAGGAAGTGTGTAGAAGGCCTTCCGTACAAAGGTCAGGCTCTATTTGGAGAGGCGCTGGATGCGTGGATTGCCATGGCTACCGCGGGTAAGTCTCCTTTTCTCCCCTCAGCTGCACCGCCTATGAAGAAGCCCTTTTCATCTAACACATCACAGTCCTTTCGGGCCGCGAGGCCTAGAAAGAATAAGCCTTCAAACACCTTCATCAGAGGTGGTCGTGCCAAAGGAAAGAAACCCGCTCCCGCAGCTTCCCAGACCCAGCAGCCCGCTTCTGATACCCCTAAGTCCTCCGCATGACGGTGGACAGCTAGGCCTGGAGGAAGGTCAGGTGGGGGCGAGACTCAGGCAGTTCAGCCTTGTCTGGGTGTCGTCGGGACTGGATCCCTGGGTACTGGATATAGTGTCCAGGGGGTACAGACTGGAGTTTCAAGAGCCCCCGCCTCACCGTTTCTTCAAGTCAGGCTTACCAGCTCTGCTGGCGGACAGGACAATTCTTCTGGAGGCCGTCAGGAAATTGGTGGTGTCAGAGGTCATTGTTCAGGTCCCTCTTCAGCAACGGAACAAGGGTTATTATTCGGACCTTTTTGTGGTACCGAAGCCGGATGGTTCGGTACGGCCTATTCTAAATTTAAAATCTTTGAACCCTTATCTCAAGGAGTTCAAATTCAAGATGGAATCTATGAAAGCAGTCATTTCAGGGCTGTCGGAGGGGGAGTTCCTGGTGTCCCTGGACATCAAGGATGCTTACCTCCACATTCCAATTTGGGCGCCGCATCAAGCTTATCTCAGATTTGCGCTGATGGACGATCACTATCAGTTCCAGGCGCTGCAGTTTGGCCTCTCAACAGCACCAAGGATCTTCACCAAGGTGATGGCGGAGATGATGGTTCTCCTCCGCAAACAGTGGGTGAACATAATTCCATATCTGGACGATCTCCTGATCAAGGCGTCATCCAGGGAGAGGTTGTTGCGGTCCATCGCACTCACGACACAGCTGCTCAGGAAGCACGGTTGGATCCTGAATCTTCCGAAGTCTCATCTGGAGCCGACCAGGCGGCTGTCTTTCCTGGGAATGATCCTCGACACGGACGTGCAGAGGGTATTTCTCCCGGCGGAGAAAGCATTGGTGATTCAAACAATGGTCCGGGATGTCCTACGGCCTACCCGGGTATCGGTTCATCAATGCATACGCCTTCTGGGAAAGATGGTTGCCGCCTACGAGGCTCTGCAGTACGGCAGGTTTCATGATCGACCTTTTCAACTGGACCTCTTGAACCAGTGGTCGGGCTCTCACCTACACATGCACAAGAGGATACGCCTGTCTCCGAAAGCCAGGATTTCACTCCTCTGGTGGCTGCAACTTCCACACTTTCTGGAAGGGCGAAGGTTCGGAATTCAAGACTGGATCCTTTTGACCACAGATGCAAGTCTAAGAGGTTGGGGAGCGGTCGCTCTGGGGGAAACCTTTCAAGGACGATGGTCGGATCAAGAGTCACTTCTCCCAATAAACATCCTAGAACTCAGGGCCGTTTACAACGTCCTTCTGCAAGCAGCACACCTTCTACAGGATCGGGCTGTTCAGGTGCAGTCGGACAACGTGACCACAGTGGCCTACATAAACCGACAAGGCGGAACGAAGAGCAGAGCTGCCATGGCAGAGGTGTCAAAGACCCTCATCTGGGCAGAAAGGCACGCGGTGGCGATGTCGGCAATCTTCATTCCGAGCGTAGACAACTGGGAAGCAGACTTCCTCAGCAGACATGCTCTCCATCCAGAGGAGTGGGGCCTCCATTCGGAGGTGTTCGAGGAGGTAACCGGTTGGTGGGGGGTTCCTCACATAGACATGATGGCCTCCCGCCTCAACAAGAAGCTACGGAGATACTGTTTCCGGTCAAGAGACCCACAGGCAGTGGCGGTGGACGCACTGGTAACTCCTTGGGTGTTCAAGTCAGTGTATGTGTTCTCTACACTTCCTGATACCAAGGGTTCTTCAACTCGTGAGAAGAACGAAGGTTCTAACAATCCTCATTGCTCCGGACTGGCCAAGGAGGGCTTGGTACGCGGACCTGCTGGATCTTCTGCTGGAAGATCCACGGCCTTTACCTCTTCGGGAGGATCTGCTTCTGCAGGGGCTATTCGCTTATCAAGACTCACTGCGGCTTCGTTTGACGGCATGGCGGTTGAACGCCAGATCTTAGCTCGGAAGGGTATCCCGAGTGAGGTCATTCCTACCCTGATACAGGCCAGGAAGAGGGTAACGTCTAAGCATTACCATCGCATTTGGAAGAAATATGTTTCTTGGTGTGAGGCCAAGAAGTTTCCGGCGGTGGAGTTTCAACTTGGTCATTTTCTCTTTTTTTCTGCATGCAGGGATGGATATGGGGCTGAGACTGGGCTCCATCAAGGTCCAGATCTCTGCTTTGTCCATCTTCTTCCAAAACAATTGGCTGTTCTTACTGAGGTTCAGACCTTTTTGAAAGGGGTTCTGCACATCCAGCCTCCCTTTGTGGCGCCTACGGCTCCATGGGATCTGGATGTGGTGTCGCAGTTTCTACAATCTGCTTGGTTTGAGCCTCTACAGGAGGCTGATCTCAAGTTTCTCACATGGAAGGCGGTCACCTTGTTGGCCTTGGCTTCTGCACGACACGTGTCGGAATTGGGGGCTTTATCTTGTAAAAGCCCCTATCTGGTCTTCCATGAAGACAGGGCAGAACTTAGGACTCGTCCACAGTTCCTGCCTAAGGTTGTGTCGGCTTTCCACATCAACCAGCCTATTGTGGTGCCAGTGGCTACTGACTCCTCAATTACTTCAAAGGCCTTGGATGTAGTGAGGACTTTGAAGATTTACGTGAAGAGGATGGCTCGTCATAGGAAAAGTGACTCTGTTTGTCCTATGAGCCAAAGAAAATTGGATGTTTTGCTTCTAAGCAGTTGATTTCACGCTGGATCAGGTTCACTATCCAGCATGCTTATTCCACAGCAGGATTGCTGTGTCGGAAATCCGTAAAGGCCCACTCTACTCGTAAAGTGGGTTCTTCCTGGGCGGCTGCCCGGGGTGTCTCGGCGATACAACTCTGCCAAGCAGCTACTTGGTCTGGGTCAAACACGTTTACCAAGTTTTACAAGTTCGATACTTTGGCCTCTGATGACCTCAAGTTTGGTCAGGCAGTGTTGCAGGAGCCTCCGAGCTCTCCCTCCCGTACTGGGAGCTTTGGTACATCCCCATGGTACTAATATGGACCCAAGCATCCTCTAGGACGTTAGAGAAAATAGGATTTTGGTTACCTACCGGTAAATCCTTTTCTCGTAGTCCGTAGATGATGCTGGGCGCCCGCCCAGCGCTACATTTTCTGCATTGGTTTTATAGTTCAGTGTTACCTGGTTCCTAGGTAAGTTCTGCGTTATTTACTGTTTCAGCTGTTGCTGAGTTGTTCCGTCATGTTGGCCGGATTTTCATGTTTGTGTGAGCTGGTATGAATCTTGCCACTATCTGTATAATTCCTTCTCTCGAAGTATGTTGTCTCCACGGGCACAGTTTCTAGTCTGGTAGGAGGGGCATAGAGGGAGGAGCCAGCCCACACTATTAAACTCTTAAAGTGCCAATGGCTCCTGGTGGATCCGTCTATATCCCATGGTACTAATATGGACCCCCACATCCTCTACGGACTACGAGAAAAGGATTTACCAGTAGGTAACCAAAATCCTATTTTTTCAACCATAGTGTTCTTATTTTTAGGCACTGATGATTTGTCGGTTTTTACGTTGACACCTCTGCCTTTTTTTTTTTTTTTTTTTTTTTACATTGTGAAAGACTTTGATTTCATATGTAATTTCCTAAACTTTTGGCCCCCTTGACCACCTTAAGTAGATGTTGTAGTACTATCATGACTGGCAGGAGCCACAGCACTGGTACTTGGTTGCTGCTCCTACTCCTCCATTGACTGATCACAATCCATATTGACTCACAGCGCTCTATCACTGCCTGCCTGATGTTCGCTAAACACACACATTTAAAATATATATTATTTGTTATGAACCACAAGTAGTGGTTTATTCCTGTTTGCTTTCTGTTCATGAATTTTATGTTATATTTCTGTTTGCTTGCCAGGATTTCTTTTGTACTTGTTTAGAAGACTTGTTGGCCACCTGTGGTAAGTCTATGTAACTGCAGCCTGTTTTCTATGTGTTAATCCTCACCTGTCAGATAATTTGGTAATTATGTGGTGAGTATGTGTACTGCAGTCTGGCTCTTGTCTGTGTATCCTCACCTGCCAGTATTTTGGCCATTACCTTCAGCCTGGCTTCCAGGCATAGTGATTGGGGCGTGCTTCCCTTATTACCCAGCTAGCCCTGCAGTCCAGCGCCGGTGATAGACGTTTGTTGTAGTACCTGTATGTTCCAGTTCTTTGTTAGCTTCCTACAAGCTTGTTCCTGGTCCCTGTCAGCAGCTTCCTGTGGAGCCTGTCTTCCTGCCTCTGGTGTGTTCCTGCATCCAGCTTGTGTACTCCAGTGTCCTGTGTCCAGTTTCCCGAGTTTTGTCTGAGGGATTGTTTCCTGCTGTCTTCCGAGTTGCCTTCCAGTAAAGTGGTCTGGTATCCGAAGCTTCTGGGTTCCAGTTGTTTCCTGCGCACACCTGTCATGTGTAGCGGCTCTGCCGCACTTTATTGCTGAAGCCGTATTGTCTTTATCTATTTTTGGTTGTGTCATGTTTGCGGAGGTTTCCACATTGCTGTCCTCACCTTATTACGACGGGTTCGTATTGGCAGTTAGGTTGCATTACTTGATTTGCAGTTGTTCCAGGTGGCCGCGCCGCACATAAACTACTTTGTTATTTTTTGTATCCTCTGTTTTAGTCGTGTCAGTCTTAGTTAGTTTTTATTCTCCTTTGTCTCGGTTAACGCTTTATCTCCTATTAAGACCGGGGGGCATTGGAGTCTGGGCGGACCTATTTCGCCCATTCAAACGCGGCTGCCATGGGCACAAGAAACCATAGTCTTACAGGCGTTAATCGACCACTGGGAAGAACGACGGAGTCAGGGATTTTTGTTAGGGGAAGCTGCGTATCTCAGTTCTATCGCAGCTTCACATATCTGTACTCGGAACCCTTCTATTGCCACCCAATCTCTTGGGTTCCAAGTACGTTGAACATAACATTATTATTTTTTAACAACAACTGCTAATGCAGTTATTAAGGCGGTAGCCCTGTACCTACTGACCATTATAAATAAACACTGTCGGCATGATGTAATGCCGCCAGAGTTCAGCGGCCGTGTGGGATGTAGGCCAAACTCAGATTTTTTTTTTAAAGGGGCAATCACTTACAAGGCAAAACCCTGTGCCCTTTTAAAGAAAAGTTTTTCATGGCTGCCGGACTCAGGCACCATTACATCCCGCCGTGTATCACTGACTGCCTAAAGTTCACTAAACAGAATCAAGTTTTTTTTTTTTTTTTTTAAAAAGGGTTATTTTTCTTAGTTTAAAAAAAAGTTACACTGACCAGTGACCACAAACAGTAGTAGATCACAATCCAAATAGCTTTTTTTAAGGAGTATATAGTGACCAGTGACAGTCACACAATGGGGGTCATTCCGAGTTGATCGCTAGCTGCATTCGTTCGCTGTGCAGCGATGAGGCAAAAAAATGGCACTTCTGCGCATGCGGCGCAATGCGCACGCGCGACATACTATTACAAAGGCCGATGTAGTTTCACACAGGGTCTAGCGAAGCTTTTCAGTCGCACTGCTGACCGCAGAGGGATTGACATGAAGTGGGCGTTTCTGGGTGTCAACTGACCGTTTTCAGGGAGTGTTCGTAAAAACGCAGGCGTGCCAGGAAAAACGCAGGCGTGGCTGGGCGAACGCAGGGCGTGTTCGTGACGTCAAAACAGGAAATTACTAATCTGAAGTGGTCGCAAGCGCTGAGTAGGTTTTGAGCTACTCTGAAACTACACAAAAAAACTTTGGAGACGCTCTGCGATCCTTTCGTTCGCACTTCTGCTAAGCTAAAATATACTCCCAGTGGGCGGCGGCATAGCGTTTGCACGGCTGCTAAAAACTGCTAGCAAGCGATCAACTCGGAATGACCACCAATGTACTTCAGCCTCCAGTCCTTCCTAATGGCATTTTTTTCACAGTGTTACACAGCCTTGGCTTGAACACACAATGGGGGTAATTCCAAGTTGATCGCAGCAGGAATTCTGTTAGCAATTGGGCAAAACCATGGGCCTAATTCCAAGTTGATCGCAGCAGGAAAATTTTTAGCAATTGGGCAAAACCATGTGCACTGCAGGGGGGCCAGATATAACATTTGCAGAGAGAGTTAGATTTGAGTGGGTTATTTTGTTTCTGTGCAGGGTAAATACTGGCTGCTTTATTTTTACACTGCAATTTAGATTTCAGTTTGAACACGCCACACCCAAATCTAACTTTCTCTGCACATGTTATATCTGCCCCTCCTGCAGTGCACATGGTATTGCCCAACTGCTAACACATTTGATGCTGCGATCAACTCAGAATTAGGCCCCATGGCCCTCATTCCGAGTTGTTCGCAAGTTTCTTCGGTCGCACAACATATTTGCATTTTTGCGAACACATTGCACAATAGCGAAAATCCGCCCCAACCGGGGATTTGCTATTTCGCACGCAGTATTATACAAAGTAGGCGTATGCCAAATGACAACGCACAAATGCGTACCCATCGCAATTTCACAACCCTCATCTTAAAAATCCTAACTTCTCGTAAATTTACACATTCCTCTTAAAAATGCTCACGCTTTTGCGGAAAGACGCACAGCAATGGGGGGTTTTTATTCCCCCCCAAGTTAAATTACACCTTTCAATTCAACAAGCCATCCTCAATTAAGAATCTAATTAGTGTAATGAATGATTGTGGTAATGACCAATTAAGTCTTCAAAGAATACCTACAGAACACATTGTAGGCATAATTGTCCATTACCATGTTTGTTTTTAAATAAGTTAAATAGATGTGTAAACTGTGCGGGGGCTAATGTTACATAGCATATTTTAGTGTGGATGTGTAGTGTGTGAATATATGTGTTTACATGTTTTTCTAAACAATAAGCTCCTGACTGACATAATTTGATTGTTTGTAAATAATAAGATTAATAATCGTAAGTGTGATGTGTGTTTTTTGTAAGGTAACCAATTTCTGCTAGGCAATATGCTGTTCCGTTATTGCATTTAAAAACACAACACCCGCTTAACTGCAAAAAATTGTTTTATTTTTTTCACATTTTTTTTTTTGCCTTTAGTGTAACTTTTTTTTTTTTAAATAAAATTAAATTTAACAAAATTTTTGTAGCTTCTCTACATCAGACCTCATGGCCTGCAAATGGGCCCTTAATCTGGCCAGGATGCCAGGCAGGCTTGTGGGATCTCCAACTGCATCATCTGAAATGCAGAGCAAAAATAATTTTTAAAAAATTACTCACATTACCTATTACACAAGCAACCCACAAAGCACACTTTAATGGCAAAGGGACTACATCAGGGATGTTTGAATGTTAAAACAGTACCATACCAACACACAAGCATGCTCAGCAATGTTTGTAATTATTAATTTTTTAAATTACAAAGTGTACCACACCATGATGTACATTTACTAAGATGGGAGTTCTATTTAAGATGGAACGTTGCCCATAGCAACCAATCAGATTACACATATCTTCTCGAAGGTGCTAAATAAATGAGAAGTTGAAACTGATTGGTTGCTATGGGCAACATCCCATCATGAATAAAACTCCCATTTTAGTAAATGTAACCCCATGCTGGGATTAATTCACATCTGGAGTGAAGCAGACTTGTATTTTTAGGTGTTTGGCCTGCATCATCACACTGCATATCAACATCTTCAGAAGGACAACATATCCTAGCATGCCCACACTCCCTGAAAGCCTGCCTTACTACATAAGGTGAAACCTGTTTTTTTTTATGTAATAAATTATTTTTTGGAGTGTAACTTTCACAACACAAAACATTGTGTCCTTAGCCTGGCTAACAAAGTGAAGCATGCAAGTTGATTGTGCAAATATTAGGAATACCCAGGCACAAGTGTAAAAGAATAACAACATACTAAACTCCACTCAGGTCTAACTGTTTCACTGACAACCTAGCACATATAAACCCTGTTGTCCTGGCAACCCTGCCGACCTACTGAGTGTCGACCTAGAGTGGACACCCTAAACATTGCAGACATAGACACTGTACATCTAATGATACTCACATAAATGTAAATGCGACATCAATACCATGAAGAAGAACACAAACCTTTTTCCGTGGTCCAAGATTGACCACAGTACAACACTGCATGTATTTTAAGTTTAAGTAGGTAACCAATACATTTTAAATGTTAAAACACTTACTCTCAGCTGCCACATGCGGACTCCCAGGAATCTCAGCTGGGGCTTCTGCTGCCCATTCACTCGGTGGGGAAGGGGGCTGGATGGGGGAAGGAGGCTGGATTGGGGAAGGAGGCTGGATTGGGGAAGGAGGCTGGATTGGGGAAGGGGGCTGGATTGGGGAAGGGGGCTGGATTGGGGAAGGGGGCTGGATGGGGGAAGGAGGCTGGATGGGGGAAGGAGGCTGGATGGGGGAAGGAGGCTGGATTGGGGAAGGAGGCTGGATTGGGAACTATTTTCAGAGGGTGGGTCTGATTCAGAGGGGGAGGGGGACAGAGAGGGGTATTGGTAAAGAGAGGGGGAGGGGGCCTGAGAATGGGCCTGGGAAGAAGAGGGGGATGGGGAGACAGAAGGGGAGGGGGCCTGGGAAGAAGAGGGGGATGGGGAGACAGAAGGGGAGGGGGCCTGAGAAGGGGACTGGGAAGAAGAGGGGGATGGGGAGACAGAAGGGGAGGGGGCCTGGGAAGAAGAGGGGGAGGGGGCAACAGAAGGGGAGGGGGCCTGAGAAGGGGACTGGGAAGGAGAGGGGGATGGGGCGACAGAAGGGGAGGGGGCCTGAGAAGGGGACTGGTGTGGGCTCCCAGCAGCAGCAGCTTGCCGTTGTGCTCGCCCTAGAATGACATATGTAATATTTAGGTTGTAGCATAAAAATTTTTAACATCAGCATATTCCTATTACTCTGTTCTGTCCCATGTTAAAGAGACAGGGGTAACATTAATAAGTTTTTTTAATGTTAAAACTGGTGATGTTGCCCATAGCAACCAATCAGATTATACGTAACATTTATTAAGCTGCTTCTATCAGATAATATATAGAATCTGATTGTTTGATATAGGCAACATCACCAGTTCGAAAAACCTCCCACCTTATAAAATTAAACCCACTGAGCAAGTTATTGGGTTCAGTTGACAGGCTGTGTAGCAACTCTGCACAACAACATTCACTTTTGCAGAAGCACCTTGCTACACAGTCAGTACTGCTTGCCCTACCCACACACACTGGGGTATATTTACTAAGCTCCCGATTTTGACCGAGATGCCGTTTTTTCTTCAAAGTGTCATCTCGGTAATTTACTAAGCAAAAATCACGGCAGTGATGAGGGCATTCGTAATATTTTGGAGGTCCTAGGAAAAAATCACGAATCAATACACCATCGGTCAAATACGCCTGCAATTTGGTAGAAATCGGTCATTTACTAAAAAGTGCAAATCACAAACACTGCCGACAATAGCCAAACACTGCCGTGCTGAAATACAATTTGTGAAAAAGTGCTAAAAAAAAACCAGACCTGCTTTTTTTTACCGTGATTGGATAGGCATGCACGGATCCATGAGATCCGTGCATGTTTTTCAGTGGGAAGGGGTGGGAAATGTTTGAATTTGTTAAAAAAAAATGCGTGGGGTCCCCCCTCCTAAGCCAAACCAGCCTCGGGCTCTTTGAGCCGGTCCTGGTTGCAAAAATATGGGGGGGAAATTGACAGGGGTTCCCCCATATTTAAACAACCAGCACCGGGCTCTGCGCCTGGTCCTGGTTCCAAAAATACGGGGGACAAAAAGCGTAGGGGTCCCCCGTATTTTTGAAACCAGCACCGGGCTCCACTAGCTGGACAGATAATGCCACAGCCGGGGGTCACTTTTACACAGCGCCCTGCGGCTGTGGCATTAAATACCCAACTAGTCACCCCTGGCCGGGGTACCCTGGAGGAGTGGGAACCCCTTAAATCAAGGGGTCCCCCCCTCCAGCCACCAAAGGGCCAGGGGTGAAGCCCGAGGCTGTCCCCCCCCCCATCCAAGGGCTGTGGATGGGGGGCTGATAGCCTTTGTTGAAAGTGTTGAATATTGTTTTTAGTAACAGTACTACAAGTCCCAGCAAGCCTCCCCCGCAAGCACGTACTTGGAGAACCACAAGTACCAGCCAGGGGTGACTAGTTGGGTATTTAATGCCACGGCCGCAGGGCGCTGTGTAAAAGTGACCCCCGGCTGTGGCATTATCTGTCCAGCTAGTGGAGCCCAGTGCTGGTTTAAAAAATACGGGGGACCCCTACGCTTTTTGTCCCCCCATATTTTTGGAACCAGGACCAGGCGCTGGTTGTTTAAATATGGGGGAACCCCTGTCAATTTTTTTCCCATATTTTTGCAACCAGGACCGGCTCAAAGAGCCCGAGGCTGGTTTGGCTTAGGAGGGGGGACCCCACGCAATTTTTTTTTTAAGTTTAAACATTTTTTTTTTTTTTACAAGGTGCACAATGAAGCCCAGCACGGATCTTTCAGATCCGGCCGAGATTCATTGTATTAAAGTCGGCAGTGTTTTACAAGTCACTCACGTAAAACACTGCCTAAAAAAACGAATGACATCGACATCGGAAAAACCAAAAATGCAGAATACGGCAGCTTAGTAAATTAGTCGTAATAAATTCAAAAAGTTGCAAATTTACACTTGCGATGTCATTCGTGATTGAACTTTGACCTCAAACGGAAAATTACGAATGTTAGTAAATTTACCCCACTGTGTCATGTTTATTCTACAATAGTTTATTGTCATTGTGCAAATTTTCACACTCTCACTTAGTGAAAGTAGGCAAAGTTTATGCTAAAATTCTCTGTTATTTACTGTAATATTTTACTTACTGCGCCTACGTATGTCACGGATTTGTTGGCGGAGTTCCGCCAACAGGTCCGGCGTGCGCCTGCGGAGGTCAATCCAGCGCCTCTCCAATTGAATGATGGTCCTCCTGCTGCGGGCGCGGGTTCTCAATAAGCATCGGACCTCCGCGTAGGCCTCGCGCTTTACCCTATTTGGGATAAAGGGCCCTGCGCGGCCTACGTGGTGGTCCATTACTGCTACCAGCACGTGCAGCTCGCGGCGGGTAAAAGCTGCTGCACACATGATGGCAATGGCGTTTTCCATATATGGGCTTATATTTATAGAGTGTGGTGGCATGTGATTGGTTGTAATTGCATGGTGTCATCTGTAATAAACTTTATTGATATGTGTACATTAATGAGCAGGACAGTTTGTACAGTTCTCATGGGCGGATATTCGCACCTGCGGACACAAACACACACACACACACACATCGGAGATTCGCACCTGCGGACACACACACACACACACACACATCATTGAGATATGGCTTCAAATCATAAACATATTAGTCTACACACACACATATATATATATATATATATATATATATATATATTTATATATTAGTCCATGGAAACAGCCCATCTATTAGCAGACAGTGACACATATAGTGCACTGCCAGCTGACCCTACCAAGGAATAGAAATCTGAGCTTGATGATATTTTAAGCATAGCACTGACTGAAGGGCTCATCTCACAGGAAATACATAACAAGTTGTGTTGCAGGTTCCCTGTCACCCCTATATTCTATGCCATTCCCAAATTACACAAAGATGCCCAGCACCCCCCTGGTCGGCCTATCATATCCTCCAGGAGGTCACTATGTGAGGCATTAGCAATTTACCTGGATGTGTATTTACAGCCTTGCATTCAGGCCGCTTTTACTCACTTGAAAGATTCCAACACTCTATTGAGGAAGTTGGTTGCTTTTGGGCCTATTGATAACCATACCACGCTCAACACGTTAGACGTAACAAACCTATATACGTGCATTCCGCATCAAGCGGGTTTATCAGCAGTAAGACAGCTTGTTACCAATAATTCACTATACACTGGGCCAGACATAGATTTATTTATCACTCTATTGGAGTTTACGTTAACACATAATTATTTTTTGTTCAATGGCCGGTTCTTTATCCAGAAGAAAGGATGTGCCATGGGGTCTGCGGTGGCTCCGTCTTTGGCCAATGCATATATGTGGGAGATAGAACGTAATCTGTTCTTTGAAAATATGTCCATTTCTAAACATATTTCATCATATTTTCGGTACATAGACGATTTACTATTGTTTTGGACGCATGAACCCCACAAATTGTGCGCTCTTATTGAGGAACACAATGAGTCAGCTAGTCCGGTCAAGTTTACTCTTAATTCACATGCTAACGAAATCTGTTATTTGGATATTAAAATCATGTTCCGTGATAGTAAGATCCTCACGACACTCTACAGTAAGCCCACAGATCGTAACACTCTGCTACGTTACGATAGCTTCCACCCTAGACCCTTGGTGAGGGGTCTTCCGTATTCACAGTTTCTCAGGGCTCGCAGAATTATTAGCGAACCGGACGATCTTGAAAGACAGCTAGACTCCATGTCAGAAAAATTTCGCCAGAGAGGTTATCCCAATCACATTCTTAAACAGGCACGCAAAAAGGTCATTGGCCAAAGCAGAAGTGAGGCACTGAGGGGTGAGAGCCCTAAAGTAAACAGCGATAAGATAACCTGGGTCAACGAGTTTAATACCACCAGCTCTAGGACCAATAAGCGCATTACACAAATGTGGCCAATTATTAGTACAGACCCTGGTTTATCATCTCTTAAACATACTAAAATAATGCCCTGTTACACACGCAGTGCCAATATCAAGGACCTAGTGGTCAAAAAAGATGTCACCGGTTTTAAAACAGCCACGACAGCCACACATTTTTTGAGCCGCAAGCCAGGTTGTTTTAAATGTCTAGGCTGCACTACGTGCAGCTACATGCTGACGGGTGACTTCATCCTACACCCGCATACAGGGAGCAAAATTAACATCTCATGGCCTTTGACCTGTAGTTCTTCATTTGTAATTTATGTGCTGGTCTGTCCATGCAGCCTGTATTATGTAGGCAAGACACAATGCCTTTTCAAGGAACGGATGGCCCAACATAGATCTGCCATTAGGGCCGCCCTTAACACCGGCAAAAGCGACCAACCGGTCGCTCGCCACTTTACACAGATGCGCCATAATTTGGCTGCTATTCGGTACAAAATTGTGGACCACATTCCTGCTTCCCCCCGCGGTGGGGACAGAGCGGCTCAATTACTCCAATTGGAAGCCCGCTGGATTTTCAAACTAGATACCATCCACCCCAGAGGCCTAAATGAACAACTTAATTTACAGTGTTTTCTTTAAATGGGCCTGGTTTCATAAATTGACCATTTTTTTGCTTTTGTACAACTTATTTTACAGTATTTTTTCAAAAAAGCGCATAGTCAGAAGATTTTTGAAGTATTACTCGTCCCTGATTGGAGACAGATCAGGTCCCTTTTGCATGTCTAGGCAGCCAGTAATATACATGTTAAGCAGCAAATTTATACCAGGCATACTGAGTGATGTCCAGTATATTAGATTTATATAGGATACTCAATTAGTTCTTTTATGACAGGATCATCTTTGATCCACCAGTGGTCGTACATGGCCGATGTCAGCAGGTAACTTTCGCAATTATGGATAAGTCATTTAGTCGTATTCACTGTTTACATGATCACATTATGTTTTAACGTTTTTTACAACACTTGGTTTACAGCATTATTCATTTATGCAGGCACTTTCCATCGTGTTTTTTTATGTTTTTGTTGTGTCACTTGGGGCGGCGCAGCATTGTAATGCTGCGTCGCGTCTCCATGGTAACCAACTCCCCTCTGTTTACAGTCACGTCATCAGCGGGTCCGTGTAGCGGGATGACGCTACTTCCGGGCGCCGCATGCCACAGGCTGCCGGAAGTGCGGGCTCCACACACTGGACGACGCGGACGTGGCTGCAGACGCAGGGACCCGGGATAGGTGAGGTATTTAAGTTGTTTTCTTTGTATTGTCACCCGTTTGCAGTGTCCTGAGGAAGGGGGCCCGTCCCCCGAAACGTTGACCAATAAATGCACCTTCTGCTTTGATTTACCTGGGTGTGAAAGACTCTGAGTGCCGCCGTTACCCTCTATTCTATATATATATATATATATATATATATATATATATATATATATAAATAAAACAACACACATTTTTTTTTGCCCTATTTTTGGCCTTAGAAAAAACACAACTAAGTGTAACAATCTGTTTACTCACCACATTTTGCTGGAACAAAAAGCTACACAAAGTCACAAATTTGTGGTTTTTTAGGATCAGATGGTGTGGAATTTTTATGGTAAACAGATGCACAAGCCAAACAGAAAATAAAAAAAAAATAAAAAAATTATTGTTGTTTACATTCAAAACTACAAAAGTCATTTTTATAAAAAAAAAAAAAAAAATTGTATACAACAATCTTACACAACATACATGAAAAGGAGAACATAACATTAAAAAACTGTACTGAAACAATATAAAATACTCGCAAAACTCACTCAGAAATGTGCTCACTCAGAAATGTCCACCTTGCTTCAGTAATTTTCAGCATACACCCACACACACACAGGCTGCATGCAGGGCGTTTATATAGCCAGTGCAACAATTACTGGCCCAATTTGCATAATATACACCTGCGCGGAATTCCGCACCAGAAAACACACGCAGCTATAAATAGCTAAACACTCGTGCATACACACATGCCACCAGCAACATGGCTACTCGTGAGCAGATGTCAGCAGAGATGGACGAGGTGCAGCAGCAGATGGCAGCTTTAGCACATAGACGCATAGCACTGCGGAGGCAGATGCTTGACTTTGGCAATGCTGAGTTAGAAATAGCAGGACCCAGTACTAGACAAACTCCATCTTCTGATACCTAGGAGTTAGGAGTGAATCCCCTGCCAGACATAGATAGTGGGGAAACTGAGGGTGATTCCGGACTAGCAGCTCAAACACAAACTACACAAGCAGCTAGTGAAGAGGAAGATGGTGAGGAAGGACAGGACGATAGCTCACAGGCTACTTCCAAAAAAAAGAAAAGACAGCCCGCCTTCACTGAGAGGGAGTTACGGGTTTTGGTCACACAGGCCATGCAAAAAATACATCGAGGACCCAAAAACATGGATGCTGCAACCAAAGACAGAATTTGGAGGGACATCACTGATTCTGTTAATGAAGTCGGCTCAATAGTCCGCACCTAGCAGGAAGTTCGAAGACGGTAAGTGTATATTGCCAGTCCATTTTCTGTGCCAAGTATTCTTAAAAAGTTAGTTAGATGTGATGTTGCCTATAGCAACCAAATGCATAACATGTGTACTATATATTAAAGCAGGTTTTCATAATTTTTCACTACCTTGCCCCTATTTTTCACCACATATGTAATTGGGCCGACTTCAAATCCCGCCTGAAGGGCAAGAGGTCTGCGGAGTGGAATGCCTCGAGGGCAACAGAGGGAGGTCCTGCTGCCACTGTGGAATACACAGATCTTGAGGAGATGGCGATGGACTGTGTGAGCTACGAGGAGGGGGTTGGGGTGTTTCATATGGACACGGACCTGCCTGAAATACTCCATGCACATGACTTGCCAGGTGAATTTACACACATATTCGTAATGTACATTTTTTTGGGATCCAAAAGTCTCATATTGTTTTTTTCTACTCTTTTTCCACTCATTCTTCTATTTGCTTTGAACATAACACAGCACAGGTGGGTGAGCAGGTAGAGTCACAGGAGGGTTATGTGGCTGAGGTGGAGGGACCTAGTGTCTGTGCCAGTGTGGGACCACACATTCCATCTTTCCAGATACCAACTGGCCCCCCCACCCAACCCTCTGCTTTCCCGGAAATCCTGACTGAAATAGCCAGGTATGGTGAGAGCCTGAATGCTTTTCAGGACAGGATGCTCCGGGAGGTAAGCCAGATACCTGTCCGGCTCACTGAGCACAGAACCAGTGTGGAGCAAGGTGTAGCTCAACTCTGCCAAGGTCTGGCAGAGATCAGGCAGGGCCAAGATCAACTCGCCTCCTCCTTCCAAGAACTTGCCAATTCGATTCGGCAAAGACTCCAGGACATCGCTGTCTCCCTTGCAGAGAGCCAGCCACATCGGCTCCCTCTCCTCCCCCTGCCCAGGAAGAACATCCCACTGGGCAGGGCCCTCGAAGGTCGCTCCGCAGACCGAGCCATGAAGAACTACATCAGGCAGGGGAAAAAAAGAGAAAGTGATGTCTCTCCAGATGGGCAGCACCCATGTTTTACATGTTGCCTCAATGTATTTTTTTATTTTGGCTTGTGTGGCCAGAATGCAGAACTCCCTCAAAGTGAAAGGTTTTCTTTAAATTGTAGCCTGTGAGTTATTTGGACCTACACCTGAGCCATCTTCCTCTTCCTAGCGTGCTGTGTATGTTTGTGTTTGTGTGTTGGTTCCGGAATCTACCTCAGTTCCCCTAAAAGTTTAATCTGGCTGGGGGTTCATTTAGTTAATTTAAAACATCATATTTTGTCAGAAGATGGGGTTACCATAGTACTGGGTTCTGCTATGTGCATTTTGCCACTGCCATCTGCTTGCTGCTATGTCCATCTCTGTATGTGATGCTCATTTGTAGCCATGTTGTGTTGGTGATTTTGTTCTTTTTTTGAAGTAAAAAAAAATTACTTTACAATTGTTTGTGTGTTTTATTAAAGGTTATGCACTCATGAAAACTGTGCCCTGTAAACTTGAACATGGCATATTGACATTTGTGGAACAAGGGAACAATCAGAATATTAAGGCAAACATTGCAAAGTGTAATTTAAAATCTGTATGCCTTGCACAATACTTAATTGGCCATATCAAAAAAAAAAACAAAAAAAGGAACTTGGGTTACTAGGGGCAACATGCCATAATATTAGATATGGACACATATTCCCCCCAAAAAACTAAAAAAAACATATTAAGTCACATTAAATGTAGGCTGCATTATGGTGCTCATGTTATTTGGTATGTACAAAGGAATATGTCTATGTCGAGAAGATTTAGCTGATGTAGTTTATAAGTTTGTTTAGTCACATTTGAGATTATTAAACAAATAATTAAAACATGCATTTAACATCAGTTAATTTTTATTTGTCCAAAACATACAGTGCATTATTTGTGAGTGTGTCAGATTTATTTGTGGTAACAATACAAATATTAAGTGGCCATATAATTGCTGTTTGTATTATTTTGTAAGAGCAGTATTTGGCAAGTAATTGCTCAACAGGTGAATTCAGTTGCTAATTAATTGCTAATTAGAGCAGACACACACTTGTAACAGTACTTCGCAACTGCTGAGTAGCTGCAGACTTGCTCTTCGGCTGCGTCAAGATAGCGAACATTTGTTATGTACTTTTACCATAGGATACGCATTTTTGCCAAAAACACGCCTACTGCTGGATGCATACTCCCACACTAGTGTTATGCACACCAGTGCCAGCAGGAATGTACTGGTGTCTGAACGGAGAGGGATGCAAAACAAATGAACTCACAGACAGACTGGGAAATATGACATTACATACACAGA
The DNA here is from genome assembly GCF_028390025.1 of Pseudophryne corroboree. Classification (NCBI taxonomy): domain Eukaryota; kingdom Metazoa; phylum Chordata; class Amphibia; order Anura; family Myobatrachidae; genus Pseudophryne; species Pseudophryne corroboree. The sequence continues at coordinate 246,922,224 of NC_086454.1, read as the reverse complement.
AGGTGATAGGGTAACAAAATAAACACAAAGTGAACAGAGAAGCCCAAAGGCTAAGAAACTGGGTGTCTCCCTAGTATTAGGAATGCTCAGATGGAAAGAAGCGAGATGTTGTGATTTAATACGTAGAGAACCCGAAATGCTGTTGCTAAGGGCAACAAGCAAAACCCTAAAGGGTTACCAACGGGTATGGCAGTAAACTCCTTGGTCAGAGATGGAATAATAGACACAAGGAGAGTCTCCACAATCCTAGTCCTCACTTGCAATGCACTGGTTCAGCTTACTGCCACTAAACTGACACCTGAACACCTTGCACAGTGAGAGAGGATTTTGGCAGGCAAGTCTGAGAATACAGCCGCAAACTTGCTAGGTTCACAGAGTAGCAAAAGAACCCCAGCAGGTTAAACGACTGACTCCAGTCTTACTGCTAGGTCTGGATTGGCAGAGTGTAATACCAAATCCCAAGGCCTATTTGCAGTAAGCAACAAATACAAAGTTTACACAGTACTAGCTAGCTTTCAGGAACTGACTAACCAACAAAGATTCAGCAGCATCTGCCTAACCTGAGAAGAGGGTTTATATAGCAGGTGCTGTCCACGCCCCACTCAGACCTCACAGACTGTGAGCACAAAAACCAGCACCGGATCCCCTGCCGTGCACAGAGCCTGTAACCACTGCACAGCAAAAGACCCGAACCGGAGTATCAGCTACGCTCAGGTTACTCCGCTAGCACTTTTCTCCCGGTTGCCATGACGATGTGGCAGCATAGAGCAGGAGACCCTAACAGTACCCCCCCCTCTGACGAGGGGTCAAAGAACCCCTACCACCGGGTTTATCGGGGAACTGCGAGAAGAAAGAGCGTAACAGTCTGGGGGCTTGAAGATCACAACTGCGCACCCACGACCGCTCCTCCGGGCCATACCCCTTCCAGTGCACCAAAAATGACAGCCGACCCCGAACCATCTTGGAGTCAAGAATCCTTTCAACAACAAACTCCCTCTGGCCACGTATCAGAAGAGGGGAAGGTCTTCCACTGGAAGAAGGATTACTAATCGCCCGTTTTAAAAGGGAACAATGAAATGTTTTATTGATACCCAAAGAACGGGGTAGATCTAACTGAAATGCCACCGGATTGATAACCCTAGTGATCTTATAAGGACCGATGAACCGGGGGCCTAACTTATGAGATGGCTGTCTCAACTTCAAATTCTTGGTAGACAACCAGACGAAGTCTCCTAATTTGAAGCTGCAGGGTCTTTTCCGCTTATCAAAAACCCTTTTGGTCACTAATGACACAGACACAAGGGCTTTCTTCACTCTCCTCCAAATACCTCTAAGGACCGAAACCACAGAGGAACCACCAGGCGTGGAGTCCAGGGGGTCAAAAGAATTGGCCTTAGGATGATGCCCATACACACAAAGGAAGGGAGAGATCCCTGTAGCAGAGTGAGCCGCGTTGTTATAGGCAAACTCCGCCATGGACAGATGAGCCACCCAGTCAGTCTGACACTTGGAGACATAACACCTGAGGAACTGCTCCAAGGACTGGTTCACCCTTTCAGTCTGCCCATTAGACTGCGGATGGTAGCCTGACGACAAGCTGACAGAAATCTGGAGATCGGAACAAAATGCCCTCCAGAATTTGGCCACAAACTGGGATCCGCGGTCAGAGACCACATCAAGTGGCAACCCGTGGAGGCGCACAGCATGCAGCATAAATAATTCAGACAGGCGTCTGGCCGATGGCAGCCCAACCAATGGAACGAAGTGCGCCATCTTCGAAAACCTGTCAACGACAACCCAGATGGCTGTCATCCCCAAGGATTTGGGCAAGTCCACCACAAAATCCATTGAAATGTGGGTCCATGGCTTAGATGGAATAGAGAGTGGATGTAATGGGTCAACAGGAACCCCTCTAGGAGTCTTATTTCGGGCACAGATGTCACGTGCCCGAACCCACTGATCCACACCCCTAGCCACCGAGGGCCACCACACCGCCCTAGATAGCAACTCCCGAGTTCTGGCAATACCCGGGTGACCTGCCGACTTCTTGGCATGGAATTCCAGGAACACTCGCTGTCTTAACCTAGGAGGCACAAACAAAAGACCTACCGGAAGGTCTGGAGGAGCCTGCTCCTGTGCTCTAAGGACTAATGACAAGAGGTCCTGGGTAATGCCCACTTTAATACATGATGGGGACACAATAGGCAATGGCTCCTCGGTGGTCTCCTGGATTGGAGCAAAACTCTGCGAGAGCGCATCAGCCTTGATGTTTTTTGACCCAGGGCGATATGTTCTCAAAAAATTAAAGCGAGCAAAAAACAAAGCCCATCGTGCCTGCCTGGCATTGAGGCGCTTCGCTGACTCTAAATATGCCAAATTCTTATGGTCGGTGAGAATTGAGACCACAAACTTAGCCCCCTCAAGCCAGTGTCTCCACTCCTCGAGTGCATCCTTAATAGCCAACAATTCCCGGTTACCCACGTCATAATTCATCTCGGCAGGCGAAAATTTACGGGAAAAGTAAGCACAGGGATGAAGGCGATTATCAGACACCCCCATCTGAGAGAGCACTGCCCCAATACCCATCTCAGAGGCATCCACCTCCACCACAAAAGGACGCTCTGGATCTGGGTGTCGCAGCACCTTTGCCGAGACAAATGCCCTTTTGAGACGGGCAAAAGCCGCTTTGGCCTCACAAGACCAGTGAGCAACATCCGCCCCTTTCTTAGTGAGTGCCACCAAGGGCGCCACTATAGACGAAAATCCAGCGATAAATTGTCTATAAAAATTTGCAAAGCCCAGAAAACGCTGAAGCGCCTTCAAACTAGTGGGCTGCACCCAATCCAGGACTGCCTGTACCTTGGAACCCTCCATTTGGAAACCTTCTGGGGAGATAATATATCCTAGAAATGCGATTTGCTGAACTTCAAATTCGCACTTCTCCAGCTTCACCCCAAGCCGGTGGTCTCTGAGTTTCTGGAGGACTAAGCGTACATGCTTCCGATGTTCCTCCAGGGAATGGGAGAAGATTAGGATGTCATCTAAGTATACAACTAAGAATCTATCCAAATATTCCCTGAGCACATCGTTCATTAAGTCGTGGAAGACTGCCGGGGCATTACAGAGCCCAAAAGGCATCACCAAATATTCATAATGCCCTGAGTGGGTATTAAAGGCAGTCTTCCATTCATCCCCCTCTCTTATCCGGATTAGATTGTACGCACCGCGTAGGTCAATCTTAGAAAAAATGGTGGCAGTACGAAGCTGGTCAAACAAGACCGAAATGAGAGGCAGTGGGTATGAGTTTTTAATCGTGATACGGTTCAATTCCCTGAAGTCGATGCAGGGTCGCAACGAACCGTCCTTTTTACCCACGAAGAAGAACCCCGACCCAACTGGAGACTGTGAAGGTCTGATAAATCCCTTAGCCAAGTTCTCCTGAATGTACTCTGCCATAGCCTGAGTCTCAGGATGTGACAGGGAGTACAACCTGCTCTTGGGAAGCTTAGCATTCGGCAACAAATTAATGGCACAGTCATAGGGGCGATGGGGAGGTAGTACCTCTGCAACTCTTTTGGAGAACACGTCCGCAAAATCTGCATAACATCCTGGCAATCCTGGCAAACTTAGCTGCGAAAGCCTGAATGGAAGGCTCAAGCAACTCCTGAAACAATCAGTACCCCAACTAAGAATCTCCCCAGAGACCCAGTCAAATTGAGGATTGTGGGCCCTTAACCAGGGTAACCCCAACACCAATGGGGCAAAAGTACAGTCACATAAAAGGACAATTTTTCAGAGTGTGTGGCTCCAATAAACAAAGAAATCTGGCTAGTGCAAGAGGTAATTTTACCCTGGGATAATGGTTCCCCGTTTAACCCACAAATCTCAATTTCCAATGCCAAGGGTACTAAGGGAACAGAGTGTTTCAGGGCGAATTGGCGGTCCATAAAAACCCCGTCGGCCCCACTGTCCACAAAGGCCTCAGTCTTGACGGTTTGACCGAGGATCTTCAAGGTCACCGGAATGATAAAAGTCTTCTTGGGAAATTCTGACTTCTGGCCTGACAGGATATTTCCCATCACCCTCAGGCCCTGAAGTTTTCCGGCTTTTCTGGGCATGATACTACCACATGACCTTTATTCCCACAGTACAAACATAACCCCTGCTGTCTCCTCCGCGTCTTCTCACGCGAGGAGAGGCGGGTAGCCCCAATCTGCATAGGCTCCTCGGAAAATTCCTCAGAGTCTGAGGTTCCCTTGGGAAAGAAGGAAACCTCGGTCTCCCTTTCAAGCCTGCGCTCTCTCAGCCGTCTATCCACCCGAATGGATAACTGCATGAGCTGATCCAAGCTATCAGGCAAGGGATATTGTACCGGTTGGTCTTTTAACTGGTTAGAAAGACCTCTTCGGTACTGGTGTCTCAGGGCTGGGTCATTCCACTGGGAATCATGGGCCAACTTCCGAAACTCCGTACAATAAACCTCAACTGGCCTTTGCCCTTGCTTAAGGATCGAAATCTGAGCCTCGGCTGAGGCCGTCTTGTCAGGGTCATCATACAACATGCCCAGTGCCGTAAAAAAAGCATCAACACTTTTAAGCGACAGACAGTCAGGCTGCAACCCATATGCCCAGACCTGTGGGTCCCCTTGTAGCAAGGAAATCACTATGCCCACCCGCTGAATCTCCGACCCAGAAGACTGAGGCCTAAGCTGGAAATATAGCTTGCAGCTCTCCTTGAAACAAAAGAGCGATCTCCAGAAAAACGATCCGGGAGATTTACTTTTGGCTCCTTAACCCCTGAAGGTACTGCTGCTGCGGGAGCTCCGCCAGCGGCCTGCAAGGTGTGCATTTTAATGGACAAATCATTAAATTGTCGAGTCAGGACTGCACCTGATCGACCACCTGTTGCAAAGTATTTTGAGGGGTATGCTCCATATTCCCACAAAATTTCAACAGGAGTATTAGGCTGCTGAATATGTTATGCACACCAGTGCCAGCAGGAATGTACTGGTGTCTGAACGGAGAGGGATGCAAAACAAATGAACTCACAGACAGACTGGGGAATATGACATTACATACACAAAAGGTGATAGGGTAACAAAATAAACACAAAGTGAACAGAGAAGCCCAAGGGCTAAGAAACTGGGTGTCTCCCTAGTATTAGGAATGCTCAGATGGAAAGAAGCGAGATGATGTGATTTAATACGTAGAGAACCCGAAATGCTGTTGCTAAGGGCAACAGCAAAACCCTAAAGGGTTACCAACAGGTATGGCAGTAAACTCCTTGGTCAGAGATGGAATAATAGACACAAGGAGAATCTCCACAATCCTAGTCCTCACTTGCAGTGCACTGGTTCAGCTTACTGCCACTAAACTGACACCTGAACACCTTGCACAGTGAGAAAGGATTTTGGCAGGCAAGTCTGAGAATACAGCCGCAAACTTGCTAGGTTCACAGAGTAGCAAAAGAACCCCAGCAGGTTAAACGACTGACTCCAGTCTTACTGCTAGGTCTGGATTGGCAGAGTGTAATACCAAATCCCAAGGCCTATTTGCAGTAAGCAACAAACAAATACAAAGTTTACACAGTACTAGCTAGCTTTCAGGAACTGACTAACCAACAAAGATTCAGCAGCATCTGCCTAACCTGAGAAGAGGGTTTATATAGCAGGTGCTGTCCACGCCCCACTCAGACCTCACAGACTGTGAGCACAAAAACCAGCACCGGATCCCCTGCCGTGCACAGAGCCTGTAACCACTGCACAGCAAAAGACCCGAACCGGAGTATCAGCTACGCTCAGGTTACTCCGCTAGCACTTGTCTCCCGGTTGCCATGACGACGTGGCAGCACAGAGCAGGAGACCCTAACAACTAGCCGCCCACTTTCACGCCCATTTCGTTGGATTGCGAAGCCGTGCCTCTGCCACGCCTCCGTCACTCCCTGTTTTCGGTTATGTATTACGAGCAGATTTTCGTATAGGAATTCTGCACAAGTGTCTTATCGCTCGCTTTGCGCATGCGTATTTCCGCTTTTGCGCATGCGCAGTTTGAGATTTTTTGCCGTTTGCGATGCGATGAACTGCTGCAAACAACTCGGAATGAGGGCCCATGTGCACTGCAGGGGAGGCAGATATAACGTGCAGAGAGTTAGATTTGGGTGTGGTGTGTTCAATCTGCAATCTAAATTGCAGTGTAAAAATAAAGCAGCCAGTATTTACCCTGCACAGAAATAAAATAACCCACCCAAATCTAACTCTCTCTGCAAATGTTATATCTGCCCCCCTGCAGTGCACATGGGCCCTCATTCCGAGTTGTTCGCTTGTTATTTTCCTTCGCATCGGTGCGATTTTCCGCTAACTGCGCATGCGCAATGTTCGCACTGCGGCTGCGCCAAGTAAATTTGCTAAGAAGTTTGGTATTTTACTCACGGCATTACAAGGTTTTTTCTTCGTTCTGGTGATCGTAGTGTGATTGACAGGAAGTGGTGTTTCTGGGCGGAAACTGGACGATTTTATGGGAGTGTGTGAAAAAACGCTGCCGTTTCTGGGAAAAACGCGGGAGTGGCTGGAGAAACGGGGGAGTGTCTGGGCGAACGCTGTGTGTGTTTGTGACGTCAAACCAGGAACTAAACTGACTGAACTGATCGCAGTGGCAGAGTAAGTGTCGAGCTACTCAGAAACTGCTAAGAAATTTATATTCGCAATTTTGCGAATCTTTCGTTCGCAATTTTGCTAAGCTAAGATTCACTCCCAGAGGGCGGCGGCTTAGCGTGTGCACTGCTGCGAAAAGCGGCTAGCGAGCGAACAACTCGGAATGAGGGCCATGGTTTTGCCCAACTGCTAAAAAATTTCCTGCTGCGATTAACTTGGAATTACCCCCAATGCTCCCTCCCTGAGTCCACACACAGATACAGTGGGGGTAATTCCAAGTTGATCGCAGCAGGATTTTTTATAGCAATTGGGCAAAACCATGTGCACTGCAGGGGAGGCAGATATAACGTGCAGAAAGAGTTAGATTTGGGTGGGTTATTTTATTTCTGTGCAGGGTAAATACTGGCTGCTTTATTTTTACACTGCAAATTAGATTGCAGATTGAACACACCGCACCCAAATCTAACTCTCTCTGCACATGTTATATCTGCCTCCCCTGCAGTGCACATGGTTTTGCCCAATTGCTAACAAAAATCCTGCTGCGGTCAACTTGGAATTACTCCCAGCTGTCCCGATTCCAGAGGGACAGTCCTGCTATTCGGACACTGCCACACTGTCCCTCCCGTGGGTCGCGGGGGGGGGGGGGGGGGGGGGGGGGACAGTTGGGAGAGCTAGTGATCACCCGCTGCTCTGCTCTTTACTTGCCGCAACTGCGCCTCCAGCTTGCCAGCTCCTGCTTCTGCTGATTTAAAAGTTGGGAGGTAAGTAGTATCTGTGCACCCCTACCTACACTTTACAGACAGAGACACTGTGTGAGACTGTGCAGTAGTTTAGCTGCTAACTAACTAACTAAAAAACTTGCTCTGACAGGAGCCCTGCCTGCCTACATTCTAACCCTCGGAACTCCAGCGTGAAATGGCACCCCAAGTCATTGTGGGGGGGACTTATATTGAATCCAAAACATGTGAGAACCGACGCCGGGAAGATGATATTTTGCCTCGTTTTGGAATCTGATAAAGGCGGAAAAATCCAAGTCCTGGGCTCGGAAGTATGCAAAATTCGGGTGGGCTCAGTTTTCTGAGGTAGAACCCAGCCATCTCTATTGTTAAGAGATACTCCTTTTTTTGTTTTACTCCAAACTGTCATGTTCTGCTGGCTAAGCTGGTGCTATGCAAATAATTGTTAATAAATATTAAATAAAATCTCTGAGCTAGAGGCCTGCATGGAAACGTAGGATAAATTCCAAAAGCAAGACTAGAAATACTCTTAGCTGGCTACAGAAAATGTTTGGAAACTCTCATTACTGCCAAAGTACTGACTTTCAGGGTGTTCAAGCTTTTCCATGTGGCACATTCATTGGTATTATATTCTGGAGCAAATACATAGAAATGATGGATTACATTTCCCAGAAAACTATAGGGACTGATGCAAAATGTAGATTTGGTAGCAAAATGGGCGTAAATCAGTGGTTCTCAAACATTTTGAATCACGGCGCCCTAGAGTATCAGAATTTTTTTCACGGCACCCCTAGGCCAAATTTTCTGATTGAGAAATTTAGAAAGAAATATTAAATAAAGTAAATTGTGTTTATATGTCATCCTTAGGGTCACTTATGTGGTGAGGGACAGGATATGCTTGTGTTTGTCCACATATTCTATGATTGACAGCCACCAGCACTGGTTTTGCCTATCGCATTAATCATAAATAATTTGAATTGGTCCTGGACCACCAATCCAAGGCACCCCTGCAAGTGTCCCCAGGCACCCCACACTGGCGTAAATGATTCAAAAGAAATGAACATGGAAAAGTAGCATGTTTCCGCACATACAGTATACAGACGTACAGATCTCAAGATACAGCACATGCCTCTGTATTGGCAGCATACGTGGCTACTCTGAGTCATCATAAGGGTGTACTGTAGCAGGTGTAGCACATACAGTATATACATGCCTACTTGCTGGTATTTGTGAGAACACACCCTTACGCAACTGTTTCTGCCTGACAACGCTCTTGCCCACCCATGTACCTACCACCTCTCTTGTAGTAATGTCTGATTTGTGCAGAGCATACAGTAGCTTCATAGATGTGCATTTGCTTTCTGAGCATATGCAATGCAAAAACATTCCGCAGAAACACTTTCCTCTCTAACCCACTTTTTTCTCTTTGCATTTGACTAGTGAAATCTGAAACAAATCTATAATATCGTACTGTACAACTCTCCTGCAAAGTGAGGGAAACTCATTTTTCTGTGCACACTTAAGGTGGATACACACTGGTAGATATACAGTATCTGCCAATCAATTGATCGGCAGATATATCTATGGACGGATCGGGCAGTGTGTTGAGCATACACACTGCCCGATCCGTCGGGGACTGACGTCATGAACAGTTCAGCTGTCAATCGCCGGCGGCTGACGCAGCATGTGTATGGGCGTTCGACCGACCGCCTGTACACACACAGCGACACGCCAATATATCGGTAGATATATTGGCCGTCGGCTGTGCTGCGGGGCCGACGCGATACGTCTGTGAACGACGGAGTTCACAGACGTATCGCCCGTACACACTGGCCGACGGACCCGCAATATATCGGCCGTTCAAGAGAACGGCCGATATATCGCCCAGTGTGTACCCACCTTTAGATAAAAGGGTGTTTGACCTAACCTAATAGGGACGTAGCCTTGTGGGGAATCCCAATTACATCACTCTGGGGGGCATGCCCAGCATCGCCAGAGATTATGCCTGCACTGACAGCACTGCAGCATCCGGATCCTGTCACTGCGGAGGATCTGGCATTTTGGTTTCACCCCCTCCATGGGTGACACCAGGGTGCTGCCCACACCCCCATAGTGATGCCACTGTCCTTCACTCCTGGAAGAGAGAGCGGATCTCCCAAATCCCGCCCACTTCCTAATGAATTTGTCAGATTGGGGATATAATACTGGGAATTGTGTGTCTGCATGATTAGCCCCACCCCCTCCAGGAGTCTTTTAGCCCCGCCCCTTCCCCCACAGCCTTGCAATCCCTAATGATGCGAAGAGCCTGGTCCTATTCCTGAAATGGGCAGCTGCATGCATCGCCTCTCCGGGCTTGTTCCTGGGAGGAGCAACTAAAGGTAGACAAGTATCAGTAACATGCTTATTATAGGACATGTAATTTGTGGTGATCCTTACTCAGTAGATTGCTACTGTTTTTGTTTATGTCACTCTTCCTATATTTCCTACCTATTCATGAAGCAGTGAAAAGTGTGGAGAAGTGAGCCAGTAGAGAAGCTGTCCATGGCAACCAATCAGTGTTGAGGTAACATTTACAAAGTGCACTCTAGAAAATTATATTTCGCAGCTGATTGGTTGCCATGGGCTACTTCTTCACTGGCTCACTTCTCCATACTTTTCACTGCTTCATGAATAGACCCCATAGTTAGTGGTCTATGTCGGGGGAGGATTGTGGTTGAGGTGAGCGATCTTTGTCTGGGAAGAGGGGGTAAGTAAGTGTGCAGTTTTGTGTCCATCAGGAGTAGGAAAGAATTGTAGGGTAAGTGGTAAGAAAAACACAGGCGTGTCCAGGCGAACGGAGGGCGGATGTCTGACATCAAAGCCGGGACCTGCATGCATCACTTGATCCGTCGCACAGGGTAAGTAGGTCTAGGGCTAGTCTTGTTTTGAGGAAACTTTTTTAGCATAGAAGGGCTCCACAAGCGTTCGCAGCCCTGCTATGCTAAAATACACTCCCCCCATAGGTGGAGATTAGTTGATCGCACCAGCAGCAAAAAGTTGCTTGGTGCGATCAACTCGGAATGAGGGCCACTATATGTGCGCCAGCAACACTGTGCTGGCAGAGGCTGGGGGCTGCCCGGCACCTGTCAGGGTGCTGAAGACACCAAAAGCGTGGCTGGAAATGGGGGGGTGACCCCAAAAGATCATTCACAAGGATTTGTGGCCTTGTTGACACAAGGCCACACCCTTTCACGTATGCAAGGAGTCCCAGGACAGCATTTTAAAATGTTCGGAGGTATGACATGGTTGGTCTGTTTTTCGACTTCCTGAACTAGTGCCTTCCCCTCCTCTGCAGCTCAGGGCAGTGCAGAGATGGGATGTACACTTGTTTTCTCTTACGTCCTAGAGGATGCTGGGGACTCCAAAAGGACCGTGGGGTATAGACGGGATCCGCAGGAGACATGGGCACACTATAAGACTTTGAATGGGTGTGAACTGGCTCCTCCCTCTATGCCCTTCCTCCAGACCTCAGTTAGATTCTGTGCCCAGAGAGACTGGACACACACTAGTGGAGCTCTCCTGAGTTTCTCTGAAAAGACTTTGTTAGGTTTTTTATTTTCAGGGAGACCTGCTGGCTACAGGCTCCCTGCTTTGTGGGAGTGAGGGGAGAGAAGTCAGACCTACTTCTTCTGAGTTAAAGGCTCTGCTTCTTAGGCTACTGGACACCATTAGCTCCAGAGGGTTCGATCACTTGGTGCGCCTAGCTGCTTGTTCCCAGAGCCACGCCGTCAACCCCCTCACAGCAGCCAGAAGAAAGAAGCCGGGTGAGTATATAGAAGAACAGAAGACTTCAGTGACGGCAGAAGACTTCAGTAACGAGGTACAGCGCAGAGCCATTCTCCCACACATACTTCCAATGGCACTTACAGGGTGCAGAGCGCAGGGGGGGTGCCCTGGGCAGCATGTTACTGAGGTTCAGACTGGCTAAAAAAGATATATTATAAGTGCCTAGGCGCTAAATGTAAGCCCCCGCCAGTATAAAGATTCAAAATTGAGCGGGACTACAGTGCGCTGAGTTGGGGGCGTGGCTTAGCCCTCACAACTTACCAGCGCCATTTTCTGTCTTCACAGACTTGCAGAGACGTTGGCCCGGACCTCCACTCCTGATCAAATATAGGGAGCAAAACGGGGGGGGGGGGGGGGGGGCACAGTAATTTGGTGCTATTGTTACAGCGCAGACATCTGATATTCTTTCTCAGTATTGTAATAGGCGCTGGGGTATGAGCTGGTAAACTCCCTCTGTGTTTCTCTAACAGGCATCCCTGTGGGTCTGTCCCCTATAGCCAGTGTGAGTGTGTGTGTGTCGGTACGGTGTGTCGACATGTCTGAGGCTGAGAGCTCCTCCCCGGAGGAAGTTACTGGGGGCGCAGAGAAGGATTTTGTAGTGACTCTGTCGGCACCGCCGACTGCTGATTGGGTGAATATGTTGAGTACATTGAATGCAAATGTGGCGTTATTGTCTAAAAGGCTGGATAAATCTGATTCTCAGACACACACGTGGAGAAAATCCATGGAGGACGCCTTGTCCCAGGTACAGGTCCCCTCAGGGTCACAAAAGCGTTCATTTACCCAAATAGCTGATACGGATACCGACACGGACTCTGACTCCAGTGTCGACTATAGTGAGGCCAGTTTACATCCAACATTGGTTAAGAGTATTCAGTACATGATTGTGGCTATTAAAGATGTTTTACATATTTCTGAGGTACCTGCTGTTCCTGATACAAGGGTTTGTTTGTATAAGGGAAAGAAGCCTGAGGTGACGTTTCCCCCCTCTCATGAACTGAACGCTCTTTGTGAAATGGCTTGGGAATCTCCTGATAAAAGGTGGCAGATTCCCAGGAGAATTTTTATGGCATATCCTTTCCCCTCTGACGACAGGGAAAAGTGGGAGTCCTCGCCCAATGTGGACAAAGCTCTGTCACGGCTGTCCAAGAAGGTGGCGCTTCCGTCTCCCGACACTGCTGCCTTCAAGTATCCTGCGGATCGTAAGCAGGAAACGACCTTAAAGGCCATTTACATCACTACGGGTACACTCATCAGACCTGCCGTGATGTCGGCATGGGTGAGTAGTGCTATTGCTAAGTGGGCTAATAATTTGGCATCTGACATGGATACCCTGGATAGGGATAACATTCTTTGACACTCGGTTATATCAGGGACGCTGCAGCTTACCTAAAGGATGCGGCGAGGGATATTGGCCTCTTGGGATCAAGGGCCAATGCCATGGCAGTCTCGGCCAGGAGAGCGCTGTGGATTCATCAATGGAATGCTGATGCCGACTCCAAGAAAGCTATGGAAGCTCTCCCATATAAAGGTAGTGTCTTGTTTGGTGACGGCCTCGCTGACCTGGTGTCTACCGCTACAGCGGGTAAGTAATCCTTTCTTCCTTATGTTCCAGCACAATAGAAAAAGGCACCCCATTATCAGATGCAATCCTTTCGGCCTAATAGATACAAAAAAAAGGAAGAGGCTCGTCCTTCCTTGCTTCCAATGGTAGAGGAAGGGGAAAAAGGTCGCCTGCTGTGTCAGGCTCCCAGGACCAAAAGACCTCCCCGGCCTCTGCCAAGTCCACCGCATGACGCTGGGGCTCCCCTGCGGGAGTCCGTACCTGTGGGGGCGCGTCTCCGACTCTTCGGTCAGGTTTGGTTTCACTCGGGCCTAGATCCTTGGGTATTAGACATAGTGTCCCAAGGGTACAAACTGGAGTTTCAGGAGGTGCCCCCCCACCGATTTTTCAAATCAGCCTTGCCAGTTTCTATCCCAGAAAGGGAAGTAGTGAGTGCTGCGATACAAAAGCTGTGTCAACAGAGTACCCCCGTCCCAACGGGGAGAATGGTTTTATTCGAGCCTCTTTGTCGTGCCAAAGCCGGACGGCTCGGTCAGACCGATCCTGAACCTAAAATCCCTCAATCTGTATTTGAAAACTTTCAAGTTCAAGATGGAATCTCTTCGAGCAGTGATCTCCAGTCTAGAAGGGGGGGATTTTATGGCGTCAGTCGACATAAAAGATGCCTACTTACACGTCCCAATATATCCTCCACATCAAGCTTTCCTAAGATTTGCGGTGCAGGATTGTCATTACCAATTTCAGACGTTGCCGTTTGGTCTTTCCACAGCCCCGAGGGTCTTCACCAAAGTGATGGCGGAAATGATGGTACTCCTACGCAAGCAGGGTGTCACAATTATCCCGTACTTGGACGATCTCCTGATAAAGGCGAGATCAAAGGAGCAGTTGCTAAGAAATGTGGAACTGTCCCTGACAGTTCTGCAACATCATGGTTGGATTCTAAATTTGCCAAAGTCTCAGTTGATTCCGACAACTCGGCTGCCTTTCTTGGGCATGATCCTAGACACGGAACTGCAGAGAGTTTTTCTTCCAGCGGAAAAAGCTCTGGAAATCCAATGCATGGTCAAGGAGATTCTGAAACCGGCAAGAGTGTCGATTCATCAATGCACTCGAGTGCTAGGGAAGATGGTTGCGGCTTACGAAGCCATTCCGTTTGGCAGGTTTCATGCCCGGGTGTTTCAGTGGGACCTGCTGGACAAATGGTCCGGGTCTCACCTACACATGCCCCGGAAAATAAATCTATCTTCCAGGACCAGAATATCTCTCCTGTGGTGGTCACCTTCTAGAGGAACGCAGGTTCGGGATCCAGGATTGGGTCCTGCTGACCATGGATGCAAGTCTCCGAGGCTGGGGAGCAGTCACATAAGGAAAAAGTTTCCAGGGAAAATGGTCAAGCCAGGAAACTTGTGTCCACATAAACGTTCTGGAGTTAAGAGCCATTTACAACGGCCTTCTACAAGCGGAACACCTTCTTCGAGGTCTACCTGTCCTGATTCAGTTAGACAACGTAACAGCGGTGGCGTACGTATACCGCCAGAGCGGAACAAAGAGCAGAGTGGCAATGGCGGAGAACACAAGAGTTCTCCGCTGGGCGGAAAACCACGTGAGCACTCTCTCAGCAGTCTTCCTTCCGGGCGTGGACAACTGGGAAGCAGACTTCCTCAGCAGACACGATCTCCATCCAGGAGAGTGGGCTCTTCATCAAGAGGTATTTGCAGAAGTGACAAGGCGTTGGGGATTTCCTCAAATAGACATGATGGCGTCTCGCCTCAACAAGAAACTTCTGAGGTATTGTTCCAGGTCAAGGGACCCCCAAGCCAGTGCAGTGGACGCCCTGGTAACTCCGTGGGTGTTTCAGTCTGTATATGTGTTCCCTCCACTTCCTCTCATTCCAAAAGTGTTGAGGATCATAAGACGAACAAGGGTTCCGGCAGTACTCGTCCTTCACAATTTGGCCATGGAGGGCCTGGTATCCGGATCTTCAGGAATTGCTTATAGAAGATCCTTGGCCGCTTCCTCTCAGAGTGGATCTGTTACTGCAGGGTCCATGCGTATTTCAAGACTTACCGCTGCTGCGTTTGACGGCGTGGAGGTTGAACGCCAAATCCTAGCTCGAAAGGGTATTCCCGGGGAAGTCAACCCCACTCTCCTTAAGGCTAGAAAGGAGGTCACGGCGAAGCATTAACACCGTATTTGGAGAAAATATGTGCCGTGGTGTGAAGCCAAGAAGGCTCCTACGGAGGAGTTTCAGCTGGGTTGTTTCCTCCATTTTTTGCAGGCAGGCGTGGGCGCAGGCCTGAAATTGGGTTCCATTAAAGTGCAGATTTCGGCTTTATCTATTTTCTTTCAAAAAGAATTGGCCGCCCTTCGAGAGGTTCAGACTTTCGTGAAGGGAGTGCTGCATATCCATCCTCCGTTTGTGCCACCCGTGGCACCGTGGGATCTTGATGTGGTGTTACAATTTCTTATGTCTCACTGGTTTGAACCTTTGCGGAAGGTTGAGTTGAAATTTCTCACTTGGAAAGTGGTCATGCTTTTGGCCTTGGCGTTCGCCATACGGGTGTCGGAATTGGCGCTTTGTCTCACAAGAGCCCATATTTGATTTTCCATGTGGATAGAGCGGAGTTGAGGACTCGTCAACAATTTCTGCCGAAGGTGGTTTCTTCGTTTCACATAAATCAACCTATTGTGGTGCCTGTGGCTACGGATACCGTGACGGTGCCAAAATTTCTTGATGACGATTTATGTCAACAGGACGGCTCTTGTTAGGAAGACAGAGGCTCTGTTTGTCCTGTATGCTTCCAACAAGATTGGAAATCCTGCTTCCAAGCAGACTATTGCACGCTGGATTTGTAATATGATTCAGCACGCTCATTCTACGGCTGGATTGCCGTTGCCGAAGTCAGTGAAGGCCCATTCTACCAGGAAGGTGGGCTCATCTTGGGTGGCTGCCCGAGGGGTCTCGGCACTTCAGCTTTGCCGAGCAGCTACGTGGTCGGGTTCAAACACTTTTGCTAAGTTCTACAAGTTTGATACCCTGGCTGATGAGGACCTCATGTTTGCTCAATCGGTGCTGCAGAGTCGTCCGCACTCTCCCGCTCGGTCTGGAGCTTTGGTATAGACCCCATGGTCCTTTTGGAGTCCCCAGCATCCTCTAGGACGTACGAGAAAATAGGATTTTAATACCTACCGGTAAATACTTTTCTCCTAGTCCGTAGAGGATGCTGGGCGCCCATCCCAGTGCGGATTGTTAGTTGTTGTTTTCGGTTACACGCAGGTTGTGTATCGGTTATATTCAGCTTGTTGCTGTCTTTAGTTCATACTGTTATCTGTCATTCCTGGTAATCCAGTTGTACGGTGTGTGGTGGTGTGAGCTGGTATGTATCTCGCCCTTAGTTTAACAAAAATCCTTTTCCTCGAAATGTCCGTCTCCCTGGGCACAGTTCCTATAACTGATGTCTGGAGGAGGGGCATAGAAGGAGGAGCCAGTTCACACCCATTCAAAGTCTTAGAGTGTGCCCATGTCTCCTGCGGATCCCGTTGTCAAAGTCAGAAAAATATCACGATGCACACTGCCATATTTGCACCTCATAGGTGTCCCTGCTGCGCATGCGTGCGCTCTCCCGTGCGTGCGCTTACTCGCTGTTGCGGGCACCCGCAGGCGCACGGTATGCGCATTTACGGTAGAGATTGTATGCGTCTAGCGGGCGACTCTTTCGTTACATATTTCTACTATATAATGTATTTTGTAGATCATGGTCCCTTTGATAGAATCTGAAAGTTTAGTTAATGTAGCATGTTCATGGACAGAGAAATCCCTCTTTGTTTGATACAAAGGGTCAGACAGGAGTAATACAGTGGTGTTTAGTATCCATCGGAAGAGTATTTAATTAGCAATATTCCGGTGTTGGTTTGAAGCGGATTAATCGCTCGTGCGAATAGTTATGGACATAAGAAGTTTATGTCCATTTACTATTATTTGCACTTACTTATTCATGCGGCGGGAAACCCAGTTTCCCACCCACCTGAGCAGTTGGAAATCGTCACAGCCCACCTGTATGAATCAACCTATGACCTTTTGTTATAATGCGAGGAGGAATTCCTGTGTCCAATGAACAATGAGATTGTAGGGACTATTGAATTGTATTGTGTGTGGGGCATAAATAGACAAGCCGATCACATCCAGCTCACTCTTCAACGGTTATCATTGCTGAGAATCGGGAGCTGGATGTCCAGAGGCGCATGCGATCGTTTCCTTTGTGCGTAAGTTTTCTCCGCAATCATATTGTCTTTCTTGTTGTTATGGGCCATATCTCTCTCTCTCTCTCTCTCTCTCTCTCTTTTCCTCTTTCTCTCGTATTCTCTTAAACGTAATAGTATTGTATTGTATTTCCTGTGTAGTTATCTGGTTAGGTAGTCTATGTTATATTGTAGTGTATGACTTGTATTGTATTAATTCTTTTGCAAGTATAACATTCATAATATATATATATTAGGCGTTGGACCCTAAGCACGGTATCTGTGTATTTCTTATAGTGTTAAGTATTCTCAGAGCGTCGGTGACGCTCAAACAGCTTTTAAGTTAATAAGGTTACACTGTGTTGCATCTACACCCTATCTCTACACTAAGGTTTTACAGCATATTACATTGTTTATGGTTTAGATATAAAGGTTTAACATTGTGAGCGTCAGCGCCGCTGGTGATCTCCTCGTGGTCCCGAGCGTCCGCTACGCTATAGCGAATCATTACGTTAGTCGGCAGCCAATAGCGTGCCTGCCTGTGATCTCTTGGCCGTGAGCGAATGTGACGCTTGAGCGTCTCGACCACGGCTAAGCGATAGTTACGCAACGAGCGTACCCTTACGGTACTCCATACGTAAATAGCGTACAGTGTTCTTAGACCTCATAAAGGGTTTTATATAAGATAAATATTTAGCTTTATCAATTGGCTGCTCGTCCAGTCCTTCACATATCTCTGCTAGGTAATTTCAGCAGACATTATCCATCAGCAAAGGGCGGGAGATCATATTCTTCGCAGTGCTGACGGGATAAGCGTCTGCTTCGCTTAGTAAAGGGTGCTGAAGGAATCCGGGAACCGGAGGTAAGAACAACACACTAGTGTCTTTTAAAACTGTTTATTTCTGTTTTGTATACACACGCATATATCTGCATTCCTTTTTCGTATATTTTCATGTCACTCTCCTGTTTGCCATTTCACAATTGATAACGTGCTGAGAAAGATTTGTGCTATTGGTAGTAAAAGAGTAAAAACGATACATTAAGGGGTAATTTGTAAAACACACGCACAGCTTCGCCTGAGATACAAGGAAAGACCTGTGTGGTGCTTGGTAGATGATTACAGTTAAAGATCATCTACATTGATAAACGTGCTAATTGTATTTTTGTATGGCCAGCGTACACGTGTCTCTAACAAAAGGCTGAGACTCGCGAACGCAACACAAAGGCCGACGCACGCAGCGTATATTACGCAACGGAGCGTCTGGGTACGCCCACCGAAACTCAAATCGCACAATAGCATTGTTTTAGTGGGGGCGGTTTAGCATAGCCACGTGATAATAGCACAAATTGATTTCAGTTTTTCCAAAACTTAGTTTAAATACCTTACTTTACTGTAATGCCTCTGGGGACAGCTATCAGACTACGGGAAATGATTTTTCTGATCAGAAAACTATAAGAATGATAGTGGGTTGAAAACGGTATGAGTGTATTGAATCCCGCTTTGTGAACTGAGTGATCTGGGTGATCTTTGGTGGAACGTGATGAGCACGGTCTGAGTGAAAACGTGCAACAGAGTGTGATAAAATTTTCGTTGTATTACGCTCTGGCTGTTTTGGAGCACAGTAGGGAGACTCCAATGATCCTACCATTTATGGGCAACAAGTGTCTATAAGTGGTACGATTGGACCGCACGGTTGTATGTGTGACCAATAACGCAACGTGATATGAGGTAGTATATCCATACGTAAATCTTGCCCTCATACGTGTTGTAGGGAGCACATGCAAGCGTGATTTGTGTAAAGAAAAAGGAAGGGAATTTTCTCAGGAAAATCTCTAGAGATAGGGCCTGTAACGGTTACACGTGTCTGCTAAAAGGGGCGGATTCGTTGTACTCGGAGCAGAAGAAGTTCAGTGGAAGAGCTTTAAGGATTTCCAACGTAGACTGTGTTTGGTGCATTTTAGGAAGTTTTTCTGTGTAAGGTCCACAATGGAAGCCAAGTGCACAACACAGGGACGTTCAGCAGTCAGGGTTCAGACTGCAGAGGCTTGCAGACCCCGAGGGTCTGCTCGGTTAGTAATGTGGAGGAGGTATGGTCCCCACGCTGAGACCTTTTGTGATGAATGGACACGAATGACTGCGGGGGATAAGGCACCATTTCCCGGGATAGGTAGTTTTGACTTAGAGGTATTGCATAATTTAAGGCGAAGGATCTGTCTCATAAAATCCTGGAAACAACGAGTTAAACATGATGATTGTTTACAGTTATGGCAACAGGAAAGTGAAATGCAAAGAAATGTAACTTACATACCTAACTTTCATCTTGAGAGGAGAGACATGGCAATGGAGAGGATTATGGTTGCGGAGAAAGGCACAATGTTGTACGATAAAAAGGCACTTAGTAACTGTATTAAAAATGAAAGTGTAAAATGTAATAAGGTTTATAAAAATAAAAGTGTTAAATGTACAACTATTAACCCATGCAAGTCGCACCCCATGTTAAACTTTCCTCAGGAACACCAACAAGAAAGTGAGCCCAGCACAATGTCGGAGCCTTTTCCAGCAGCCATCACACAAGACATCCAGGTGGACGCGACCAAATCGGTAAAGACTGTAATCAAACCCCCTAACGGAGGGTCAGGTGAGGTCGTGTCCACAGGTACGTATGGTATTATACATCACGCACAAACAAATGTACCTCATATCGTGGAATCAATTCAGAATGACGTTACTGGACTTAATCCTGTCAGGGTAATTGCAGTACCAAATGGGAAAACTGACTCTTCAGGAGTCACTCCTGTCAGGAACATCGCCATGTACTGCCCCTTTTCCTGAACAGAATTAAGAACAATTCTGTCTGAATTTCCTGATCCCAGGAAAGACTTAGTTGCTTGTCAAAAATACATAAGAGTGCTAGGAAACACTGCAGAGCCAAATAACAAAGATTGGAGGACAGTTTTGAGGGCATGCTTACCCCCCGATGTTGATTCATTGAAATTTATCGCTGATTGTAAGCTAGATGAGGAAGTACCACTAACAGACAAGTATAACCAAGATAATGTAAAAAGAATCAATCTACAGTTGAAAGAATATTTTCCTGCAGTAGTAAAGTGGAATAAAATCTTTACAATAAAACAAAAAGAAGGTGAATCCGCATCAGAGTATTTTCACCGGGCTCTGCAGGATATGGCTAGGTACACTGGTATAGATGACATTGAAACTAACGTACACCACAGAGAGGTAGCTGTGTCTGTATTAATGGACAGCTTAAAAGACACACTAAAAATTAGGGTACAAACCTCTATACCTCATTGGAGAGGTATCTCGGTGGCTGCATTAAGAGAGTCCGCTATTGAGCATGACCAAAATATCCAAAGAACCAGGGAAGCACAGGGAGAGCGGTTGATGGTACTGAGCATCCAAGCACTAGAGGAGGCATCAAGTCGACCGGAACCCCAGGCCCCTAGCACATGGAGAAAGCCAAGGAATTGTTATCATTGTAGAAGAGAAGGGCATTATGCCAGCAACTGTAATAACCCACATAAAGTCAGACCCCCTAGACCAAGAAATGAGCAAAATTATAACACACACAATTATAATCAGGGATCTTTTAGGAAGAATTTTGGGCCACACCCATGATATGTAGTCAGGAAAGGTGATCATTAGGACTGATGGTAAGCCTGAGGTAACGGTTAATAAATTGGGAGGTCATTCACTGAAGACACAGGAATGACAAGGTGAAACGTTGTAAATGTATTTGTGAAAAATGTTTTTTTTTCTCTCTCTCTCCCCATCTCTGACGATTATTAGTAAGGACTCAAACATTGCATATCCGCTTGGTCTTTGCAGAAGTCTACCAAACCCCAGCATGACCTATCCGCATCAATGTATCCTGGCCAGATACAGACAGTGGAGTAATGCAGGTGCTGGTGGGGAGGGACTGCGCAAGGAAACCATTGGACATGTAGATATGACAGCCTGATGATCTGACAATGTTTTAAAATGTTTGAAAAAATTTTTTTTCCTGCTGTTGTTCTCTGTTGATTTATGTGATATATATATATATATATGAATTGTTCTCTCTCTCTTTTTTTTTTTTTTTTTTCTCTCTTCTTTCTCATGTTTTCATGTTTTAAAGATGGTATGTCACACATCAGTTAGACAAATGGTAATGCAAGATTTTTGCTCCTTACAGAGAGATCGCTGGTTTGGAAGGAATATTGCATCACCGGAATGTTCAGTTGGAAGACTGAGAGACAGCACCTTTGAGATGACGACAGAACAGGAAGAACGACAAAGACTAGAGAACTTAATTATCGTAACAAGTTTCTCTCCCCCTCAAACTGGTTTTCCTGTACCCCCATTACAAATTTCTCCTTTTCTCCTCCTGTAAGATGGACTCGCCTCAAGAGACTGTGATCCGTGTTTTCATGTTGACCCTGATGTTGACCAGAGCAGTCGGTTTCGGTGAGAGTACCAGTGAGGTCGAGAAAGAAGTTTTGACACCAGAAAGGTTCCAATGACTAAGACGGAGGTGTAAATTTCCAATAGCAACACAAGCACCGAACAAAGGCGAGTACCGGAAACAATCTAACAGCCATGTTATTTGTAAACATTTTTTTTTGGATTGTTAGCTGAAGAAAACTGTATCTGTAGGCTCTGTGATAACGTAGTTGAGGATGGGTGCATTAAGAAATGCCAATCCAGTTTTAATATCCACATGGACCGGCATCCATTGAGTGACTATCACTCCTTAGTGGGTAGTGTGTGTTAAATCAAACAGATTGTTGGGTATGCTCTCAAGTACCTCAAGGTCATAGCAAATCAGGACTAGTACCATTTCCTTTAACGGTAGGGGAGGTACTTGAGCTAAAGGGTGGGAGACCGGTGGACAGGAGGTTTAATATCTCCAGTCCTCCTAGTTTGAAGCTCCACCAATATCATGTGGATAGATCTCTAATATGTTTTAACATTACCAATCCCCGAAAGCCGGGAAGTTGGGAAGTGTCATGGAGCAACCAAACCATGACCTTTTCATATAGAGCAGATAGAATGCCTACAGATACAGAGCTTATACGCCACATAGCCAGTAGTGGAAAATATTTCCGATATAGGTATACCCTAGGAAGTAGGATTACGAGAGTTGGAGAGGTATCACCAGGATACTGTGCACATATCGTACAAACTGGTACGTGTACTAGACAGATGGGAGAATTAGGATTAGGAGATTTCACATGGAAGATGTGTAATATGGTTATGTCCTACTCCGTCCCATATGTTCTCCCCGATGATGCATATTTCATATGCGGGAGGAAGGCGTATAAGTGGCTTGCCCCAAACTCTGAAGGATTGTGTTATATTGGAAAAGTACTGCCTGAAGTAATGACTGTATCACATGCCAAAATGAAAGATATACACCGTGTTGCCCAAGCTCCTTATACTCACACCCATTACGAGCACGTAGTTAAACGGCACCTGATAGAAAGAACAGAGCATCCGGCCTCTGACATGATCCATGAATCCACCGGGATTCAGTTTCTAATCGCGTTAGACATCACTCGCACCGCCAGAGGAGTGTTGAATTATAAATACATATCTGCGCTCGCAAATTTGTTAGACAATATCACAGAAATGTATGATGACACGTTTAAGTATACTGGAAGAGAACTTCAAGCTTATAAAACAGAACTGGTTCAGCATAGAATGATTCTCAATTATCTCACGGCAGTGACAGGTGGATATTGTGTCACACTGGCAACGCAGTACGGCGTGAAATGTTGCACATATATTACAAATAGTACCGAGGACCCGGTCGAGGTCATAGACCAAAAGATGGACGATATTCTCCAACTGAAGTGGGAATTTCGCAGGAGACACAATCTCACCCTTGCTGCTGTGAGTAATGAGCTGACTGGTTGGGTGTCATGGTTGAACCCGCGAAATTGGTTCTCCGATTTAGGAGAATGGGCTCAAGGAGTCATAATGGATGTAGGGAAGTTTCTCCTATGTATCTTAGGTGTTATCATAACGATTGGCTTGATATTTAGATGCGGTCAGGCTTTAACGAAGTGTAAACGAAGTACCAGGGTGATGAGTTTAAGGAGTGAGGAAATTGTAATTCCAATGGATTTGATTTATGACCCAAATGTAGAAACAATGATGTGATGAAAATGCGATTTCTACGGTCCGTTTCTTTCACCTGTTTTTCCGTTTTCTCCAAGGTAAAAAGACCCACTTGGACGAGGAATTTGATGATCCTGTATACAGACAACTGATGGATTAAAGAAGTAGTTTTGACAACCTTATACACAGATATTTGATGAACTTTGCCATAGATCCCCAGTTTCCCTAGAAATTTTAAAATTACGCTAGCCCAACACTTTTGTAAATCTATGGACATTGACAAAGCTTTTTGCCCACACGCCTTTTGGCAAAAGCACAAAGAAGACTGCATTCAACAGACACCGAACAAGACTTCAACCGACAAATGTTCATTTACCTGACATAGAATACCACTGCATTTACCGTAATTATGTCTTTTCTTCATCTCTACAACCTTCAGGTAATTACACACATAGTCGATAGGGAATACAGGCACAGATATCAGCAATCACATATTCCCCCATTCATGTATCATCAACTAAAATGTGCTCCCCATTTGTTACAACCACAGCCGAAAAGAGCTCGGTAAAGTTTGACAGCCCATCCACAGACCCGTACACGGGATAAGAAGGAATTCAAATGTATACTTCGCAATGCCTCGAAGCTTGATTTAAAACACGTACGGCACGATGATACATGACCCCCAAACACGGATTCATACACACATGCTTCTGCTATCTCACTAGGTCATACCCTTTTCCTACCTTCTCCTCTCCTCCCCTACCCAACCATGGAAATGTATTAACCCCTGACATATATTTTTCTCGTTTTGAAATGTTTTAGGAAGTGGCAGTTATTGTTGACTGCCAAAGGGTGGACTGTCAAAGTCAGAAAAATATCACGATGCACACTGCCATATTTGCACCTCATATGTGTCCCTGCTGCGCATGCGTGCGCTCTCCCGTGCGTGCGCATACTCGCTGTTGCGGGCACCCGCAGGCGCACGGTATGCGCATTTACGGTAGAGATTGTATGCGTCTAGCGGGCGACTCTTTCGTTACATATTTCTACTATATAATGTATTTTGTAGATCATGGTCCCTTTGATAGAATCTGAAAGTTTAGTTAATGTAGCATGTTCATGGACAGAGAAATCCCTCTTTGTTTGATACAAAGGGTCAGACAGGAGTAATACAGTGGTGTTTAGTATCCATCGGAAGAGTATTTAATTAGCAATATTCCGGTGTTGGTTTGAAGCGGATTAATCGCTCGTGCGAATAGTTATGGACATAAGAAGTTTATGTCCATTTACTATTATTTGCACTTACTTATTCATGCGGCGGGAAACCCAGTTTCCCACCCACCTGAGCAGTTGGAAATCGTCACAGCCCACCTGTATGAATCAACCTATGACCTTTTGTTATAATGCGAGGAGGAATTCCTGTGTCCAATGAACAATGAGATTGTAGGGACTATTGAATTGTATTGTGTGTGGGGCATAAATAGACAAGCCGATCACATCCAGCTCACTCTTCAACGGTTATCATTGCTGAGAATCGGGAGCTGGATGTCCAGAGGCGCATGCGATCGTTTCCTTTGTGCGTAAGTTTTCTCCGCAATCATATTGTCTTTCTTGTTGTTATGGGCCATATCTCTCTCTCTCTCTCTCTCTCTCTCTCTCTCTTCTCTTTCTCTCGTATTCTCTTAAACGTAATAGTATTGTATTGTATTTCCTGTGTAGTTATCTGGTTAGGTAGTCTATGTTATATTGTAGTGTATGACTTGTATTGTATTAATTCTTTTGCAAGTATAACATTCATAATATATATATATTAGGCGTTGGACCCTAAGCACGGTATCTGTGTATTTCTTATAGTGTTAAGTATTCTCAGAGCGTCGGTGACGCTCAAACAGCTTTTAAGTTAATAAGGTTACACTGTGTTGCATCTACACCCTATCTCTACACTAAGGTTTTACAGCATATTACATTGTTTATGGTTTAGATATAAAGGTTTAACATTGTGAGCGTCAGCGCCGCTGGTGATCTCCTCGTGGTCCCGAGCGTCCGCTACGCTATAGCGAATCATTACGTTAGTCGGCAGCCAATAGCGTGCCTGCCTGTGATCTCTTGGCCGTGAGCGAATGTGACGCTTGAGCGTCTCGACCACGGCTAAGCGATAGTTACGCAACGAGCGTACCCTTACGGTACTCCATACGTAAATAGCGTACAGTGTTCTTAGACCTCATAAAGGGTTTTATATAAGATAAATATTTAGCTTTATCACCGTCTATACCCCATGGTCCTTTTGGAGTCCCCAGCATCCTCTACGGACTAGGAGAAAAGGATTTGGGTTGAGTATCCCTTATCCAAAATGCTTGGGACCAGAGGTATTTTGGATATCGGATTTTTCCGTATTTTGGAATAATTAGATACCATAATGAGATGTCATGGTGATGGGACCTCAATCTAAGCACAGAATGCATTTATGTTACATATACACCTTATACACACAGCCTGAAGGTAATTTTAGCCAATATTTTTTATAACATTGTGCATTAAACAAAGTGTGTCTACATTCACACAATTCATTTATATTTCATATACACCTTATATACACTGCCTGAAGGTCAATTAATACAATATTATTAATAACTTTGTGTATTAAACAAAGTTTGTGTACATTAAGCTATCAAAAAACAAAGGTTTAACTATCTCACTCTCACTCAAAAAAGTCTGTATTTCGGAATATTTGGATATGGGATACTCAACCTGTATTAAAATCCTATTTTAAGCTCCCAGTGACAGACAAGTTTCATAATAATTTTTGGTATACCAGGATGCCACCATTTACCCTAAAGGATCCGCGGTTGTATCTATCTCCCCTTCAGTGAATGTTGCCTCAGAGGGAATCAGACCACCTGAACAATGGGACAGACCAGGTGAACTGAGACAGGCAGGGGGAGGAGCAAGGTGCAGAACACGGGACCCAAAGTGTAACATGGGACCCAGAGTGTACCCTCAAGGGCTCACTTCGCTCGTCACCAGGTTACAAAAGTGAATCAATGGTGACGTGGTTAGTAAAACTACTAGCCCACCGACCTTGGTCTTCCCCCTGCCTTTGCGGGTGAAATGGTATATCCCATAGATCAGTGATCTGATGATGTCACAGCCTACAATCAGTGAAGGGGTTCTAGCCGCTACCAGCAATTGTGCTTTTTGACACACTGTTGGCTTTGGTTGCATCTACAGTACATGAACACCCTCCACCCCTGACCCGAGGCCTTCATCACACCACAGGGAGTTGTAAGTGCAACTTGCATGTAAACAAAGATGCGCATCGCAACAGATGTAAATGCACACTAAAGAAAAGAGCAATTTGTGAGTAAAAAAAAAAAGCAGCAACTTGCATTGAATTCCACCTCTAACTGAGATTTACAATGGTTCTTACTGGAGTATGTTAATGTTGAAACAGCCATGTTGTGTAGCTGTATTCCTAATATTATTACCACAAATTACATTTTGACTGTTTGTATTTCATCACAATGTGTTTACAGCGAAACAAAACCACAATGCTTTCAGCTCTGATATTACAAAATGCTGCTTTGGTTGGTTTAGCCAAGGTGTGAGTAGTAACCTTGAGCGTGACCCTTATCTCACATCTACTGATGCTACCTGTGATCCTGACAGTCCACTGATTCTAAATGACACCCGTTTTACATACCAGAGCCTTTTATTTCTTTATTTTTTTAACCCATCCCACAGCTGTTGTTGGTCTGATCCTTTAATACAGGATACTCTCTTAGAGCTTTACCTGCCATTCTTTATAGGGCAGGGTCACAATGACCCCCCTCCCTGCAGTCTGGCTTGGTTATACTGTATGGTTTCTAAATCAGCATCTCCCCTGGGGATAGGATGGAAAAACCCTTTGATGTTCTTTGTGGAAGTTTCCTAATCTACAGGGAGGGATTATCGCTCTGCCAGGAGCACATGACACTTTAGTAATTAATGAGCGTCATAAAATTCTCTTTTTCTATTAGATACCCATTAGTAAACCTGCTCTGGTTGTCATTTCAGACAAAATCATGCATATCCTTTTATATTCCTACATGAAAGGGGATCTCTATCTGACTCATCCTCGCTGGCCTAATTGTGTTTGCATTTAACAGTGATGTTAAAACCACATTTAGTCCCAAACTCTTGATCTTTTTTCAGAAGCCGATAAGCTAATTAACCAGTGGGTTACCAAATCTTTTTACCCTTTCACATTCAAAGAAAAGGCAAGAAATAATGATCATTGCCATAAAACACTGCAAATAAAAAGACAATTCACATGATTGAACTATATTCACTTTCCTGTAGAACCATATAGGAGGGAATCAGTGGGAAGTCCATTTAAAATTGGTGCACAGTTGTCTTTTGCATTGCAGAACTATTTCATAGGGGAAAACAGAAACCACCTTAGAAGGAGAATTGCCTAATTCAGTATATCCCCGAGCCTCCTGCTGTAGTGGTCCAGGATTAGATCCTCTCTCCTACTAGTGGACTTAGGGCCTAATTCAGCATGAGTTGTAGTGTTGCTGAAAGTAGCAACACTACAACTCTTTTCATTAGTATGCGGGAGGCCGCCCAGCACAGGGCAAAGCCACCCTGCATGCTGGGTCCTGCCCCGCCCCCGCTAACAAGCGAGTGCACCGCTATACAGTGATGCACTTGCATGACTAGGGTTGCCCTCTGCGAAGGCAGTTGGCGGGCAGCCATTTTTTGGGTCACAGCAGCTGCATGGCAGCCGCCACTGCCCGTCCTGCAAGTGGTCCAGACATGATTGCTTTGTCCGGACAGCGCCTCCCAAATGGAGCGCCGACGCCCACAAAACGCAGCACCGATGCCCAGTCACCACCCCCCTCCGGCTCTTAAACTAGTTTAAGACCTTGCACATACATGCACCGGCGTGTGCACATGCGCATAAGTGCTGAAGTCGCTAAATAGCGATTTCAGCACTTTTGCGTTTGAAGCTGAATCTGGCCCTTATTTCAGCTGGGTTGTCAATGCTCCTCCTCAGTGAACTTGTCCTGCGTTGGATTGATACCAGTATCAGGGGACAGGCTAAGTTTGGGGCTTTCCATTTTCTATTTTATTGTATTTAAATCTCCCAGTAAATATATTGTAGCACACTTAACCCATTCTACGTGTTCCACTGTGCTCCTCTTATTGCAGTAACCTGTGCTGGATTCATTCTTTGGCCTAAAAGTTATATTTTATTGTCAGTTCATTCATTCTGTGCAGGTTGCTGAGATCAAGGAGCGACATTGACAGATCAGTTCATTGTATGTGAATGTGAATGGGTCATGTTAGAAAGATGGAATCTGGCTGCATCTTTCATCAATCTCTGAATATGCTGCTGCGTAGGAGCCAAAGTATCAGTAATTTGGAGGGTAGTATTTTTTTTATTGTTATTAATTGTAGGCTAATGTTATTGTAGGCAGGTCTCAGCAGACTGGCTTATGTCCAGGCATTATTCTAGAAACTTCAAGCATGCTGCCACAGTAACCGTCACCGCTATACGGAGTGCTGTGGCCGGAGATCTGAAGATAACCAGATAAAACCATACAGTGTGATTGGCGATAACCACCTGGACACCTCAGTGACAGTTTTTGCCAGCAAGATAGGAGATTTCTGAGCTCAGGAGATGTATTGAGCCGCATAAAAAAATACTTATCGCTAAGGAGAGATTGTCAATAATGAATAGGCCCCTCTACCAGCCTCTTAAACTACATAATCATTTTATACTCACTAGCTTCTAATTATGTTGGTATTTGAATAATCAATATGCTGCTGGGCTGAATACACTCTATAGGGGTGGTCTTCAGTATGCCGAATGTCGGGATCCCGGCGCACAGTATACCGGCGCCGGGATCCTGGCATACCGACAGATATTCTCCCTCATGGGGGTCCACAACCCCCCTGGAGGGAGAATAAATAGCGCGTGCCACCGTGCCCGCAGCGTAGCAAGCGCAGCGAGCCCGCAAGGGGCTCCTTTGCGCTCGCCACTCTGTCGGTATGCTGGAGGTCGGGCTCCCGGCGCCGGTATGCTGGTCGCCGGGAGCCCGGCCGCCGGCATACCATACTACACCCCTCCATAGGCATAGGTGCATATGCAGGTGTCCATTTACTGGGTGTCGCCGAGCGATTTCACTCCACATACACTATGCAAATTGACGTAGCGCTCATTCAGTATCAGCTCTACTGTGTTCACTCTGGGATCATAGAGACACCAAAAGCATACCTCCCAACTGTCCAGATTTTCGCAGACTGCACTGCAGTCTCCCGTGGTGGTGGTGGGGCAGTTGGGAGGATCCCTATCACTCGCTGCTCTGCTGAGTTCAGAGCAGAGCAGCTGTGAATAGTGTAGTATCTATTCCAGTGAGCCAGAGGGACTGATGTACTGTATGGCCAGCAGCTCACAGAGCGCTGGCCGTGCGTGACGAAAATGCCCACTTTTCAACAGGCCACACACTCTTTTTTTTCGGCGCTGCGCGGCATCGCCGTGCATGGAGTCTGGGGTTGAAGTATAAAGATGTTGGGAGGTATGCCAAAAGGGTGTGGATCATAGGGTCGACCACACTTAGGTTGACAGTGTCTAGGTCGACCACTATTGGCCGACAGTAAGCAGGTCGACACCCAAAATAGGTCGACACAAGCATTAGGTCAACATGAACAAGGTCGACATGAGGTTTTTTTTTTAAATTGTGTTGTTTTCTCCGTAGAGTGACCGGGAACCCCAATTAGTGCATCATGTCCCCTCGCATGGCCCGCTTCGGTCGCTATGCTTTGGGCAAGGTTACTGTTCCCAATTGTCATCCACCTGGATCGTAAAGTATGAAACAGTTGAAAAAAATAAAAAAAATAAAAAAATTGTGAACAACTCATGTCGACCTTCTGTCATGTTGACCTTGAAACCCTGTCAACCTAGAAATCCTGTCGACCTACTTACTGTTAACCAATAGTGGTTGACCTAGACATTGTCAACTTAAGTGTGGTCGACCTAGAGACCGGATACCTGCCAAAAGTAGACCAAATACATGGCTGCATATATCTTTTGGGTGGCATGCTGTCCATCAGTGCACATATTCTTCTCTGGGACCTGGATGTCCTGTACTGCCTGGGTACACAGGACACTGTGGTGTTGCAAAATTTTAAGGTCCAAACATTTTCAACATAACAACAAGGTAAATTTAGGAACTGTGGGCCTAATTCAGCATGGATCGCTATTCAGAGAAATTGCAGTAATGGCGAGTAGAAAGGCCCCGCCCCGACAATAAAATTAGGTCTAAAAATAATACAATGTAGGAGACCACACGTAGGTTGAACTTGATGTACAAATTGTCTTTTTTCAACCTCAGAAACTGTTACTGTGTTACTATGACAAGAAGAAAAAACGCCTCGTGCAAAATTGCGAATGCATCGCAGATCGCTACCCATTCACAATTTCCAGAACATCTAAGAAACTTTGCTGACTGAGCATATGTGAGTAAGTCTGAGGCTGCCACTAATCTGCGACTGAGACGGCCTGGAAGTGGTCTGCGATGTCAGAGACCCTCCCCAAATACACCTGGGCACGCCTGCATTTTTTCTGACACCCAGAAAGCAGCAGGTTTCCACCAAGAAAAGTCGGCTTCCTATCAGTCAAACAGCGGCTACATTGCGATTACGATCTGTACGCATTTTCTGTCATTATCACCGCTCACGTGTGTACAATGCGAACGCTACACATGCACAGTCGCTCGATAATAGATCGATTTGCGATTTCTCTGACTAGCGATCCATGCTGAATTAGGCTCTTTGTCCCATATAAAGGTTTGTTTGGCCACACAAGCCTAATACTTCACACGCAAAAATTGTCTGCTCTACGCTAAATCTACAGGTGAAACTCAGAAAATTAGAATATCATGCAAAAGTTAATTTATTTCAGTAATTCAACTTAAAAGGTGAAACTAATATATAGACTCATTACATGCAAAGTGAGATATTTCAAGCCTTTATTTGTTATAATTTTGATAATTGTGGTTTACAGCTTAAGATAACCCCAAATCCAAAATCTCAGAAAATTAGAGTATTACATAAAATCAATAAAAAAAGGATTTTAAATACAGAAATGTCAGCCCTCTGAAAAGTATAATCATGCATATGTACTCAATACTTTGTTTGGGCCCCTTTTGCATAAATCACTGTCTCAATGCGGCGTGGCATGGATTCTATCAGCCTGTGGCACTGCTGAGGTGTTATGGAAGACCAGGATGCTTCAATAGCGGCCTTCAGCTTTTCTGCATTGTTCGGTCTCATGTTTATCATCTTTCTCTTGGCTACAGGTACGGTGAGTTTGCTGGCCAATCCAGCACAGTAATCCCACGGTCATTGAACCAGGTTTTGGTACTTTTGGCAGTGTGGGCAGGTAACATAGTAACAAAGTATCTGAGGTTGAAAAAAGACAATTGTCCATCGAATTCAACCTATTTGTGGTCTCCTATGCATGATGATTTGACTAAAATTTCTGACTGATGCTGCTGTCAGCCGTTGCATTTTATCCCTATTTATAGTAACTATAATGCATGACTATGCACCATACCCCTGGATATCCTTATCCATTAGGAATTTATCTAACCCATTCTTAAAGGTGTTGACAGATTCCGCCATTACAACTCCCTTGGGCAGGGAATTCCAAACACGTATTGTCCTTACCGTGAAAAAGCCTTTACGCCGTATTGTGCGGAATCTCCTCTCCTCTAACCTGAGCGAGTGTCCATGAGTCCTCTGTGTTGATCTAACCAAAAACAGGTCCCGCGCAAGCTCTGTGTATTGTCCCCTTATATATTTGTAGATGTTGATCATATCCCCTCTTAGTCTCCGCTTTTCCAATGTAAACATGCCTAGTCTTTCAAGCCTTTCCTTGTATTCCATCGTCTCCATGCCCTTAATTAGTTTGGTCGCCCTCCTCTGTACCTTTTCAAGCTCCAGGATATCCTTTTTGTAGTACGGTGCCCAGAATTGTACACAGTATTCAAGGTGTGGCCTCACTAGTGATTTATATAACGGGAGTAGAATACTCTCGTCCCTAGCATCAATACCCCGTTTTATGCATGCTAATATCTTATTAGCCTTCTTTGCTGCAGTCCTACTTTGGGTACTACTGCTTAGCTTGCTATCTATGAGGACACCCAAGTCCTTTTCCAGTACAGAATCCCCTAATTTTACCCCATTTAGTAGGTAGGTGTAATTTTTGTTCTTGTTACCACAGTGCATTACCTTACACTTGTCTGTGTTGAAGCGCATTCTCCATTTGGCTGCCCATGCTTCTAATTTAACTAAGTCGTTCTGAAGAGACTCGGCATCCTCCTCTGTATTTATAGCCTTACACAATTTGGTATCATCTGCAAAAATTGACACCATGCTCTCTAGACCTTCTGTTAGGTCGTTAATGAAAATATTGAACAATAGCGGTCCTAATACTGAGCCTTGCGGCACACCACTTAGCACTTCAGTCCAAGTTGAAAAAGATCCATTAACCACAACGCGCTGCTCCCTATTATCTAACCAGTTTTTGACCCAAGTGCATATTGTGCTTCCTAGCCCTGCCAAGTCCTCCATAAAGCTTGTCTGCTGAAGGAAACATGAAGTGCTCTGAAATGTCCTGGTAGACGGCTGCGTTGACTCTGGACTTAATAAAACACAGTGAACCAACACCAGCAGATGACATGGCTCCCCAAATCAACACAGACTGGAAACTGCACACTGGACTTCAAGCATCTTGGATTGTGTGCCTCTCCATTCTTCCTACATACTCTGGGACCTTGGTTTCCAAATGAGATGCAGAATTTGCTCTCATCAGAAAAGAGGACTTTGGACCACTGAGCAACAGACCAGTTCTTTTTTTCTTGTCAGGAAAAGACCATTCAAAAGTATGAGGGAGCTTCACAAGGAGTGGACTGAGGCTGGAGTTAGTGCATCAAGAGCCATCACACACAGACGGATCCTGGACATGGGCTTCAAATGTCGTAATCCTCTTGTGAAGCCACTCCTGAACAACAGACATCAGAAGCGTCTTACCTGGGCTAAAGAAAAAAGAGAATATTTGGGGCATTGCCAAGAGAAAGATGAGAGACATGAGACCGAACAATGCAGAAGAGCTGAAGGCCGCTGTTGAAGCATCCTGGTCTTCCATACCACCTCAGGAGTGCCACAGGGTGATAGAATCCATGCCACGCCGTATTGAGGCAGTAATTCATGCAAAAGGGGCCCAAACCAAGTACTGAGTACATACAATTGAGCTCATAAGTTTACATACCCTAGCAGAATTTGTGATTTTCTGGCCATTTGTCAGAGAATATGAATGACAACTCACAAACTTTTCTTTCACTCATGGTTAGTGGTTGGGTGATGCCATTTATTGTCAAACAACTGTGTTACTCTTTTTAAATCATAATGACAACAGAAACTACCCAAATGACCCTGATCAAAAGTTTACATACCCTGGAGATTTTGGCTTGATAACATGCACACAAGTTGACACAAACGGGTTTGAATGGCAACTAAAGGTAACCATCCTCCCCTGTGATCTGTTTGCGTGTAATCAGTGTGTGTGCATAAAAGGTCAGTGAGTTTCTGGACTCCTGAAAGACCCTTGCATCTTTCATCCAGTGCTGCACTGACGTGTCTGGATTCTGAGTCATGGGGAAAGCAAAAGAATTGTCAAAGGATTTGCGGGAAAAGGTAATTGAACTGTATAAAACAGGAAAGGGATATAAAAAGATATCCAAGCAATTGAGAATGCCAATCAGCAGTGTTCATACTCTAATTAAGAAGTGGAATATGAGGGATATTGTTGAAACCAAATAACGGTCAGGTAGACCAACAAAAATTTCAGCCACAACTGCCAGGAAAATTGTTCGGGATGCAAAGAAAAATCCGCAAATAACTTTAGCTGAAATACAAGACTCTCTGAAAAAAAGTGGTGTGGTTGTTTCAAGATGCACAATAAGGAGGCATTTGAAGAAAAATGTGCTGCATGGTTGAGTCGCCAGAAGAAAGCCATTACTACGCAAATGCCACAAAGCATCCCGCTTACAATAATCCAAACAGCTCAGAGATAAGCCTCAAAACTTCTGGAACAAAGTTATTTGGAGGGATGAGACCAAAATTGAACTTTTGGCCACAACCATAAACGTTAAATTTGGAGAGGAGTCAACAAGGCCTATGATGAAAGGTACACCATTCCTACTGTGAAACATGGAGGTGGATCGCTGATGTTTTGGGGATGTGTGAGCTACAAAGGCACTGGAAACTTGGTCAAATTTGATGGCAAGATGAATGCAGCATGTTATCAGAAAATACTGGAGGAAAATTTGCACTCATCAGCCCGGAAGCTGCGCATGGGACGTACTTGGACGTTCCAACATGACAATGATCCAAAACACAAGGCCAAGTTGACCCGTCATTGGCTACAGCAGAATAAAGTGAAGGTTCTGGAGTGGCCATCTCAGTCTCCTGACCTCAATATCATTGAACCACTCTGGGGAGATCTCAAACGTGCAGTTCATCCAAGACAGCCCAAGAATTTACAGGAACTGGAGGCTTTTTGCCAAGAAGAATGGGCAGCTTTACCATCTGAGAAAATAAAGAGCCTCATCCACAACTACCACAAAAGACTTCAAGCTGTCATTGATGTTTAAGGGGGCAATACACGGTATTAAGAACTGGGGTATGTAAACTTTTGATCAGGGTCATTTGGGTAGTTTCTGTTGTCATTATGATTTAAAAAGAGTAGTTTGACAATAAATGGCATCACCCAACCACTAACCATGAGTGAAAGAAAAGTTTGTGAGTTATCATTCATATTCTCTGACAAATGGCCAGAAAATCACAAATTCTGCTAGGGTATGTAAACTTATGAGCACAACTGTATGCATGATTATAGAGGGCCAACATTTCTGTGTTTAAAATCCTTTTTTTTATTGATTTTATGTTATATTCTAATTTTCTGAGATTTTGGATTTGGGGTTTTCTTAAGCTGTAAGCCACAATCATCAAAATTATAACAAATAAAGGCTTGAAATATCTCACTTTGCATGTAATGAGTCTATATAATATATTAGTTTCACCTAAGTTGAATTACTGAAATAAATGAACTTTTGCACGATATTCTAATTTGCTGAGTTTCACATGTAAAACTCAGATGGAATGTCCATTGTTTTGTGTCCCCTGTTTTGAAGAATAAATACAGTAGGTGCTCTGACCCTTGTCAAAAACACCTAAAAATAGAACCCTTTCTCTCTGGGGTCACTCTGAGGTGCACCAGGGAAGTCTTACCAGGCGCACATGCAATATAAATCTAATAGTTGGCCATTATCGAAAGGAAGGGGTGGTTCTGATTGTAACCACATTGTAATATCATTAGAACATAAGTGACTATGGGGGAGATGTATCAAGGCCTGGAGAGTGATAAATTGGAGAAGTTGCCCAAAGCAACCAGTCACCTACTAATGGTCATTTCACAGACTGTGCTGGATAAATGACAGAAGTTGCTTGGAGCAACTTTTCCATTTTATCACTTGCCAAGACTTGATAAATCTCCCCCCTTGTGACTTATACCCCTTTTAAACTCGCAGCCTCGGGTCATTCCCGGGAATGTGTCCCGGTATATTTGCCAGGACACATTCCCGGGAATGACCCTTTCACATTAGCGGCCCGACCCCGGAGGCGGTGCTTGGAGATAATCTTCTCCAAGCACCGCCTTCTCCTATGCAGAGAACGGGTGCCGGGTCGCCTTGACCCGGTATACCCGTTCACACTGCAGAGCATCCCGGGACGGTCCCGGATTCAACCCAGGTCGAGACCTGGGTTGAAATCCCGGGAAATTGTCCCTGTACCCTTTTACACTGACAAAAATCCCGGGATGATGCGCGTTCACGTGCAGAATCCCGGGATAAAATTGTCAGTGTAAAAGGAATAACTGTATAAACATAAAGACACGCATGGTTTGATATACCAAATACCTGATTTCAAATCAAAACTATTGCTTCAGTCAATCATGTAAAAGAAAGTTTTCTCCTTAAAGTCCTTTCCTCACAAGTGGTTCTGTACCTCTAAAAGTTCTGCTATCGAATTCTTTCAACATTTCCCACAAAAGAATCCTTTTGTTCACTTTGCTTTGTTCAGAAATAGTAGAAAAGTTTGGATGCTATTTTATGTTTGAAGAAGAATCACCTTCAGTTGAAGGGCGATGTTCCCGAATCAGACGCAACAAGGATGTATCGTCTAACTGCCTACAGTTCAAACTTAGTTTTGTGAAAGGTCAATCCGTGAGAGCACATACTTGAAATCATTACAATGGATGTTATATCGGAACATTCTTAAGATAATTTTACGGGAAGCAGACCAGTTATAGACTGTGTGCACTTGCAGCTGTAGTCACGTTTCATGTTATGTTTTATATTTTTAAAACCGACTTCTTTGCAACTCAGAGTCGTTCTTCCTGCTGCCTGCTTGTTCTTGCTGAAATATTCAGGCATGTGTGGCAGAATATGTTTTTTCACACCTCTGACAGAAAAATGTGAATAAGTTTGTACCTGGCCACCACCATAGAATATACAAAAAACAGTAGTAACCTGTCAACATTGCTCATTTGTAGATACTGTATTATCTGAATTCCAAGATAATCGTGCAGAATATAAAAGTCTTCAATAGTCTTCACTGTGGGCCTAATTCAGACCTGATCGCTAGCAGGCGATTTTTGCACTGCTGCGATCATATAGTCACCGCCTACAGGGGGAGTGTGTTTTAGCTGTGCAAGTGTGCGAACGCATGTGTGGCAGAGCTGTACAAACAGATTTTGTACAGTCTCTGCACAGCCCAGGACTTACTCAACCGCTGCGATCACATCAGCCTGTCCAGGACTGGAATTGACGTCAGGAAACCTCCCTGCAAATGCATGGACACGCATGCGTTTTTCTAACCACTCCCTGAAAACGGTCAGTTGACACCCACAAACTCCTTCTTCCTGTCAATCTCCTTGCGATCACCCGTCCGAATGGATCCGTCGCACAAACCCATCGCTGAGCGGCGATCCGCTTTGTACCCGTGCGACGCGCCTGTGCATTGCGATGCATTTGCATGCGCAGTTTGGACCTAATCGCCCGCTGTGCGAAAACGCACAGCAGGGATCAGGTCTGAATTACCGCCTGTATGAACTGAAATGGACGTGTGCTAGCTGACAGCCGAGGAGAAGAGAAACATTTTGGTAATTGCAATAGTTGCATCTGCATGTGAGCAATTTCATAAAATGAGTACAAATTACCCCATATCCATTCCAGTGTTTGACAGTAACCGTGTCCACAATCATAATTTCTCTTACATCCTAGGGGATGCTGGGGTCCATATTAGTACCATGGGGTATAGACGTGTCCACCAGGAGCCATTTGCACTTTAAGAGTTTAATAGTGTGGGCTGGCTCCTCCCTCTATGCCCCTCCTATCAGACTCTGTTTAGAAAATGTGCCCGGAGGAGCCGGTCACAGCTAGGGGAGATCTACAGAGCTTCTCTAGTAAAAAGATTTTTTAGCGTTTGTTATTGTACAGGGAGGCTGCTGGCAACAGCCTCCCTGCATCGAGGGACTGAGGGGGGGGGAGCAGTGTCCGCCCTGCAGGGTCTTGAGCCACTGCCTCTGCTGACTGGACATTGAGCTCCAGAGGGGACAGATCGCGCCCCGCCACAGGGGAACGCTCACCCCCGGCAGCCAGCCGCCACCCCCTCACAGAGCTGAAGTGTGGCGAGTTAGTCACTGTCCCCCCTTACAAGCGGGGGGTCAGTGTGAAAAGGGCGGCTTAAGGGTGGGAGCGCGGTATTAACCGCGCTCCCGGACGGCTCAGCGGTACTGCTGTGCGGCGCTGTGAGGGGCGCCCTGAGCCAGCACAGAACCCTACACTGACCATTTCCAGCCTGTCGGGGTCCGCGGATCTCAGCCAGCACAAATTTCCTCGGGCCAGTATAATCTTCAAGATCGGGAAGACAGCGCCATCATTGAAGGGGCAGAGCTTCTCCTCAGAGCGGACCCAGCAGTGCTCAGCGCCATTTTTCCTGCCTGCAATCACTGCCAGTGGATGTCCAGGTCCCTCCAGAGCAACTCCAGCTATCTGTACGGTACCAGGGGGTTGTAGAAAGGAGGGGAGGCTGTAGTTAGGCTGTTTCACCTATTAAGGGACACAGTCAGCGCTGGTTAGGGTCTCCCTATACCTCTAATAGCGCTGTGTATGGGTTGGCTCCAATCTCTTTGTCTCTCTGCCATTCTTGGGGGAAAACTCTGTCTAGTAAATACCCTGTGTGTTTGTGGGGTGTTTGGTGTGTGTGACAACATGTCTAGGGACACTGTTTCATATGCTGCAGAGGATTTGTCTTCCCAAGAAGACTCCATACCATGTAATCAGGATTGCACTGTTGTAGCACAGATCCCAGCTAGAGAGCCAAAATGGTTAGTCTCTCTGAAGGGGGTGCAGTTGATGGTTGAAGCTGTAAGGGATGTTTTACATATTTCTGACACAGCTTTTTTACAGATAATAAGTCTCTCCCCCCCCCCCCCCCTCACCTTCCCGGCATCCAAAGAATTAAACGCTATCTTTGAAAAAGCCTGGGAAACTCCGGAAAATAAATTTCAGATCCCTAATAGGGTCTTGGTTGCTTTTCCCTTCCCAGAGGAAGATAGAAAGAAATCGGAGTCCCCACCGATAGTCGACGCCTCTGTCCCCAGGCTGTCCAAACAGGTGGTGTTGTCAGTCCCGGGATCTACCGCGTTGAAGGACCCAGCAGATAGCAAGGTGGATGCTACGCTAAAATCCATTTACACGGCTTCCGGGGCTATATTACGGCTTACTATAGCCTGTGCTTGGATTGCAAAAGCTATTGCCAGGTGGTCAATCACTCTGCAGAAGGAGTCGACTTCGCTGGATAGAGGTGACGTTGATTTATTTTTACGCCATATTCAGGATTTTGCAGGGTTCCTGTTAGATTCCATGAAGGACCTGGGTTCCATGGCTGCGGGGATCTCCTTCATGTCCGTCTCGGCTCGCAGGGGTCTCTGGCTGCTCCAATGGTCTGCGGACGTTGACTCCAGGAAGAGCGTGGAGGGCCTACCTTATACAGGTCAGGCTCTCTTTGGGGAGGCGCTGGATGCGTGGATTGCCACGGGTAAGTCTCCTTTTCTCCCCTCAGCTGCACCAGCTACGAAGAAGCCATTTACACCAGCCACGTCACAGTCCTTTCGGCCCGCGAGGCCTAGAAAGAACAAGCCTTCGAACACCTTCTTCAGAGGTGGTCGTGCCAAAGGAAAGAACCCAGAAGCCCGCTTCTGATACCCCTAAGTCTTCCGCATGACGGTGGACAGCTAGACCTGGAGGAAGGTCAGGTGGGGGCAAGACTCCGTCAGTTCAGCCACATCTGGGTGTCGTCTGGCCTGGACCCCTGGGTCCTGGATATAGTGTCCAGGGGGTACAGACTGGAGTTTCAATATCCTCCACCTCACCGTTTCTTCAAGTTAGGCTTGCCAGCTTTGCTGGCAGACAGAACAATTCTTCTGGAGGCCATCAGAAAATTGGTGGTGTCAGAGGCCATTGTTCCAGTTTCACCTCAGCAGTGGAACAAGGGTTATTATTCGATCCTTTTTGTGGTACCAAAGCCGGATGGTTCGGTACAGCCTATTCGCTGGACATCAAGGATGCTTACCTCCACATTCCCATTTGGTCGCCGCATCAGGCATATCTCCGGTTTGCGCTGTTGTACGATCACTATCACTTCCAGGTGCTGCCGTTTGGTCTTTCCACAGCACCAAGGATCTTCACCAAGGTGATGGCGGAGATGATGCTTCTCCTCTGCAAACAGGGTGAACATAATTCCATATCTGGACGATCTCCTGATCAAGGCGTCGTACAGGGAGAGGTTGTTGGGATCCATCGCGCTCACGACACAGCTGCTCAGGTAGCACGGTTGGATCCTGAACCTTCCAAAGTCTCATCTGGAGCCGACAAGGAGGCTGTCTTTCCTGGGAATGATACTCGACACGGAAGTGCAGAGGGTATTTCTCCCAGTGGAGAAAGCATTGGTGATTCAAACAATGGTCAGGGATGTCTTAAAGCCTACCCGGGTGTCGGTTCATCAATGAACCGCCTTCTGGGGAAGATGGTTGCCGCCTACGAGGCTCTGCAGTACGGCAGGTTTCATGCTCTACCTTTTTAGGTGGACCTATTGAACCAGTGGTCGGGCTCTCACCTACACATGCACAAGGGGATACGCCTGTCTCCGAAAGCCAGGATTTCACTCCTCTGGTGGCTACAACTTCCGCACCTTCTGGAAGGCCGAAGGTTTGGAATCCAGGACTGGATCCTTTTAACCACAGATGCAAGTCTAAGAGGTTGGGGAGCACTCGCTCTGGGGGAAACCTTTCAAGGAAGGTGGTCGAATCATGAATCCCTTCTCCCAATAAACATCCTGGAGCTAAGGGCCATGTACAAAGCCCTTCTGCAAGAAGCACACCTTCTACAGGATCGGTCTGTTCAGGTGCAGTCGGACAACGTGACCACTGTAGCCTACATAAACCGACAAGGCGGAACGAAGAGCAGGGCTGCCATGTCAGAGGTGTCAAGAATCCTCCTCTAGGCAGAAAGGCATGCTGTAGCGGTGTCAGCAATCTTCATTCCGGGAGTAGACAACTGGGAAGCAGACTTCCTCAGCAGACACGATCTCCATCCAGGGGAGGAGGTAACCGGTTGGTGGGGGGTTCCTCACATAGACATGATGGCCTCCCGCCTCAACAAGAAGCTGGGGAGGTACTGGTCCCGGTCAAGAGACCCTCAGGCAGTGGCGGTGGACGCATTGGTAACTCCGTGGGTGTTCCCGTCAGTGTATGTGTTCCCTCCACTTCCTCTGATTCCAAAGGTTCTTCAGCTGGTAAGAAGAACAAAGGTTCTGACAATTCTCATTGCTCCGGACTGGCCAAGGAGTGCTTGGTATGAGGATCTACTGGATCTTCTGCTGGAAGATCCAAAGCCCTTACCTGTTCGGGAGGATCTGCTACTGCAGGGGCCGTTCGCCTATCAAGACTTACCACGGCTACGTTTGACGGCATGGCGGTTGCGCGCCAGATCTTAGCTCGGAAAGGTATCCCGAGTATCCCAAGTGAACCCTGATTCAGGCTAGGAAGGGGGTAACGTCTAAACATTACCATCGCATTTGGGAGAAATATGTTTCTTGGTGTGAATCAAGAAATTTTCCTGTGGTGGAGTTTCAACTTGGATGTTTTCTCCTTTTCCTGCAGGCGGGAGTGGATGTGGGCCTTAGATTGGGATCCATCAAGGTCCAGATCTCTGCTTTGTCCATCTTTTTTCAAAAACAATTGGCTGTCCTCCCTGAGGTTCAGACCTTTTTGAAAGGGGTTCTGCACATCCAACCTCCATTGTGGCGCCAACGGCACCCTGGGATCTAGATGTGGTGTTGCAGTTCCTACAATCAGCTTGGTTTGAACCTCTGCTGGAGGCTGACATCAAGTTTCTCACGTGGAAGGCGGTCACTTTGTTGGCCTTGGCTTCTGCCTGACGTGTGGCGGAATTGGTGGCTTTATCTTGTGAAAGCCCTTATCTGATCTTCTATGAAGACAGGGCGGAACTTAGGACTCGTCCACAGTTCCTGCCTAAGGTTGTATCGGCTCTCCATATCAACCAACCTATTGTGATGCCAGTGTTTACTGGCTCCTCAATTGCTTCAAAGGCCTTGTATGTTGTCAGGGCTTTGAAAATCTATGTGAAGAGGACAGCTCGTCATAGAAAAACTGACTCTCTCTTTGTCCTCTACGATCCCAAGAAAATTGGGTGTCCTGCTTCTAAGCAGTCGATTTCGCACTGGATCAGGTTCACTATCCAGCATACGTATTCTACGGCAGGATTGCCGTGTCCGAAATCGGTTAAAGCCCACTCTACTCGTAAAGTGAGTTCTTCCTGGGCAGCTGCCCGGGGTGTCTCGGCTTTACAGCTTTGCCGAGCTGCTACTTGGTTTGGTTCGAACACGTTTGCTAAGTTTTACAAGTTCGATACTTTGGCCTCTGATGACCTCAAGTTTGGTCAAGCAGTGTTGCAGGA
Organism: Pseudophryne corroboree; assembly: GCF_028390025.1. Lineage (NCBI taxonomy): Eukaryota > Metazoa > Chordata > Amphibia > Anura > Myobatrachidae > Pseudophryne > Pseudophryne corroboree. Next base: position 246,879,941 of record NC_086454.1, on the reverse strand, counting down.
GCCTCCGCGCTCTCCCTCCCGCACTGGGAGCTTTGGAACATCCCCATGGTATTAATATGGACCCCAGCATCCTCTAGGATGTAAGAGAAAATAGGATTTTAATTGCCTACTGGTAAATCCTTTTCTCGTGGTCCGTAGAGGATGCTGGGCGCCCGCCCAACGCTTCGTTTTCCTGCATTGGTTTTATAGTTCAGTACTGCCTTGTTCCTAGGTAAGTTCTGCGTTATTTACTGTTTCAGTACTGTTTCAGCTGTTGCTGAGTTTTCCAGCATGTTAGCCGGATTTGTCTGTTTTGTGAGCTGGTATGATTCTCGCCACTATCTGTGTAATTCCTTCTCTCAAAGTATGTCCTCTCCTCGGGCACAGTTTCTAGACTGATTCTGGTAGGAGGGGCATGGAGGGAGGAGCCAGCCCACACTATTAAACTCTTAAAGTGCCAATGGCTCCTGGTGGACCCGTCTATACCCCATGCTACTAATGTGGACCCCAGCATCCTCTACGGACTACGAGCAAAGGATTTACCGGTTGGCAATTAACATCCTATTATCAACAACACAACGTCGAAGTGGTTAAACTGTCTACAGACACCAAACTGTCAACAGCCTCACGATGTTGACATCTGAAATGTTGCTATGTGAAATGTCATCTGTTTCAGAATGCCAACGGTGAGGGTTATGCTGCAGGTGGAAGATTTAGGGGTAGGCACTAGGGAGCAATGGGGTTAGACACCAGGGGAAGGACTAGGAATTATGGTTGGGGGGAGAAATACTCATCGGAACACTGCAGCATCGGAGATCTGCGCAGGAAGTGACGGTCACAGCACCACTGGTAGAAAATGCTTGAGCTGCCGGTGCTGCAGGAAAAGGTAAGGGACCACTAGACCACCAGGGTCGGTTTGTCAACAGTACATCATGTCGACATATCATCCGAGTAGACATGATGAACATCGACGGTGACTGTCCACATGCTGAGTATGCCAACATACTGCATGTCAACAGTTCGACCCTGTCATCTTTCTCATTTCAACTGTCCACGTTATACCATACCCAATTACCATAGGTGAAGAATATGCAACTGCTGTGGGACCTGCCATTCCCAATAGGCTAGGTACACAATGTGGCTTAATGATTTAAGCAGTGTTTCTTCTTTGTATATTGTAGCAGTACTGTATATGTTATATAGGCTGTTTATTGTAATGAAGTGGACAAACACAAGCTGCTGTGATACAAAAACACAAAAGATAGCCACTGTGAGGAGCTTGGATCCTTCATAAGCGCAAAACCATTGATGCGATAAACTTTGTCTTTCAATAGACCATTTTCACAGCTGTTTGAGGAATTCAAATGGGCGTAAGATTAAGCAAGGTGAAAAACCTAGCCTACCTTGCACCCAATTTTGGATTACCGCGGGTAGGCACCAGGGACGTGCAGTCAGGGGAGGCAGTGCCTCCCCTGTCATAATGATTAAGATAATACAAAGAAGATGCATATGACACATATTCTGTGCCATATGTATCTTCTTAATATTTTTCTTAGTGTTGCTGTGTTTGGGAAGCACCGATCGTGGTGCCTCCCGTTGTCACTGGGAAAAGTATGGGGAGCGGGGGGCGGGCGGGCACGGGCGGGGACTAGCCATGGGCTGTAAAAGCCCATTGAAAATATATGGGAAAGCGGCACCATTAGTGGTGCCGCTTTCATACAGGGACGTGCTTTCAACCTATGAAAGCACGTCCCTGTCAGTGAGGCCACAGTGATTGGCCAGGGGATCCGTCACTGGATCCGCTGTCAATCACTGTGTCGGCGACGCTGGCGGAGGAGGTGCGGGCGGCTGGATGTGGCGATGATGCGGGCGGCGGGATGCTGCGGTGGAGCGGGCGGCGGCGGTGCGGGTTGCGGCGGCGTAAATAACCTTTATCCTGCAGAGTTTGGCAGCGGAGCGGTTCCAGTTTCATAAATGGCGCCTCAGCGTCATTTTTGAAATTCAAGATGGCCGCCGCGAGCCAATCACGGCTCGCCGCGTCATCGCCCCGCCCCCTCCGGCTGACTTATATAAGTCAGCGCGAGGCGGAGGAGAGTCAGTCCGACGGCGGAGGAGGAGCTGTGAAGAGCTCCTGAAGAATGAAGACGCCGGAAGTCCTGGCTGGGCGGCGGCTATGCAAAAGAGCTTAGCAGCCGCCGCCCACCAGCTGAAGACGCTGGAAGCCCTGGGGAGGTGGCGCCCCCCCCAGGTGAAGATGCCGGAAGCCCTGGGAAGGCGGCGGCCACGCAAAAGAGCTTGAAGGCCGCCGCCCCCAGGTGAAGACCCAGTTTAATAAAGCTTATTTTCAAGACAGTGTGGTGTTTTTATTTTAATATTTTCTTTACAGGTGGACTACAGGTGCCAGCGGGCACTTTATGTCCGGGCATGCTGGCACTTGTGGTTCTCCAAGTGCCAGCATGCTGGGGCAGGCTTGCTGGGACCTGTAGGCTACCTGTAAAGAACAATATTACTATTCTTTGCAGGTGGACTACAGGTGCCAGCAGGCCCTTTGTGTCCGGGCATACTGGCACTTGTGGTTCTCCAAGTGCCAGCATGCTGGGGCAGGCTTGCTGGGACCTGTAGGCCACCTGTAAAGAACAATATTAACACACAATGAACCCCGCACCCACCGCCACCAGGGGTGCGGGGCATAGCACTGGGCTATCAGCCCAGTGCTGGTTATTGCTCGGGAGGGGGGACCCCATTTCTATTTTTTGGGGTTCCCGCTTTCCGAGGAATTCCAACCCTGGGCTGACTGGCTGGGGGGCAGATTAATGTTATGGCAGGGGGACCCCACACTGAGTGTCTCCCCTGCTATGGCATTACTCCCCATGGCTGGTTCTGCCTAGTGCTGGTTTTCCTGATGTGTTGGGGGGCCACACTTTTTTTTTTTTCTTCAGAGGGGGGGGGGGGGGGGGGAGAGGGCTTGTTAGCTGCCAGTGCCTCCCCAACCAGTGACCTCACCGCACGTCACTGGTAGGCACACTCCTGAAACCTGCGGTGTCCAATTTTAAAAAAATGCTTGCAGGGCTTTCAGAGCTGAAAACCCTATAGCGCCCCCTGCTGTATTTGAATTTTGATTACCTGGAATTGCACAGCTATTTCCATGCAGCTGTGCAATTCCATACAATTCTGTGCAATACATGAATCGGGCCCATAGTGACTATCATTGAGGCTTATAAATTCAATCTCAGCATCATCACACCATAGCCTCTATTGCCACTTCATATGCGTGTCTGACACTTGCTTTCGGGCAAATTTTTGAAAAGTTCATGTGAGTTTACTTTTCACCAGTTGCGGATTTTACCTATAGGCTGCGGAACTGCAGCATCCCTAGTAAAATTTGCCACCCCGCTCAGTGTCAGTGAGCCAGATGCAGTCTGTGGGGTATATGCAATTGCGGTCGAATTCCCGAAAATGTAAAAAAACTGGACTTTTTCGCCCCAAAAAAAAATTCGACAATGCAATTCAGTACTTTTCGTCAAAAAAACGGACTTTTCAAATTCGACTTTCTGAAATTCGACATTTAACAAATTCGACATTTCTGCAATGGTACAAATGCGGCTTTTCGACAAAAGTATATTCAATTGAAGAATGTAAATACGACAACAGTGCTTTTCGTCAGTAAATTCGTCATTTTCAATCCGCCTCACTTTGCTGGCGGAATGTAATAAAAAAATTAAAAAACATGGGTTTTTTGTGTTTTTTTTATTGCTAATAGCATATCTATTTATATTAGAAGGGATTAGGTACTTGGTTTGTCTATTTAGGAGGCACAAGTATTATTTATATCTTTTTTTAAATATATATATTTTTTTTTAAATTGAATGGGTTAAAAACCAGAAAAAAAATGCGTGGGGTCCCCCCTCCTAAGCATAACCAGCCTCGGGCTCTTTGAGCCGGTCCTGGTTGCAAAAATACAGGGGGGGAAATGACAGGGGATCCCCCGTATTTTAACAACCAGCACCGAGCTCTGCGCCTGGTGCAAAAAAATACGGGGGACAAAAAGAGTAGGGGTCCCCCGTATTTTTTGAACCAGCACCGGGCTCCACTAGCTGGACAGATAATGCCACAGCCGGGGGACACTTTTATACCGCTCCCTGCGGCCGTGGCATTAAATACCCAACTAGTCACCCCTGGCCGGGGTACCCTGGAGGAGTGGGGACCCCTTCAATCAAGGGGTCCCCCCCAAAGCCACCCAAGGGCGAAGCCCGAGGCTTTCCCCCCCATCCAAGGGCTGCGGATGGGGGGCTGATAGCCATGTTGAAAATGAAAGAATATTGTTTTTTGCAGAAGAACTACAAGTCCCAGCAAGCCTCCCCCGCAAGCTGGTAATTGGAGAACCACAAGTACCAGCATGCGGGGGGGGACAGGCCCGCTGGTACCTGTAGTTCTTATGCAAAAAAAATACCCAAATAAAAACAGGACACGCACACCGTGAAAATACAACTTTATTTCACACATGCCGACACATACATACTTACCTATGTTGACACGCCGACTGCCACGTCTCCAATGTCGAAAAATCCGAGGTACCTGAAAATAAAATTATACTCACCTAAATCCAGTGTCCTGTGATATTTGTAATCCACGTACTTGGCAAAAAAAAAACAATGCATGGGAGCGGTATAAAAGTGTCCCCCGGCTGTGGCATTATCTGTCCAGCTAGTGGAGCCCGGTGCTGGTACAAAAAATACGGGGGACCCCTACTCTTTTTGTCCCCCGTATTTTTTGCACCAGGACCAGGCGCAGAGCCCGGTGCTGGTTGTTAAAATACGGGGGATCCCCTTTCATTTCCCCCCCCCCCCCCGTATTTTTGCAACCAGGACCGGCTCAAAGAGCCCGAGGCTTTTATGCTTAGGAGGGGGGACCCCACGCAATTTTTTTGGGGTTTTTTATCGCTTTTTGCACCATCTGAAAAGTCGATTCAAAATCCGTCAATTGGTCCGTTTTTCGACAGCGGGACTGTCGAATCCGTTTTTTATTGAATATGTCGAATTCCGGCACCCGCCGGCCGGAATTCGACGGTCGAATTGTGTCGAATTTAGAAACGGGCGAGAAATTGCCGCAATTCGCCCGGAATTGCATATACCCCTGTGACTTCACTGGTTTCACTGTGACTGACAGTGAGTGCCTATTGGAAGTCCTACCTGCCAGTCACCTGCAGAACAGGCAGTACCATTGGGAGGTCTTTTCTCCCTCTGGGACTGCCAGACCTAGCTGTGATTCCTGTAGGAAGCCGCTCCCTTCCTCATCAGCCCTATCCGGCTTCTATGGGCTGCAAACGCTGCAGTCCATAGAAGCCGGGGTATTGCACAAGGGCAGTCCAGCCACTGCTGGTGCACATGTCCGAGTGCTGGCACCTGTTGGATCCATTGCGCAGGTGCCGGTACCCAGCTGACGGGTTGACTGCCTCCTCTCCCTTCTCTGGGTTGGCATGGGTTTGTGGCAGGCCCTCTACCATTAGGTAGTAGCTGCCGCTGGACTATTTCAAAGCTTTTTTCCAATCTTGATGCTCAAACAAGTTAGAAGCTACTAACATAATGGAAACATTGGCTATCCAACAAAAAAAGCAGTCCTTCATGCTAGCGTAATAACCAATGTTATATTGTAATACCTGGAACTGCTTTAAGAGGTATGTGATGGATGGACCACTGAAGGAGTCAGATAATAATATAGCTCACTTAGTACTGCTAAGTATTGGAGTTAGGGTTAGGTTTAAGGTTAGGCACAAGTGGAAGGGTTAGGAATAGAATGTGGGAGGGAACGGTTAGGTTTAGGCTACACAAGAGGATGGTTAGAGTTAGCCTGCAGGAGGGGTGAATTAGGGTTAGGCACTAGGGGATGGGTTAGGAATAGGCTGCGCGAGGGAACGGTTAGGCTACGGGAGGGGTGGTTTAGGGTTAGGCTGTGGGAGGGGTGGGTTAGGGTTAAAGTGAGGATTAGGGTTGGAGTTAGTCTTAGGTTACAATACCTACCAAAATCCACTGGGATTCTGACTATCGGCAAGATGAGTGCTGGGATATCGTACCCAACCCCAATATAGGTATTTTGTTTTATAAGGTATAATGGAAACTGCTGAGGAGGAAAGGGATCTAGAAGTCACTATTTCAGGTGACCTAAAGGCAGGTAAGCAATGTAACAAAGCAATGAGGAAAGCAAGTCAGATGCTTGGTTGCACAGGGAGAGGAATCATTAGCTAAAAGAAAGAAGTAATAATGCCACTGTATAGGTCATTAGTTCGGACTCCTTTAGAATACCGTGTTCAATTCTGGAGACCATGGCCCTCATTCCGAGTTGATCGCTCGCTAGCTGCTTTTAGCAGCAGTGCAAATGCTAAGCCGCCGCCCTCTGGGAGTGTATCTTAGCTAAGCAGAAGTGCGTTCGAAAGGATCGCAGGACGGCACCAAAATTTTTTCAAGCAGTTTCAGAGTAGCTGCAGACCTACTCCTACCTTGCGATCACTTCAGTCTGTTTAGTTCCTGTTTTGACGTCACAAACATGCTCTGCGTTCGGCCAGCCACTCCCCCGTTTCCCCAGGCACGCCTGCCTTTTTATCTGACACGCATGCGCAGAAGTGCCTATTTTTAGCCTGATCGCTGTGCTGCGAACAACGGCAGCTAGTGATCAACTCGGAATGACCCCCCCATATCTTCAGAAAAATATAAATACATTAGAGAGTGTGCAAAGAAGGGCAACTAAATGGTGCATGGCCTGCATCACAAAGCTTACCAGGAAAGACTAAAAGATCTTAACATGTATAGTTTGGAGGAGAGAAGGGAAAAGGGGGGACATAATATAAACTTTCAAATACCAATATATCAAGAAAGAACAAAAAATGAAAGCGCTGGCATTCAGTATATATATATATATATATATATATATATATATATATACTACCCGGTAAGGCGGCACTCAGAAGTCAATCACGTCTTGAAGCAGAAGATTACAACGTTTCGGAGGCCTTTATTCACACTCCGTCATCACCTGATGACAGAGTGTGAATAAAGGTCTCCGAAACGTTGTAATCTTCTGCTTCAAGACGTGATTGACTTCTGAGTGTCGCCTTACCGGGTAGTATGTTGTGGGCCCATGCGGGCTTCTAGGAGGGCACCAGAGCAGATGCAGATTTAATTGGAGTGCTGCCCCAATTGTGGATATATATATATATATATATATATATATATATATAGAGAGAGAGAGAGAGAGAGAAAAGGATATTTATGAATCCCACAGTTTCAGTAGTAAATAACCCAATCACATGAAACACACAGATAATATGTAAAAACATATAATAACATCAATAAAATCTATTATATCAATATAAACCCATCTGTTTTTTTTTTCTTTTTATATATAAAGAACTATTACTTTCTCATGGTTATATCAAGATGACAACTTTGTTGTTTAGACCTTTTCTGGTATATTTGGCAATGGCATTAGAGGGTGGATTTCGATATGAATCACAAAATTCACCTTATTTATATATTTATGAAACAAGACACTAGTGCTTTTAGTGGTGTCTAAACATTTATAGGAAATCCACTTCTATAATCTCTTGGATAGTTCTGCAGCAAATCTTTCCATATACAACAAGAGTAAAGAGATAAACAAATATACAGTAGGCATCAGTTCATGCTCTAATGTCCCAAAAGCAGTTTTAGATGGTGGCTGCTGTGACTTTATATATAGAGCAGATTTTAAGCAGTTCTGCAAAGATCTGTATAGGTGGCCGGAATATTTGTACTTTACACCTGTCTCAAATAATTGCGGTTCTTATCTATACAAGGTGTATTTGTTGTAGATTACACCAAACAAACAAGGAAAGTTTCTTATTTTGACCTTTAGCAATCAGTCAATATACATCATGGCCAACCGAACCACTTACTTCTCTCGGTAAGTGGGCAGCTGCAGGCGGGTGGTAGCTGGATACTTGCCTACTCTTCCAGGTGGCTGGGAGCGCCACCAGATTTTTGGGACCCTCCCAGCCATTCCAGGAGAGTATGCAAGCATGACTGTATGGTATGTTGAATAGTATTTGTCAGTGCCACGACTGCATATTTTTATGCATCAGCATCTGCACCTTTATGCAAATGCCTCCACTGGTAATGGCAGTATTCCTTTGCCACACATACTAAAACACAAGATCAAATGTTGCACCTATCCTATGGCAAATGCACCACCTGAACATGGCCACCTGTGTAAATGCAGCTGCAGAATGCCCACTGACCACCAATCTCTCGGAGTGTAATTTTTATCTGTGTCTCAGCGGGGTAGCCATCAAGTCACATGTATAGTGCAATACAAATGAATTCACAGACTAAAAACATTGGCTGCTTGCATGCACCATCACCACTGTGTGCACATCTAAAGCAACCCCAAAATGTCTGTCAAGCTGAAGCCATACATAGAGAGCCTTGAAGCAGCATAGATTGTAAAGACAAATGATGATAAGGCCACATAGCAGGAGATTGCAGAAGTCAAGACAGAGAATGGTTAATGGTTTTGGTAATGTGCTAAATGAGAATGGCAGTGGTTTGAAGGAATATGTGAAATGATAGCACAAAGGATTGGATGTGAGGAGCTCAGTAGGTCATCAAGGCAATGGAGAGTGTTTGATGATGTCATCTGGAACGGTGAGTACCCTAACTGTGATAAAGATGATGAGCTGAATTTTGGACATTTTGAACTTTAGGTAGTGTTCGGACATTTAGCTAGAGATGGCAGAGAGGCAATTATATGTACATACAGAATAAAGGAGAAGGAGAAAGGTCAGAACATGGGTAGATTTATCTGTCACATGTTTTTACAGTGTATCTGTGGGATTGAAGGCTTAGATTTTCCTAAAAACTTATTTAAAAAAAAATGGCTGATAAGAGAACCTTAAGCAACACAACAGAAAAAAAGACTGATATCTGACTTTCTCCCAAATACTCCCTCCTTTTTAAACTCCCTACTGCAACTCATCATTAAAACAAATTGATTCAACACATCCTTTCTACTGTCACTTGTCTAATTGTGGCCTCTTGAGGATGGGTGACTGAGTTGAAGGGAACATGGATGTGGGATGATGTAGCTGGCGAGAGGAGATTTTTAGTGAATGGTTTCAATTTATGTTTGAAGTAGGTGGAGAGGTTGGTTGAGTGAATAATAGACCTCACTTAGTGAATAAAAAACACAGGATAACTTTGTGTCAATGGTTAAGTGAGATACCAATTGGCAAAGGATTGTAATTGGATTTCCTTGAAATATTGGATTATTTTGGAGTGACATTTGCCTTGCTTCCACCTTATCCTGGCAGTAATTTAAGGACCTTCATGTTTACTGATTTGAAAGGACATAAATAAAAAACTAAAATTCACATACAGTATTCCATTTCATCCTGGTCATTGGGGATGACTCGAATGTGTAGACACTATAAAGACTACACAATTTTGTTTGGTCTCCTGGTTGTATTGGTGAAGTAGAGAACCCGACAGGAAGCATTATGAGAGTGAGGAAGCAAGCTTTAGTCAAGGCTAGAGCAGTGGTTCTCAAACTGTGTGCCTAGGCACCCCAGAGTGCCTCGGGGTACTTGCCGAGGTGACCTGGGTTGGTGTCCAGGACCAATTCAAATTATTTACATAAATGTAATAGACAAAAACCAGTGCTGTTGGCTGCCACTCATAAAATATGTGGACAAACAGTAGTGAATCCTGTCCCTCACCACATTATTAATCAATATTTATAGGATACACAAAAATAGCCATTTTAGAGGAGCAAGATGGAGGGACCACTGCAAATGTAGGTGAGTCCCTCCATTTCTGACCACAAAGCAGCCCCATAGGTGCAGTCAGTTGTACTCAGCTCCGGAAAGCAAAGCATTCCACTAACGCCATCTGCCTATAGTGTTAGCCTATAGCAGTGGTAGCCAACCCTGGTCCTCGAGAGCTACAGTACCAACAGTTCACGTTTTCCAGCTCACCTAGCAGGTGCACAGGTGTAGTAATTACTAACTGACACATTTTAAAAGATCCACAGTTGGAGCTAATTACTTAACTTGTGATTCTGTGAGACCTGGAAAACGTGAACTGTTGGTAGCTCTCGAGGACCAGGGTTGGCTAACCCTGGCCTATAGTAACTAATAGGCTACTATCTCACACATTTTACCAGATCCTTCTCCGTTGCCCCCTATGGTGCATGTGACAGCTGGCAGCTGCACATACAGTACACATTAGCCATGGGGGACAAAAACCACGAAGCGACGCTTTCCATCTCTTAGCCGGGATGGGCTCTACTGGGGAAGAGGACATTGCTAAATTTACATGAAAATATTTATTTTCATGTTGTGAATTTCTGCAAAGCAATTTATCACATAGTTATTAAAAATGCTGCTTGTTATTGATAGGGCCCTTTACAACTAGGCCCTTAATCTCCCTTGGCGGTCTCCAAATCACCCATTTAAAAGGTATTATCCTTGACCTTTTGCTCACCTCTAAATAAATCACCATTCCAAATCATGAGACACGGGGATATGGGTCTGGGTGCCCACTGGACAAGGACAAGTGGTCAACAATAAGAGAAACAATCTTCTCATCAGTAAAATAATACAATATAAGAACTACAATACTATAGGGGGTGATTAGTTCTTATGGGTTGGGTACAGTCAAAATGCTGGCGGTCAGAATACTGAAAACGGCATCCCAACTGCCATAATTCCGACAAATGTATGTAACTAAACTAACCCTACTCCTAACTCTCCCTCCCCGCTACCTAACCCTACCCTCCCCCTCCCGCAGCCTTATCATCCTCCCAGGGCCTACCCTAGCCATATCTCCCCGCAGCATAACCTTAACCCCCCCCCCCCACCAGCCTAAACATCCTCCCAGTGTCTACCCTAATCCTCTCTCCCAGCAGCATAACCATAACCTCCCTCTTCCGCAGCCTAACCATCCTTCCAGTGTCTACCCTAACCCTAACTCCCTGCAGCCTAACCATAAACTCCTCCTCCCGCAGCCTAACCATCCTTCCAGTGTCTACCCTAACCCTAACTCCCTGCAGCCTAACCATAAACTACTCCTCCCGCAGCCTAACCATCCTCCCAGTGTCTACCCTAACCCTAACTCCCTGCAGCCTAACCATAAACTCCTCCTCCCGCAGCCTAACCATCCTCCCAGTGTCTACCCTAACCCTAACTCCCTGCAGCCTAACCATAAACTCCTCCTCCCGCAGCCTAACCATCCTCCCAGTGTCTACCCTAACCATCTCTCCCCGCAGCCTTACCATAACTTCCCCCTCCCTCAGCCTAACTATACCCCTAGTGCCTAACCCTAACCTCCCCCCTGCAGCCTAACCCTCCCCGGCATACGTAATTCAGGATTCCGGCTTTCAGAAGTGCGGTGTTGAGATTCTGACAGGCGTCAGGATTCCAGTGCTGACCTTCTGACTGCCGGCATCCCGTCCGTCGGGATGCCAACCACATAACGTTTCTTCTAAGTTGAAGAGAACGTATGACACTACCTCTGCTGGAGGAATTATTGTCACATGGGCTCATTTCTGCAAATCTGGAGGTCTTGGCCGAAACTTGCCCCATTCTGGGAAGAAGTTGCTTGTTTTCCTAGTGCAGTGCTCAAGGTGTCAATCCCAATGTCCATTTCTCCTTTGTTGCCCAATTGAAGGGTTGCATAAGCACGCTGACAAACTTTTTATACAAATCCTGAAACTACTCGATGCTTGATTGCTGCTCATTAGAAGTACCAGGGACCACCATCCTTGGGATAGGTGGGTTCTGTCCGTACAGAAGACTGTAAATAATGATCAAGATATTTGAAACATTATTATACAGAGAGTCCCATGCTGAGTTGATGGGCCATCCTGGTGGGTTGACCAGTCTCTTATGGATTTTTCGGCAGACTATAAAGAAGAGGGACCTTGGAAAATTATATTTCTCTGACGTCCTAGTGGATGCTGGGTACTCCGTAAGGACCATGGGGAATAGACGGGCTCCGCAGGAGACTGGGCACTTCTTTAAAGAAAAGATTAGGTACTACATCTGGTGTGCACTGGCTCCTCTCTCTATGCCCCGCCTCCAGACCTCAGTTAGAATCTGTGCCCGGCCTGAGCTGGATGCACTTAGTGGGCTCTCCTGAGTTCACTATAAAGAAAAGTATTTGTTAGGTTTTTTATTTTCAGTGAGATCTGCTGGCAACAGACTCACTGCTACGTGGGACTGAGGGGAGAGAAGCGAACCTACCTGCTTGCAGCTAGCTTGGGCTTCTTAGGCTACTGGACACCATTAGCTCCAGAGGGATCGAACACAGGCCCAGTCCTCGGTCGTCCGGTCCCGAAGCCGCGCCGCCGCCCCCCTTGCAGAGCCAGAAGAAGAGAAGTTGAAAATCGGCGGCTGAAGACTCCGGTCTTCATGAAGGTAGCGCACAGCACTGCAGCTGTGCGCCATTGCTCCCTCTGCACACCACACACTCCGGTCACTGATGGGTGCAGGGCGCTGGGGGGGGCGCCCTGGGCAGCAATTAGAGTACCTTCCATGGCTAAATAGCACATAATACAGCTTATAAACTGTATATGTGCATAATCCCCCGCCATAAAGCATATAAAAAAGCGGGAGAAGTCCGCCGAGAAAGGGGCGGGGCTATCTTCCTCAGCACACGGGCGCCATTTTCTCTTCACAGCTCTGCTGGAAGGCAGCTCCCCAGGCTCTCCCCTGCAGTTTCCAGGCTTCAAGGGTAAAAAAGAGAGGGGGGGCACTAAATTTAGGCGCAAACTGTGTATAATAAGCTGCTATAGGGAAAAATCACTCACTTTAGTGTAAATCCCTGGTTATATAGCGCTGTGGTGTGTGCTGGCATACTCTCTCTCTGTCTCCCCAAAGGACTTTGTGGGGTCCTGTCCTCAGTCAGAGCATTCCCTGTGTGTGTGTGTGTGTGTGTGTGTGTGTGTGTGTGTGTGTGTGTGTGTGTGTGTGTGTGCGGTGTGTCGGTACGGCTGTGTCGACATGTTTGATGAGGACGCTTACGTGGAGGCGGAGCAGGAGCCGATAAGTGTGATGTCGCCCCCTGCGGGGCCGACACCAGAGTGGATGGATATGTGGAAGGTATTAACCGACAGTGTCAACTCCTTGCATAAAAGGTTTGATGACGTAACAGCTTTGGGACAGCCGGCATCTCAGCCCGCGCCTGCCCAAGTGTCTCAGAGGCCATCAGGGGCTCAAAAACGCCCGCTACCTCAGATGGCAGACACAGATGTCGACACGGAGTCTGACTCCAGTGTCGACGAGGATGAGACAAATGTACAATCCACAAGGGCCATCCGATGCATGATTACGGCAATGAAAAATGTGTTGCACATTTCTGACATTAACCCGGTTACCACAAAAAAGGGTATTATGTTTGGGGAGAAAAAGCAGCCAGTGACTTTTCCCCCATCTGATGAGTTAAATGAATTGTGTGAAGAAGCGTGGGGTTCCCCAGATAAGAAACTAGTAATTTCTAAGCGGTTACTAATGGCGTACCCTTTCCCGCCAACGGATAGGTTACGCTGGGAAACATCCCCTAAGCTGGACAAGGCGCTCACACGCTTATCAAAAAAGGTGGCACTGCCTTCTCAGGATACGGCCGCCTTAAAGGAGCCTGCAGATAGAAAGCAGGAGGCTATCCTGAAGTCTGTGTATACACACTCAGGTACTATACTGAGACCTGCTATTGCTTCAGCATGGATGTGTAGTGCTGCAGCAGCGTGGTCTGATTCCCTGTCTGATAACATTGATTCCCTGGACAGGGACACTATATTGCTAACCATAGAGCATATTAAAGACGTAGTCTTATATATGAGAGATGCACAGAGGGACATTTGCCGGCTGGCATCTAGAATTAATGCAATGTCCATTTCTGCCCGGAGAGTATTCTGGACTCGGCAGTGGAAAGGTGATGCTGACTCTAAAAGGCACATGGAAATTTTGCCTTATAAGGGTGAGGAATTGTTTGGGGACGGTCTTTCGGACCTCGTATCCACAGCAACAGCTGGGTGTCACGATCCGGGTATCTGGACGCCATTTCTTACCTATCAGATGCCTCCTAAGGCTGGCTCAGCGCTCCAGGACCGGATCCCATCTGTTATCCTGATGTGCACATTCCCGCATCCTCTCCTGTCTCTCTGGACGCAGTCACAGTAACGCCTTATACATCTGGCATGGCGTCTCCCGCGGCCTCCGCCGCCGCCCCTGAGCTTCTGCATTCAGAGTGGCGATTACGTCAGCCGCGGCCTCCGCTGTGTCCGCGTGGTCGGATGTGCATCTGTCAGCCTGGCGTCTCCTGTCTCCGGTGGCCGGCGCCGCCATTACTGTTTTCCAGACCACATGGATTACAATCCAAACTTCCCTCCAAGTGTCTGCATGGGCGCAGCCATCTTGGATTCTGTCAGCTGATCATTCCTACCAATCCGTTGTCAGTATTATTAATTTGCATAATTGCCTAGCCAACGCCTTCCTTGCTGCAGGTATAAATAGGTTGTGCCTGAGCAAGGAAGGTGTCAGTGCTTTGGTTGTCAAACCTAGTTCCAGTTTGTCTCTCTTCTGTGAATGTCTTCCAGGTTCCAGCTCCTGTCTCCAGACTTCTGCTATAGAGACCCGCACCAGCATTCCATCTGCGGTGTAGCCTGACTCTCCGATCCATTCTGGACTCACCTGTTTCCAGCTACAACATCACCTGCTTCCAGCTCAGCTTCCAGCAGTGTACAGCTTCTCTTAAAGGGCCGGTGTCCTTTCTGCAGTTTACCACTCTCCACCGGTATTATTATTTCTCCGCTCTCAAATTCTACATTTCATCTATATTGCATCGCTCTCAAGCTTTATTTATTATTTAACTGGTTCCAGCCAGTATCCACTCCGTGCCAACACCTGTCTGGTTCTAACCAATACCCACAGCAGCATTTTATCTACAGCAGTCCAGCTTTCCCTGGAACACCAGCTGGTACGACCCTGGGCTTTCCTCATTGCTACAGTTGAGCCTGGTAAGGACTTTCCAACTTGCAGATAATAAGAACTGTCTCATACCACCAGAGCTCTGTGGCCCCTGCCACCCTGTAGTACCCAGGAACTGTATTATTATTTCTCTGCTGATTTTTATGTTTCTTTTTACTGCTACTGTGATGCATGGAGTTTGTCATAAATAAATATCATTGACTTTTACTCAAGTTGTCGTGGTCACGCCTTCGGGCGGTTTCTCTTCATGTTACTTACATGTCCAGGGGTCTGATACAACCTCCCAGGTTCCGGTACATCTCAGCCCCTACAACTGAGGCTGCCTTCCGTCAGCTCAGGCCCTCAGTTGTGACAGTAAGCACTGACCAAATGAATCCAGCCAGAGACCAGGATCAAGCGGCCAGGCCGATGCAAGAACTGGCAGCCCGACTTGAACATCAGGAGGCTGCACAGGGCCACATCATCCGCTGTCTCCAGGATCTCTCTACTCGGCTGGATGGGATTCAGACAACTCTCCGTGGATCAGGCGCATCTGGGGCGTCAACCACAGTGACTCCAACTATAACCCCACCCACCTTACCCGTTTCTGCTCCACGTCTTCATCTTCCAACGCCAGCAAAATTTGACGGATCTCCAAGATTCTGCAGGGGATTTCTCAACCAGTGTGAGATTCAGTTTGAGCTACAACCTGGCAATTTTCCCAGTGACCGAACAAAAATTGCCTACATCATCTCTCTTCTCAGTGGCTCAGCCCTTGACTGGGCATCACCGTTATGGGAGAGGTCCGACACCCTGCTATCTTCTTACACTGCATTCGTGTCAACATTCAGGCGCATCTTCGACGAGCCAGGCCGGGTAACTTCAGCTTCGTCTGAGATTCTCCGTTTACGCCAGGGATCACATACTGTAGGACAATGGCCCTCATTCCGAGTTGTTCGCTCGGTATTTTTCATCGCATCGCAGTGAAAATCCGCTTAGTACGCATGCGCAAAGTTCGCACTGCGACTGCGCCAAGTAACTTTACTATGAAGAAAGTATTTTTACTCACGGCTTTTTCTTCGCTCCGGCGATCGTAATGTGATTGACAGGAAATGGGTGTTACTGGGCGGAAACACGGCGTTTCAGGGGCGTGTGGCTGAAAACGCTACCGTTTCCAGGAAAAACGCAGGAGTGGCCGGAGAAACGGTGGGAGTGCCTGGGCGAACGCTGGGTGTGTTTGTGACGTCAGAGTAAGTCTGAAGCTACTCTGAAACTGCTAAGTAGTTAGTAATCGCAATATTGCGCATACATCGGTCGCAATTTTAAGAAGCTAAGATTCACTCCCAGTAGGCGGCGGCTTAGCGTGTGTAACTCTGCTAAATTCGCCTTGCGACCGATCAACTCGGAATGAGGGCCAATATCTTATACAGTTCCAGATCCTGGCATCTGAACTGGCATGGAACGACGAGGCCCTGTATGCTGCATTCTGGCATGGTTTATCCGAGCGTATTAAAGATGAGTTAGCTACCAGAGACTTACCCTCCAAGTTAGATGAGCTAATCTCACTTTGTACAAAAGTTGACTTACGTTTCAGAGAGAGAGCAATTGAGCGTGGAAGATCATCTGCTCCAAAATCTTCTGCTCCTCCTCCTCGCCAACTGTCACCAACTAAAGATGAACCCATGCAAATTGGCTGTTCCCGTTTAACTCCTGCTGAGCGCCGAAGACGTCTCTCTGAGTCTCTCTGTCTGTATTGTGCAGCTCCGTCTCACACTATTAATGCCTGTCCCAAACGTCCGGGAAAACTCCAAATCCTAGCTCGCCAAGGAGAGGGCCGGCTAGGAGTAATGATCTCCTCTCCATCTCCTCAAGATTGTAATCTCCCAGTCTCGCTTCAAGTTGCTCAACGTTATCAGAACGTCATTGCCCTCCTGGATTCCGGAGCAGCTGGGAACTTTATTACCGAAGCCTATGTTAAACGGTGGTCCCTACCCACCGAGAGACTTCCTTCCTCCTTTTCCTTAACTGCCGTGGATGGCAGTAAAATTTTTGATACAGTTATTGCTCTAAGGACTCTACCAGTTTGTCTGAGAGTGGGAGTTCTTCATTCCGAACTTATTTCACTTTTAGTGATTCCAAGAGCTACACATCCTGTGGTCCTGGGCCTTCCATGGCTCCGTCTTCACAATCCTACAATTGATTGGACGACTACGCAAATCCTGGCATGGGGTTCCTCCTGTGCTGAGACATGTTTGTTTAAAGTGTTGCCTGTCTGTTCTTCCTCCCCCAGGTCGTCTGATGTTCCACCTCCTCCATATCAAGATTTCACAGATGTGTTCAGTAAAGCTTCTGCTGATATCCTTCCTCCTCATAGAGAATGGGACTGCCCGATTGATCTCGTTCCAGGGAAGGTTCCACCTCGAGGCCGAACTTATCCGTTGTCTCTGCCCGAGACGCATTCTATGGAGGAATACATTAAAGAGAACCTAGCAAAGGGGTTCATTCGACCTTCTTCTTCTCCAGCCGGCGCAGGCTTCTTTTTTGTAAAAAAGAAGGATGGTGGTCTGCGGCCGTGCATCGACTACAGAGGTTTGAACGACATTACCATCAAGAACCGCTATCCTTTACCCCTGATTACTGAGCTCTTTGACAGAGTTAGCGGTGCTACCATCTTTACAAAGCTGGACTTGAGAGGTGCATACAATCTCATCCGGATCCGTGAGGGTGACGAGTGGAAGACCGCATTTAACACCCGTGACGGACATTATGAGTACCTCGTCATGCCCTTCGGATTGAGCAATGCTCCAGCTGTCTTCCAGCATTTCGTCAATGAGATCTTCAGAGACATTCTATACCGTCATGTCGTGGTTTATCTAGATGATATCCTCATTTTTGCCAACAATTTAGAGGAACATCGTTTTTGGGTAAAGGAGGTTCTGTCCCGTCTCCGTGTCAATCATCTCTATTGCAAATTAGAGAAATGCGTCTTTGAAGTCAAGTCCATTCCGTTTCTAGGGTACATTGTGTCCGGTTCCGGACTAGAGATGGATCCTGAGAAACTACAAGCAATCCAGAATTGGCCGGTACCCTTAACCCTCAAAGGGGTCCAGAGGTTCTTAGGGTTCGCCAATTATTACCGAAAGTTTATACGAGACTTTTCCACCATTGTGGCGCCTATTACTGCTTTCACCAAGAAGGGTGCTAACCCGTCCAAGTGGTCTGAAGAAGCCATGCAAGCTTTTCATCTTTTAAAACAGAGGTTCATCTCTGCGCCTGTCCTGAAACAGCCTGACATCGACTCTCCTTTCATCTTAGAGGTGGATGCCTCCTCCGTTGGAGTAGGAGCGGTGTTATCCCAGAGGGCTAAAGATGGCCATTTACATCCTTGCAGTTTCTTCTCACGGAAGTTCTCCCCAGCGGAGCGCAACTATGCCATTGGCGACCAGGAGTTGCTAGCCATCAAGCTCGCTCTAGAGGAGTGGAGATATCTGTTGGAGGGAGCTTCTCATTCAATCACCATCCTTACAGACCACAAGAACCTTCTATATCTGAAAGGCGCACAATGTCTCAACCCTCGTCAGGCCAGATGGGCACTTTTCTTTTCCAGGTTCGACTTTAAACTCCAGTTCTGTCCGGGCTCTCAGAATCGCAAGGCCGATGCCCTTTCCCGCTCATGGGAGCAAGAAAATGAGTCAGAGTCTTCAGACAAGCATCCTATTATAAATCCGTTGGCATTCTCCACGGTAGGGATGGACTCTACGCCCCCATCAGGGAAAAGTTTTGTGAAGCCGACACTAAGGAAGAAGCTCATGCATTGGGCCCATGCTTCCCGCTTTGCCGGACATACAGGTATCCAAAAAACCCTGGAGTTTATCTCTAGGTCCTATTGGTGGCCAACTCTGAAAAAGGACGTTTTGGAGTTTATTGCATCTTGCCCAAAGTGTGCTCAACATAAAGTATCCCGCCAGTCGCCTGCGGGGCAACTGGTTCCACTATCTGTTCCCCGTCGACCATGGACCCATTTGTCGATGGATTTTATTACAGATTTGCCCATGTGCAACAAGTTTAATACCATCTGGGTGGTAGTTGACCGGTTCACCAAGATGGCACACTTCATTCCTCTCACCGGTCTTCCGTCAGCTTCCAAGTTGGCTCAAGTATTCATACAAGAGATCTTTCGACTCCACGGTCTTCCAGAAGAAATTATCTCAGATCGAGGAGTTCAATTCACAGCCAAATTCTGGCGAAGTTTATGTCAAGTCCTCCAAGTCAAGCTAAAGTTTTCCACGGCTTACCATCCTCAGACCAATGGTCAAACTGAGAGGGTGAATCAGGACTTGGAGTCCTTCCTCCGCATCTATGTGTCCTCCTCTCAAGATGACTGGGTTCAATTACTTCCCTGGGCCGAGTTCTGTCATAACAACCAGTATCATTCTTCATCTTCTTCAACACCATTCTTCACCAACTTTGGATTCCACCCTAAAGTCCCTGAGTTCCAACCGCTTCCAGCAACTTCTGTTCCCGCAGTGGATATCACCTTGCATCAGTTTGCCAATATCTGGAAGAGCGTACGATCAGCTCTGCTCAAGGCATCGTTCAGGTACAAGAAGTTTGCGGATAAGAAGCGTCGAGCAGTTCCTGCTCTCAAGGTGGGTGATCGGGTATGGTTATCCACGAAGAATTTGAGGTTAAGAGTTCCCAGTATGAAGTTTGCACCTCGCTACATCGGTCCTTTTAAAATTGATCAAGTCATCAATCCTGTTGCTTACAGACTCCAGTTGCCTCCCTTCTTAAAGATACCCAGGACATTCCATGTTTCCCTGTTGAAACCGTTAATCTTGAATCGGTTTCATTCCTCACTTCCTCCAACTCCGAAAGTCCAAACTCAACGAGGCGTTGAGTATGAAGTAGCCAAGATCCTGGACTCACGTCACCGTTACGGTCAACTTCAGTATCTTATTGATTGGAAGGGTTATGGCCCTGAGGAACGTTCATGGACCAATGCTTCTGATGTCCATGCTCCTGCCTTGGTCCGGAGATTCCATTCCAAGTTTCCTCAAAAGCCAAAGAAGTGTCCTGGGGCCACTCCTAAAGGGGGGGGTGCTGTCACGATCCGGGTATCTGGACGCCATTTCTTACCTATCAGATGCCTCCTAAGGCTGGCTCAGCGCTCCAGGACCGGATCCCATCTGTTATCCTGATGTGCACATTCCCGCATCCTCTCCTGTCTCTCTGGACGCAGTCACAGTAACGCCTTATACATCTGGCATGGCGTCTCCCGCGGTCTCCGCCGCCGCCCCTGAGCTTCTGCATTCAGAGTGGCGATTACGTCAGCCGCGGCCTCCGCTGTGTCCGCGTGGTCGGATGTGCATCTGTCAGCCTGGCGTCTCCTGTCTCCGGTGGCCGGCGCCGCCATTACTGTTTTCCAGACCACATGGATTACAATCCAAACTTCCCTCCAAGTGTCTGCATGGGCGCAGCCATCT
Source organism: Pseudophryne corroboree (assembly GCF_028390025.1). NCBI lineage: Eukaryota > Metazoa > Chordata > Amphibia > Anura > Myobatrachidae > Pseudophryne > Pseudophryne corroboree. The sequence goes on along the minus strand of NC_086454.1, from coordinate 246,859,484 downwards.
TGGATTCTGTCAGCTGATCATTCCTACCAATCCGTTGTCAGTATTATTAATTTGCATAATTGCCTAGCCAACGCCTTCCTTGCTGCAGGTATAAATAGGTTGTGCCTGAGCAAGGAAGGCGTCAGTGCTTTGGTTGTCAAACCTAGTTCCAGTTTGTCTCTCTTCTGTGAATGTCTTCCAGGTTCCAGCTCCTGTCTCCAGACTTCTGCTATAGAGACCCGCACCAGCATTCCATCTGCGGTGTAGCCTGACTCTCCGATCCATTCTGGACTCACCTGTTTCCAGCTACAACATCACCTGCTTCCAGCTCAGCTTCCAGCAGTGTACAGCTTCTCTTAAAGGGCCGGTGTCCTTTCTGCAGTTTACCACTCTCCACCGGTATTATTATTTCTCCGCTCTCAAATTCTACATTTCATCTATATTGCATCGCTCTCAAGCTTTATTTATTATTTAACTGGTTCCAGCCAGTATCCACTCCGTGCCAACACCTGTCTGGTTCTAACCAATACCCACAGCAGCATTTTATCTACAGCAGTCCAGCTTTCCCTGGAACACCAGCTGGTACGACCCTGGGCTTTCCTCATTGCTACAGTTGAGCCTGGTAAGGACTTTCCAACTTGCAGATAATAAGAACTGTCTCATACCACCAGAGCTCTGTGGCCCCTGCCACCCTGTAGTACCCAGGAACTGTATTATTATTTCTCTGCTGATTTTTATGTTTCTTTTTACTGCTACTGTGATGCATGGAGTTTGTCATAAATAAATATCATTGACTTTTACTCAAGTTGTCGTGGTCACGCCTTCGGGCGGTTTCTCTTCATGTTACTTACATGTCCAGGGGTCTGATACAACCTCCCAGGTTCCGGTACATCTCAGCCCCTACAACTGAGGCTGCCTTCCGTCAGCTCAGGCCCTCAGTTGTGACACTGGGAAGTCGACTTTTTTACCTCAGGTTCCCTCACAGCCTAAGAAAGCACCGTATTATCAAGTACAGTCCTTTCGGCCTCAGAAAGGCAAGCGAGTTAGAGGCGCGTCCTTTCTGCCCAGAGGCAGGGGTAGAGGGAAAAAGCTGCACCATACAGCCAGTTCCCAAGTACAAAAATCCTCCCCTGCTTCCACTAAGTCCACCGCATGACGCTGGGGCTCCACATGTGGAGCCAAGTGCGGTGGGGGCCCGTCTCCGGAACTTCAGCGACCAGTGGGTTCGCTCACAGGTGGATCTCTGGGTTCTACAAGTGGTATCTCAGGGATACAAGCTGGAGTTCGAGACATCTCCCCCTCGCCGTTACCTCAAATCAGCCTTGCCAGCTACTCCCCAGGACAGGGAGGTAGTACTGGCGGCAATTCACAAGCTGTATCTCCAGCAGGTGATAATCAAAGTTCCCCTCCTTCAACAGGGACGGGGTTACTATTCCACAATGTTTGTGGTACCGAAACCAGACGGTTCGGTGAGACCCATTCTAAATTTGAAATCCTTGAACACTTATATAAGGAAGTTCAAGTTCAAAATGGAATCGCTCAGGGCGGTTATTGCAAGCCTGGAAGAGGGGGATTACATGGTATCACTGGACATCAAGGATGCTTACCTACATGTCCCCATTTACCCACCTCACCAGGTGTACCTCCATTTTGTGGTACAGGACTGCCATTATCAATTCCAGACGTTGCCGTTTGGTCTGTCCACGGCACCGAGGGTATTTACCAAAGTAATGGCCAAAATGATGATACTCCTTCGAAAGAAGGGAGTTATAATTATCCCGTACTTGGATGATCTCCTTATAAAGGCGAGGTCCAGGGAGCAGTTGTTGGTCGGAGTAGCACTAGCTCAGGAAGTGCTACAACAGCACGGCTGGATTCTGAATATCCCAAAGTCGCAGCTGGTTCCTACGACGCGTCTGCTGTTCCTGGGTATGATTCTGGACACAGAATAGAAGAAGGTTTTTCTCCCGGAGGAGAAGGCCAAGGAGTTGTCATCTCTGGTCAGAGACCTCCTGAAACCAAAACAGGTGTCGGTGCATCACTGCACGCGAGTCCTGGGAAAGATGGTAGCTTCTTACGAGGCAATTCCATTCGGCAGGTTCCATGCAAGGATCTTTCAGTGGGATCTGTTAGACAAGTGGTCCGGATCGCATCTTCAGATGCATCGGCTGATCACCCTGTCCCCGAGGGCCAGGGTGTCTCTGCTGTGGTGGCTGCAGAGCGCTCATCTTCTCGAGGGCCGCAGATTCGGCAAACAGGACTGGGTCCTGGTGACCACGGATGTAAGCCTCCGAGATTGGGGGACAGTCACTCAGGGAAGAAACTTCCAAGGACAATGGTCGAGTCAGGAGGCTTCCCTACACATAAATATTCTGGAACTAAGGGCCATTTACAATGCCCTAAGTCAGGCAAAACCCCTGCTTCAAAACCAGCCGGTGCTGATTCAGTCAGACAACATCACGGCGGTCGCCCATGTAAACCGACAGGGCGGCACAAGAAGCAGGATGGCGATGGCAGAAGCCACAAGGATTCTCCGATGGGCGGAAAATCACGTGATAGCACTGTCAGCAGTGTTCATTCCGGGAGTGGACAACTGGGAAGCAGACTTCCTCAACAGGCACGACCTCCACCCGGGAGAGTGGGGACTTCATCCAGAAGTCTTCCAGCTGATTGTAAATCGTTGGGAAAGGCCACAGGTGGACATGATGGCGTCCCTCCTCAACAAAAAGCTAAAAAGATATTGCGCCAGGTCAAGGGACCCTCAGGCGATAGCTGTGGATGCTCTAGTGACACCGTGGGTGTACCAGTCGGTTTATGTGTTCCCTCCTTTTCCTCTCATACCAAAAGGTACTGAGGATAATAAGAAAGAGAGGAGTAAGAACTATACTCATCGTTCCGGATTGGCCAAGAAGGACTTGGTACCCGGAACTACAAGAAATGATCTCAGAGGACCCTTGGCCTCTGCCTCTCAGACAGGACCTGCTACAGCAGGGGCCCTGTCTGTTTCAAGACTTACCGCGGCTGCGTTTGACGTCATGGCGGTTGAATGCCGGATCCTGATGGAAAAGGGCATTCCGGATGAAGTCATTCCTACGCTGATAAAAGCTAGGAAGGATGTGACAGCAAAACATTATCACCGCATATGGCGAAAATATGTTGCTTGGTGTGAGGCTATGAAGGCCCCAACAGAAGAATTTCAGCTGGGTCGATTTCTGCACTTCCTACAGTCAGGAGTGACTATGGGCCTAAAATTGGGATCCATTAAAGTCCAGATTTCGGCCCTGTCTATTTTCTTTCAAAAAGAACTGGCTTCACTGCCTGAAGTTCAGACGTTTGTTAAGGGAGTGCTGCATATTCAGCCCCCTTTTGTGCCTCCAGTGGCACCTTGGGATCTCAACGTTGTGTTGGATTTCCTAAAATCACATTGGTTTGAGCCACTTCAGACCGTGGAGTTGAAATATCTCACGTGGAAAGTGGTCATGCTTTTGGCCTTGGCTTCGGCTAGGCGTGTGTCAGAATTGGCGGCTTTGTCCTGTAAAAGCCCCTATCTGATCTTCCATATGGACAGGGCAGAATTAAGGACTCGTCCCCAATTTCTCCCTAAGGTGGTATCAGCGTTTCATTTGAACCAACCTATTGTGGTGCCTGCGGCTACTCGGGACTTGGAGGCTTCCAAGTTGCTGGATGTAGTCCGGGCCCTGAAAATCTATGTTTCCAGGACGGCTAGAGTCAGAAAAACTGACTCGCTGTTTATCCTGCATGCACCCAACAAGCTGGGTGCTCCTGCTTCTAAGCAGACCATTGCTCGCTGTATCTGTAGCACGATTCAGCTTGCACATTCTGCGGCTGGACTGCCGCATCCTAAATCAGTCAAAGCCCATTCCACGAGGAAGGTGGGCTCTTCTTGGGCGGCTGCCAGAGGGGTCTTGGCTTTACAACTTTGCCGAGCTGCTACCTGGTCGGGATCAAACACGTTTGCAAAATTCTACAAGTTTGATACCTTGGCTGAGGAGGACCTTGAGTTTGCTCATTCGGTGCTGCAGAGTCATCCGCACTCTCCCGCCCGTTTGGGAGCTTTGGTATAATCCCCATGGTCCTTACGGAGTACCCAGCATCCACTAGGACGTCAGAGAAAATAAGATTTTACTCACCGGTAAATCTATTTCTCGTAGTCCGTAGTGGATGCTGGGAGCCCGTCCCAAGTGCGGAATTCTGCAATACTTGTATATAGTTATTGCTTAACTATAGGGTTTTTTGTTCTGAGCCATCAGTTTAATGAGGCTCAGTTGTTGTTCATACTGTTAACTGGGTATAGTTATCACGAGTTGTACGGTGTGATTGGTGTGGCTGGTATGAGTCTTACCCTGGATTCCAAATCCTTTCCTTGTAATGTCAGCTCTTCCGGGCACAGTTTCCCTAACTGAGGTCTGGAGGAGGGGCATAGAGGGAGGAGCCAGTGCACACCAGATGTAGTACCTAATCTTTTCTTTAAAGAAGTGCCCAGTCTCCATGGAGCCCGTCTATTCCCCATGGTCCTTACGGAGTACCCAGCATCCACTACGGACTACGAGAAATAGATTTACCGGTGAGTAAAATCTTATTTTTTAGGGATAATGCCGTTTTCATGGTAATAGTTTTGTTCTGTACAGCAATATCCAGAAGTATGTCTTGCTCATGTTTGTAAGTGTATGTAGGATTATGGTCTAGATTAAAATAGCCTTCTTTAACTTTTTTTGGACTTTGACAGTATGCCTCCTCCTATGTACGTGGGACAACATAGGTAAGCAGCATAAAGAGTTGGAGCACTTATCATAATAATTAAGGTCTCTTAACTACACGGAAGCAGCTGTCGGACTGTGACTGCTATAGGAGAATGACTGGTATTCAGATTTGTACCTGACACTATGCTAAGGTACTACCACTCTTACTCAGTGCCGTCTTAATAGCATTGTAGGCCCTGGACAAATCAATACAACGCGGCCCAACACACCCACTCACAGAAATACTGTACACTTTTTAAAAAAAAATCATAACTTACTACTTCTGCAGTGCCGCGCTGTCTCTTCACATGTTTCTGTATAGTGAATGGCTGTCGGCACTCTGGTGAATAGCTCCAGTATTCCACCAAATAGCATGCTGACAGCCACTCACTATCTGGCCGCAGGCTCGGAGGCAGGTAAAGAATGCTGCCTGTCTTTTCTGATTGTGTGTAAATTCACAATCAAAGCAGCTGGGTAGCATAATCCTATACCTACCTCATAAGAAGCTGCGGAGGCACCAGCTCGCCACTGCTCAAAATCGTGAGCCCTAGAATCGTGGGCCCCTAGACATCTGCCCAGTGAGCCCATTTGTTAAGATGGCCCTGCTCTTGCTGCTTACCTATGTTGTCCAGTCTCCTGTATGAGGAGAATGGTAAGGCAGGGCGCAGACTGAGGAGGGCTAAACTTTTAACGCTAAACAGCCAGTGACAGAGAAAACCCCTGCAGAGGATTGGGATTTTCCCAGGGCTCCTTGTAAATTGCTGCAGCGGGACATTCTATATTGCTGTGGTAAATTGCAATAAAAAAAATAGCTAATTACCACAGCTTCATGTAAAATAGACCATATTGCCTGATTCCACTAGTTAAACACCTGTAAAGAAGAAAGAGAATCTCTATAGCGTATGAAAGATTAATTGACTAACATTTCTTTAAAACATAAAAACTCATATCAGATAACTCAGGAGCAAAGCTTGCACACTTTCACCGGGACATCTAGCTGTTCTGTGCTGAAAGGTACCCAAAATAATAATAAAAAATGCTTGCCCGGGGCTCTTTGCATCTTGGCATATATAACTGCATTTAATAGCTATATAAAACTACAAAAAGTACAATATTGATACAAACAGAGATTTTTAATACAAAGATTTAGTGGTACATTTGGGGTTCTCGCTTATGAGAAATGCAAGTTTTAGTAATACTAGTAAACTGTAATGCATCATTTATCAATCAATTACGTCCAACCTTAATAGGAATAAAGGTATATTTATGAACAAAGGATGAGGTTGAAAAGGCGACCACTGGTGTCCATCAGATGCAGAGGATAGGCAGTTGCAATAGAAATTAAAAAATTTATTTATACTGTGGTGTACTAAAACAAAGATGGAGTAAAAAAGTGGAACTTTATACAGTAAAAATATTATAATAAGCACAGGGGGGTAAATAAAAATGCTTAAAAAATTACAATTGACATAAAAATTGGTACATGGGACATTAAAACACATAGGATTAAAAGAGTCAAAAAAGGAGATATAAAATGCAAAAAATTGAAAAAAGGGAGTAAGATAGCTTAACTTAACAGTTGAGGTATAGATCAAAGCAGCACCCAACGCGTTTCGTCCTGTCTGGACTTCATCAAGGGGTAGTTAAGGACTGGAGACAGGTCATCTATAAATACTAATCCTATGGAGGAAGTGGTGCTTACATCACTTCCTGTGGTTAATTGATTATAGTGATAAAGAGCAGCAAAAGGGAGTCAAACTGTCACAGAGAAATGTGCTTATTTAAAAATGTATGTCAGGTGTTGAGGAAATGGTATTAGTATACAGTATAACACGTTTAAAATCTTAAAATAGCACAGAGCCGCGGACTTCCTGTCCGGGTCCCGTGTGACCTCATATCCGCCCCACATCCGGCGTCCTGTTACGCAAACTGCGCATGCGCCGGCTCCGTATGCCGGGAGACTTCCGCGCCTCTGCTGGGGGATCCTTAATGCGGCGGACGAGTTCCTGTGTGCGTAGGGGAACAAGGTCCTCCCGGAGGCCATGTCCTTATCATAGCTGTTCCTCAATGTCCTATTAGTTGCGGCGGCCATGTTTTTGGAGTCCGATACACATATAGAGATTCTCAAAGTCCAATTTCTCGTCTGGAATAATGTCCTCAAGCCAGCACTTCGTGCTTCTCCATATGCAGTCATATATAAAAGAAAAAAATGGGTCAGGGGTTTGTAGTGGCACAGTTTTAATGTGAACCACAAAACACAGTGAATATAAAATCTATACAATAAGTATATAGCAAAAACAGGTGTGCTGCATACCTGTATTTAATGATATTACTATTAATGACAAGGTGGAGAACTTATATGGAAGTGGCACAGTTGCCATAGCCGAATTTAGTAAAATATACATACGCTTTAAATAGTGTCACTTTTGTGTGAAAACATAGTTATACGAAAAAGAAGAAGAAATAGTAGTAAGGGCATTAGAATTTAGAACACAGTGATTTAAAAAATAATAATGATGTAAAGTCCTTTGTGGGAGTGGGAGAACCCCAAAGGAACTAAATTGGACAGATGAAGAGACGGTCTTATATCAAAGGGTTAAGTAGTACTGGAGCAGGTGGCGAAATGTATATACATATAATTAGTAGAGCATTCCTGCAAAAATTTCTCCCGGCCTCTCCAAAGTTACAACACCCGGTCTTCTAAGGAGGTCTCCCATCCTTATACTAGCCGGGCCCAGCCTTGCTTAGCTTCCAAGATCAGACGGTATTGGGCGTCCCCAGGGTGGTATGGTTGTAATGATAGTGTGGGAGCAATATGCCTGCGCTCCAAATTATCCATATATACAGAAATCAGGCCTACTTGCTAAGGTCCGAAAAGCGTATACAAGTTGCCAAAACCGTATTGGAAACAGTATACTACTGAAAACAAATGTTTCCAGGTGAGAATCAACCTATCAAGAATGAAATGCATATTCAAGTAGGAGGAAAAGGCAATAAGGGATATTAAAAGTGGGGCATTTGATGTCAGTTGCTTTTAAAACCTCTGTTCTATCCTTTTGAAAAATTACAGCACCTGATCTCCCCTGGGGGTCTCCCAGCCAGGTACTGGTCAGGCCCAGACACTGCTTCGCTTCCAAGATCGGCCGGAGTTGGGCATGTCCAGTGTGGTATGGCTGTAAAATTATTCAGGAGACAGGGATCTTGTGGCACGTCCGAGGTGAAAGGTATAGGGGGAGAAAGAAGGGGGAAGGGGCTAGTATCCAAAAAGAGCTTACATCACAGGAAGGGTGCAATTTCATATCCTTCATTGAAGCCATCTGGGTGCAGGGTGTTCAATTCGTAGATCCAGAACATCTCTCTTCTAGACAGTAGTTTTGATGTATCACCTCCTCTTTCTCCCAGGGATACCATTTCAATGCCTTTGTAGGTTAGTGCCTCTGGGTCGGAATTGTGGTGTTGGTGAAAGTGTCTTGATACAGCGTGCGTTAGGACTTTATTCCTAACGTTCCTGATGTGTTCTTGGATGCGGAGTTTCAGTGCCCTCTTAGTTTTTCCAATGTACTTCATTTTGCAAGGGCATTCCAGAAGGTAGATCACTGATGTTGTATTGCAGTTAATAAATTGTTTAATCCGATACTCTTTGTTGGTGTTGGTATTGAGAAAAGTTTTCCTGTTTTGGTGAAGATATCTACAAATGTTGCATCTGCCACATTTAAAACTGCCCACACACTTCGGCATGGTGTTTCTTGCTTCAGGGTTTCTTAGCATGCTGGGTGCCACAAGGTCCTTCAGGCTTTGAGATTTCCTAAAGACCAATCTAGGTTCTTTTGTGAGGTGGTCCTTCAAAATAGGATCCATCTGTAAGATGTGCCAATGTTTCTTGAGTGTTTGTTTGATAAGATTCTCGTGTCTACTGTATGTGGTGATGAACTTCACTGTATCTTCTTTGTTCTCCTTGGACTTATATTTGAGGAGGTCTCTCCTATTCAGGTTCTTTGTTCTGGCAGTAGCTCCTTCCAGAAGTCGAGTGGGATACCCCTTCTCCCTGAACCTTTCCCGGTACACCTCGAGTTGTTTGTCTCTGTCTTCACTGGCTCCACAGTTTCGTGCTATTCTGTTGAATTGAGAGAACGGGATGTTGTCCTTCCACTGTTGTTGGTGGTTGCTTTTATAATGCACATAGCTGTTCATGTCAACATTCTTGATGAAGTTGCTTGTAATGATGTCTCTACCTGAGTGTGTTAAGACAAGGTCCAGGAATTCGATTCTTTCAGTGTCATCCGTGGCCGTGAAGCTGAGATTCATATCATTCTCCGAAATGTGAGTTAAAAATCTTTTAAAAATCGGCTGGTCTCCTTCCCATACGATTAAAATGTCATCAATATACCGTTTATAAAAAATGATGTTGTGCTGATATGGGTTGTTTGTAAAAACATATTTGTTCTCCCACTGTCCCATAAAAAGGTTGGCAAAGCTGGGTGCAAAAATGGTGCCCATAGCTGTGCCGCAGATCTGGAGATAAAATCCATCTAGAAACTTAAAATAATTGTGTTTCAGTATAAAGTGCATGAGTTCGCATATAAAAATCCTGTGTTCCTCCGTGATGAGATGGTCTTTGCTGAGAAATTCATTACACGCCTCGATCCCCTTTTCGTGTTCTATACAGGTGTATAGAATAAAGGTATAACAATGAAATGTAATATGATAATCACACCAGTGTTATAAATCAATAAGCTGATTTTTGTAATCCAGAAATGGCAGAAATATACACAGGTGGCCACGAGCCCTGATCTTCCAAGTACAAATTTATTTTGGCACTAAAAATGCCTAATTTCCAAGAATAATGACCCTTAATGTGTATTGAAATGAATGATAAGTGATAAAAGACACTAAAAATAAAACAAATACAGTAGTTTAATTTGGAGACTATTGTTCTTGGATGGTATCGGGAACCCTCACTTGGGATGCCGGCAGTCATTATACCGACAGTGACATCCCTATGCCCAGGGTCCCGACATGTACAAGGTGAGTATACTATCTCTAATCCCCAAACCCTGTAACCCACCATTTCTGTAACCTGACCCTCCCAGATAACCCCCCCACCACCACCCCTCCCGCAGCCCAACTCTGATCCTCCCTGGTGGTGCCTAACCCTAACCACCCATTTCCGCAGCCAAAACCTAACCCTCCCCACCCCGGAGTCCAACCTTGCTCGAGGGTGCCTAACCCTAGGTTGCCCTTCCTGCCTAACCCCCTCCCTTCCCCACAGCCTGACCCTAACCCTCCCCCCTGCAGCCTAACCCTCCCCGCCCCCGCGGCTTAGCTCACCGCCGGTTCGGCAAATCGTTGTTCAGGATCCCGATGCCAGGATAATGATCAATGCCGGGGTCCCAGCGCCAGCATTCCGAGTAGTGTCGGGATTCCAGTGACAGTATTTAGACTACTGTGATCCCAACCTCAAGGATCCTGACCTGATCCCATTGTTAAGGGGGTACAGACGAGATTGCTTAGGAGGTAAGCACACATCGCTCCGTGTGTAGGTTGCGTGGCCCTGGGCGTCGCCATCGCCGGCTCTAGATTTGGCATGTAAGCATTCCAAATCTAGTCAGGTTGCTCACTTCACCGCTGTGCTGAGCGGGGGGAGAGATGTATGTGTGCTGAGCAAGCTGTGCTATATCACTCAGCACACATCTCGTACGTGTGGACCTCCCTTTACAGTATGTCATGCCTAATACTTGTATATGTAAACAAATAACGATTGGTTAACTGTATTTAGATGGTGTCAGAGATAATATTTTATTCTTATGCTTTGCTTGTTGCACAATAAGGGGTCATGTTGAGTTAGAAATAAAGTGCATTTCACTTCATAAAATAACATTTTTACAAAGTACCACATCCGTTTATGGTCGTATGAACACTCAGTTGCATCCTACACTAAGACCACTTGTAGCTGCGTACAACGAAGTGTATAAGGGAAAGTGTAAATGCGGGCAGCTTGCAATATGGGCATGCTTGGCACATATTTGTCCTATTAAGACTAGGACACAGGTGCAGGTAAATCTGCAGGTGCCTAACCCTGGGTGTAAGTTATGTAATAATGATTGGCTGCCATGTCTGAAAAGGCACATATACTATCCATGAGCAGCTGGGCGCATCTTAGGGCTCAGAAAATGCATTTTTAATTTGGACTGAATGAAACATATGATTTAAGGGCAAATTGCGTCCAACTCAACATGACCCCCAAGTGAGTGGTCTGCGCAATAAAGGGGAGATGCACTAAGCAATGAAAAGAGCGGAGTAGCAAGCCAACGGAGAAGTTGCCCAATCAGCTGCTCTGTATAATGTTATAGTATGCAAATTATAAATGTTACTTCAGTTCTAATTGGTTGCCTTGGGCAACTTCTCCACTCCTTTCACTGCTTAGTATATGTCATTTTTACCTGACGTCTCTAGTTCTTGTGATCGGAACCGTGGGTTTCCTATGCAAATGTCGTCTGAGTACTGGAATTTTGGCATTTGTTGGTAAATCCATTTGGCCTGATCTGTTTGGCCTATGCATTGCATATGCAGTGATCATCATTAATTATTAACGGAAATAGGCTATCAGAGGTAATTACACTAATGTATGAGAATAAGAAGTTCAATTTTATATGCTCAATGCAACTTTAAAATATTTTTAAGTGTTACAATTAAATAAAATTCAAACAAAGGCTAAGGCGTGCTTCTCATATCTGAGCTTACATTTACCATCATGGAACACTTTCACAATGAGCAGTGTGCCACACGCGGGCTCAGCCTATACCTTGGGTACATACAATAGAGAGAACAAGAGGAAGATCAATAGTTTTGTCTTAGCTTCCTAACCTTTGGTTAGGAATTAAGGTTTGTGGGGGCACCAGGGAAACTAACTTGTGGGGAGTCCCAGAACAGTAATTTTCTCAATATGATAATACGGAAATACTTTTAGCATCACAAATGTGTTGAACACAATGTAGTGCCCCCAGTTCACTTTATGCCACACTGAAACCACCAGTTCACATTATGCTACAGTGCCCCCCCCCCCCGCTGGTGATGTAGCTGTTTTTGGGGGGCACTACTGCCCTTTTGTTAATCCGGCTCTGTCTGTGAATGATAATTATGTTATACAGGTTGAGTATCCCATATCCAAATATTCCGAAATACGGAATATTCCGAAATACGGACTTTTTTGAGTGAGAGTGATATAGTGAAACCTTTGTTTTTTGATGGCTCAATGTACACAAACATTGTTTAATACACAAAGTTATTAAAAATATTGTATTAAATGACCTTCAGACTGTGTGTATAAGGTGTATATGAAACATAAATGAATTGTGTGAATGTAGACACACTTTGTTTAATGCACAAAGTTATAAAAAATATTGGCTAAAATTACCTTCAGGCTGTGTGTATAAGGTGTATATGTAACATAAATGCATTCTGTGCTTAGATTGAGGTCCCATCACCATGATATCTCATTATGGTATGCAATTTTTCCAAAATACGGAAAAATCCGATATCCAAAATACCTCTGGTCCCAAGCATTTTGGATAAGGGATACTCAACCTGTATGAAATTAAATTCTAGGTCTTTAAATAACTTATGTTGTCTTTAATATAATATGCTGCGAGAAAAATATAATATATTGCACAATAACACTTATTAAAACCTTTAGAAACTAGAACGTTACGCCTCTGTAGTAATGTGTTAAGAAGCCCTTATTTCCTTAGATATTACAAAATTTACTGCAAAAATTGACATACAGTAGTTTTCATGTTGGACAACATATCCGCACCAGTGGAAGCTGCCAGTTTGTTTTGTTAAGGATAAAACAAACTACCAATACATAAACAACACTACAGCACTGCCACCTAGTGGTCAGGTTCTCATGGTAAATTATAAAATCGTGTAAAACACAGTCACAATGTATTTCCTTTTGACCTAATTAAGGGGCCTATTTATCAACGACTCATTGTGAATGATAAAACTAGTTGCATAAGATAAATGGTGCTCTAGCCAATCAGTTCCTAACTGTCATGTGTTTGAAAAATGACGGAAACTGATTGGCTGGAGCACCATTTACCATATGCAAGAGTTTTACCATACACAATGAGATTAATCACTTGTTGATAAATGTCCCCCTTAATCTTGAAAGTGCTTTTGTTATATTCAGCAAAATGAGACAAAAAAACACATTCTAAAAGTAACTTAAGTAAGCAGTTTTTAGGATAAAGCCTTTTTATTTGAGATATTACAGACAATACAATTTAAAGAAAGTTATGACACTGCATTTCTGCATTGCGATATATCCCTTTTGTTACTTATGTTATTATGTCACAAATAGTTTTGTCACAGCAATGGCATTATACGCTCTAAATCAATTTTGGACAAGTCCCTTGGGCCAGGTTACATCAGTTCCTAAAACACTGGTTGGTACCTGGCATTCTATAGATCTTATATGTACATTGATCACACGAAAGGCATTTGGGGCACACATTTTCCACAATGCTGTAAGACTTCATTGGTTCCTATGTTTGACTGTCGCTCATAATTTTGTCCATTCATTTTCTAAATAAATTGTACTCTAAACAGCTATAAAATGACATCTATACAGTATGTGTATATATATATATACACACTGCTCAAAAAAATAAAGGGGACACTTAAACAACACAATGTAACTCCAAGTCAATCACACCTCTGTGAAATCAAACTGTCCACTTAGGAAGCAACACTGATTGACAATCAATTTCACATGCTGTTGTGCAAATGGAATAGACAACAGGTGGGAATTATAGGCAATTAGCAAGGAGTTGTTCTGCAGGTGGTGACCACAGACCACTTCTCAGCTCCTATGCTTTCTGGCTGATGTTTTGGTCACTTTTGAAAGCTGGCAGTGCTTTCACTCTAGTGGTAGCATGAGACGGAGTCTACAACCCACACAAGTGGCTCAGGTAGTGCAGCTCATCCAGGATGGCACATCAATGCGAGCTCTGGCAAGAAGGTTTGCTGTGTCTGTCAGCGTAGTGTCCAGAGCATGGAGGCGCTACCAGGAGACAGGCCATCAGGAGACGTGCAGGAGGCTGTAGGAGGGCAAGAACCCAGCAGCAGGACCGCTACCTCCACCTTTGTGCAAGGAGGAGCACTGCCAGAGCCCTGCAAAATGACCTCCAGCAAGCCACAAATGTGCATGTGTCTACTCAAACGATCAGAAACAGACTCCATGAGGGTAGTATGAGGGCCCGACGTCCACAGGTGGGAGTTTTGCTTACAGCCCAACACCGTGCAGAACGTTTGGCATTTGCCAGAGAACACCAAGATTGGCAAATTCGCCACTGGCGCCCTGTGCTCTTCACAGATGAAAGCAGGTTCTCACTGAGCACATGTGACAGACTTGACAGAGTCTGGAGACGCCAAGGAGAACGTTCTGCCTGCAACATTCTCCAGCATGACCGGTTTGGCAGTAGGTCAGTAATGGTGTGGGGTGGCATTTCTTTGGGGGGCCGCACAGCCCTCCATGTGCTCGCCAGAGGTAGCCTGACTGCCATTAGGTACCGAGATGAGATCCTCAAACCCCTTGTGAGACCATATGCTGGTGCGGTTGGCCCTGGGTTCCTCCTAATGCAAGACAATGCTAGACCTCATGTGGCTAGAGTGTGTCAGCAGTTCCTGCAAGACGAAGGCATTGATGCTATGGACTGGCCCGCCCGTTCCCCAGACCTGAATCCAATTGAGCACCACTGAGCCTCATTTTGACTTGTTTTAAGGACATTACATCAAAGTTGGATCAGCCTGTAGTGTGTTTTTCCACTTTAATTTTGAGTGTGACTCCAAATCCAGACCTCCATGGGTTAATAAATTTGATTTCCATTGATAATGTTTGTGTGATTTTGTTGTCAGCACATTCAACTATGTAAAGAACAAAGTATTTAATAAGAATATTTCATTCATTCAGATCTAGGATGTGTTATTTTAGTGTTCCCTTTATTTTTTTGAGCAGTATATATATATATATATATAGATATATAGATATATATAGATATATAGATATATATATGCGAAATTCTCCTACTTCCCGATATGTTAGGAAGATGACATTTAACATAGGCAATCTTCAGGTGAGAAATAGGAAAGCTACATAATTAGAATTTTAATAAACCTCCCCTAAGGGGATGAACAGGGGGTTGACATAATGACGTCATTACCAATGCGTGGCTTGCGTTGCGTGAACGATAACGGCCAAATGGACAATCGGATCAAAATTTGGATTGCACCTCCAGTGTGTAGAATTTAATAAACTGCAAAAATATTTCTGTTACTTTTTACCGTATCTGCTACGGGTGCTCCTCGGGTAACGCCAAGTACCATGGATTAATATTTACTCACATTAAGACATCTCATGTTTACATATCTATAAATTTAACAAATTTGTAACACTCATTTATATTTTCAACCGAGAAAATCAGAAACTCCCGTGCGAGGAACAGGTAGAACAGCTAGTATCACATATGTCAGCGTCCGGGGTCTTACCGGTACGCTGGGGCTGCGGGGCTGGCTTCACGGGTGGCGGGGGAGGAGGAGGGCTGCTGCGCCGGGTCAAGAGGGGGTAGCAATAGCGGCGGCGAGGGGGTCCGCTCGTGGCGGCAGGACGCCGCTGCAGCGGTTCTCCCTTGCTGAACCGTTGCCTAGGGGACCAGGGGCAGTGAGCTGTAAGGCTATGTAAAAGAGGAAAAGTATTGGGAACCGCACAAGTCCTCAATCTGATAAATAGTAACCTCTGAAAAACTGAATTATCCCTGAATTGCTTCTAGATATAGCAACTAGGGGTATGTGGATAATCAATCCTAATACCAATAATTGTTGCTTTCAGTGGTGCTCCAACACTTCTTTGTTTTGGTTTTTTCTAGGCTATGTAAAAGGTCTGCATTACTGGGCGCCGCCATGTTGGAGACCAAGTTTCTGGCATAGTTCTTGTTTACTGTTTCCTCCAGCCAATCCAGGGAAACTTTTCCCTATAAAAGGGGGCTGGTTTAGGACAGGGACACCAGTGCTTCAAGTTACAACCCTGTTGTAGGTGCTTTAGCCTGTGCTCCCAGGATTCCTGCCGTATTCTGGTTACTTCTAACCCTGCTTAGCCGGTTCTCAGTTGCTGCTGCAGCCCTGCCGTTCCTAACCTGCTGCTGCCTGTGGAGACGCTCCTGGAAAACCCGGTCCAGTAAGACCCTCTGGGCACGGTCGACGCCGGGTCTCCTGCATCGTCTTTCGAGCCACAGTCCGCAGATCCTTGTCTCCAGCCACGTCCTTGAACTACCTTCCACAGTCCTCAGCTCATTATCTACAGTTTCGTCTTTCAAATCACTGTCCAAGGTTCTTTGTCTTCAGCCACGTCTTTAACCATCATTCACAGCTCTGCAGTTCATCATTTACAACTTCGTCTTTCAAGCCACAACCTGCAGTTCTTTGTCTACAACTACGTTTTTAAGTCATCGTTCACCAGCCACAGTTCTCTACCTCAACCCACGTCCTTCATTACCCCTTGTCCCATGAGAAGGAACTATATCCAACCCCCTCGTCTTGTTCATCCCCAGACTACTCCCTCCTTGGGCGAGTCTCAGCTGCCGGATCCTCAAACCTTGCTAGACGTGACAACATACATTCCATTTAGAAAGTAATTTGGGAATTAAGAACTAATGCATGCTGCCAATGGATTTTTCTCTGACGTCCTAGTGGATGCTGGGAACTCCGTAAGGACCATGGGGAATAGCGGCTCCGCAGGAGACTGGGCACAACTAAAAGAAAGCTTTTAGACTACCTGGTGTGCACTGGCTCCTCCCACTATGACCCTCCTCCAAGCCTCAGTTAGATTTCTGTGCCCGGCCGAGCTGGATGCACACTAGGGGCTCTCCTGAGCTCCTGGAAAGAAAGTTTATTTTAGGTTTTTTATTTTACAGTGAGACCTGCTGGCAACAGGCTCAATGCATCGAGGGACTAAGGGGAGAAGAAGCGAACCTACCTGCTTGCAGCTAGCTTGGGCTTCTTAGGCTACTGGACACCATTAGCTCCAGAGGGATCGACCGCATGGAACTGGCCTTGGTGTTCGTTCCCGGAGCCGCGCCGCCGTCCCCCTTACAGAGCCAGAAGCAAGAAGAGGTCCGGAAAATCGGCGGCAGAAGACATCAGTCTTCACCAAGGTAGCGCACAGCACTGCAGCTGTGCGTCATTGCTCCTCATACACACCTCACACTCCGGTCACTGAGGGTGCAGGGCGCTGTGGGGGGGCGCCCTGAGCAGCAATAAAAACACCTTGGCTGGCAAATATATCACAATATATAGCCCCAGAGGCTATATATGTGATAAATACCCCTGCCAGAATCCATAAAAAAGCGGGAGAAAAGTCCACGAAAAAGGGGCGGAGCTATCTCCCTCAGCACACTGGCGCCATTTTCTCTTCACAGTGCAGCTGGAAGACAGCTCCCCAGGCTCTCCCCTGTAGTTTGCAGGCTCAAAGGGTTAAAAAGAGAGGGGGGGCACTAAATTTAGGTGCAATATTGTATATACAAGCAGCTATTGGGAAAAATTCACTCAATATAGTGTTAATCCCTAAATTATATAGCGCTCTGGTGTGTGCTGGCATACTCTCTCTCTGTCTCCCCAAAGGGCTGTGTGGGGTCCTGTCCTCAGTCAGAGCATTCCCTGTGTGTGTGCGGTGTGTCGGTACGGCTGTGTCGACACGTTTGATGAGGAGGCTTATGTGGTGGCAGAGCAGATGCCGATAAATGTGATGTCGCCCCCTGTGGGGCCGACACCAGAGTGGATGGATAGGTGGAAGGTATAAACCGACAGTGTCAACTCCTTACATAAAAGGCTGGATGACGTAACAGCTGTGGGACAGCCGGCTTCTCAGCCGCGCCTGCCCAGGCGTCTCAAAGGCCATCAGGGGCTCAAAAACGCCCGCTCCCTCAGATGGCAGACACAGATGTCGACACGGAGTCTGACTCCAGTGTCGACGAGGTTGAGACATATACACAATCCACTAGGAACATCCGTTACATGATCCCGGCAATAAAAAATGTGTTACACATTTCTGACATTAACCCAAGTACCACTAAAAAAGGGTTTTATGTGTGGGGAGAAAAAGCAGGCAGTGTTTTGTTCCCCCATCAAATGAGTGAATGAAGTGTGAAAAAGCGATAAGAAACTGGTAATTTCTAAAAAGTTACTGATGGCGTACCCTTTCCCACCAGAGGATAAGTTACGCTGGGAGATATCCCCTAGGGTGGATAAGGCGCTCACACGTTTGTCAAAAAAGGTGGCACTGCCGTCTTAGGATACGGCCACTTTGAAGGTACCTGCTGATAAAAAGCAGGAGGCTATCCTGAAGTCTGTATTTACACACTCAGGTACTAGACTGAGACCTGCAGATAGTGCTGCTGCAGCGTGGTCTGTGACCCTGTCAAACAGGGATACTATTTTGCGAACATAAGAGCATATTAAAGACGTCGTCTTATATATGAGGGATGCACAGAGGGATATTTTGCCGGCTGGCATCCAGAATTAATGCAATGTCCATTCTGTCAGGAGGGGATTAGAGACCCGACACTGGACAGGTGATGCTGACTTTAAAAGGCACATAGAGCCTTATAAGGGTGAGGAATTGTTTGGGGATGGTCTCTGGGACCTCGTATCCACAGCAACAGCTGGGAAGAAAATTTTTTACCTCAGGTTTCCTCACAGCATAAGAAAGCACTGTATTATCAGGTACAGTCCTTTCGGCTTCAGAAAAGCAAGCGGGTCAAAGGCGCTTCCTTTCTACACAGAGACGAGGGAAGAGGGAAAAAGCTGCACCAGTCAGCCAGTTCCCAGAATCAAAATTCTTCCCCCGCTTCCTCTGAGTCCACCGCATGACACGGGGGCTCCACAGGCGTAGCCAGTTACGGTGGGGGACCGCCTCAAAAATTTCAGCGATCAGTGGGCTCGCTCACAGGTGGATCCCTGGATCCTTCAAGTAGTATCTCAGGGGTACAAGCTGGAATTCGAGGCGTCTCCCCCCCGCCGTTTCCTCAAATGCCTTGCCGACAACTCCCTCAGGCAGGGAGGCTGTGCTAGAGGCAATTCACAAGCTGTATTCCCAGCAGGTGATAGTCAAGGTGCCCCTACTTCAACAAGAACGGGGTTACTATTCCACACTGTTTGTGGTACCGAAACCGGACGGTTCGGTGAGACCCATGTTAAATTTGAAATCCTTGAACACATACATAAAAAAATTCAAGTTCAAGATGGAATCGCTCAGGGCGGTTATTGCAAGCCTGGAGGAGGGGGATTACATGGTATCCCTGGACATCAAGGATGCTTACCTACATGTCCCCATTTACCATCCTCACCAGGAGTACCTCAGATTTGTGGTACAGGATTGCCATTACCAATTCCAAACACTGCCGTTTGGACTGTCCACGGCACCGAGGGTCTTTACCAAGGTAATGGCAGAAATGATGATACTCCTTCGAAAAAAGGGAGTTTTAATTATCCCGTACTTGGACGATCTCCTTATAAAGGCGAGGTCCAAGGAGCAGTTGTTAGTCGGAGTAGCACTATCTCGGGAAGTGCTACAACAGCACGGATGGATTCTATACATTCCAAAGTCACAGCTGGTTCCTACCACACGCCTACTGTTCCTGGGGATGGTTCTGGACACAGAACAGAAAAAAGTTTTTCTCCCGCAGGAGAAAGCCAAGGAGCTGTCATCTCTAGTCAGAGACCTCCTGAAACCAAAACAGGTATCGGTGCATCACTGCACACGAGTCCTGGGAAAAATGATAGCTTCTTACGAAGCAGAATTCCATTCGGCAGGTTCCATGCAAGAACCTTTCAGTGGGACCTCTTGGACAAGTGGTCGGGATCGCATCTTCAGATGCATCGGCTGATAACCCTGTCTCCAAGGACCAGGGTATCTCTACTGTGGTGGCTGCAGAGTGCTCATCTTCAAGAGGGCCGCAGATTCGGCATACAGGACTGGATCCTGGTAACCACGGATGCCAGCCTTCGAGGCTGGGGGGCAGTCACACAGGGAAGAAATTTTCAAGGACTTTGGTCAAGTCAGGAGTCGTCCCTACACATAAATATTCTGGAACTGAGGGCCATTTACAATGCCCTAAGTCTGGCAAGGCCTCTGCTTCAAAACCAGCCGGTACTGATCCAATCAGACAACATCACGGCAGTCGCCCATGTAAACCGACAGGGCGGCACAAGAAGCAGGATGGCGATGGCAGAAGCCACAAGGATTCTCCGATGGGCGGAAAATCACGTCTTAGCACTGTCAGCAGTGTTCATTCCGGGAGTGGTCAACTGGGAAGCAGACTTCCTCAGCAGACACGACCTACACCCGGGAGAGTGGGGACTTCATCCAGAAGTCTTCCAACTGTTGGTAAACTGTTGGGAAAGGCCACAGGTGGACATGATGGCGTCCCGCCTAAACAAAAAACTAGATATTGCGCCAGGTCAAGGGACCCTCAGGCGATAGCTGTGGACGCTCTAGTGACACCGTGGGTGTACCAGTCGGTTTATGTATTCCCTCCTCTGCCTCTCATACCAAAGGTACTGAGAATAATAAGAAAACGAGGAGTAAGAACGATACTCGTGGTTCCGGATGGGCCAAGAAGAGCTTGGTACCCAGAACTTCAAGAAATGATATCAGAGGACCCATGGCCTCTACCGCTCAGACAGGATCTGCTACAGCAGGGGCCCTGTCTGTTCCAAGACTTACCGCGGCTGCGTTTGACGGCATGGCGGTTGAATTCCGGATCCTATAGGAAAAGGGCATTCCGGAGGAAGTCATTCCTACGCTGATAAAAGCCAGGAAAGAAGTAACCGCAAACCATTATCACCGTATTTGGCAAAAATATGTTGCGTGGTGTGAGGCCAGGAAGGCCCCAACAGAGGAATTTCAGCTGGGTCGTTTTCTGCACTTCCTACAGTCAGGAGTGACTATGGGCCTAAACTTGGGTTCCATTAAGGTCCAGATTTCGGCTCTGTCGATTTTCTTCCAGAAAGAACTGGCTTCACTGCCTGGAGTTCAGACATTTGTAAAGGGAGTGCTACATATTCAGCCCCCTTTTGTGCCTCCTGTGGCACCTTGGGATCTCAACGTGGTGTTGAGTTTCCTAAAATCACATTGGTTTGAGCCACTTAAAACTGTGGATTTGAAATATCTCACGTGGAAAATGGTCATGTTATTGGCCTTGGCTTCGGCCAGGCGTGTGTCAGAATTGGCGGCTTTGTCATGTAAAAGCCCTTATCTGATTTTCCATATGGATAGGGCAGAATTGAGGACTCGTCCCCAGTTTCTCCCTAAGGTGGTATCAGCTTTTCACTTGAACCAACCTATTGTAGTGCCTGCGGCTACTAGGGACTTGGAAGATTCCAAGTTACTGGACGTAGTCAGGGCCTTAAAAATTTATATTTCCAGGACGGCTGGAGTCAGGAAAATTGACTCGCTTTTTATCCTGTAGGCACCCAACAAAATAGGTGCTCCTGCTTCTAAGCAGACTATTGCTCGCTGAATTTGTAGCACAATTCAGCTGGAGCATTCTGCGGCTGGATTGCCGCATCCTAAATCAGTAAAAGCCCATTCCACGAGGAAAGTGGGCTCATCTTGGGCGGCTGCCCGAGGGGTCTCGGCTTTACAACTTTGCCGAGCTGTAACTTGGTCAGGGGCAAACACGTTTGCAAAATTCTACAAATTTGATACCCTGGCTGAGGAGGACCTTGAGTTCTCTCATTCGGTGCTGCAGAGTCATCCGCACTCTCCCGCCCGTTTGGGAGCTTTGGTATAATCCCCATGGTCCTTACGGAGTTCCCAGCATCCACTAGGACGTCAGAGAAAATAAGATTTTACTCACCGGTAAATCTATTTCTCGTAGTCCGTAGTGGATGCTGGGCACCCATCCCAAGTGCGGATTGTCTGCAATACTTGTATGTAGTTATTGCCTAACTAAGGGTTATTGTTGAGCCATCTGTTGAGAGGCTCAGTTATATTTCATACTGTTAACTGGGTATAGTATCACGAGTTATACGGTGTGATTGGTGTGGCTGGTATGAGTCTTACCCGGGATTCAAAATCCTTCCTTATTGTGTCAGCTCTTCCGGGCACAGTATCCTAACTGAGGCTTGGAGGAGGGTCATAGTGGGAGGAGCCAGTGCACACCAGGTAGTCTAAAAGCTTTCTTTTAGTTGTGCCCAGTCTCCTGCGGAGCCGCTATTCCCCATGGTCCTTACGGAGTTCCCAGCATCCACTACGGACTACGAGAAATAGATTTACCGGTGAGTATAATCTTATTTTTGTTTTTAACAAACAGCACCGACAAGGCTGGGGCAGATATTGATTACCCATGCCCTCAAGTCGCAGCCTCAGTCACCCCTCCGTGGCTCGCCCATCCACTTGTTCGAACTGGGAGCAACTTTCCTGGCTGTCATCGGGGAAGGAGCTGAGGAAGTCTGAGCCTCAGGAGATCCCATACTTTGGATCTGTCCATGCCAGTGATGGGGGGAAGTCCATCAGGATATCCACTGTCTCTCCATCTATCCCACCAACCAGCCCAGCTCCTGCCTCGTTACTCGCTGAGTTCAGTAACCTGGGAGCTGCCGGCGTGTTGTGTGGGGAAGGAGATGGGTCGCATGGGTGGTGGTCAGCGTGTATGGTGTCCGCCCCCTGCGGGCAGAACAGATGCTGGATTCCAGCATCACAGGTAATGGCAGTGGAGTGAGTGGATTTGACAGCTGATGATCCCCCTCAGAGAGCTACCCAGCTCTGTATCTAACAGCTGCTGGTCCTCCCGCTCTCTCCCCACCCTTCTCCCCCAGTAGTTAGCTATCCATTGTAGCCTATGGACTACTTTACGCACGGATTATCAGGAGAGCGCTCTAATGATAATTTGCATTGTTAAATCGTAATGATGTCATAGACGATAATTAATAAATGTGCCTCCAATTGTGTCCAGCCACTTGGTCTGTCCTTCGGAGGAAGCTGCCATTTAAGAAAATAAAGGACAATCACAACAAGCATAACTGACATGATATCCTTCAGCATTTCAGCTTCCTGTCCTGTCGGATAACTTGTGTAATGGGAGAGGGAGGAAATAATTATTTAGCATTTCTCCTCCTATGCAGTGTGGTGAGTGTGGGTGATCTCACAGCCTCAGACAGAGCTCAGTTCATCTGTCGCCGCTCCATATGGAGAAGCGGCTTCAGACTGATGCACCACACTTATGGACAGAAGCTGAACAGCCGGGCTCCACCACCTTCAAATTTAATTTATTCAGTCTGGCAGAGGCAGTCTGGGCACTGGGGCGAGGTCCAGACAACGCAGGCGTGTTGTGGGGTGGGCCGCGGCGGCTGCATGAAGTCACAAGCAGCCGCTGTGACGCAGAACATGGCGGGTAGCTGCCTGCCAGTGCAGGTAGGAAGCTACTTGGCGGGTGAGAATGCATTGTTGCTGTGCAATGTTTTCGTACCTGTGCAGGGAGGGGGCAGGGCCTGACATGCGGGGCAGACTAGCCCTGTGCTGGGCTTCCCCCCGCATGTCAGAGAAACTAATCCTAGATGTGCTATTTTTAGCACATCTATGATCAGGTCTGAATCACCCCCTGTGTTTGGACCTGCCATATTACAAGCTGGCCCCTGGCAGTCAGTTGCATGTTTCCTTATGTTGTGTAATGTTACTGATGGACACCGCTGTGTGGTGTAATGTTAGTTGGTACTATTCTGTGGCCATGCCCCTTCCCCATAAAGCCAGGCCCCTATATTTTGGGGCACTGTCTCTATTTTAAATTGGGGGGGAGACCAAAGGAAACTCACCTTGGGCACTACAAAGTCTAGAACTGGCCCTGGATCCTCCACCTTGCATTGTGGCGATCGGTAAGTATGTATACTGAACTTAACTGAATCACCTGCTCTGTTGGAGTGACGGCGAGTCCAACAACATGTCTGTCTGGTGTGTACCCAATGTTTGTCAACAGCATGACATTGAATAAAGTTGCGTAAGTAATGGATGTATCAAGGGGATGGGGGCAAAACTGGTACCTTGACTAGGACCCCATGGGAACCGAATTTGGCTCTGACCCCCAGTGATGCAAATGCCAGACTGCTCATGCACAGTGTGCACTGTGGAAAGCGGGACAGTTGGGAGATATGCATTTATTTATTTTATTTACTGTGTGGCCTTATGTGTATATGGACATTACTAATGTGTGGTGTAAGGGGCATTACTGAGTGGCATTATGTGTATGAGGTCATTACTAATTTGTGGCATAATGTTCATGAACATTACTGTCAGTGACGTGCAGTGGGGTGAAGCAAATGAGGCAGCGCCTTTCTTGTCACACTAACGTATAAGGCAGAGTTTTGACTATATAAAGTATATGAAAAATACAAATAATATATTAGAAATATCTTCTGTGTATTGTAATCATTTTTATAGTCAAAACACTGGAGTAAAAACTCTATAACAGGTGAGGCAAAAGTTTACAACAGGTAACGGATGCTACTGTGTGGTGCAATGTGCATTGGTACTATTTTGTGGCCATGCCCCTTCTCCATAAAGATACACCCCTATATTTTTTATGTGCGCCTTCGGAACGCACTGCCCAGTTATAAGTATGGAGGAGAGAGGGGGTATCAATTTTATTTTTGGCACAGTGCACCAAAATGTCCAGTTACAGCACTGCATAGGAGGCATTGCTTAGCAGGAAAGCATTCATCGTTATTGGCCACAGGGTGAGCAAGAAGTGGTTGTGGAGCACTTCCCATTTGGGGGCACCTGGACAATTTCTTTGAGGTAAGGCCCCATAGTACTATGGCAGTTAAGGGGTGGTGGGTTCTCTACAGCTCAGAGGAGTGTGTATATCCCCATTTTTGTTACATAGTGTTGAAGCTGATTGCCTGCAATCCTTTATTGACCACCCAGTTTATTCAGTTTATTCAGTTTATTCAGTTACCAATAGCTGTGCCCGCAGATAACCACAGCAAAACGCTCTGGCAGCTCTTATTTTCGTACTTGTTGCTGCTAATTTGCAGAATACAATAGTTTTGACTTGTAAAACACGCCCTGTTCACCGTATACTGTCATATAGTAATTCCGCTCAACATAGCCGTAGCATCTAAAATGCCATAGTAGGGTATCTGTTGCCCTCTGTCTGCAGCTCTCAGCTTGTTGCGAACAAATACATGCAGCAACCCAGGACTCACCACGTGGAGGTGGCTGCAGCTCGAGTCCCACCCTCCTCCCTCCCGAACACGTTATAACGTGTTCAGCTGATCACTGCTCGCTCATTTGGCGGCTAGTGATCTTTTTTAGATAACCACCCTGATGGTTAATCAGATAATGGAAGCGCACTCATGCAATGGATGCATTATCCGCACGTTCGATGTCAGTGCTATTGCATTTCTTCTGTTGTTCTTGTCTGCGATACAGCACTATTAAACCGGCAGTTTAAATGAACACCATTATAGACACCACAAGTAGCACACACCCCAAAATTCTGATGCTGGGATAACTGGCCTCTCCCTTGATGGTACTGGGGGTGCTGATCTTCCCAGCATTGATGTTGAGGGTTCCGGTGGCACTGGTCTCTTCCAGGGTGGTGATGGAAGTGCTGGCCTTTCCAACCGTGTTACTCAGGGTCCTGGCCTGTCCGATGGTCATGTTGGGGGCCTGGGCCTCTCCCACTGTGATATAGGAAGTACTGGCCTCCCCTACACTGGTGCTGGGGATACTGGCCTTTCCCACGGTGGTTCCGGTGACACTGGCCTCTCCCACGGTGGTGCTGGGAATGCTGGCCTCTCCCAAAGTGGTGCTCAGTGTCCTGGCCTCTCGCAGTCTGGTGCCGGCCTTTTCCATTATGGTGCTGGCCTCTATTAGCATGGCACTGGCCGCTATCTGTCTGGCCATGGCGGCACTGGCATCTCTGTTTCTGTGATTGGGGGCTCTGTTGTATCTCATTCTGGCCATGGGGGCTCTGGCCTCTCCTAGTCTGGCACTGGGATCAATGGCCTCTCCTAGCCTGGCTCTGGGGTCAATAGCCTCTCCCAGTCTGGCACTGGGGTCAATGGCCTCTCCCAGCCTGGCTTTGGGGGTGTTGTCCCTTTCCGGCCATTTGCTTAGCATCCTGTGCACTCTATGGCCCTTATTCCGAGTTGTTCGCTCGCAAGCTGCTTTTAGCAGCTTTGCACACGCTAAGCTGCCGCCTACTGGGAGTGAATCTTAGCATAGTAGATTTGCGAACGAAAGATTAGCAGATTTGCGAATAGACAGTTCTTAGCAGTTTCTGAGTAGCTCGAGACTTACTCTGCCACTGCGATCAGTTCAGTCAGTTTCGTTCCTGGTTTGACGTCACAAACACACCCAGCGTTCGCCCAGACACTCCCCCGTTTCTTCAGACACTCCCGCGTTTTTCCCAGAAACGGCAGCGTTTTTTCGCACACACCCATAAAACGGCCAGTTTCCGCCCAGAAACACCCACTTCCTGTCAATCACACTACGACCACCAGAACGAAGAAAAAACCTTGTAATACCGTGAGTAAAATACCTAACTTAATAGCAAATTTACTTGGCGCAGTCGCACTGCGGACATTGCGCATGCGCATTAGCGACTAATCGCTCCATTGCGAAAAAAAATAACAAGCGATCAACTCGGAATGACCACCTATATCTGGCGCTGAGGTCCTCATCCCCTTCCAGCCTAGGGCTGAACATCCTGGGCTCTGTCAGATTTGCGCCGAGGTCCTTATCTGCGTCGGTGGCGATGTCGTTCAGTTCTCCGTTGCTGCTCATGGCTTTTATTCCAGATGGTATATGTGGAAGGTATAATATAAAAGATAAAGACGTATTAAGAAGTGATAGAGAAGTATTAAGTAGTGAGACAGCTATAAAAATTCTAATTGCTGAAGCTGTAAGGACACATGAGGCAAATCTGCATAATAACACATGTCTCTTATAAATCAGCTCCAATAAAATGTGTATACTGTAGTGAGAAAACCCATATGATTTATGTTGAGTGCATAGTGTGTGTGGAGGTAAAAAATTACTCTGGTTAAAAAAAGAAAAATGAAAAACAATTGTGATCACATATAAAGCATAAAGCACTAATTACAAAACAAGTAAAAGGAAAATGTGTATAATGAAAATATTGAGGTGACCCTTACATCAGTATGATCATTTAATGCTATAAGTGAGACTAATGTTAATTACTGAGTTATTTTCTTCCATTAAAAAAAAAAAAAATATGAGCATTCTTGGCAGATTCCACATGGAGTACTGCAATTGATTGATTCTTTGACATAAAAATAAAGATGGTATTTTTATCCATGAAAGGTATACAGTTCACTTTTTTGGTTCCTCTGGGTGCTGACCTCTACTAATCTGGTACTAGTCACTGCTAGTCTGGCACCGGTGGCTCTGGCCTTTCCCAGCCTGGCCCTAGTGGTTTTGCCCATTTCCGGCCAGTTGCTATGCATCCTGTGCACTCCATATATGGCACCGAGGTCCTCGTCCTTTTTCAACCTGGTGCTGGGCATCCTGGGCTCTGCCAGTCTTGCACTGAGGTCCTCATCCTCTCCCATGTCAGTGAAGATGTCGCTGACCTCTCCGCTGCTGCTTACAGCTATCATTCCACATGGGGGTTGTGGAAGCTACTGTATATTAAAACAGATAAAGTATAAAGAAGTGATAATGAAGTATTAAGCAGATATAAAAATTTGAATTGCCGAAGATGTAAGGACACAGGAGGCAAATCTCCATAACAATACATGCGTCTTATACATCAGTACCAGTAATATGTGTATACTGTAGAGAGAAATCCCTGCTTTATATCGACAAACTATTTTAAAAATAATAGAGGAAATATTTTACTTATTATTTATATTTTGGTGGCAATATTTTTGTAATAATGTAATGGGGGCCCAAATAGTACAGCTACAGCTAATAGTAATCACTGTATATGAGCACTAAGGGCTAAAATAGTTTCTATATATGAATGACGTTGTGAATCACACGACAAAACTGATGAATATTTTAACATGTAAATAAACAAAATTACTTACATTCAGATCTTCCACTTCGGGAATTTTGCCATAGAGCAAATGAAGAATTGCAAGGGCTGGAAATACAAGTAATTGGTTAGTGTGTGTGTTTATACAGAAATATATACTTGTATTACAGTATGTACATTACATTTTCTTTACAATACACATACAGTGCAGAGTATATACAGTATAAGGATATCCAGTGTTTATTGGCTATGCAGTAGCAGACAGTATTTACTCTGCATGCAAAAGAAAATAAATACATATATTTGCACCCACTGCATTGCAGCATAGTTTACCCATGTCTGACGTTACTCTTGTTTGCTTTGATCCTAAGAATTAGTCCCTAAACAAGGAGGAGTGATGGAAGAAGAGGAAAAGGGGAATTAGCAGAAGAGACCAGGAGGCCCAGGCATGGCTTGGCTGCGGTGTGTAAATCACCATTTCTGGTAGGCAAGTATGCTGTAAACTAACTCACATGGGATCATTACACATCATCACAATGTGCTGTCCTCTGTTACAGTACTTTCCTTTAACGCTTATGCTTATGTGTGCGGCAAACACAGTTTAAGGTGCACGCCCAGTTTCTGGCCTAATTACACAACGTACGGCCTAATATCAGCTATGGGCCACTCACTTCAGTAATTTAATTAATTATGTTTTTCTCCTAAAATAATGCTTACTATAACCAGCTCTGCATGTGGACAAATGAAACATTTTACAAGGAAAAACTTGCTGTGCAGATAATAGGGAATGCCTTCACCTCTTACATGTAATTTAAACACTCAGGGGTATATTTACTAAGCTCCCGATTTTGACCGAGATGCCGTTTTTTCATCAAAGTGTCATCTCGGTCAATCTCGGTCATTTACTAAACACTAATCACGGCAGTGATGAGGGCATTCGTAATTTTTTGCTAGTTCAGGTAAAAAATTACGAATGAATACACCATCGGTCAAATTACGCCTGTTTAGATACGAATCTCGGTCATTTACTAAGCAAAAAAACACAAAACACTGCCGTGAAAAATTACAATTCGCAAAAAAGTCCTAAAAAAAAACAGACCTGCTTTTTTTATTCGTGATTTGAGATGCATGCAGGGATCCATGAGATCCGTGCATGTATATCAATGGGAAGGGGTGGGAAAGTGTTTTTTGTTGTTAAAAAAAATTGCGTGGGGTCCCCCCTCCTAAGCATAACCAGCCTCGGGCTCTTTGAGCCGATCCTGGTTGCAGAAATATGGGGGAAAAAATGACAGGGGTTCCCCCATATTTAAGCAACCAGCATCGGGCTCTGCGCCTGGTCCTGGTCCCAAAAATACGGGGGACAAAAAGAGTAGGGGTCCCCCGTATTTTTAAAACCAGCACCGGGCTCCACTAGCTGGACAGATAATGCCACAGCCGGGGGTCACTTTTATATAGCGCCCTGCGGCCGTGGCATCAAAAATCCAACTAGTCACCCCTGGCCGGGGTACCCTGGGGGAGTGGGGACCCCTTCAATCAAGGGGTCCCCCCCCCCCAGCCACCCAAGGGCCAGGGGTGAAGCCCGAGGCTGTCCCCCCCCATCCAATGGGCTGCGGATGGGAGGGCTGATAGCCTTTGTTGTAAAATAAAAGATATTGTTTTTAGTAGCAGTACTACAAGTCCCAGCAAGCCTCCCCCGCATGCTTGTACTTGGAGAACCACAAGTACCAGCATGCGGCGGAAAAACGGGCCCGCTGGTACCTGTAGTACTACCACTAAAAAAATACCCAAAAAAACACAAGACACACACACCGTGAAAGTATAATTTTATTACATACATACACACATACATACATACTTACCTTATGTTCCCACGCAGGTCGGTCCTCTTCTCCAGTAGAATCCAAGGGGTACCTGTTGAAGAAATTCTACTCACCAGATCCAGTGGTCCAGGCTCCTCGGCAAATCCAGGGATAATCCACGTACTTGAATAAAACAAAAAAACGGTTGCCCGACCACGAACTGAAAGGTGACCCATGTTTGCACATGGGTCACCTTCCCACGAATGCCAGAAACCCACTTTGCCTTCTGGCTAAGTGGGTTTCTTCAGCCAATCAGGGAGTGCGACGTTGTAGCACTCTCCTGATCAGCTGTGTGCTGCTGTCCTCACTGACAGGCAGCACGCGGCAGTGTTACAATGTAGCGCCTATGCGCTACATTGTAACCAATGATGGGAACTTTCTGCTCAGCGGTGACGTCACTTTAGGTCAACCGCAGGGCAGAAAGTTCCCATCATTGGTTACAATGTAGCGCATAGGCGCTACATTGTAACACTGCCGTGTGCCGCCTGTCAGTGAAGACAGGAGCACACAGCTGATCAGGAGAGTGCTACAACGTGGCACTCCCTGATTGGCTGAAGAAACCCACTTAGCCAGAAGGCAAAGTGGGTTTCTGGCATTCGTGGGAAGGTGACCCATGTGCAAACATGGGTCACCTTTCAGTTCGTGGTCGGGCAACCGTTTTTTTGTTTTATTCAAGTACGTGGATTATCCCTGGATTTGCCGAGGAGCCTGGACCCCTGGATCTCGTGAGTATAATTTATTCAACAGGTACCCCTTGGATTCTACTGGAGAAGAGGACCGACCTGCGTGGGAACATAAGGTAAGTATGTATGTATGTATGTGTGTATGTATGTAATAAAATTATACTTTCACGGTGTGTGTGTCTTGTGTTTTTTTGGGTATTTTTTTAGTGGTAGTACTACAGGTACCAGCGGGCCCGTTTTTCCGCCGCATGCTGGTACTTGTGGTTCTCCAAGTACCAGCATGCGGGGGAGGCTTGCTGGGACTTGTAGTACTGCTACTAAAAACAATATCTTTTATTTTACAACAAAGGCTATCAGCCCTCCCATCCGCAGCCCATTGGATGGGGGGGGACAGCCTCGGGCTTCACCCCTGGCCCTTGGGTGGCTGGGGGGGGGGGACCCCTTGATTGAAGGGGTTCCCACTCCCCCAGGGTACCCCGGCCAGGGGTGACTAGTTGGATTTTTGATGCCACGGCCGCAGGGCGCTGTATAAAAGTGACCCCCGGCTGTGGCATTATCTGTCCAGCTGGTGGAGCCCGGTGCTGGTTTTAAAAATACGGGGGACCCCTACTCTTTTTGTCCCCCGTATTTTTGGGACCAGGACCAGGCGCAGAGCCCGATGCTGGTTGCTTAAATATGGGGGAACCCCTGTCATTTTTTTCCACATATTTCTGCAACCAGGATCGGCTCAAAGAGCCCGAGGCTGGTTATGCTTAGGAGGGGGGACCCCACGCATTTTTTTAAAAAAAATTACATTGTTTACTTTAAAAAAAAAAAAAAAAAAAACCCCAGCACGGATCACACAAATCCGGCCGAGATTGATTGTAAAAAAAAACGGCAGTGTTTTGCTAATCACTGCCGTTAAATTAGGTAAAAAAACACGAATGACATCGACATCG
The DNA here is from genome assembly GCF_028390025.1 of Pseudophryne corroboree. NCBI lineage: Eukaryota > Metazoa > Chordata > Amphibia > Anura > Myobatrachidae > Pseudophryne > Pseudophryne corroboree. Next base: position 246,828,208 of record NC_086454.1, on the reverse strand, counting down.
GAAGAAAAGAAAAACACGAATACGACAGCTTAGTAAATTAGTCGTAATCAATTCAAAAAGTTGCAGTTTTACACTGCCGATGTCATTCGTGATTGAACTTTGACCTATTTTCGGAAATTACGAATCTTAGTAAATATACCCCTCAGTTTCTGTAACAGGCCTTCACTATCTCCACAATATACAAACACAGAACATAAAACTGTGGTTTCTAATTTATTATTCTGCTCGCCGCATAACTACACAGCGAATAATGTGGAGATTCTGTAATACACAAGGGGCAGGAACGTTCCTGGGACAAACGTAAAAATATTTTTATTCCAAGAATAGGTGGTGTCTATACACATAAACATGGGTAATCCGCCGTGCATTATCTGGTTACAAAACCACACTTACCTACTCTCCCGCATTCTGCAGGAGACACACGGTTTTTCGAGTAGTCCTCCGCAGCCCCAGAAGAGTGGGCACACCTCATGCATTCTGCCCACTTCCTAGTGAAGTGGGCAGAATGTGGAGAAAGACACAACAAAATTGCGGAGGGGGTGGAACCTAATTACGCGATTATATGCTAATCGTGTCATTTTAGCTCCGCCCCCTAAGTAAATTTTAACCAACTGTGGTCTTTTCCTGGCGAGTAGGCGGGGCTTAATGATATAATTATCTCAGCCTCGCCCTCGTCGCCGCCCACCTGCTTCTCCTCTCCGGACATCTCCCGGAGAGGAGATTTGAAATGTCGGTAAGTATGTACAAAACACATATAAAATAATGTTACTTGAAGAGAATGTCAAAGGTTGTTAGAATACTCACAATAAACAATCCGTACAAACATTGTCGCTGTCCTGATCAGTTCAGCAATGACAAATGATGCCTTTGTCTTGGAGGGTGGACTTATAGCAGTACTGACATGACAAAATGTGATGTCATAGTACTGACTAGAGATGAGCGGGTTCGGTTCTCTGAGAACCGAACCCCCCCGAACTCCATGTGGTTTACACGGGTCCAAGGCAGCCTCGGTTCTTCCCGCCTGACTCAGAGAAGCCCGAACGAGGCAAAACGTTATCATCCCGCTGTCGGATTCTTGCGAGATTCGGATTCCATATAAAGAGCCGCGCGTCTCCGCCATTTTCACTTGTGCATTGTCGAGAGAGCGATAGGACCTGGCTACGTCCTCTCAGTGGAAAGCTCAATATCAGCTCCATATCAGTGCTCAGTATCTGTCCTGCATTGTGTTGACCAGTATACTATAGTACAATAGTCCAGTGCTGCATCTCGCTGCTCAGTGTCAGTACTAGTATCCTCATCACTGCTCATTGTCTTGTGCTGCATTGTGGTGACCAGTATATTACAGTACAATAGTCCAGTGCTGCATCTCACTGCCCAGTGTCAGTTCTAGTATCCTCATCAGTGCTCAGTATCACTACTCATTGTCTTGTGCTGCATTGTGGTGACCAGTATACTACAGTACAATAGTCCAGTGCTGCATCTCGCTGCCCATTGTCAGTTCTAGTATCCTCATCAGTGCTCAGTATCACTACTCATTGTCTTGTGCTGCATTGTGGTGACCAGTATACTACAGTACAATAGTCCAGTGCTGCATCTCGCTGCCCATTGTCAGTTCTAGTATCCTCATCAGTGCTCAGTATCACTACTCATTGTCTTGTGCTGCATTGTGTTGACCAGTATACTACAGTACAATAGTCCAGTGCTGCATCTCGTTGTCCAGTGTCAGTTCTAGTATCCTCATCAGTGCTCAGTATCACTGCTCATTGTCTTGTGCTGCATTGTGGTGACCAGTATACTACAGTACAATAGTCCAGTGCTGCATCTCGCCGCCCAGTGTCAGTTCTAGTATCCTCATCAGTGCTCAGTATCACTACTCATTGTCTTGTGCTGCATTGTGTTGACCAGTATACTACAGTACAATAGTCCAGTGCTGCATCTCGCTGTCCAGTGTCAGTTCTAGTATCCTCATCAGTGCTCAGTATCACTACTCATTGTCTTGTGCTGCATTGTGACCAGTATACTACAGTACAATAGTTCAGTGTTGCATCTCGCTGCCCAGTGTCAGTTCTAGTATCCTCATAAGTGCTCAGTATCACTACTCTTTGTCTTGTGCTGCATTGTGGTGACCAGTAAACTACAGTACATTACTAAAAGTCCAGTGTCTTGTGCTGCATCTTGCTGCTGTAGGGTGCTGTGTGTAGTGTCCTGTCACTGTGCATAGGTCATCATTATTCCAGTCACAGTGGTATCTGGTATCTATCTAGTGGTAGCTAATTCCAGACATTCCAGATATATTACTGGCATATAATTCCACACATTAAAAAATGGAGAACAAAAATTTGGAGGGTAAAATAGGGTAAGATCAAGATCCACTTCCACCTAGTGCTGAAGCTGCTGCCACTAGTCATGGCAGAGACGATGAAATGCCATCAACGTCGTCTGCCAAGGCTGATGCCAATGTCATAGTAAAGAGCATGTAAAATCCATAAGACAAAAGTTCAGTAAAATTACCCAATAATCTAAATTAAAATCGTCTGAGGAGAAGCATAAAGTTGCCAATATGCCATTTACGACACGGAGTGGCAAGGAACGGCTGAGGCCCTGGCCTATGTTCATGGCTAGTGGTTCAGCTTCACATGAGGATGGAAGCTCTCATCCTCCCGCTAGAAAAATGAAAAGAGTTAAGCTGGCAAAAGCACAGAAAAGAACTGTGCGTTCTTCTAAATCACAAATCCCCAAGGAGAGTCCAATTGTGTCGGTTGCGATGCCTGACCTTCCCAACACTGGACGGGAAGAGCTTGCGCCTTCCACCATTTGCACGCCCCCTGCAAGTGCTGGAAGGAGCACCCGCAGTCCAGTTCCTGATAGTCAAATTGAAGATGTCACTGTTGAAGTACACCAGGATGAGGATATGGGTGTTGCTGGCGCTGAGGAGGAAATTGACAAGGAGGATTCTAATGGTGAGGTGGTTTGTTTAAGTCAGGCACCCGGGGAGACACCTGTTGTCCGTGGGATGAATAAGGCCATTCACATGTACATACATGTGAGCCATTCAAAATGTACATACATGTGAGCCGCTGATGTACACTACTCCTGCCAGTATAAATATTACTGTGGCTGAACCGCGCCATTACAGGGAGCGGGGCTTCACCTCAGAATTGCTTGTAACACTCATTTGGTGCCATTTTCTCCTCTCAGAGACGCTGGAGCGCTGATCCTACAGGCTGCTTCTCCTCACACATCGCTGGTACAAGTACCAGGGTGTTATGAAAGGGGAGGGGAGCACATAATTTATTGAAGTCTGCAGGCTTCACATTGGATATAAAGCGCTGTTTTGGTATATATGTATATGCATTGTATGAAATACATATAGGGCGCATGGTGTGGACTGGCAATTCCCTCTGGATCCCTCTGACAGACATTAGTGTAGGTCTGTCCCCATTAGCTCCCGTGTGTGTGAGTGGTGTTACTATACAGGCGTGTATCATGTCTAGAGAAAGTAGTTCCCCAGAGGAACCCATTTTGGAGGCACAAGAGTGTTCTGAGCCTGTGTGGGTGAGAAAGCTGCAGAGTAATATGGCTAAACTAGCAAGGAAATTCTCTGAGTCTGAAGAACAGACAATGCATTGGAGACAGTCTGTGGAAGATGCTTTATTTGCTGATTCACCTACAACATCCACTCGGGACCCCTCCAGTTCCCAGAAAAGGTCCCTGGCCCAAATTATGCAAGGGACACTGACACAGATTCCGACACTGACGTCGACACTGGGGATTTGAGGGCATTTAATGTATGATAGTCGCTATAAAAGAGGTGTTGGAATTTCCTGACACAACACCTCCACCTGAGGAAAAAGATTATTTTAAATTAAATAAAAAACAGGTGGTGACTTTTCCTCCATCTAAGGACTTAAATACATTTTTTGAGGAATCCTGGGCTAACCCGGAAAATAAATTTGCTATCCCTAAAAGGTTGCGGGTAGCGTACTCTTTCCCTGAAGAGGATAGGCGTAAGTGGGAGTCACCCCCAATGATAGACACCTCAGTCTCTAGGTTGTCAAAGAAAATAATTTTACCTGCCCCGGGGTCAGCTTCATTAAAAGATTCTGCTGACCACAAATTAGAGACGACTTTAAAGTCCATCTATGTTGCTACGGGTACATTACTCAGGCCCACAATTGCTTCTGCGTGGGTAGGTAACGCAGTTGAAAAGTGGGCAGATATCTTGATGGTTAATATTGACACGGTCGATAAAGATGACATGCTGCAAATTCTAGGTCATATCAAAGACTCTGCAGGTTACTTAGTTGAGGCTATGAAGTACGTAGGCTTACTGGGCTCATGGGCCTCTGCTGTGGCGATTTCAGCCCGCAGGGTGCTCTGGATCCGTCAATGGAATGCTGATGCAGAATCCAAAATAAATATTGAGTCGCTTTCTTACAATAGTGAGGCCCTCTTTGGAGAGAAACTAGATGCCATGATATCAACTACTACATCTGGCAAGTCAGCATTTCTGCTGTCGTCAGCTGCACCGGCTAAAAAAGTATAATCTCATACCAAGCAGTCCTTTCGGCCCAACAAGTACAAAAAGGCTAAAACTACCCCTTTTTTCACAGGAAACGGGAGAGGAAAAGGTAGAAAACCTACAACACCCTCAGGCTCCCAGGAGCAGAAGTCAGCAACTACTTCTGCAAAAGCCACAGCATGACGCTGGGGCTCCTCTGCGGGAGTGCGATTGGGTAGGGGCACGTCTACTATTTTTCAGCCAGGTCTGGCTTCGCTCAGACCTGGATCCTTGGATTTTACAGATAATGGGGGTAATTCCAAGTTGATCGCAGCAGGATTTTTGTTAGCAGTTGGGCAAAACCATGTGCCCTGCAGGGGAGGCAGATATAACATGTGCAGAAAGAGTTAGATTTGGGTGGGTTACTTTGTTTCTGTGCAGGGTAAATACTGTCTGTTTTATTTTTACACTGCAAATTAGATTGCAGATTGAACACACCACACCCAAATCTAACTCTCTCTGCACATGTTAAATCTGCCTCCCCTGCAGTGCACATGGGGGGTAATTCCAAGTTGATTGCAGCAGGATTTTTTTTAGCAATTGGGCAAAACCATGTGCACTGCAGGGGAGGCAGATATAACATGTGCAGAAAGAGTTAGATTTGGGTGGGTTATTTTGTTTCTGTGCAGGGTAAATACTGGCTGCTTTATTTTTACACTGCAAATTAGATTGCAGATTGAACACACCCCACCCAAATCTAACTGTCTCTGCACATGTTATATCTGCCTCCCCTGCAGTGCACATGGTTTTGCCCAATTGCTAACAAAAATCCTGCTGCGATCAACTTGGAATTACCCCCATGGTTTTGCCCAACTGCTAAAAAGAATCCTGCTGCGATCAACTTGGAATTACCCCCAATATCCCAAGGTTACAAGTTGGAATTTCAAGACCTTCCTCCATGCCGATTTTTTTTAAATCAGCCTTGCCAGTTTCTGCTCAAGACAGCACAAATGTCCTGAACGCAATACACAAATTATGTCAAGACAAAGTAATAGCCTTGGTCCCTGCCAAACAAAGGAACCAAGGCATTTATTCAAGCCTCTATGTGGTACCGAAGCCGGATGGCTCGGTCAGACCGATTTTAACCCTAAAATCTCTGAATCTTTATTTAAAAAGATTCAAATTCAAGATGGAATCCTTGAGAGCAGTGATTTACAGCTTGGAGGAAAAGGAATTTCTGGTGTCAGTGGACATCAAGGATGCTTACTTGCATGTCCCCATTTAGCCACCACATCAAGCATACCTGAGGTTTGCAGTTCAGGATTGCCACTACCAATTCCAGACATTACCGTTCGGGCTCTCCACGGCTCTGAGAATATTCACCAAGGTGATGGCGGAGATGATAGTTCTCCTTCGCAAACAAGGAGTCAACATAATTCCATACTTGGATGATCTCCTCATAAAAGCGAGATCCAGGGACAAGCTACTCCGGAACATAGCATTATCCCTGAAGGTGCTTCAACAGCACGGTTGGATCATCAACTTTCCAAAATCCCAGTTGGAACCGACAATGAGATTATCATTTTTGGGAATGATACTGAACACCGAGGTACAGTGAATATTTCTACCGGTGGAAAAGGCTCAACAACTTTTGAGACCAAGAACAGTATCAATTCATCAGTGCATTCACCTGTTGGGGAAAATGGTAGCGGCTTACGAGGCGCTACAATATGGCCGATTCCATGCCAGGGTCTTCCAGTGGGACCTACTGGACAAGTGGTCAGGGTCGCATCTCCACATGCATCAAAGGATAATCTGTTCAGCGAAAGCCAGAATTTCGCTCCTGTGGTGGCTACAAATTTCTCACCTCCTGGAGGGACGCAGGTTCGGGATTCAGGCCTGGATTCTGGTGACCACGGATGCAAGTCTCCGAGGATGGGGAGCAGTCACGCAAGGAGAAAGCTTCCAAGGAAGATGGTCAAGTCAAGAAACTCGCCTTCACATAAACATTCTGGAGTTGAGAGCTGTGTATAACAGCATTCATCAAGCGGCACACCTTCTTCAAGGTCGTCCCATACAGATCCAGTCAGACAATGTACCGGCAGTAGCTTACATAAACCGTCAAGGTGGAACAAAAAGCAGGACGGCAATGGCAGAGGTGACAAAGATACTCCTCTGGGCAGAAAAACATGCAAAAGCTCTGTCGCCAATTTTTATTCCGGGAGTGGACAACTGGGAAGCAGCCTTCCTCAGCAGACATGATCTCCATCCAGGAGAATGGGGCCTCCACCCAGAAGTCTTTGCGGAGGTAACAAGTGGTTGGGGCATTCCTCAAGTGGACATGATGGCATCTCGTCTCAACAAGAAGCTTCCGACATATTGTTCCAGGTCGAGAGACCCACAAGCAATAGCAGTGGATGCACTGGTGACCCAGTGGGTGTTTCAGTCAGTGTATCTTTTCCCTCCACTTCCACTTGTTCCAAAGGTTCTCAAGATCATCAGAAGAACAAGAGTTTGAGCAATTCTCATTGCTCCAGACTGGCCAAGGAGGGCCTGGTATCCAGATCTTCAAGAGTTATTACTGCCTCTTCTTCTTCGCGAGGACCTGCTTCAGCAGGGGCCATTAGTTTATCAGGCATTACGGCGGCTGCTTTTGATGGCATGGCCGTTGAGCACCAGATCCAAGCCCATAAGGGTATTCCCAATTAAGTCATTCCCAATATGTATCTTGGTGTGAATCCAAGAAGTCTCCTGCGGTGGAGTTTCAATTAAGACGTCTTCTCCTATTTCTATAGGCGGGTGTGGATGCTGGATTGAGATTAGGATCTGTCAAGGTTCAGATTTCGGCCTTGTCAGTTTTCTTTCAAAAACAATTGGCTTCTCTTCCTGAGGTCCAGACGTTCGTAAAGGGGGTTCTGCGCATCCAACCTCCCTTTTTGCCTCCTGTGGCGCCATGGGATCTTAATGTGGTGTTGCCTTTCCTTAAATCGGACTGGTTTGAGCCTCTACAAGACATAGAGTTGAAGTTTCTCACTTGGAAAGTGGTCATGCTATTGGCGTTGGCCTCAGGCAGACGGGTGTCTGAGTTAGGAGCTCTCTCACACAAGAGTCCTTACTTAATATTTCATGAAGATAGGGCTGAACTGAGAACACGTCAGCATTTTCTTCCGAAGGTTGTATCTTTTCATATCAACCAACCAGTGGTGGTGCGAGTGGCTTCTGACACCTCAGCCGTCTCAAAATCCTTGGATGTCGTCAGAGCGTTGAGGATTTATGTTGCAAGAACGGCTAGGATAAGGTAAACAGAATCTTTGTTTGTCCTCTATGACCCCAACAAGATTGGGGGTCCTGCTTCTAAGCAGACTATTGCGCGCTGGATCAGGGGTACCATTCAGCACGCTCATTCCACGGCAGGATTGCCGTTACTGACTTTGGTAAAAGCCCACTCTACAAGGAAAGTGGGTTCGTCCTGGGCGGCTGCCTGGGGTGTCTCAGATTTACAAATCTGCCGAGCTGCTACTTGGTTAGGTGCAAACACGTTTGCTAAGTTTTATAAGTTTGACACCTTGGCTGCTGACGACCTGAGATTTGGTCAGTCAGTTCTGCAGGAACATTAGCACTTTCCCGCCCGTACTGTGAGCTTTGGTACATCCCCATGGTACTAAAATGGACCCCAGCATCCTCTAGGACTTAAGAGAAAATAGGATTTTAATTACCTGCCGGTAAATCCTTTTCTCGTAGTCCGTAGAGGATGCTGGGCGCCCACACAGTGCTCATTTTTCCTGCTGGTTACGTTTATCTTTTTGCACATTTTTCATGTGTTCAGATGTTATCAGCTGTTGCGTTATGCATGCTGGTTGGCATGACTTATGTTACAGGCCATGTTAGCCGACATGTTGTTTATGGATGGTGTGAGCTGGTGTGACTCTCGCCACAAGTTTAATAGTAATTCCTCTCTCGAGAATGTCTGTCTCCTCGGGCACAGTTCCTATACTGAGGTCTGGAGGAGGGGCATAGAGGGAGGCGCCAGTTCACACTGTTAAAAAGTCTTAAAGTGCCGAAGGCTCCTGCGGAACCGTCTATACCCCATGGTACTAAAATGGACCCCAGCATCCTCTACGGACTACGAGAAAAGGATTTACCGGCAGGTAATTAAAATCCTATTTTTGTTATTCTCTGTCAAAAAAAACCCTCAAGTTAGCCAGATCCCCAGAATGTTACAAGCTGGCCCCCTGGCAATAAGTCACGATTCCTTATACCCTTCCCTTCTTCCCCTCTCCACACTCAGTTCCCCTTTTGCTTTTCCTGGCGAAACATATATAAATGGGACTCTATCTGCCATAATGTGTATAAGGGCTCTACCTGCCGTAACAAGTATAAAAGGGGCTCTTTCTGATGTAATGTGCATAAGGGGCACTACCTGATGTAATATGTATAAGGGGCTCTACCTGGAGAAATGTATATAAAGGGCTCTACCTGGCGTAATATATATATAAGGGACTCTATTGTGGTGCAATGTGTGTTAGGAGCTCTAACATGGCATAATGTATATAAGAGGTACTACTGTGTAGTGTAATGTGACTGACGGACACTACTACTGTGCGGTGTAATGTGAATGGGTACTATACTGTGGCCACACCCCTATATTTTTGTGCAGTGTCCTTATTTTGAATTGGGGGGCCCAGATACACGTATACAGGAAGTTTGGAAAGTCCCTACGCAGTGAGAACTGTCTCTAGTTGCAGATCTCCTCTGCAGCTGTAGGAGACCAGAGAGGTACAACATAATGTAGATAAATACATAACAAATTCTGTTTTATTTTATGTAAATAAAGTGTTTAAAAACAATTATGTTGTCATTTTACTTAGCATGCATTCTATGGAGGGAGATTTGCTTAGCACACAGTCACTGCGGAGGGGCTTTTGGAACTCCCTGTACAATCATAGACCATATTACACAGACCAATACTTGGGGAGGACAGCAGCATAAAAGCAACCCAACTTGTGTGTAAGCTACTGAAAAGACTGGAGGCATCAAACGCAGGACAGAGACGCAGACTCATTGACAGGACAGACATAAACACAATCAGTAGTGAGGGACTGCCACCCTGACAGTACTCACCGTTTGCAGATCCGGCATCTACAGGCTTCCCTATTGGGAGTCTTTGTTTCCAAGTGTGCCGAATGCTTCCTGATGACATGCAGTAGAGGAGACACAGTACATGAGTAGTCTGTTCTACTGCTTCATAAACTAGTCATATCCACCCCCCAACACACACACTTCTGCTAACAGCCCCTGCCCTGTGTTGCCCCAATCTCATGCATGACAAGGAAGGTCTTCAATTATTTCCAGGGGTTGGGTATGTTATGCCGGCTGCTGGGATACCGGTGGTCAGCATACCGACACCGGGATACCGGCAGCAGAATGCCGGCGGGGGTAGGCGAGCGAACCAAAGCCCCTTATGGCTCGCTGGCTCACTGCACTCTCAACAAATTCTATTCCCACTCTATGGGTGTTGTGGACACCCACGAATGGGAATAGACCCTATGGGGCGTCATTCCGACTGGTGCCATTTTTAGCATTCAGGATGCCGGTGTTGGCATGCTGACCGCCGGGATCCGGAGCGCTGCTAACATAACCGCATTGCGTTTTCATGAGCATAGCTTTCTGCAGACATTAACGTACAAAAAACCTTTCTATAGAAAGCCATTAATTCTACAATAATTAACACGATACATACAGGGCCGGTGCAAGGTTTCTTGGCACCCTAGGCAAAATGTGCTTACTGAACTCCCCCGGAAAAAAAACAACGCCCAGGCTCTTAAAAATATATTTAAAAAGAAAAACTATGCGTGACATTTTGCGGGGACCCCCAGGCAGGCTGTAGTGTGTCTGGACACTACAGGATAGATTAGAGATAGATGGATAGATTTTTTAGACATATACACATATATATATTTTTTGTTATTATTTTTTTTTGCTGAATTATTCCTGAGTGGCGCCAAACTGAATTTCTAAAGATTCAGTTCAGCGGACACTCAGGAATAATTCAACAAGCATAGGTTTTTGCACCTCATCAACGTTTCAATGCATAAGCATTTTCAACAGGACTGATGAACACTGAAAAGTTGATGTGGGGCAAAAACCTGTGTTTGCTGAATTATTCCTGAGTGCAGCCGAACTGACTCTTTATACATTCACTGCCATGCAGCATACAGCAACGGGCCATGTATTTATGCCATGCAATTGAGTGCCGGATATTAATTGTATATATATATATATATATATATATATACAGTGCAGAAATGGTGGCACTCACGGGTCTTGTAGTCAAAGGTAAAACGGACACAGTGGAATGACTTCCAGTGGAAATTGGATGCCTACCGTTTTAACAGAAAGTTAAGATTGCGGGAACACTTTGGGGACATTGGGTCATTGGACTCGGGGGAGGAGAATCCATTGAGGAAAATCCAAGGGTCTTCAAAATTTGACCCCACTAGTATGAATAAGTCATTGACATGCTTTAACCGGTCACTGGACCAACAGGTTAAGGGTGTCGTTCAGTCTATCAAACCACCGAGACCAAATATGTCCAAAGCGGAATGGGAGACTCTTAAAAAGTTGAGTAGTGATACAAGTATCGTCATCCGCCCCGCAGACAAGGGGGGCGGTATTGTTATACAAGTTCTTGCAATGTACAAGGAGGAGATATACCGACAGCTGGATGATACGGCAGTATACCTTGAACTTTCTATGGATCCAACTTCAAGGTTTGAGGCGGAGCTAAGAGGAGTGTTGGAGGAAGCGGTCATGAATGGGACCATCTCTCAGGCAACTATGAAAACACTGATACAGCAGAACCCGGTGGCTCCTGTTCTGTATATGTTGCCAAAAATACACAAGCACCCCACTGCTCCCCCAGGCCGCCTGATTATAGCTGCCAGGGAGTCGATAAGATATCCCAATATTTGGATGTCTTTCTCCAACCAGTTGTCCAGGCCCAAAGTACATATCTCAAAGATACGACTTCACTAATTATACTCTTACAGAATCTACTAGTACTCCCCCCCCCCCCCCCCCCCCCAATGCATATTTATGCACTTTGGACATTGTAAGTTTATATACCAATATTCCTCATACTGCTGGAAGCTGCTTCAGAATTGATTTCATCCAGTTCCATCTACAGAGGCCAGAAGTATCATTTTTCATCAAACTTCTAGAATTAACATTAAAGAGGAATTACTTCTTATTTGACTCCCGCTGGTTTGTACAACAACAGGGCTGTGCCATGGGATCTTACGTGGCACCAGCCTTCGCTAATAGCTATATGTTTGGGGTTGAACAACAGGCATTCTTCAGTGAGAGTGAGACTGCAGAGAAGATACCTTTCTTTGTACGCTATATCGATGATCTCCTCCTTATCTGGCTGGCACCGATGTCGAATTTAATGACCTTATGGAAAGGATTAACTCCACAGAGAGTACCATCAAAGTCACTTATTGTATGAGCACCCAGTGTGTCAACTGCCTGGATGTCCAGCTGTCGCTGAAGGACGGTAGGGTGCATACTGCATTGTACAAGAAAAATACGGACCGGAACACCATTTTGCATGGTGACAGCACCCGGGTTCCACTAAAAAGGGACTTCCATACTCACAATTTCTCCGGATACATTGTATCTCTGATGATATAGACAACACCATTAGAGAAGTTGACATCATGATCCGACAATTCATGATGAGGGGATACAAGTATCAAGATCTGATAGAGGCAAAGAACAAAGCGCTGACCATTCCACGTTCTAGAACTTTGGTACCGATGAAAAACACCAACAAGCATAAGAAGCTGGACATTATACCTTTTGTCCAACAATTCAATTCTGCTAGTCCAGCAATCGCAAAGGTTGCTAAGAATCTGTGGCCAGTCGTGACCTCTGATCCAGAACTCCACATGTTGAGAAAGTCGAGACTTATGTCAAGTTATACCCGTAACAAGAATTTGAAGGACTGGCTTGTAAAGAACGATATATCTGCCCGTACTACGAGTGGTCCCAGTACTTTTCTATCCAGAAAACAGGGCTGCTATCGCTGCACCGGCTGCACGACATGCAGTTTTATGGAATATGGGGATTCCTTCGCCCACCCACATTCGGGGGAGCGAATCACCATACGCCATATTCTGACTTGCAGCAGCACCTATATCGTCTACATCATACGCAGTCCTTGTGGTCTCCTCTATGTGGGGAAGACCACAAGACAGTTCAAAGAGCGTATGGCACTCCATAGGTCCTCTATCCGACAGGCCCTGGAGGGGGGCAAAAGTGGAATTAATCAACCCGTTGCCTATCACTTTAAAGCTTTAAATCATGGTCTGGCCACGTTAAGGTATAAGATCATAGATACAGTGCCCAAACGACTGCGAGGTGGCCACAGAGGTAAAACTCTGTTGCAAAAGGAATCTCGATGGATCCATCGCCTGAATACCATTGCCCCCAGAGGCCTCAATGAACACTTACCCTTGAACTGCTTTCTCAAGTTCTTTGGATTATGCTTGATTCAGGGGGATTAGTGGCCACTCTGTAATGTTGTTACTCTTGTTCTAATTCATTTATTTATCTGATTGCTGTATTTAATTTTATGTAACTGATACCTAGTTAGATTTGATAACATTATTGAAATTAGACCTGCATATGCGGGCACATTTTTGAGATATAAACTGCATGTTTCGTTCTCTCTGCATATATCGGGCACATTGTTTAGCACTCTGTTACATGTGTACTTCAATATAGTTATTTGCCATGCCTCTAAGATATTGTCTGAGGTATTGAGACATTTTTGAGATGTTGACACTAGCTGATATTGTGCCTGTCACTGGGTCCGCTCGATCCCCTTCACTGTGTGTGTTGTTATGTTGCCTAGCTACCGTCCGACGCGGCCGGACGCACGGGAAGTGCGTGATGCCGGGGGGTGTCGTCAGTGGACCCGGCGCCGAGGACGATGGCGGGGACTCACGAGGTGTGGTAAGTGGCTATATATTGATTGTGTTTGTCTGTAACATGTATCCTGATGACGTTATTAAATTAACGAAACGTTGACCACTGTGTCCGTTTTATCTTTGACTGCAAGACCCGTGAGTGCCACCATTTCTGCACTGTGTCTTTGGTTGAAAGACCTACTTGGGAGGCACCGGGGCACTGAGATTTTTAAGGAGGGAGTGCTGGCCATTCGATTTCTATATATATATATCTATAGTCCCAGTGAAGAGATTCTGCCCATAAAAATGTATGCAAGGCGACTAGATTGCAGGCTGCAGAAGAAGGGGACTGTGATCCGCTCAGACAGGGAACAGCAGCAGGGGAGCCACTTGCAGTCTGCGCTGCAGTGTAACCCCAGTCCCTCGCTTAGCTCAACATAACATCCCCGTTGGACTCGTGCCGGGGAGCCGGAAGGCAGTGGGCGGGCAGGGATTGGAAGCCAGCGCCGCCATCCAAGAAAAGGTGAGTGGAGCCCCGTTCCCGGGGGAAGGAATGGCATGGAGCAGTGGACAGGGGCTCTCACAGGGCCGAGGCAGCTGGCAGCCACAGCTGGAGGGCAATCTTTCAGGTGGTGCTGGAAATAGATCAAGAGGCAGCGGTGCTTATGAGAAATGCGTCTGGCAAGCAGCCACAGATCCCGGCGCTTGTAGGCAGCTGTCTAAAGCTGCCTAGTGGAAGCGCCGGCCCTGGATACACGATAATATAAACAGCAATTTTGAGTATTTTGTAGATAAAATACTGGATTAAATACATTTTGCGGTGCCAACAAAGGATTTCTAGAACAAGCTAGTTATAACAGCAATTGTATGCAAGTTTGGGAGAGGTAAAAGAAATGAATTTTATACAGTCTGATTTTATTGCTGTGTAAGTGATATATATTACAGCACATCCCAGTATTCACAATCAGATGTGTATGCCATCGCACACCTTGGTTCGCGTGTGCATAGTAAGTATGTCATAGACTTTTCATGCATGAACAGGAAACATAATGCATGATTATAGCAAAAATTCACTCAGCTGCACAAACATTAGCACTGCATCCACCTCTGAATCAGGCCTGGGGTCTCTAAAGGCTGTGGCAAATTTCCCATTAGGCACATAAGGCACGTGCCTAGGGGTGGCACTTGTTTGGGGGCGGCACTTGGATATTTGTGTTGGTACTGTGAGCCCAAAAAGTACCAGTAACTGCAAAATATCTCCACTGTACTGTACCATACGCCATCTTGAATAGAATGTAAATGTGTGGGACATGCACATACTGCCCCGTAAGCTGTCCTATTTAGTAAATAGGTACAAATATAAAAAATGCCACAGTTCGTGGCTTTTTTATTATTGTATTAAATTGGATATGATCAAATGAGGGCTTATAACCAATCAAAAAAAAATGCTGTCAAGGAGTTGGTGTTATTGTTGTGCCTAGGGGCGCCCTCACCCCTAAATCTGCCCCTGTCTACATGAGAGCTGCTGGAGTGGAATCAGACTAGGAGCTACACCTCCAACAGCAGAGACTGAAGGCAAGTCCGAGCTGGGGTTTTGTACCTATGCCTGTCTATTTTCCCAGAATGTGCGAGAGACAGATAGTCCCCCCACACTCCTGGAAGAGTTGGTGGATCTCCTGTGATGGCAAGACAGAAATCGCAGGTCCATATGGAGTGGTACGGTTACAATTATGTGATTCGCCTGTTGATGCAATAATCCTACCCCCCCCCCAAAATGGTCACCTGCATCTCCAGACCTGGCATCTCCCAGAGAGGAGCAAGTAAAAGTATGCCTCAACTTCACCCACTCTCATGTATGTAGTTTCTTGTGCTGTCCACCACCAGTGTCTCTGTCATCAATCACTCACACAGACACTGCTATCAAATGATAGGGGTTTAATCTCATATTTGAATAAATCTCCCCTAAGGGGATGAAAAGGGTGTTGACATAATGACTTCATTACCGATGCGTGGCTTGCGTCGCGGGAACGATAACACCCAAACAAAAAATCGGATCAAAATTTGGATTGCACCTCCAGTATGTAGAATTTAATCAACTACAAATATGCGAAAGCCCTCACTGACTGACTGACTGATCACTAATTCTCTTACTTCCCGATATGTTAGGAAGATGAAATGTAACACAGGTATTCTGCAGGTGGGAAATAGGAAAACTACGTGACCAGCATTTTAATAAACCTCCCCTAAGGTGATGAAAAGAGGGTTAGCATAATGACGTCATTACTGAACTGGGCTTGTATTGCATGTACAGTAACACCCAAATGGACAATCGGATCAAAATTTGGATTGCGCCTCCAGTGTGTAGAATTTAATAAACTACAAAAATGGTCCTGTCACATTTTACCGTATCTCCTACGGGTGCTTTGGATGTGTCCATGTCAGTGAAGGGGGGAAGTCCATCAGGATATCCACTGGCCCCCCGGCCTATCCCGCAGACCAGCCCAGCTCCTGCCTCATTACTCACTTAGTTCAGTGACCTGGGAGCTGCGAGCTGCCAGTGTGTAGGATGTTCGCCCCTTGTGGGCGGAATAGATGCTGGGTTCCAGCATCACGGGTAATGGCAGCTGAGTGAGTGGTGTTGTAACAGCTGATGATACCCGTCAGAGAGCTACCCAGTGCTGCGTCTAACGGGTACTGGCCTCCCGCTCTTTCCCTCCCCCACAGTAGTTAGTTATCCATTGTAGCCTATGGACTACTTTACGCACAGTTTATCAGGAGAGAGCTCCAATGATAAGTTGCATTGATAAATCGTAATGATGTCATAGCCGATAATAAATAAATGTGCCTCCAAATGTGTTCAGCCACTTGGTATGTCCTTCGGAGGAAGCTGCCATTTAAGAAAAAAAAAAGGACAATCACAACAAGCATAACTGACATGATATCCTTCAGCATTTCAGCTTCCTGTCCTGTCAGATAACTTGTGTAATGGGAGAGGGAGGAAATAATTATTTTGCATTTCTCCTCCTATGCAGTGTGGTGAGTGTGGGTGATCTCACAGCCTCAGACAGAGCTCAGTTCATCTGTCGGCACTCCATATGGAGAAGCGGTTTCAGCCTGATGCACTCTGTAAGAGCCTGTGCAATGCACCACACTTATGGACAGAAGCTGAACAGCCGGGCTCCACCACCTTCAAATTTAATTTATTCAGTCTGGCAGAGGCAGTCTTGGCACTGGGGCTCACTGTGGTACAACATCGATCGCAGCCTGAAGCCCTTTCTGGAGTACGCATGTGCAGCGGCCACACTGCGCGTGCCCACTCAGTGAGATGCGAAAGGCAGAGTCGGTCACGGGGTGGGAGGGGGTGTGCCAACAGTGTTAGAATGCCGTTGGTGGGGCGAGGTCCAGACAGCGCAGGCGTGTTGTGGGGTTGGCCACGGCGGCTGCATGAAGTCACACGCAGCTGCTGCGACCCAGAACGTGGCGAGTAGCCGCCTGCCAGTGCAGGTAGGGAGCTACTTGGCGGGTGAGAATGCATTGCTGCCGTGCAATGTTTTCACACCTGTGCAAGGGGGGCAGGGCCTGACATGCGGGGCAGACTAGCCCTGTGCTGGGCTTCCCCCCGCATGTCAGAGAAACTAATCCTAGATGTGCTATTTTTAGCACATCTATGATCAGGTCGGAATCACCCCCTGTGTTTGGAGATGCCATATTACAAGCTGGCCCCTGGCAGTCAGTTGCATGTTTTCTTATGTTGTGTAATGTGACTGATGGACACCGCTGTGTGGTGTAATGTTAGTTGGTACTATTCTGATGCCATGCCCCTTCCCCATAAAGCCAGGCCCCTATATTTTGGGGCACTGTCTCTATTTTTAATTGGGGGGGAGACCAAAGGAAACTCACCTTGGACATCACAAAGTCTAGAACTGGGCCTGGCTCCTCCACCCAGCATTGTGGCGATCGGTAAGTATGTATACTGTACTTAACTGAATCACCTGCTCTGTCGGTGTGACGGCGAGTCTGGTGTGTACCCAATGTTTGTCAACAGCATGACATTGAATAAAGTTGCGTAATTAATGGATGAATCAAGGGGATGGGGGCAAAACTGGTACCTTGACTAGGACCCCATGGGAACCGAATCCAGCTCTGACCCCCGGTGATGCAAATACCAGACTGCTCATGAACAGTGTGCACTGTGGAAAGCGGGACAGTTGGGAGGTACGCATTTATTTTATTTACCGTGTGGCCTTATGTGTATATGGACATTACTAATGTGTGGTGTAATGTGTAAGAGGCATTACTGAGTGGCATTATGTGTATGAGGGCATTACTAATTTGTGGGGTAATGTTCAGGGACATTACTATCAGTGACGTGCAGTGGGGTGAGGCAGCATCTTTCTTGTCACACTAACGTATAAGGCAGAATTTTGACTATATAAAGTATATGAAAATTACAAACAATATATTAGAAATATCTTCTTTGTATTATTGTAATAATTTTTATAGTCAAAACAGTGAAGTAAAAAGTCTGTAACAGGTGAGGCAAAAGTTTATAAGAGGTAACGGACGCTACTGTGTGGTGTAATGTGCATTGGTACTATTCTGTGGCCATGCCCCTTCTCCATAAAGCCACACCCCTATATTTTTATGTGCACCTTTGGAACGCACTGCCCAATTTCAAGTATGGAGGAGAGAGGGGGCACAAATTTTCTTTTTGGCACAGGGCACCAAAATGTCCAGTTACAGCCTTGCATAGGAGGCACTGCTTAGCAGGAAAGCATTCGTCATTATTGGCCACAGGGTGAGCAAAAAGTGGTTGTGGAGCACTTTCCATTTGGGGGCACCTGGACAATTTCTTTAAGGTAAGGCCCCATAGTACTACGGCAGTTAAGGGGTGGTGGGTTCCTAGTTTATTTATTAGTTCAATTACCAATAGCTGTGACTTAGGGGCCAATTTATCACCATCCGCATCTGAGGATGCGGATGTGAGGTGATAAAATTAACCAAACTTGCAATGCGATTATTGATGACATTGCATGGATGTATCAGTAATTGACTCTCCACAGCACTATCAGGGTATTTTTAATATGTGTTAAAGGGCTTTTGGAGCAGAAGATGACTTCCGTTTAGTTTTTGATAATCGGATAATATCTTAGTCGGCCAACCGGCGCCTAAAGATTTTGTATTTACGCTCTAAAGGCATGCCCGCAAAAAACCACAGCAAAACACTCTGGCAGTTCTTATTTTTTCGTACTGGTTGTTGCAAAATTGCAGAATACAATAGATTTGACTTGTAAAACATGCCCTGTTCACCGTATAGTGTCATATAGTAAGAGGGCTCAAAATAGCCGTAGCATCTGAAATGCCATATTAGGGTATCTGTTGCCCTCTGTCTGCAGCTCTCAGCTTGTTGTGAACAAATACATGCAACAACCCAGGACTCACCACGTGGAGGTGGCTGCAGCTCGAGTCCCACCCGCCGCCCACCCTGACACGTTATAACGTGTTCAGCTGATCACTGCTCGCTCGTTTGGCGGCTAGTGATCTTTTTTAGATAACCACCCTGATGGTTAATCAGATGATGGAAGCGCACTCATGGAATGGATGCATTATCCGCACGTTCGATGTCAGTGCTATTGCATTTCTTCTGTTCTTGTCTGCGATACAGCACTATTAAACCGGCAGTTGAAATGAACACCATTATAGACACCACAAGCAGCACACACGCCACAATTCTGATGCTGGGAGCACTGGCCTCTCCCTTGATGGCACTGGGGGTGCTGACTTTCCCCACATTAGTGTTGAGGTTTCCGGTGACACTGGTCTCTTCCGAGGTGGTGATGGAAGTGCTGGCCTTTCCAACCGTGTAACTCAGGGTCCTGGCCTCTCCCATAGAGGTGCTGGGGGCCTGGGCCTCTCCCACTGTGATATAGGGAGTACTGGCCTCCCCTACACTGGTGCTGGGGATACTGGCCTTTCCCACGGTGGTTTTGGTGACACTGGCCTCTCCCACGGTGGTGCTGGGAGTGCTGGCCTCTCCCAAAGTGGTGCTCTTGGTCCTGGCCTCTCGCAGTCTGGTGCCGGCCTCTGCCATTATGGTGCTGGCCTCTATTAGCCTGGCACTGGCCGCTGTCCGTCTGGCCATGGGGGCACTGGCATCTCTGTTTCTGTGACTGGGGGCTCTGTTGTATCTCATTCTGGCCATGGGGGCTCTGGCCTCTCCCAGTCTGGCACTGGGGTCAATGGCCTCTCCTAGCCTGGCTCTGGGGTCAATGGCCTCTCCCAGTCTGGTACTGGGGTCAATGGCCTCTCCCAACCTGGCTCTGGGGGTGTTATCCCATTCTGGCCAGCTGCTGTGCATCCTGTGCACTCCATATCTGGCGCTGAGGTCCTCTTCCCCTTCCAGCCTGGGGCTGGGCATCCTGTGCTCTGCCAGTTTTGCGCCGAGGTCCTCATCCGAGTCGGTGGTGATGTCAATAAGCTCTCCGTTGCTGCTCATGGCTTTTATTCCAGATGGTATATGTGGAAGCTGTAATATAAAAGATAAAGACGTATTAAGAAGTGATGAAGTATTAAGCAGTGAGACAGATATAAAAATTCTATTTGCTGAAGCTGTAAGGACACATGAGGCAAATCTGCATAATAACACATGCCTCTTATACATCAGCTCCAATAAAATGTGTATACTGTAGTGAGAAATCCCTGCTCTATATCGACAAGTTATTGAAAAAATAATAGAGGAAATATTTTACTTATTATTTATATTTTGGTGTCAAAATTATTAATAATGTAATGGGGGCCCAAATTGTACAGCTACAGCTAATAGTAAGTAATCACTGTATATGAGCTCTAATGACTAAAATAGTTTCTATACAGCATGAATGACGTTGTGAATCATAGATGACAAAACTGATGAATATTTTAACACGTGAATAAACAAAATTACTTACATTCAGATCTTCCACTTCGGGAATTTCGCCATAGAGCAAATGTAGAATTGCAAGGACTGGAAATACAAGTAATTGGTTAGTGTGTGTGTTTATACAGAAATATTATATACTTGTGTTACAGTATGTACATTACATTTTCTTTAAAATACACGTACAGTGCAGAGTATATACAGTATAAGGATATCCAGTGTTTATTGGCTATGCAGTAGCAGGCAGTATTTACTCTGCATGCAAAAGAAAATAAATACATATATTTGCACCCACTGCATTGCAGCATAGTTTGCCCATGTCTGACGTTACTCTTGTTTGCTTTGTTACTGGGAATTAGACCTTAAACGAGAAGCAGAGATGGAAGAAGAGGAAAAGGGGAATTAGCAGAAGAGACCAGGAGTCCCAGGCATGGCTTGGCTGCGGTGTGTAAATCACTATTTCTGGTAGGCAAGTATGCTGTAAACTAACTCACATGGGATCATTACACATCATCACAATGTGCTGTCCTCTGTTACAGTACTTTCCTTTTAACGCTTATGCTTATGTGTGCGGCAAGCGCTGTTTAAGGTCTACGCCTTGTTTCTGGCTTAATTACACAATGTATGGTCTAATTAATTATGTTTTTCTCCTAAAATACTGCTTACTATAGCCACCTCTGGATGTGGACAAATTAAACCTTTTACATGAAAAAACTTGCTGTGCAGATAATAGGGAATGCCTTCACCTCTTACATGTAATTTAAACACTCAGTTTTTGTAACACGCCTTCACTATCTTCCACAATATACAAACACAGAACATAAAACTGTGGTTTCTAAATTACTATTCTGCTCTCAACATAACTACACAGCGAATAATGTGGAGATTCGGTAACACACAAGGGGCAGGAACGTTCCTGGGACAAACTTTAAAATATTTTTATTCCAGGAATAGGCGGTGTCTATACACATAAACATGGGTAATCCGCCGCGCTCTGTCTTCGGTACAAAACACATATAAAATAATGTTACTTGAATAGAATGTCAAAGATTGTTAGAATACTCACAATAAACAATCCGTACAAACATTGTCGCTGTCCTGATCAGTTCAGCAATGACAAATGAGGCCTTTGTCTTGGAGGGTGGGCTTATAGCAGTACTGACATGACAAAATGTGATGTCATAGTACTGACGTGACAAACTGTGATGTCATAATGCATAGGATTTATTTATTTTTTTAAAGGGAAATAGCACCTGAATAATAAATGAGCAGATAAAGCATTAAAGGTTATGCAGGTAGAACTTCCCTTGGCAGTAAAGTTAGTGAATTTGGAGTTACTGACGTACACTTTATACCTTATGCCTCTGTAATGTCACGTTAGTTCAGCTGTCAGCGTATATGGCTATCTTGTCTGCAGGTGACATAAAAATAATAAATACATGAGAAATACATTTCTCTGACGTCCTAGTGGATGCTGGGAACTCCGTAAGGACCATGGGGAATAGCGGCTCCGCAGGAGACTGGGCACAAAAAGAAAAGCTTTAGGACTACCTGGTGTGCACTGGCTCCTCCCCCTATGACCCTCCTCGCAAGCCTCAGTTAGATTTTTGTGCTCCGACCGAGCTGGGTGCAATCTAGGAGGCTCTCCTGAGCTTCTTAGGAAAAGTTAGTTTTAGGTTTTTTTATTTTCAGTGAGACCTGCTGGCAACAGGCTCACTGCATCGAGGGACTAAGGGGAGAAGAAGCGAACCTGCCTGCTTGCAGCCAGCTTGGGCTTCTTAGGCTACTGGACACCATTAGCTCCAGAGGGACCGAACACAGGCCCAGCCTCGGAGTCCGGTCCCAGAGCCGCGCCGCCGGCCCCCTTACAGAGCCAGAAGCAAGAAGAGGTCCCGGAAAATCGGCGGCAGAAGACAGCAGTCTTCACCAAGGTAGCGCACAGCACTGCAGCTGTGCGCCATTGCTCCTCATGCACCACACGCTCCGGTCACTGATGGGTGCAGGGCGCTGGGGGGGGGCGCCCTGAGCAGCAATATAAACACCTTGGCTGGCTAAAATACATCACATATAACCCCCAGGGCTATATGGATGTATATTAACCCCTGCCAGATTCCTGAAAAAAGCGGGAGAAAAGTCCGCCGAGAAGGGGGCGGAGCCTATCTCCTCAGCACACTGGCGCCATTTTCCCTCACAGCTCCGCTGGAAAGACGTCTCCCTGACTCTCCCCTGCAGTCCTGCACTACAGAAAAGGGTAAAACAAGAGGGGGGGGGGGGGCACTAATTAGGCGCAGTATAATATACACAGCAGCTATAAAGGGAAAAACACTCTGTATGGTGTTATCCCAACATATATATAGCGCTCTGGTGTGTGCTGGCATACTCTCCCTCTGTCTCCCCAAAGGGCTAGTGGGGTCCTGTCCTCTATCAGAGCATTCCCTGTGTGTCGGTACGACTGTGTCGACATGTATGAAGAGGAAAATGATGTGGAGGCGGAGCAATTGCCTGTAATGGTGATGTCACCCCCTAGGGAGTCGACACCTGAGTGGATGAGCTTATGGAAGGAATTACGTGAAAGTGTCAGCTCTTTACAAAAGACGGTTGATGACATGAGACAGCCGGCTACTCAGCTTGTGCCTGTCCAGGCGTCTCAAAGACCATCAGGGGCTCTAAAACGCCCGCTACCTCAGATGGCAGATACAGACGCCGACACGGATACTGAATCCAGTGTCGACGATGAAGAGACGAATGTGACTTCCAGTAGGGCCACACGTTACATGATTGAGGCAATGAAAAATGTTTTACACATTTCTGATAGTACAAGTACCACTAAAAAGGGTATTATGTTTGGTGAGAAAAAACTACCTGTAGTTTTTCCTGCATCTGAGGAATTAAATGAAGTGTGTAATGAAGCGTGGGTTTCTCCCGATAAAAAACTGATAATTCCTAAAAAGTTATTGGCATCATACCCCTTCCGGCCAGAGGATAGGGCATGTTGGGAAACACCCCCTAGGGTGGATAAAGCGCTCACACGCTTGTCAAAACAGGTGGCACTACCGTCTCCTGATACGGCCGCCCTTAAGGAACCTGCTGACAGAAAGCAGGAGAATATCCTAAAATGTATATACACTCACACGGGTGTTATACTGCGACCAGCAATCGCCTCAGCCTGGATGTGCAGTGCTGGGGTGGCTTGGTCGGATTCCCTGACTGAAAATATTGATACCCTGGATAGGGACAGTATATTACTGACGATAGAGCATTTGAAAGATGCATTTTTATATATGCGTGATGCACAGAGGGATATTTGCCGACTGGCATCAAGAGTAAGTGCGCTGTCCATATCTGCCCGAAGAGGGTTATGGACGCGGCAGTGGTCAGGTGATGCTGATTCCAAAAGGCATATGGAAGTATTGCCTTATAAAGGGGAGGAGTTATTTGGGGTAGGTCTATCGGACCTGGTATCCACGGCAACTGCTGGGAAATCCACATTTTTACCCCAGGTAGCCTCTCAACATAAAAAGACGCCGTATTATCAGGCGCAGTCCTTTCGGCCCCATAAGGGCCTTCGGGCGAAAGGCTCCTCATTTCTGCCCCGTGGCAGAGGGAGAGGAAAAAGGCTGCAGCAAACAGCCAGTTCCCAGGAACAGAAGCCCTCTCCCGCTTCTGCCAAGTCCTCAGCATGACGCTGGGGCTCTACAAGCGGACTCAGGCACGGTGGGGGCCCGTCTCAAGAATTTCAGCGCGCAGTGGGCTCACTCACAAGTGGACCCCTGGATCCTTCAGGTGGTATCTCAGGGGTACAAATTGGAATTCGAGACGTCTCCCCCTCGCCGTTTCCTAAAGTCTGCCTTACCGACGTCTCCCTCCGACAGGGAGGCGGTATTGGAAGCCATTCACAAGCTGTATTCACAGCAGGTGATAATCAAGGTACCCCTCCTGCAACAGGGAAATGGGTATTATTCCACGCTGTTTGTGGTACCGAAGCCGGATGGCTCGGTGAGACCTATTTTAAATCTAAAATCTTTGAACACTTACATACAGAGGTTCAAATTCAAGATGGAGTCACTCAGAGCGGTGATCGCGAACCTGGAAGTGGGCTCACTCACAAGTGGACCCCTGGATCCTTCAGGTGGTATCTCAGGGGTACAAATTGGAATTCGAGACGTCTCCCCCTCGCCGTTTCCTAAAGTCTGCCTTACCGACGTCTCCCTCCGACAGGGAGGCGGTATTGGAAGCCATTCACAAGCTGTATTCACAGCAGGTGATAATCAAGGTACCCCTCCTGCAACAGGGAAAGGGGTATTATTCCACGCTGTTTGTGGTACCGAAGCCGGATGGCTCGGTGAGACCTATTTTAAATCTAAAATCTTTGAACACTTACATACAGAGGTTCAAATTCAAGATGGAGTCACTCAGAGCGGTGATCGCGAACCTGGAAGAAGGGGATTATATGGTGTCTCTGGACATCAAGGATGCTTACCTCCATGTCCCAATTTACCCTTCTCACCAAGGGTACCTCAGGTTTGTGGTACAGAACTGCCACTATCAGTTTCAGACACTGCCGTTTGGATTGTCCACGGCACCCCGGGTCTTTACCAAAGTAATGGCCGAAATGATGATACTCCTTCGAAGGAAGGGAGTTTTAATTATCCCTTACTTGGACGATCTCCTGATAAGGGCAAGATCCAAGGAACAGTTGGTAGTCGGAGTAGCACTATCTCAAGTAGTGCTGCGGCAGCACGGTTGGATTCTCAATATCCCAAAATTGCAGCTGATCCCGACGACACGTCTTCTATTCCTAGGGATGATCCTGGACACAGTCCAGAAAAAGGTGTTTCTCCCGGAAGAGAAAGCCAGAGAGTTATCCGAGCTAGTCAGAAACCTCCTAAAACCAGGCCAAGTATCAGTGCACCAATGCACAAGGGTCCTGGGAAAAATGGTAGCTTCCTACGAAGCAATCCCATTCGGCAGATTCCACGCAAGAACATTCCAGTGGGACCTGCTGGACAAATGGTCCGGATCGCATCTTCAGATGCATCAGCGGATAACCCTGTCCCCAAGGACAAGGGTGTCTCTCCTGTGGTGGTTGCAGAGTGCTCATCTTCTAGAGGGCCGCAGATTCGGCATTCAGGACTGGGTCCTGGTGACCACGGATGCCAGCCTGCGAGGCTGGGGAGCAGTCACACAGGGAAGAAACTTCCAGGGCTTGTGGTCAAGCCTGGAGACATCACTTCACATAAATATCCTGGAGTTAAGAGCCATTTACAATGCTCTGAGCCAAGCAAGACCTCTGCTTCAAGGTCAGCCGGTGCTGATCCAGTCGGACAACATCACGGCAGTCTCCCACGTAAACAGACAGGGCGGCACAAGAAGCAGGAGGGCAATGGCAGAAGCTGCAAGGATTCTTCGCTGGGCGGAAAATCATGTGATAGCACTGTCGGCAGTGTTCATTCCGGGAGTGGACAACTGGGAAGCAGACTTCCTCAGCAGGCACGACCTCCACCCGGGAGAGTGGGGACTTCACCCAGAAGTCTTCCACATGATGATAAACCGTTGGGAAAAAACAAAGGTGGACATGATGGCGTCCCGCCTCAACAAAAAACTGGACAGGTATTGTGCCAGGTCAAGGGACCCTCAAGCAATAGCTGTGGACGCTCTGGTAACACCGTGGGTGTACCAGTCAGTGTATGTGTTCCCTCCTCTGCCTCTCATACCCAAGGTGCTGAGAATTATACGGTGGGGAGGAGTAAGAACTATTCTCGTGGCTCCGGATTGGCCAAGAAGGACTTGGTACCCGGAACTTCAAGAGATGCTCACAGAGGACCCGTGGCCTCTACCTCTGAGAAGGGACCTGCTCCAGCAGGGACCCTGTCTGTTCCAAGACTTACCGCGGCTGCGTTTGACGGCATGGCGGTTGAACGCCGGATCCTAAAGGAAAAAGGCATTCCAGACGAAGTCATCCCTACTTTGATAAAAGCCAGAAAGGATGTAACCGCAAAGCATTATCACCGCATCTGGCGGAAATATGTTGCGTGGTGCGAGGCCAAAAAGGCCCCGACGGAGGAATTTCAACTGGGTCGATTCCTGCATTTCCTGCAAGCAGGAGTGTCTATGGGCCTAAAATTAGGATCCATTAAGGTCCAGATTTCGGCCCTGTCGATTTTCTTTCAGAGAGAACTGGCTTCAGTGCCTGAAGTCCAGACGTTTGTTAAGGGAGTACTACATATACAGCCTCCTTTTGTGCCTCCAGTGGCACCCTGGGATCTGAATGTTGTTTTGGGTTTCCTAAAATCACATTGGTTTGAACCACTCAACACTGTAGACTTAAAATATCTCACATGGAAAGTGGTCATGTTGTTGGCCCTGGCTTCAGCCAGGCGTGTGTCCGAATTGGCGGCTTTATCCTGTAAAAGCCCTTACCTGATTTTTCATACGGACAGGGCAGAATTGAGGACTCGTCCTCAATTTCTCCCAAAGGTGGTTTTCAGCGTTTCATCTGAACCAGCCTATTGTGGTACCTGCGGCTACTAAGGACTTGGAGGACTCAAAGTTGCTGGACGTTGTCAGGGCCCTGAAAATATATGTTTCCAGGATGGCTGGAGTCAGAAAGTCTGACTCGCTATTTATCCTGTACGCACCCAACAAGCTGGGTGCTCCTGCTTCTAAGCAGACTATTGCTCGCTGGATTTGTAGTACAATTCAGCTTGCGCATTCTGTGGCAGGCCTGCCACAGCCAAAATCTGTAAAAGCCCACTCCACAAGGAAGGTGGGCTCATCTTGGGCGGCTGCCCGAGGGGTCTCGGCTTTACAACTCTGCCGAGCTGCTACTTGGTCAGGGTCAAATACTTTTGTAAAATTTTACAAATTTGACACTCTGGCTGAGGAGGACCTGGAGTTTTATCACTCGGTGCTGCAGAGTCATCCGCACTCTCCCGCCCGTTTGGGAGCTTTGGTATAATCCCCATGGTCCTTACGGAGTTCCCAGCATCCACTAGGACGTCAGAGAAAATAAGAATTTACTTACCGATAATTCTATTTCTCGTAGTCCGTAGTGGATGCTGGGCGCCCATCCCAAGTGCGGATTATCTGCAATACTTGTACATAGTTATTGTTAACAAATCGGGTTATTGTTGTTGTGAGCCATCTATCCAGAGGCTCCTCTGTTATCATGCTGTTAACTGGGTTCAGATCACAAGTTGTACGGTGTAATTGGTGTGGCTGGTATGAGTCTTACCCGGGATTCAAAATCCTTCCTTATTGTGTACGCTCGTCCGGGCACAGTATCCTAACTGAGGCTTGGAGGAGGGTCATAGGGGGAGGAGCCAGTGCACACCAGGTAGTCCTAAAGCTTTCTTTTTGTGCCCAGTCTCCTGCGGAGCCGCTATTCCCCATGGTCCTTACGGAGTTCCCAGCATCCACTACGGACTACGAGAAATAGAATTATCGGTAAGTAAATTCTTATTTTTTCATTTAAGGAAGCTAGAACTTCACACATAGTGTACCACAACAAATTTTCACTGTTAAAATGAAATGTTCTCTCTTTATCCAGATAGCCATACATACACACACACACACACACACACACACACACACACAAACACCAATTAATGACCGCAAATATTAAGTTCTTGATATCAAGCTAGAAATCCAAACTCTCTGAATAACGTATGGTGTAATGGTTAGCATTACTACCTCACATCACTAAAGTCATGGGTTCCATTCCCACCACGGCCCTAGCTGTGTGGAGTTTTTATATTAGATGGCTTTCCTTTGGATATTCTGGTTTCCTTCCACAATCTAAAACTGTACTGATAGGTTAATTGGCTCCCCAAAAAAATTAACCCTAATCGGTAAACGTATGCATGCACATGGGCAGACTAAATGGGCCACGTGGCTCTTATTTTCTATGGTTCTCAGTGACGTGCCCGGAAGTAAATGGCTGGGGAGGCACTGGCTAGTATCAGAGCCAGAGTTACACACACATACATAAACCCATAGGTTCATGTGGGCAGTATACAAAGGTGCAGCAGTATACGAAGGTGTACACAAAAGAAACAGGAATTGTGTCCTAGAGGGCGGGGCACTTGTATTATGGGCTTTTACCGATAGGTGAATGTTTGCGGAACTCTTCTGAGCCAGTATCCCCGCTGACATTGCGGGGGAAGGTAGCATTTCACTGCAGTGATTTGGGGGTACTGTGTTGCATAATGTGTCCTGGCAGCCCTGTAATGTGGCATAACAAGAACTAGGACACTATTCTGAGGCATAGCATTAACTAGGGCACTGCTATGTTTAAAAAAATGAACTAGGCCACTATTATGGAGCATAAAATGAACAACAGCTGCGGAGACGTCTCTCTAGCAGCACTGGGACAGGGGCCCCTTCAATATGTTGCCATGGGACCCAAAAAGTTCTAGCTGGGACCCTGCCCAACCCTCTTGATGCAGGGAGTTGGAAGTTGAAGTTGCCTGAGTAAAAAGTGATAATGTCAATATTACCTTTCAACACAAAGCTATACCTTTAAACACACCTTTACCATGGAGCTGCTGTGATCGCTAGCTCACACTACGTACTTCGTATGCTATTTGCGCACAGAGTCCCGTACCGTGTACGCACTTAGTGTACAAACGCCGCACTGTGGGTACAAAGTACGCGCAGTGCGTTCGCACCCAATTAATACACCCTAAAACCTTATACAGTTATACAATGCAATGATATGATTACACTTTAAACCTTATGCAGCAAAGCTCTGCAATGATGTTACACCTTAAACCTTAAGTAGCGCTGACGGTATAAAGTACCCGCAGTGCGTACACCTTATCAATACTTATAAACCTTATACAGTTAAATACGCTTTAAACCCTTGCAGGAAAGTGAGGACACAACACCGTTCTGTAGTTAAACCGCTGGGTTCTAAGGCCACAGTGGATTATTTGAAAAGGGGATAACAGTACAGTTTATACACTACAGGCTAACAAAATAAATCTACAACAGAGTAAATGGCTACAGTCAATGTACATACGTGTGAATATTCGCAAGCGCTTCCCGGTTCCGGTCCTCCGCAAATCAGGTTGAAAGCGTTAAGAGTCTGTGATAGTGACCTGGCCTGCAGCTCGCTCTTTATTCAGTAGATCAAGACATAATACAATAGACACTGTGTGCTCTTCTTCCATTGGTTAGGGGGTGGGACATGTCCTGTGCACCGGGGACCATTGGTCAGTTCAAGAAGTGGGCGATGGCTAGGACTTGAGATGTGGTTTCTGTTGTTTACATCTGAGTTCCCGCCCCATGATCAGTTAAACCCATCACATTAATCATAAATCTGGTATTATTAATAACTTAATGAGGTAAGATTTAATAATGTTCTTATTCCCACCAGATTAATGTTTACGTGACTCTGAACAATATGATCCCACACATGATATGATTATCTATTTCAATCTTCAAGATATACATATATCCACATATTC
Source organism: Pseudophryne corroboree (assembly GCF_028390025.1). Taxonomy (NCBI): domain Eukaryota; kingdom Metazoa; phylum Chordata; class Amphibia; order Anura; family Myobatrachidae; genus Pseudophryne; species Pseudophryne corroboree. The sequence goes on along the minus strand of NC_086454.1, from coordinate 246,798,349 downwards.
ATATATATATATACATATATATATATATATATATATATATATATACATACGTACACACATACTCCTGCTATTACAATTTGTTAGGAGTTATATATTTATTCATTCATATATATATATATATATATATAAAATATACTTTATATATATATATATATATATATATATATATATATGAACACCTTTATCTCCATGGGTTTTAAACTAGGAATGTTAATATCTTAAATTTTCTATCTGTCTGGTCTTGTGTTGTGGTTAGCTATTGTTTCTGATTTTCTAAACAGCTTCGGTTCCTGGGTATTGTCACTTTGTTTGTTTTTTCCTTTCAGGTGAGACAATGACAATTCAGTACTCATTGTTTTAAATAGAAACTTGCCTATGTTAGTAAACAAAGGTGTCTGCCCTCTTCATAGAATCTCAAAGCTTAGTGTAAATAAGGCCATTATATTTTAGTATCTGGGAGATTTAATTTATGTGTGACTGAGTTTCATTCTCTTTCCCTCCACATACATAATATACAGTAAATACAGTTTATATCTATATTCTACTTCTGCACATAACTATACGCAGGAACATGCAATCTTTCTCTAACCAACACCAGAATGTTACTCTTGAAATACCCTACAGCTGGATACTATACATCACCTTCTAACCTTAGACTGACCCTTCCTATCATGCAAAAGCAAATCCCTGAGTCCTGGAACCATTTAAACTGTTGAAACTTGCTGATGTGGTACAAGGGAGCTATCTCTAAAATGTACACTATTTGGGTTAAATATGTAATGTTCTAATAACCCTCTATGCGTTCACAAACTCTACCGTAAATGCGCATACCACGTGCTAAGGCGCATGGCCGTGGGAAGCTACTTTACGCAAATTGCGGATATGCGCCCGCACGGCAGAATAAGTGCACACGCAGCGGGCATGTGTGTGGGGTTAGTACATGGGGTATGCATTACAATATTTTTTGACTTTGACAAAAGGCGCACATGGGGGTGAGGGAGCTGAGAGCGAGTTGTGTTTTAGTCCAATTCTGCATGAGGTCATCCATCTTTTGTTATTCTCTGTAAAAAAAAAACCCTCAAGTTAGCCAGATCCCCAGAATGTTACAAGCTGGCCCCCTGGCAATAAGTCACATGTTTCCTTATGCCCTTCCCTTCCTTCCCTCTCCACACTCAGTTCCCCTTACTCTCTTCCTGTCGTAACATATATAAATGGGACTCTATCTGCCATAATGTGTATAAGAGCTCTACCTGGCGTAACAAATATAAAAGGGTCTCTTTCTGATGTAATGTGCATAAGGGGCTCTACCTGATGTAATGTGTATAAGGGGCTCTACCTGGGGTAATGTATATAAAGGGCTCTACTTGGCTTAATATATATATAAGGGACTCTATTGTGGTGTAATGTGTGTTAGGAGCTCTAACATGGCATAATGTATATAAGGGGTACTACTGTGTGGTGTAATGTGACTGACGGACACTACTACTGTGCGGTGTAATGTGAATTGGTACTATACTGTGGCCACACCCCTATATTTTTGGGTACTGTCTCTATTTTGAATTGGGGAGGCCCTGATACTCGTATACAGGAAGTTTGGAAAGTCCCTACGTAGTGAGAACTGTCTCTAGTTGCAGATCTCCTCTGCAGCTGTAGGAGACCAGAGAGGTACAACATAATGTAGATAAATACATAACAAATTCTGTTTTATTTTATGTAAAAAAATAAGATTTTACTTACCGATAAATCTATTTCTCATAGTCCGTAGTGGATGCTGGGACTCCGTAAGGACCATGGGGAATAGCGGCTCCGCAGGAGACAGGGCACAAGAATAAAAGCTTTAGGATCAGGTGGTGTGCACTGGCTCCTCCCCCTATGACCCTCCTCCAAGCCTCAGTTAGGATACTGTGCCCGGACGAGCGTACATAATAAGGAAGGATATTGAATCCCGGGTAAGACTCATACCAGCCACACCAATCACACCGTACAACTCGTGATCTGAACCCAGTTAACAGTATGATAACAACGAAGGAGCCTCTGAAAAAATGGCTCACAACAACAATAACCCGATTTTGTTAACAATAACTATGTACAAGTATTGCAGACAATCCGCACTTGGGATGGGCGCCCAGCATCCACTACGGACTATGAGAAATAGATTTATCGGTAAGTAAAATCTTATTTTCTCTGACGTCCTAGTGGATGCTGGGACTCCGTAAGGACCATGGGGATTATACCAAAGCTCCCAAACGGGCGGGAGAGTGCGGATGACTCTGCAGCACCGAATGAGAGAACTCCAGGTCCTCCTCAGCCAGGGTATCAAATTTGTAGAATTTAGCAAACGTGTTTGCCCCTGACCAAGTAGCTGCTCAGCAAAGTTGTAAAGCCGAGACCCCTCGGGCAGCCGCCCAAGATGAGCCCACTTTCCTTGTGGAATGGGCTTTTACCGATTTAGGCTGTGGCAGGCCTGCCACAGAATGTGCAAGTTGAATTGTACTACAAATCCTACGAGCAATAGTCTGCTTAGAAGCAGGAGCACCCAGCTTGTTGGGTGCATACAGGATAAACAGCGAGTCAGACTTTCTGACTCCAGCCGTCCTGGAAACATATATTTTCAGGGCCCTGACAACGTCAAGTAACTTGGAGTCCTCCAAGTCCCTAGTAGCCGCAGGCACCACAATAGGTTGGTTCATGTGAAAAGCAGAAACCACCTTAGGGAGAAATTGAGGACGAGTCCTCAATTCTGCCCTGTCAGAATGAAAAATTAAGTAAGGGCTTTTATATGATAAAGCCGCCAATTCTGACACACGCCTGGCTGAAGCCAGGGCTAACAGCATCGTCACCTTCCATGTGAGATATTTTAAGTCCACAGTGGTGAGTGGTTCAAACCAATGTGACTTAAGGAACCTCAAAACAACATTGAGATCCCAAGGTGCCACTGGAGGCACAAAAGGAGGTTGTATATGCAGTACCCCTTTTACAAATGTCTGAACTTCAGGTACTGAAGCCAGTTCTTTCTGGAAGAAAATCGACAGGGCCGAAATTTGAACCTTAATGGACCCTAATTTTAGGCCCATAGACAGTCCTGTTTGCAGGAAATGGAGGAAACGACCCAGTTGAAATTCCTCTGTAGGGGCCTTCTTGGCCTCACACCACGCAACATATTTTCGCCAAATGCGGTGATAATGTTTTGCGGTTACATCCTTCCTGGCTTTGACCAGGGTAGGGATGACTTCATCTGGAATGCCTTTTTCCTTCAGGATCCGGCGTTCAACCGCCATGCCGTCAAACGCAGCCGCGGTAAGTCTTGGAACAGACAAGGCCCCTGCTGGAGCAGGTCCTTTCTTAGAGGTAGAGGCCACGGGTCTTCCGTGAGCATCTCCTGAAGTTCCGGGTACCAAGTCCTTCTTGGCCAATCCGGAACCACGAGTATCGTTCTTACTCCTCTCCTTCTTATGATTCTCAGTACTTTTGGTATGAGAGGCAGAGGAGGGAACACATACACTGACTGGTACACCCACGGTGTCACCAGAGCGTCCACCGCTATTGCCTGAGGGTCCCTTGACCTGGCGCAATATCTGTCTAATTTTTTGTTTAGACGTGACGCCATCATGTCCACCTTTGGTTTTTCCCAACGGTTTACAATCAGGTGGAAGACTTCTGGGTGAAGTCCCCACTCTCCCGGGTGAAGGTCGTGTCTGCTGAGGAAGTCTGCTTCCCAGTTGTCCACTCCCGGAATGAACACTGCTGACAGAGCTATCACATGATTTTCTGCCCAGCGAAGAATCCTTGCAGCCTCTGCCATTGCCCTCCTGCTTCTCGTGCCGCCCTGTCTGTTTACGTGGGCGACTGACGTGATGTTGTCCGATTGGATCAATACCGCCTGACCCTGAAGCAGGGGTTTCGTTTGACTTAGGGCATTGTAAATGGCCCGTAGTTCCAGAATGTTTATATGAAGAGATGTTTCCATGCTTGACCACAAGCCCTGGAAGTTTTTTCCCTGTGTGACTGCTCCCCAGCCTCTCAGGCTTGCATCCGTGGTCACCAGGATCCAATCCTGAATGCCGAATCTGCGGCCCTCTAGAAGATGAGCACTCTGCAACCACCACAGGAGAGACACCCTTGTCTTTGGTGACAGGGTTATCCGCTGCTGCATCTGAAGATGCGAACCGGACCATTTGTCCAGTAGATCCCACTGAAACGTTCTTGCATGGAATCTTCCGAATGGAATTGCTTCGTAAGAAGCCACCATTTTTCCCAGGACCCTCGTGCACTGATGCACTGACACCTGGGCTGGTTTTAGGAGGTTCCTGACTAACTCGGATAACTCCTTGGCCTTCTCCTCCGGGAGAAAAACCTTCTTCTGGACTGTGTCCAGAATCATTCCTAGGAACAGAAGACGTGTCGTTGGAATCAGCTGCGATTTTGGAATATTTAGGATCCACCCGTGCTGACGTAACACTATCTGAGATAGTGCTACTCCGACTTCTAACTGTTCCCTGGACCTTGCCCTTATCAGGAGATCGTCCAAGTAAGGGATAATTAATACGCCTTTTCTTCGAAGAAGAATCATCATTTCGGCCATTACCTTGGTAAAGACCCGAGGTGCCGTGGACAACCCAAACGGCAGCGTCTGAAACTGATAATGACAGTCTTGTACTACAAACCTGAGATACCCTTGGTGAGAAGGGTAGATTGGGACGTGGAGATAAGCATCTTTGATGTCCAGAGACACCATATAGTCCCCTTCTTCCAGGTTCGCTATCACCGCTCTGAGTGATTCCATCTTGAATTTGAACCTTTTTATGTAAGTGTTCAAGGATTTCAGATTTAAAATTGGTCTCACCGAGCCGTCCGGCTTCGGTACCACAAACAGCGTGGAATAATACCCCTTTCCTTGTTGTAGGAGGGGTACCTTGATTATCACCTGCTGGGAATACAGCTTGTGAATGGCTTCCAGAACTGCCTCCCTGTCGGAGGGAGACTTTGGCAGAGCAGACTTCAGGAACCGGCGAGGGGGAAACGCCTCGAATTCCAGTTTGTACCCCTGCGATACTACCTGTAGAATCCAGGGATCCACTTGCGAGTGAGCCCACTGCGCGTTGAAATTCTTGAGACGGGCCCCCACCAAGCCTGAGTCTGCTTGTAAAGCCCCAGCGTCATGCTGAAGACTTGGCAGAAGCAGGGGAAGGCTTCTGATCCTGGGAAGCGGCTGCATGGTGCAGTCTTTTTCCCCTTCCTCTGCCCCGGGGCAGAAAGGAATGGCCTTTTGCTCGCTTGTATTTATGGGAACGAAAGGACTGAGTTTGAAAAGACGGTGTCTTTTTCTGTTGATGTGAAGTGACCTGGGGTAAGAAGGTGGACTTTCCAGCCGTTGCCGTGGCCACCAGGTCCGAAAGACCAGCCCCAAATAACTCCTCCCCTTTATACGGCAATACTTCCATATGTCGTTTGGAATCCGCATCCCCTGACCACTGACGCGTCCATAACGTTCTTCTGGCAGAGATGGACATAGCACTTACTCTTGATGCCAGGGTGCAAATATCCCTCTGTGCATCACGCATATATAGTAATGCATCCTTCAAATGCTCTATAGTTAACAATATATTGTCCCTATCCAGGGTATCAATATTTTCAGTCAGGGAATCCGACCACGCGACTCCAGCACTGCACATCCAGGCTGAAGCGATTGCTGGTCGCAGTATAACACCAGTATGTGTGTATATACTTTTTAGGATATTTTCCAGCCTTCTATCAGCTGGCTCTTTGAGGGTGGCCGTATCAGGAGACGGTAACGCTACTTGTTTAGATAAACGTGTGAGCGCCTTATCTACCCTAGGGGGTGTTTCCCAACGTGTCCTAACCTCTGATGGGAAAGGATATAGTGCCAATAATTTATTAGAAATTAGCAGTTTTTTGTCGGGAGAAACCCACGCTTTATCACATACCTCATTCAATTCATCTGACTCAGGAAAAACTATTGGTAGTTTTTTCACCCCCCACATAATACCCTTCTTAGTGGTATTTGTAGTGTCAGAAATGTGCAATGCTTCCTTCATTGCCGTGATCATGTAACATGTGGCCCTACTGGACATTACGTTCGACTCATCACCGTCGACACTAGACTCCGTATCTGTGTCTGGGTCTGTGTCGACCCACTGAGGTAACGGGCGTTTTAGGGCCCCTGACGGTGTCTGAGACGCCTGGACAGGCACTAATTGATTTGCCGGCTGTCTCATGTCGTCAACAGTTTTTTGCAAAGTGTTGACATTATCACTTAATTGTTTGAACACGATCATCCAGTCAGGTGTCGACTCCCTAGGGGGTGACATCACTAACGCAGGCAATTGCTCCGCCTCCACATCATTTTCCTCCTCATACATGTCGACACACACGTACCGACACACAGCACACACACCGGGAATGCTCTGATAGAGGACAGGACCCCACGAGCCCTTTGGAGAGACAGAGGGAGAGTCTGCCAGCACACACCCAGCGCTATATATATATATACAGGGATAACCTTATATAAGTGTTATTCCCTTATAGCTGCTGTTTATATTGTCATTTGCTGCCAATAGTGCCCCCCCTTCTCTTTTTTACCCTGATTCTGAAGCAGGACTGCAGGGGAGAGTCAGGGAGCCGTCCTTCCAGCGGAACTGTGAGGGAAAATGGCGCTTGTGTGCTGAGGAGATAGGCTCCGCCCCTTCACGACGTCCTTATCTCCCGCTTTTTTGTGTAAAAATGGCAGGGGTTAAAATACATCCATATAGCCCAGGAGCTATATGTGATGTATTCTTTTGCCACCTAAGGTATTATCATTTATATTGCGTCTCAGGGCGCTCCCCCCCAAGCGCCCTGCACCCTCAGTGACCGGAGTGTGAAGTGTGCTGAGAGCAATGGCGCACAGCTGCGGTGCTGTGCGCTACCTTAGTCTGAAGACAGGATTGTCTTCTGCCGCCGATTTCACCGGACCTCTTCGTCTCTTCTGGCTCTGTAAGGGGGACGGCGGCGCGGCTCCGGTGACCCATCCAGGCTGTACCTGTGATCGTCCCTCTGGAGCTAATGTCCAGTAGCCTAAGAAGCCCAATCCACTCTGCACGCAGGTGAGTTCGCTTCTTCTCCCCTTAGTCCCACGATGCAGTGAGCCTGTTGCCAGCAGGACTCACTGAAAATAAAAAAAACCTAAATTAAACTTTTATTCTAAGCAGCTCAGGAGAGCCACCTAGCCTGCACCCTTCTCGTTCGGGCACAAAAATCTAACTGAGGCTTGGAGGAGGGTCATAGGGGGAGGAGCCAGTGCACACCACCTGATCCTAAAGCTTTTATTCTTGTGCCCTGTCTCCTGCGGAGCCGCTATTCCCCATGGTCCTTACGGAGTCCCAGCATCCACTAGGACGTCAGAGAAATTATATTGTCATTTTAATTAGCACACATTCTCTGGAGGGAGATTTGCTTAGCACACAGTCACTGCGGAGGGACTATTTGAACTCCCTGAACAATCATAGACCATATTACACAGACCAATGCTTGGGGAGGACAGCAGCATAAAAGCAACCCAACTTGTGTGGAAGCTACTGAAAAGACTGGAGGCCTCAAAGGCAGGACCGAGACACAGACTCATTGACAGGACAGACATAAACACAATCAGTAGTGAGGGACTGCCACCCTGACAGTGCTCACCGTTTGCAGATCAGGCATCTACAGGCTTCCCTATGGGAGTCTTTGTTTCCAAGTGTGCCAGATGCTTCCTGATGACATGCAGTAGAGGAGACACAGTACATAAGTAGTCGGTTCTACTACTTCATGGGGGTCATTCCGAGTTGATCGCTCGCTCCGGATATTCACAGCACAGCGATCATGGCAGAACGGGGCTAATCTGCGCATACGTATGCACCGCAATGCACAGGTGCATCGTACGAGTAAACAGTGGTTCGTTACCGGGCGATGGCTTCTATGACGATTCCGTTCGCACAGCCGGTCGCAAGGAGATTGACAGGGCGTTTGTGGGTGTCAATTGACCGTTTTCTAGGAGTGTATGGCAAAACGCAGGTGTGTCCAGGCGTTTGCTGGGCGGGTGTCTGACGTCAATTCCGGGAACAAAAAGACTGTAGTGATCGCAAGGACTGAGTAAGTCCAGACCTACTCTGAAACTTGACAAAATGTTTTTCCAGAGCTCCGCTGCAAAGACGTTTGCACACTTGCAAAGTGAAAATACACTCCCCTGTGGGAGGCGACTATGCGTTTGCACGGCTGCTAAAAGTAGCGAGCGATCAACTCAGAATGAGGGCCCATAAACTAGTCAGATCCACCACCCCGACACACACACTTCTGCTAACAGCCCCTGCCCTGCATCACCCCATTCTCATGCATGACAGGGAAGGTCTACAATTATTTTCAGGAGTTGGGTATGTTATGCCGGCTTTCGGGATCCCGGTGGTCAGCATACTGACACCAGGATCCCGGCAGCAGAATGCCGGCAGGGGTAGGCGGCACAACAAAGCGCTTTTTGGGCTCGGTGGGTCACTGCATTCGCCACAGGTTTTATTCCCACTCTATGGGTGCCGTAGACATTCTGACTGGTGGCATTTTTAGCTTTCGGAATGCTGACCGTCGGGATCTCGAGCGCTGGTAATATAACCACATTGCGTTTTCAGCACCTCCTTGGGGAAAAGGAGGTTCTGAGCAACAGAAGATCAGTCAAGGGCACCCTGAAATAAGCACAAAATGTTGAGTTACATGGGCACATTCCATGAGCATAGCTTTCTGCAGACATTGATGTATAAAAAACCTTTCTATAGAAAGCCATTAATTCTATAATAATAACATTATAATCTAAACAGCAATTTTGAGTATTTTGTAGATAAAATACTGGATTAAATACATTTTGGGGTCCAACAAAGGATTTCTAGAACAAGCTAGTTATAACAGCAATTGTATGCAAGTTTGGGAGAGGTAAAAGAAATGAATTTTATACATTCTGATTTTATTGCTGTATAAGTGTTATATATTACAGCACATCCCAGTATTCACAATCAGATGTGTACGCCATCGCACACCTTGGTTCGCGTGTGCATATTAAGTATGTCATAGACTTTTCATGCATGAACAGGAAACATAATGCATGATTATAGCAAAAATTCACTCAGCTGCACAAACATTAGCACTGCATCCACCTCTGAATCAGGCCTGGGGTCTCTAAAGGCTGTGGCAAATTTCCCATTAGGCACATGAGGCACGTGCCTAGGGGTGGCACTTGTTTGGGGGCGGCACTTGGATATTTGTGTTGGTACTGTGAGCCCAAAAAGTACCAGTAACTGCAAAATATCTCCACTGTACTGCACCATACGCCATCTTGAATAGAATGTAACTGTGTAGGACATGCAGAAAATGTGCCCGGAGGAGCCGGTCACAGCTAGGGAAGCTGCTATAGCTTCTTTAGTTTTATTATTTTCTAGCATTAGTTTAGGCACAGGGAAGCTGCTGCCAACAGCCTCCCTGCTTCGTGGGACTAAGGGGGGGAGTAGTGTCCACCCTGAGGGGTCTGAGCCACTATCTCCGCTGACAGGACACTGAGCTCCTGAGGGTGCTAATCGTTAGCCGCCCCAGGCGACCACTCACTCCCGCAGCATACCGCCACCCCCTTACAGATCCAGAAGACTTCAGTGCGAAGATTGTAGCACTTAAGACACAGAATAATGTTAAATACACATTTTATTACTACATCAGAGAAAATATTTTTCCCAAATTAAAAAACAATTAATATTCGATAAAATTTTTAAAAAGGAATTCCTTAGTAGTAAAGATGAGTCTCAGAAGCGTGCCCTTAGTGGAGATAATTTGATTATGACCAGATTTGTAATATCGCCAAAAAAGGTGCGAATTTGCTAGCATATATACAGTCAATGGGGTATATTTACTAAGGTCCCGATTTTGACCGAGATGCCGTTTTTTCATCAAAGTGTCATCTCGGTAATTTACTAAGCAATAATCACGGCAGTGATGAGGGCATTCGTAATTTTTTGGAAGTCCAACAAAAAAAATACAAATGAATACACCATCGGTCAAAACGCGGCTGTTTAAGTATGAATCTCGGTAATTTACTAAGAAGTGCAAAGCAAAAAAAAAACAAACACTGCCGTGAAAAATTACAACTCGTAAAAAAGTGCTGAAAAAAACAGACCTGCTTTTTTAATCCGTGATTGTATAGGCATGCAGGGAACCATGAGATCCGTGCATGTATATCAGTGGGAAGGGGTGGGAAAGTGGTTATTTTATTTTAAAAAATTGCGTGGGGTCCCCCCTCCTAAGCATAACCAGCCTCGGGCTCTTTGAGCCGATCCTGGTTGCAGAAATATGGGGAAAAAATTACAGGGGTTCCCCCATATTTAAGCAACCAGCATCGGGCTCTGCGCCTGGTCCTGGTTCCAAAAATACGGGGGACAAAAAGAGTAGGGGTCCCCCGTATTTTTAAAACCAGCACCGGGCTCCACTAGCTGGACAGATAATGCCACAGCCGGGGGTCACTTTTATATAGTGCCCTGCGGCCGTGGCATCAAATATCCAACTAGTCACCCCTGGCCGGGGTACCCTGGGGGAGTGGGGACCCCTTCAATCAAGGGGTCCCTCCCCCCCCCCCAGCCACCCAAGGGCCAGGGGTGAAGCCCGAGGCTGCCCCCCCCCCATCCAATGGGCTGCGGATGGGGGGGCTGATAGCCTTTTGTGATAATGAAAAGATATTGTTTTTAGTAGCAGTACTACAAGGCCCAGCAAGCCTCCCCCGCATGCTGGTACTTGGAGAACCACAAGTACCAGCATGCGGCGGAAAAACGGGCCCGCTGGTACCTGTAGTACTATTACTAAAAAAATACCCAAAAAAAGACAAGACACACACACCGTGAAAGTAAAGATTTATTACATACATGCACACAAACATACATACATACTTACCTTATGTTCACACGCAGGTCGGTCCTCTTCTCCAGTAGAATCCAAGGGGTACCTGTTGAATAAATTCTACTCACCAGATCCAGGGTCCCAGGGTCCCAGGGTCCTCGGGGCAACCATTTGTAATCCAGGTACTTGAATAAAATAACAAAACGGATACCCGAGCCACGAACTGAAAGGGGCCCCATGTTTTCACATGGGACTCCTTTCCCCGAATGCCAGAAACCCACTCTGACTTCTGTCTAAGTGGGTTTCTTCAGCCAATCAGGGAGCGCCACGTTGTAGCACTCTCCTGATCGGCTGTGTGCTCCTGTACTGTCTGACAGGCGGCACACGGCAGTGTTACAATGTAGCGCCTATGCGCTCCATTGTAACCAATGGTGTGAACTTTCTGCTCAGCGGTGACGTCACTTTAGGTCAACCGCAGGGCAGAAAGTTCCCACCATTGGTTACAATGGAGCGCATAGGCGCTACATTGTAACACTGCCGTGTGCCGCCTGTCAGTCAGGACAGGAGCACACAGCCGATCAGGAGAGTGCTACAACGTGGCGCTCCCTGATTGGCTGAAGAAACCCACTTAGACAGAAGTCAGAGTGGGTTTCTGGCATTCGGGGAAAGGAGTCCCATGTGAAAACATGGGGCCCCTTTCAGTTCGTGGCTCGGGTCTGCGGTTTGTTATTTTATTCAAGTACCTGGATTACAAATGGTTGCCCCGAGGACCCTGGGACCCTGGATCTGGTGAGTAGAATGTATTCAACAGGTACCCCTTGGATTCTACTGGAGAAGAGGACCGACCTGCGTGTGAACATAAGGTAAGTATGTATGTATGTTTGTGTGCATGTATGTAATAAATCTTTACTTTCACGGTGTGTGTGTCTTGTCTTTTTTTGGGTATTTTTTTAGTAGTAGTACTACAGGAACCAGCGGGCCCGTTTTTCCGCCGCATGCTGGTACTTGTGGTTCTCCAAGTACCAGCATGCGGGGGAGGCTTGCTGGGCCTTGTAGTACTGCTACTAAAAACAATATCTTTTCATTATCACAAAAGGCTATCAGCCCCCCCATCCGCAGCCCATTGGATGGGGGGGGGGACAGCCTCGGGCTTCACCCCTGGCCCTTGGGTGGCTGGGGGGGGGGGATCCCTTGATTGAAGGGGTCCCCACTCCCCCAGGGTACCCCGGCCAGGGGTGACTAGTTGGATTTTTGATGCCACGGCCGCAGGGCACTATATAAAAGTGACCCCCGGCTGTGGCATTATCTGTCCAGCTAGTGGAGCCCGGTGCTGGTTTTAGAAATACGGGGGACCCCTACTCTTTTTGTCCCCCGTATTTTTGGAACCAGGACCAGGCGCAGAGCCCGATGCTGGTTGCTTAAATATGGGGGAACCCCTGTCATTTTTTCCCCCATATTTCTGCAACCAGGGTCGGCTCAAAGAGCCCGAGGCTGGTTATGCTTAGGAGGGGGGACCCCACACAATTTGTTTTATGATTTTACACTGTTTAATTTAAAAAAAAAAATGAACCCCAGCACGGATCACACAGATCCGGCCGAGATTCATTTTTAAAAAGTCGGCAGTGTTTTGCTAATCACTGCCGTAAAAAACTGGAAAAAAAAACGAATGACATCGACATCGGAAAACCCGAAAAGGCAAAATACGGCAGCTTAGTAAATTAGTCGTAATAAATTCAAAAAGTTGCAGTTTTACACTTTCGATGTCATTCGTGATTGAACTTTGACCTGAAACGGGAAAATACGAATGTTATTAAATTTACCCCAATGAGTATGTCCAGAAATTGACAATGAATGTTAATAATTCATCCACTTGGATGTGATTACCAGTTCCGTGTTCCAATTTAGAAGGCTCCAATGATGTATGGTTCGTATGGCAACGGCAACCTGTAATGGAGTCCTGGTCCACAGTGGAGAAACAGTTCCGTGTTCCAATTTGAAGGTCTCCAGTAGTGTATACGGCAGCAGCAGCTGGCAATGGAGTCCTGGTATTATGGTTGCTTAGCAACCCTGGATTGAAGAACCGGCTGATCGTAAGATTGACACTACGCTCAAATCCATTTACACTGCTTCAGGAGTGGCATTAAGGCCCACTATTGCCTGTGCATGAATTTCTAAAGCCATAGTAAAGTGGTCAGGCACATTACTGGAGGATTTGGATACAATGGATAGATGTGATATTGAATTGTTTTTACGTAACATACAGGTTTCTGCGGGGTTCATGGTGGAATCCATAAAGGACCTGGGTACACTGACTGTGCAGATATCTTCCATATCTGTATCAGCTCGCAGGGGACTGTGTCTACGCCAATGGTCTGCAGACGCAGAGTCCAGGATACGTGTGGAGAACCTACCCTACACAGGTCAGGCTCTATTTGGGGAAGCGTTGGATGCGTGGATTTCCATGGCAACTGCGGGTAAGTCACCTTTACTTCCCTCTCCTACGCCTCCTACACAGAAACCATTTTCTTCATCTGCTTCGCAGTCCTTTCGGACCGCTAAGGCAAGGAAGTCCAAGCCTCCTACCTTCTTTAGAGGTGGTCGGCGAAATCCAAAAAGCCTGCTCCCACAGGCTCCCAGGACCAGAAAACTGCTTCTGGTTAATCAAAAGCCTCAGCATGACGGTGGACCGCACAGCCTGGAGGACGGGCTGGTGGGTGCGAGACTCAGGTGTTTCAGCCACGTCTGCGTGTCGTCCGGCCTGGATCCCTGGGTACAGGACATTGTGTCCCAGGGGTACAGACTGGAGTTTCTAAGAACTCCCGCCCCACCGATTTTTCAAATCAGGCTTGCCAGCCTTGCTGACAGACAGGGCTATCCTACAGGAAGCCATTCTAAAATTGGAAAAGTCACAGGTTATTGTTCCAGTTCCACCTCATATGTAAAACAAGGGTTGTTATTCAAACCTTTTCGTGGTACCGAAACCGGATGGTTCAGTCAGACCAATTTTGAACTTGAAATCGCTGAACCCTTATCTGAAGGTATTTAAGTTCAAAATGGAGTCTCTCAGGACAGTGGTCTCCGGTCTAGAGAAGGGAGAGTTTCTAGTATCCCTGGATATCAAGGATGCGTTCCTCCACATTCCGATTTGGCTGCCACATCAGGCTTATCTCAGATTTGCACTGTTGGTCAGTCACTATCAATTTCAGGCACTGCCATTCGGCCTTTCCACAGCACCGAGGTTGTTCACGAAGGTGATGGCAGAGATGATGGTTTTCCTCCTCAGACAGGCGGTAAACATAATCCCATATCTGGACGATCTGCTGATAAAGGCATCGTACAGGGAGACATTATTGCAGTCCATTGTTCTCACGACTCTGTTCAGGGAACATGGTTGGATCCTGAACCTCCCAAAATCACATTTGGAACCGACAAGGAGATTGTCTTTTCTGGGAATGATCCTCGACACGGAAGTGCAGAGGGTTTTTCTACCTGAGGAGAAAGCGTTGGTGATTCAAACAATAGTCCAGGACTTCCTGAGGCAAACCCTGGTATCGGTTCATCCGTGCATTCGCCTTCTGTGGAAGATGGTTGCCTTTTACGAGGCTCTACAGTACGGAAGGTTTCATGCTCGGTCCTTCCAGCTGGATCTCCTGGACAAGTGGTCGGGATCTCATCTACACATGAACCAGAGAATACGTCTGTCGCTGAAAGCAAGGATTTCACTCCTATGGTGGTTGCAATTATCTCACCTTCTGGAGCACCGCAGGTTCGGCATTCAGGACTGGATCCTCCTAACCACGGATGCAAGTCTCCGGGCCTGGGGCACGGTCACTCAGGGGGAAAACCTTCCAAGGAAGGTGGTCAAGCCTGGAATCCAGTCTTCCAATAAACATTCTGGAACTAAGAGCCGTGTACAATGGTCTTCTCCAAGCGGCTCATCTTTTGCGAGATATTCAAGTGCAGTCGGACAATGTAACGACGGTGGCCTACATAAACCGACAGGGCGGAACGAAGAGCAGAGCTGCAATGTCAGAGGTAACAAGAATCATCCTCTGGGCATAAAAACACGCATTGGCGTTGTCAGCAATCTTTATTCCGGGAGTAGACAACTGGGAAGCGGACTTCCTCAGCAGACACAGTCTTCATCCAGGAGAGTGGGGCCTCCATCCGGAGGTGTTCACGGAGGTGACAGATCTTTAGATTAAATAGACATGACGGCTTCCCGTCTCAACAAGAAGCTTCGAAGGTATTGTTCCAGGTCAAGGGATCCGCAGGCTGTGGAGGTGACTCCATGGGTGTCCCAGTCGGTATACGTGTTTCCTCCACTTCCACTCATTCCAAGAGTTCTAAAACTCATACGGAGAACCAAAGTTCAGGCAATCCTCATTGATCCGGACTGGCCAAGAAGGGCTTGGTATGCGGATCTTCTGGGTCTTCTGTAGGAAGATCCGAGGCCTCTTCCTCTTTGGGAGGACCTACTGCAACAGGGGCCGTTCACTTATCAAGACTTACCATTGACGGCATGGAAGTTGAACGCCAGATATTAGCTCGGAAGGGCATTCTGAATATGGTGATCCCTACCCTGATACAGGCTAGGAAAGGAGTAACGTCTAAACATTACCATCGCATTTGGAAAAAGTATGTCTCTTGGTGTGTATCCAAGAAGTTTCCCACGGTGGAGTTTCAACTGGAACGGTTTCTCCTCTTCCTGCAAGCAGGTGTGGATATGGGCCTGAGGTTGGGATCTGTAAAGGTCCAGATTTTGGCCCTATCCATTTTCTTCCAGAAACAACTGGCTTTTCTCCCTGAGGTTCAGACTTTCTTGAAAGGGGTTCTGCACATCCAGCCTCCCTTTGTGTCGCCTACGGCACCCTGGGATCTTAACGTGATGTTACAGTTCCTCCAATCGAATTGGTTTGAGCCTCTGCTGGAGGTTGAGCTCAAATTTCTCACGTGGAAGGCTGTCACTTTGTTGGCCTTAGCTTCTGCTAGACGTGTGTCGGAGTTGGGGGCTTTGTCTTGTAAAAGCCCCTACTTGATCTTCCATGAAGATAGAGCTGAGCTCAGGACACGTCAGCAGTTCCTTCCAAAGGTTGTGTCGGCTTTACATATCAACCAACCTATTGTGGTGCCAGTGGCTACTGACTCCTCAATTACATCAAGGTCCTTGGATGTTGTGAGGGCTTTGAAGATCTATATGACGAGGACTGCTCATCACAGAAAATCAGACTCTCTGTTTGTCCTGTATGATCCCAATAAAATGGGTGTCCTGCTTCTAAGCAGACGATCTCTCGCTGGATCAGGTTCACTATCCAGCATGCGTATTCTATGGCAGGATTGCCGTGTCCAAAATCTGATAAGGCCCACTCTGGGTTCTTCCTGGGCGGCTGTTTGGGGTGTCTCGGCTTTACAGCTTTGCCGAACGGCAACTTGGTCAGGGTCGAACACGTTTGCTAAGTTCTACAAGTTCGATACTTTGGCCTCTGAGGACCTAAAGTTTGGTCAATCAGTTCTGCAGGAGCCTCCGCGCTCTCCCTCCCATTCTGGGAGCTTTGGTACATCCCCATGGTACTAATGTGGACTCCAGCATCCTCTAGGACACAAGAGAAAATAGGATTTGAATTTCCTACCGGTAAATCCTTTTCTCTTAGTTTGCAAAGGATGCTGGGCACCCGCCCAGCGCTTCGTTATCCTGCAGTGGTTACTTGATTCAGTACGGCTTTGTTCTTAGTTAAGTACTGTGTTGTTACTTGGTTAAGTAATGTTTTTCAGCTGTTGCTGAGTTTCAAGCTAGTTAGCTTGGTTTGCCTTATTGTGTGAGCTGGTGTGAATCTCGCCACTATCTGTGTAATCCATCTCTCGAAGTTGTCCGTCTCCTCGGGCACAGTTTCTAGACTGAGTCTGATAGGAGGGGCATAGAGGGAGGAGCCAGCCCACACTCTCAAACTCGTGGACCCGGCTATACCCCATGGTACTAATGTGTACCCCAGCATCCTCTACGGACTATGAGAAAAGGATTTACCGGTAGGTAATTAAAATCCTATTTTTACAAAGCCTCTCCCTCAGCACCCCTTAATTGGTGCCATGCATTCATGGCAATGTGTTCTACATCCACCTTGGCTGCTCACATTGAAGCATACTTGGCAAGTTTTTGGTTGCTCTCTTATTTGTACTAAAAAAAACGGACCTAGGAACAAAACTTGTCAGTTGGCCCAAAATTCTTATGGGCAGCTATGCCTGGACATAACATTCCAAACTTATGCAGAATTACAAGAAAAGGTCATCTAGCAAATAAAAACTCTTTCGGTACTTTCACAATGTTGATAAGAATTGATTGATGTGTATTCCTTTTACTACCTGCGAATCTGTAGTTTTGTGCTGTGCTGGGGCACTTAAGACCTAAAGAGAAACATTTGGGATGTGGGGATCGGTTCCTTTTGCGCAAGCCTTCTGTGCGTACTTGAAAAATGAACATGGTCACATATCATGCTCCCATTACATGTCACACATGAGGCATTTAAATCAATTCCCAGTTGCTGGGCTGCCCCTGCCTTATGCACACAATAGGTGAGAGCGTTCTGCCCCAACCTCTCCTTCCCCAGGACACTGCAGCCCACAGACTGGACAGTACCCACAAAGCAGGGCTATCCCACCAAAATCAGGATGGTTGGGGTTAATGAATACATATCTAGTCATACATAAATTATATACATATACTGTACATACAGTCACATACACACACATAAAGAGCTGGATTAAGGGAGGGGCACAGGAGGCGAGTTCCCCTGACCATCCTCTTTCAGGGGGCCCACTGGCAGGAGCACTTCTTGCCTGTTCATTACCACTGGCCACTGTATAACATTGCAGTGGTACTGTGACACCATGTAAGGAGAGAGGAGACTGCTGCTTTTCAGTGGCAGCAGCCTCTCTGGACCCGCCACAGTCCCGCACACGCTGCTTGTCTGGAGAGATAGACTACTGCCGTTGAGCAGCAGCAGTCTCCTCTCTCCCTGCATGGTATCCCACTGCTGCTGCACTACTATACAGCAGCCAGCAGTAATGGACAAGTAAGAAGTGTTAAGGGTAATTATCACACTGAGGGCAATGTTGACAAGAGTGAGAGCGCCAGGGGAGTGGGGTTGGGTATTACACACATACATTGATTCACACACCTATACACATACATACATACATGCATACATACATACATACATACTGTCACACACATGTACACATACACCGGGCTGTTAATGGCCTACAAGGGCCTGGGTACTGGGGGAGCACGGTCAAATCAGGGAGGTGTGACTACTCCCACTAAAGAAAAAAATATATATGAGCATGAGCACCGTGCACAGTAAATGGAGACAATGGGGGTAAACTGTAAAGATCAGATTATCTGCGCCCAGGTTTGTTGGAGGTGATAGGCTGGGGCCCAGGTCAGATGCTGACACGGACATTGGGGGTAATTCCAAGTTGATCGCAGCAGCTAGTTTGTTAGCAGTTGGGCAAAACCATGTGCACTGCAGGGGAGGCAGATATAACATGTGCAGAAAGAGTTAGATTTGGGTGGGTTATTTTGTTTCTGTGCAGGGTAAATACTGGCTGCTTTATTTCTACACTGCAATTTAGATTGCAGATTGAACACACCACACCCAAATCTAACTCTCTCTGCACATGTTATATCTGCCTCCCCTGCAGTGCACATGGTTTTGCCCAACTGCTAACAAAATTCCTGCTGCGATCAACTTGGAATTACCCCCAATGTCCGTGTCAGCATCTGACCTGGGCCCCAGCCTATCACCTCCAACAAAGGAAACTTGTGTAACGGCTGCCTATTGTGACATTTATTGCGCACTTTTGGTTATATACTTTATCCTGGTATCACCTCCAACAAACCTGGGCGCTGATAATCTGATCTTTACAGTTTAAAAAGAACATGATGACTGTAGTCATTGGCTGTCTGAATTATCCATCACACTTCTGAAAATCCTATAAATCTCAGTGAAATTTTGACTAGTCTATTTGATGATTGGCATACATGAGTGATAGTAGTGCAATCCAGAGTGATTAGCATAAAATACAAATTACTTTACAAAACTTAAATCATCACAAAGTATTAAAACAATACATATGGGTGCTAGTATAACATTATAAACCAGTTTTGTGAGCCATGTGAATTGCCAATACAGACAGTGCAAGCACTGATCAGCAAGCTCTGCAAAGCAGGGAGGTGCCGGGCTGGAGGGGCGCTCTCCCTGCTCTGCCACCTTGCTGACCCCAATGTACTCTTGCTGCCAGCTGCCACAGCCTGCGTCTGCCAAACTGGTCACAAGCAGCGGCGCCGGCAGCTTGAAGATCCCTACAAATCCTGCATTTGTCCCTGGCTCCCCCTTCCCCCTCCTGGGCATGAAATCAGCCACTGATAGGGCCCCCTGTGCATTGCTTTGCCTAGGGCCTATACTGACGTTAAGGCATTGTGTATAAGTGGCACTACTGTGGGCATGGTGTGTAAGGGGTACCACTGTGTAGCGTAACTTGTATAAGGGGCACTACTGTAGGCATAGTGTGTAAGGGGTACTACTGTGTAGCATAACTTGTATAAGGGGCACTACTGTGTGGTGTAATGTGTATAAGAGACACTACTATGTGGTGTAATATGAATCAAGGAGACTACGGGCAGTGTAATGTGAATAAGATTATGCTACTGTGTGGCGTAATTTGAATTGAATTGAAGGTACTATTGTGTGGGAGGGAGCAAAATCATAGTTTGCGGACGGGGGGAGTTGGTCAATCGAAATAGGTGTGAGTCTTGTTTTGTGAGCTGTTCTAGCAGTGAAGTAACACACGCACACATATATATATATATATACACTGTGCTTGAAGTGGGCCGGTATACAACGGTATGGCTTACTGGCACTTTTTTCGAGCACTGGGTCTGAAGAACCCCGCCGCCACATCGAGCTCTCGCTCCTATGACTACTATTTCAAATCTGCTGCGGGCCGGCAGCCAATCAGGAGTGGCCACAGTGCCACTGACCACAGCCTCCTCCTCCTTGCACCACCGCCGCCCTCTGCCTTCTCCTATGCTACACCGCCGCCGCCCTCAGTCCTTCTCTGCATCTTCACCTCCTCCGCACCATGCCGACCACAGCCTCCTCATCCACCGCACCGCAGACCACAGCATCCTCAGCACTGTGGCTGCTAAATAGGTAATCTTACCCTGCTGCCTTTTTCTCTCCCTAGTCCCTACTGTATGCCCTTGCTGTCCCTCTCTCTGTCACTCTCCCTGTCCCTATGTCCCTATTGTAACTTTCCCTGTCACTCTCCCTGTCCGTATATCCCTGCTGTCACTTTCCCTGTCCCTCTGTCACTATCCCTATGTCCATGCTGTCACTCTCCCTGAATTTTGTCTCATTCCAGTTGGCATAATGTGGATTTCAGCTCATACTGTATGCTCTAATGTGAATTTCTCTTACGTCCTAGAGGATGCTGGGGTCCACATTAGTACCATGGAGTATAGACGGGTCCACCAGGAGCCATTGGCACTTTAAGAGTTTGAGAGTGTGGGCTGGCTCCTCCCTCTATGGCCCTCCTATTAGACTCAGTTTAGAAAATGTGCCCAGAGGAGCCGGTCACAGCTAGGGGAGCTCTCCTGAGTTTTCCTGGTACATGTTTTTTTTAGTTTATTATTTTACAGGGTGGCTGCTGGCAATAGCCTCCCTGCAGCGAGGGACTAAGGGGTTAGCAGTGTCCGCCCTGCGGGGTCTGAGCCACTGTCTCCGCTGACTGGACACTGAACCCCAGTGGGGTCTGATCGTTCTCCACCACAGGGGACCGCTCGCCCCAGCAGCATGCTGCCACCCCCTTGCAGAGCTGATGAATCGGTGGCGAGTGAGACACTGACCTCCCTAGCAAGCGGGGGATCTGTGTGAAGATGGAGGTACAGGGTAGGAGCGCAGTATTAACTGCTCTCCGGGGATGGCTCAGCGGTACATGGTGCAGCGCTGTGAGGGACACCCTGAGCCAGCGCGACACCCTACACTGGTCCAGAAGCCTGTCGGGGTCCCCGGAACTCAGCCAGCACTAATTCCTCAGGCCAGTATAATCCATGAAGAGCAGGAAGACAGCGCCATTAAGGGGGCAGAGCTTCTCCTCAGACCGGACCCAGCAGCGTTTCAGCGCCATTTTCCTGCCTGCACAGCGCTGAGAAGTAGAATCAGGTCCCTCCACAGCAACTCCAGTTGTCAGTAAACGGTACCAGGGGGTTGTAGAAGGGGGGAGGCTGTAATACGACTGTGTGTCCTATTAAGGTGCACAGTCAGCGCTGACAAGGGGTCTCCCTTTGGTAAAAGCGCTGTGTGTGGGTTGGCTCCAATCTTGGGGGGGAAACTCTGCCCTCACGTGTGTGTGTGTGTGTGTGTGTGTGTGTGTGTGTGTGTGTGTGTGTGTGTGTGTGTGTGTGTGTGTGTGTGTGTGTGTTTAGAGTGTTTGGAGGTCTCCTTTAGCTTTGTCCAGGGACACTGTGTCATATGCTGCAGAGGATTTGTCCTCCCGGGATGATCCCATTCCATGTAATCAGGATAGCACTGGTTTAGCACAGATACCAGCAAGGGAGCCTGAGTGGTTTTCCTCTATCAAATCTTGGATTTCTCAGATTTCTGACAGGGTTGCAAGTAATGAATCTGCAACCCAGGTATTACAGAGCTCTATGGCACTATGGCCGGTTTCTGGTACCTCAGGACGCTCCCCTATATACCTCCATAAGCGTGCACTTGTGCATGTCACACAAGACGACACGGATACCAATTCTGACACCACAGACGGTGATGGGGATGTGTTGCGGGGGTCCACATCTCTTGCAAAGGGGGTGCAATTGATGATAGAGGCTATCAGGGATGTGTTGAATATTAATGATACCACACCTGAGCAGGTTGAGGAGGCCTTTTTCACTGAAAATAAAAAAGCCTCGCTAACCTTCCCTGCGTCAAGGGAATTAAATGCAATATATTTGAGAAAGCATGGGAAAACCCTGAGAAAAAATTCCAGGTCCCTAAAAGGGTACAGGTGGCATTTCCTTTCCCTGAGGAGGATAGAAATAAATGGGAAAACCCGCTGATTGTTGACGCATCTGTGTCCAGACTCTCAAAGAAGGTGGTTTTGCCTGTTCCAGGATCTACCGCCTTAAAGGAGCTGGCTGATCGAAAAATTGATAACACTCTTAAATCAATGTACACTGCTTCAGGGGCCATATTACATCCCACTATTGCTAGTGCATGGATTGCAAAGGCTATAGTAAAGTGGTCGGCTACCTTACTTGAGGATTTGAATACGATGGATAAGGATGATGTTGCATTATTTGTACGCAACATGATTCAGCAGGTTTTATGGTAGAATCCATGAAAGGCCTGGGTTCCATGGCTGTGGGAATATCTTCCATGTCTGTTTCAGCTCATCGGGGACTGTGGCTGCGCCAGTGGTCGGCCGACGTGAAATCCAGAAAAAGTGTGGAGTCCCTACCCTATACAGGTCAGGCTCTGTTTGGGGAAGCTCTAGACACGTGGATATCCACGGCTACAGCGGGTAAGTCTCCGTTTCTTCCCTCAGCAGCACCTGCAAAGAAATCCTTCTCTTCATCTGCAACACAGTCCTTTCAGCCTAACAAGCCTAGAAAGGCCAGACCGTCCAATACCTTCCTTAGGGGAGGTCGAGTTAAGTCCAAGATGTCATGACTGTGGTTTTGTGAACCCGGTGTTAGTGCAGTCTGTGCGTGCAACTGGAGAACTATGTGAATATTAGGCTGGTCTGTAGGAATCAGTGAGAAGAAGGAGCAATCCCTGACCAGGGATCGAACCCGGGCCTCGGCAGAGGAAGCCGTATCTTGACCACTGGATCACCAGGGACTTTGATAGCAGGATGAATGTATAGGTGAGACTGTACTGGATATAGTGTCACAGGAGTAGGTGCTTATGTACTCAAGGTTACTGGCAAGATAGTAAGATGGACTGGTTACTGGTGAGACTGGGATGCAACTGTAATGCGTGCTGGTACCGGATATAACTGGAAACACAACTGAAAGTAGAACGATGACTGTGGCTATAACTCTAGTACGAGGCTGAAGAACCCTGCGGCTGTGACGGTAGAATACTGCAGCTGTGGTTTTCGGTTGAGACTGTGGAACACTGCACCGTGCCTTTAAGTGGAGACTGTGGCACCAGGGCCGGATTAACAATGGGGCTGATGGAGCTGCAGCTCCAGGCCCACCCTCTAAAACAGGCCCACACCATCTGCAGATGTCCATGTAGCTGCTGTATACAGGAAAAAAAGAAATTCCTGCTACAGCAGCCTGCAGCGTCCTTGGCCCCGCCCCCTCCGGCACCAACAACTCCCCGAACCCCCACCCCTCCCTCAAGTGAAGCACGACACTGCCAGATCACCTTCTTGTTTTTTTTCTTGTATTGGAGCCCCCGCCGCGGTCGTTGTTTTAAGCCCCGCCCCAATCCGCGCTTGGCCACGCCCATTTCGTGACCCCACGAATTACGTCAAAATGGGCGGGGCCTAATGCCACAAAGCACCCTGCACCATCAGTGCAGTGGCACTTTCTGCGCTTGGATATTCTGTTGCTGCTGCAGATGCTGCACAAGTATTAGTGAGTTCTCATGTTTAATTTGTGTCCTTTTTCCCTTCAACTCTTTCGCCAGCAAATGCCCCCTCCTTTCAGGTTCCCACTGCTGGCAGGAATTACACAACAGTTATGATGCATAATGCATCTTATATTATTTACATGACATGACAAAAATTACATTGTTCACATGTGTTATGATCTTGCAGGGCAGGATATAAGGATTCTAGACTTTTCCATTTCATGGTGCAGATAATAAAGATGTGCGCTGCGTGAGGGGAGGAGAGCGTAGTACAGCGCCTCTCCTGCCCCTCAATTCTCTGTGATGTGTGGCGGCGGGGTGAATCTCAATAAGGCACCGCTTTGCTAGCCAATCACACCTCGCGGACCGGCAGCCACGGCTCCTGATTGGCTGTCGGTCCGCAAGCTCTGATTCGCTAACGAACCAGCGCCTCATTTGAGATACCCAGTGCCGGAGACTGGACTTTACCAGCATTGAGGAGCAGGAGAGGTGCTGCGCTGCAC
Organism: Pseudophryne corroboree; assembly: GCF_028390025.1. Classification (NCBI taxonomy): domain Eukaryota; kingdom Metazoa; phylum Chordata; class Amphibia; order Anura; family Myobatrachidae; genus Pseudophryne; species Pseudophryne corroboree. The sequence continues at coordinate 246,774,312 of NC_086454.1, read as the reverse complement.
TCTCCTACCCTCACATAGCAGCATCAGAGGCAGCGGTGAGAGGGGGGGGGGGGGCGTGGGCACTCTGGGGCACTGTGTATCTGACACTGGGGCACTGTGTATCTGACACTGGGGCATTTGTGTATCTGGCACTGGGGAAATGTGTATCTGGCACTGTGGGGGCATTTGTGTATCTGGCACTGTGGGGGCATTTGTGTATCAGGCACTGGGGCAATGTATATCTGATACTGGGGCAATGTTTATCTGATACTGGGGCAATGTGTATCTGACACTGGGGCAATGTGTACCTGACACTGGGGGGCAATGTGTACCTGACACTGGGGGGCAATGTGTATCTGGCACTGTGGGGGTATTTGAGTATCTGGCACTGTGGGGGCATTTGTGTATCTGGCACTGTGGGGGCATTTGTGTATCTGACACTGTGGGACAATGTATATCTGGCACTTTGGGGGCATTTGTGTATCTGGCACTGGGGCAATGTATATCTGATACTGGGGCAATGTGTATCTGACACTGGGGCAAAGTGTACCTGACACTGGGGGGCAATGTGTATCTGGCACTGTGGGGGCATTTGTGTATCTGACACTGGGGCAATGTGTATCTGGCACTGTGGGGGCATTTGAGTATCTGGCTCTCTGGGGCAATGTGTATTTGTTACTCTGGGGCAATGTATATCTGGCACTGTGGGGCAATATGTGTCTGGCACTGTGGGGGCATTTCAGTATCTGGCACTGTGGGGGCATTTGTGTATCTTGCACCCTGGGGCAATGTATATCTGGCACTGTGGGGCAACATGTATCTGTCTCTATTGGGGTCATATGTGTATCTGCCCCCCCCCTCATATGTGTATCATGCCCCCATTTTCATTGGCGCACAAGTACCTGTAAAACTTTTTTTCTACTTGCACCACCGATACTGTGTATATATATATATATATATATATATGATGTGGTTAACATCCCAGCAGTCAGAATCCCGGTGCATGAGATACCGGCGCCGGAATGCCGACCATCGGAATGCCAACGCCAGAATCCCGAAAGGGGCCAGGACACAGACTCCGGAATCCCGACCTCCAGGTTCCCGATCGTCAAAACAGTACGGCGGGTAAATACTACGCAGAGGGTGGGGGGATAGTTTTAGGTGGTGACCCCCAGGGGACTTAGGGTTATGGTGCGGGTGTGTATGTATGGGGAAGAGTGGGGGGGAGGGCTAGGTTTAGAGAAGGGGTTTAGGGTTAGGCTGCGAAAGAAGGGGGGAGTGTTAGGGTGAAACATCTAAGACGATTAGGGTAGGGTAGGGGGAGGGTTAGAATATTTAACAGGTCTTGTCAGGATTTCGACTATCGAGATGCCGCTATTGGTCTCCTGACCAGCAGCATCCCAACATCCGGGATTGCATACCCAACATATATATATACACACAGAGTAAAAACCACAGCGCTCACCGCACCAGAAGCGGGGCTCAGCTATGCACTTACCACTCACAGGGTGGGGTGCATGTAACACTGCACTCTCCACCACAGAAGCGGGGTACACAGCTGTACTTACCACTCACAGGGCGGGGTGCATGTAGCCCATGACCACATCGCTCTAATAAATACAAACAGAGAACCCAGCACTCACTATATGTGGAAAAAAATAAGAATTTACTTACCGATAATTCTATTTCTCGTAGTCCGTAGTGGATGCTGGGGACTCCGTAAGGACCATGGGGAATAGCGGCTCCGCAGGAGACTGGGCACATCTAAAGAAAGCTTTAGGACCATCTGGTGTGCACTGGCTCCTCCCCCTATGACCCTCCTCCAAGCCTCAGTTAGGATACTGTGCCCGGACGAGCGTACACAATAAGGAAGGATTTTGAATCCCGGGTAAGACTCATACCAGCCACAACAATCACACCGTACAACTTGTGATCTGAACACAGTTAACAGCATGATAACAGAGGAGCCTCTAGAAAAGATGGCTCACAACAATAATAACCCGATTTTTGTAACAATAACTATGTACAAGTATTGCAGACAATCCGCACTTGGGATGGGCGCCCAGCATCCACTACGGACTATGAGAAATAGAATTATCGGTAAGTAAATTCTTATTTTCTCTAACGTCCTAAGTGGATGCTGGGGACTCCGTAAGGACCATGGGGATTATACCAAAGCTCCCAAACGGGCGGGAGAGTGCGGATGACTCTGCAGCACCAAATGAGAGAACTCCAGGTCCTCCTCAGCCAGGGTATCAATTTTGTAGTATTTTACAAACGTATTTGCTCCTGACCAAGTAGCTGCTCGGCAAAGTTGTAAAGCCGAGACCCCTCGGGCAGCCGCCCAAGATGAGCCCCCTTCCTTGTGGAGTGGGCATTTACAGATTTTTGGCTGTGGCAGGCCTGCCACAGAATGTGCAAGCTGAATTGTACTACAAATCCAACGAGCAATAGTCTGCTTAGAAGCAGGAGCACCCAGCTTGTTGGGTGCATACAGGATAAACAGCGAGTCAGTTTTTCTGACTCCAGCCGTCCTGGAAACATATATTTTCAGGGCCCTGACAACGTCTAGCAACTTGGAGTCCTCCAAGTCCCTAGTAGCCGCAGGCACCACAATAGGTTGGTTCAGGTGAAAACGCTGAAACCACCTTAGGGAGAAACTGAGGACGAGTCCTCAATTCCGCCCTGTCCGAATGGAAAATCAGATAAGGGCTTTTACAGGATAAAGCCGCCAATTCTGACACGCGCCTGGCCCAGGCCAGGGCCAACAGCATGACCACTTTCCATGTGAGATATTTTAACTCCACAGATTTAAGTGGTTCAAACCAATGTGACTTTTGGAACCCCAAAAACTACATTGAGATCCCAAAGTGCCATTGGAGGCACAAAAGGAGGCTGTATATGCAGTACCCCTTTTACAAACGTCTGAACTTCAGGGACTGAAGCTAGTTCTTTTTGGAAGAAAATTGACAGGGCCGAAATTTGAACCTTAATGGACCCCAATTTCAGGCCCATAGACACTCCTGTTTGCAGGAAATGTAGGAATCGACCCAGTTGAATTTCCTCCGTCGGGCCTTACTGGCCTCGCACCACGCAACATATTTTCGCCAAATGCGGTGATAATGTTTTGCGGTTACATCCTTCCTGGCTTTGATCAGGATAGGGATGACTTCATCCGGAATGCCTTTTTTCCTTCAGGATCCGGCGTTCAAAACCGCCATGCCGTCAAACGCAGCCGCGGTAAGTCTTGGAACAGACAGGGTCCTTGCTGGAGCAGGTCCCTTCTTAGAGGTAGAGGCCACGGATCCTCCGTGAGCATCTCTTGAAGTTCCGGTTACCAAGTCCTTCTTGGCCAATCCGGAGCCACGAATATAGTGCTTACTCCTCTCCATCTTATCAATCTCAGTACCTTGGGTATGAGAGGCAGAGGAGGGAACACATACACTGACTGGTACACCCACGGTGTTACCAGAGCGTCTACAGCTATTGCCTGAGGGTCCCTTGACCTGGCGCAATACCTGTCGAGTTTTTCCCAACGGTTTATAATCATGTGGAAGACTTCAGGGTGAAGTCCCCACTCTCCCGGGTGGAGGTCGTGCTGAGGAAGTCTGCTTCCCAGTTGTCCACTCCCGGAATGAATACTGCTGACAGTGCTATCACATGATTTTCCGCCCAGCGAAGAATCCTTGCAGCTTCTGCCATTGCCCTCCTGCTTCTTGTGTCACCCTGTCTGTTTACGTGGGTGACTGCCGTGATGTTGTCCTACTGGATCAACACCGGCTGACCTTGAAGCAGAGGTCTTGCTAAGCTTAGAGCATTGTAAATGTCCCTTAGCTTCAGGATATTTATGTGAAGTGATGTCTCCAGGCTTGACCATAAGCCCTGGATATTCCTTCCCTGTGTGACTGCTCTCCAGCCTCGCAGGCTGGCATCCGTGGTCACCAGGACCCAGTCCTGAATGCCTAATCTGCGGCCCTCTGGAAGATGAGCACTCTGCAACCACCACAGGAGGGACACCCTTGTCCTTGGTGACAGGGTTATCCGCTGATGCATCTGAAGATGCGACCCGGACCATTTGTCCAGCAGGTCCCACTGGAAAGTTCTTGCGTGGAATCTGTCGAATGGGATTGATCGTAGGAAGCCACCCTTTTACCCAGAACCCTTGTGCACTGATGCACTGAGACTTGGCTCGGTTTTAGGAGGTTCCTGACTAGCTCGGATAACTCCCTGGCTTTCTCCTCCGGGAGAAACACCTTTTTCTGGACTGTGTCCAGGATCATCCCTAGGAACAGAAGACACGTCGTCGGAACCAGCTGCGATTTTGGAATATTGAAAATCCAATCGTGCTTCCGCAACACTACCTGAGATAGTGCTACACCGACCTCCAACTGTTCCCTGGATCTTACCCTTATCAGGGAATTGTCCAAGTAAGGGATAACTAAAATTCCCTTCCTTCGAAGGAATATCATCATTTCGGCCATTACCTTGGTAAAGACCCGGGGTGCCGTGGACCATCCATACGGCAGCGTCTGAACTGATAGTGACAGTTCTGTACCATAAACCTGAGGTACCCTTGGTGAGAAGGGTAAATTTTGACATGAAGGTAAGCATCCTTGATGTCCCGAGACATCATGTAGTCCCCTTCTTCCAGGTTCGCAATCACTGCTCTGAGTGACTCAATCTTGAATTTGAACCTCTGTATGTAAGTGTTCAAAGCTTTTAGATTTAGAATCGGTCTCACCGAGCCGTCCGGCTTCGGTACCACAACAGTGTGGAATAATACCCTGTTCCCTGTTGCAGGAGGGGTATCTTGATTATCACCTGCTGGGAATACAGCTTGTGAATGGCTTCCAAAACTGTCTCCCTGTCAGAAGGAGACATCGGTAAAGCCGACTTTAGGAAACGGCGAGGGGGAGACGTCTCGAATTCTAATTTGTACCCCTGAGATATCACCTGAAGGATCCAGGGGTCTACTTGCGAGTGAGCCCACTGCGCGCTAAAATTCATTGAGATGGGCCCCCCACCGTGCCTGAATCTGCTTGTAAAGCCCCCGCGTATACTGAGGGCTTGGCAGAGGCGGGAGAGGGTTTCTGTTCCTGGGAACTGGCTGATTTCTGCAGCCTTTTTCCTCTCCCTCTGTCACGGGGCAGAAATGAGGAACCTTTTGCCCGCTTGTCCACGAAAAGACTGCGCCTGATAATACGGCGTCTTCTCATGTTGAGAGGCGACCTGGGGTACAAACGTGGATTTCCCAGCTGTTGCCGTGGCCACCAGGTCTGAAAGACCGACCCCAAATAACTCCTCCCCTTAATAAAGCAATACTTCCAAATACCGTTTGGAATACGCATCACCTGACCACTGACGTGTCCATAACCCTCTACTGGTAGAAATGGACAACGCACTTAGACTTGATGCCAGTCGGCAAATATTCCGCTGTGCATCACGCATATATAGAAATGGATCTTTTAAATGCTCTATAGGCAAAAATATACTGTCCCTATCTAGGGTATCAATATTTTCAGTCAGGGAATCCGACCACGCCAACCCAGCACTGCACATCCAGGCTGAGGCGATTGCTGGTCGCAGTATAACACCAGTATGTGTGTAAATACCTTTTAGGATACCCTCCTGCTTTCTATCAGCAGGATCCTTAAGGGCTGCCATCTCAGGCGAGGGTAGAGCCCTTACAAGCGTGTGAGCGCTTTATCCACCCTAGGGGGTGTTTCCCAACGCACCCTAACCTCTGGCGGGAAAGGATATAATGCCAATAATATTTTAGAATTTATCAGTTGTTATCGGGGGAAACCCACGCATCATCACACACCTCATTTGATTTCTCAGATTCAGGAAAACTACAGGTAGTTTTTCCTCACCAAACATAATACCCCTTTTTGGTGGTACTCGTATTATCAGAAATGTGTAAAACATTTTTCATTGCCTCAATCATGTAACGTGTGGCCCTACTGGAAGTCACATTTGTCTCTTCACCGTCGACACTGGAGTCAGTATCCGTGTCGGCGTCTATATCTGCCATCTGAGGTAACGGGCGCTTTAGAGCCCCTGACGGCCTATGAGACGTCTGGACAGGCACAAGCTGAGTAGCCGGCTGTCTCATGTCAACCACTGTCTTTTATACAGAGCTGACACTGTCACGTAATTTCTTCCAACAGTTCATCCACTCAGGTGTCGACCCCCTAGGGGGTGACATCACTATTACAGGCAATCTGCTCCGTCTCCACTTATTTTTCTCCTCATACATGTTGACACAAAAGTACCGACATACAGCACACACACAGGGAATGCTCTGATAGAGGACAGGACCCCACTAGCCCTTTGGGTAGACAGAGGGAGAGTTTGCCAGCACACACCAGAGCGCTATATATATACAGGGATAACCTTATATAAGTGTTTTTCCCCTTATAGCTGCTGTATAGTTTATACTGCGCCTAATTAGTGCCCCCCTCTCTTTTTTAACCCTTTCTGTAGTGTAGTGACTGCAGGGGAGAGCCAGGGAGCTTCCCTCCAACGGAGCTGTGAGGGAAAATGGCGCCAGTGTGCTGAGGAGATAGGCTCCGCCCCCTTATCGGCGGCCTTATCTCCTGTTTTTCTATGTATTCTGGCAGGGGTTAAATGCATCCATATAGCCCAGGAGCTATATGTGATGCATTTTTTTGCCATCTAAGGTGTTTTTATTGCGTCTCAGGGCGCTCCCCCCCAGCGCCCTGCACCCTCAGTGACCGAAGTGTGAAGTGTGCTGAGAGCAATGGCGCACAGCTGCAGTGCTGTGCGCTACCTTGTTGAAGACAGGACGTCTTCTGCCGCCGATTTTCCGGACCTCTTCTGCCTTCTGGCTCTGTAAGGGGGCCGGCGGCGCGGCTCTGGGACCCATCCAAGCTGGGCCTGTGATCGTCCCTCTGGAGCTAATGTCCAGTAGCCTAAGAAGCCCAATCCACTCTGCACGCAGGTGAGTTCGCTTCTTCTCCCCTTAGTCCCTCGATGCAGTGAGCCTGTTGCCAGCAGGTCTCACTGAAAATAAAAAACCTAAACTAAAACTTTCACTAAGAAGCTCAGGAGAGCCCCTAGTGTGCACCCTTCTCGTTCGGGCACAGAGATCTAACTGAGGCTTGGAGGAGGGTCATAGGGGGAGGAGCCAGTGCACACCAGATGGTCCTAAAGCTTTCTTTAGATGTGCCCAGTCTCCTGCGGAGCCGCTATTCCCCATGGTCCTTACGGAGTCCCCAGCATCCACTTAGGACGTTAGAGAAAAGGGGGAAATTGGCGCCCAGGGATTAGTGTAACCCGTAGAATGTACAGAACCCTATGGGTTTCACAAATATTACCAATTTTAAAACAAAAGCATGAACTGTTCCTTCATAAAAGTTTATTAAAATTTACAAAATGACATATCCATCATGTTACATAGACATTATGATGTAATTTCTCTTATAATGATCCATCCATGAAGTTGTGGAGGAATGTAGACAATTTTAAGCAATATCTTAAATCCTTCCTCATAGGATATTCAGAGAACACATCAAGTAAAAAACCCAACGCGTTTCGTCTAGTGACTAGACTTCATCAGGGGTATGTCTAAAAATCATAAGATAACTAGTCAATATATTATACAGTATTACATATAATAGAACAATATAATACATGGAACAGTCCAATAACAAAAATGTGCGAGACATGTTGGAACAGAGCTAGAGATGATCAATAGACCATCAACATGATTAAAACATTCCAAAAATTATAGAAATAATGAAAGTCCATTTGTATCTTAGATGCTTGACATACCTTTTGATATTAACGTCAATCTAAAAGTACTCAGTCAAGGTGGTCGATCAGAATTGTTCGAAGAGTGACTTCAAAACATCCCTAATAGGTACTGCTGAGGCTTCAAACCGGCCTAATTTTAGAACATAATTGATTTTTAATTGTAATCTAATAAATTGCTAACTATGATAAAGTCCATAGTTAGCAAATTATTAGATTACGTTAATATCAAAAGGTATGTCAAGCATCTAAGATACAAATGGACTTTCATTATTTCTATAATTTTTGGAATGTTTTAATCATGTTGATGGTCTATTGATCATCTCTAGCTCTGTTCCAACATGTCTCGCACATTTTTGTTATTGGACTGTTCCATGTATTATATTGTTCTATTATATGTAATACTGTATAATATATTGACTAGTTGTCTTATGATTTTTAGACATACCCCTGATGAAGTCTAGTCACTAGACGAAACGCGTTGGGTTTTTTACTTGATGTGTTCTCTGAATATCCTATGAGGAAGGATTTAAGATATTGCTTAAAATTGTCTACATTCCTCCACAACTTCATGGATGGATCATTATAAGAGAAATTACATCATAATGTCTATGTAACATGATGGATATGTCATTTTGTAAATTTTAATAAACTTTTATGAAGGAACAGTTCATGCTTTTGTTTTAAAATTGGTAATATTTGTGAAACCCATAGGGTTCTGTACATTCTACGGGTTACACTAATCCCTGGGCGCCAATTTCCCCCTTTTTTTCCACATTTCTATACCTAGTTCAGTCTAACAAGGAACTTATGGAAACAGGCTGCCCTTCTTAAGAAACTTTCTTATCTCATTCTATCTAATACCTATAAAATAGCGCAGGAGGAGAGTATTTGTTTGATATATATATATATATATATATATATAGACAAAATATGATATAGCGCTGATTATTATATAACAGAGAAAATATAGGATGTGTATATATAAATACACTTAGCGTGTGTCCATATATTTGAATCACAGCAACTTCATTTGGGTGTTGCCAAAGTGCACTAGATCCTTTTTGTATTAATGGGACCGCAGCTCCCCTTCCAACAATCCGAACTCCTCCGGAGAAGAGATATCTGTCAATGAAACATATATAGGGGGCGCTCCATAGTGCATAAAAGTTTTATTTTAAAAATAATACACAAGGTATTTAAAACCAACTGTAAATATTCGTACCAGAAGGCAACCAGTGTGGGCTGGTTACCACGTGATTCAAGTAAAAGTGATCAATTGGAACAGCAGCAACAAGTGTCAGGCGATCATACCGGATACCTCCACCCGTCGACGGCTGGTCTCCCCAGACTCTCGGGCAGGAATCACACACGTCCCCGACTCCTTGCTCAGCGATACCAACGATCATGTACGTCACCAGACTCCGCCGGGGCGGAGTCTGGTGACGTACATGATCGTTGGTATCGCTGAGCAAGGAGTCGGGGACGTGTGTGATTCCTGCCCGAGAGTCTGGGGAGACCAGCCGTCGACGGGTGGAGGTATCCGGTATGATCGCCTGACACTTGTTGCTGCTGTTCCAATTGATCACTTTTACTTGAATCACGTGGTAACCAGCCCACACTGGTTGCCTTCTGGTACGAATATTTACAGTTGGTTTTAAATACCTTGTGTATTATTTTTAAAATAAAACTTTTATGCACTATGGAGCGCCCCCTATATATGTTTCATTGACAGATATATATATATATATATATATAATTTATATAGCATATGGAAATGGGGAAATAGTGGCGTCACTCAGAGTCTCTCAGGCAGAAGTAAAATCAGGCACAGTCTTTTATATTGCCAACGTTTCAGGGACCTAATCCCTTTTTTTAAAGAAATGTTGGCAATAGAAAAGACTGTGGGGGATGCTCTATTAGCCCATATGTGATTTTGATTGTTACAACTTTCTGAGGCCATTTTTTAATGCCCGAAATTATACTGGCAATCGCACGATAACACGTGTTTTTGCTAGAGATGAGCGGGTTCGGTTTCTCTGAAACCGAACCCGCACGAACTTCATGTTTTTTTTACGGGTCCGAGCAGACTCGGATCCTCCCGCCTTGCTCGGTTAACCCGAGCGCGCCCGAACGTCATCATGACGCTGTCGGATTCTCGCGAGACTCGGATTCTATATAAGGAGCCGCGCGTCGCCGCCATTTTCACACGTGCATTGAGATTGATAGGGAGAGGACGTGGCTGGCGTCCTCTCCATTAGAAATTAGATTAGAAGAGAGAGAGAGATTGTGCAGAGTCAGACAGAGTTTACCACAGTGACCAGTGCAGTTGTTGTTAGTTAACTTTTATTTATTTTAATATAATATATCCGTTCTCTGCTATATCCGTTCTCTGCCTGAAAAAAAACGATACACAGCAGCAGCCAGTCACACAGTGTGACTCAGTCTGTGTGCACTCAGCTCAGCCCAGTGTGCTGCACATCAATGTATAAAAGGCAAAGCTTATAATAATTGTGGGGGAGACTGGGGAGCACTGCAGGTTGTTATAGCAGGAGCCCCCAGGAGTACATAATATTATATTAATTTAAAATTAAACAGTGCACACTTTTGCTGCAGGAGTGCCACTGCCAGTGTGACTAGTGGTGACCAGTGCCTGACCACCAGTATAGTAGTATATTGTTGTATGTATTGTATACTATCTCTTTATCAACCAGTCTATATTAGCAGCAGACACAGTACAGTGCGGTAGTTCACGGCTGTGGCTACCTCTGTGTCGGCAGTCGGAACTCGGCAGGCAGTCCGTCCATCCATAATTGTATTACAATATATACCACCTAACCGTGGTATTTTTTTTTTCTTTCTTTATACCGTCGTCATAGTGTCATACTAGTTGTTACGAGTATACTACTATCTCTTTATCAACCAGTGTACAGTGCGGTAGTTCACGGCTGTGGCTACCTCTGTGTCGGCAGTCGGCAGGCAGTCCGTCCATCCATAATTGTATTATTATTATAATATATACCACCTAACCGTGGTTTTTTTTTCATTCTTTATACCGTCATAGTGTCATACTAGTTGTTACGAGTATACTACTATCTCTTTATCAACCAGTGTACAGTGCGGTAGTTCACGGCTGTGGCTACCTCTGTGTCGGCAGTCGGCAGGCAGTCCGTCCATCCATAATTGTATTATTATTATAATATATACCACCTAACCGTGGTTTTTTTTTCATTCTTTATACCGTCGTCATAGTGTCATACTAGTTGTTACGAGTATACTACTATCTCTTTATCAACCAGTGTACAGTGCGGTAGTTCACGGCTGTGGCTACCTCTGTGTCGGCAGTCGGCAGGCAGTCCGTCCATCCATAATTGTATTATTATTATAATATATACCACCTAACCGTGGTTTTTTTTTCATTCTTTATACCGTCGTCATAGTGTCATACTAGTTGTTACGAGTATACTACTATCTCTTTATCAACCAGTGTACAGTGCGGTAGTTCACGGCTGTGGCTACCTCTGTGTCGGCACTCGGCAGGCAGTCCGTCCATCCATAATTGTATTATTATTATAATATATACCACCTAACTGTGGTATTTTTTTTTCTTTCTTTATACCGTCGTCATAGTGTCATACTAGTTGTTACGAGTATACTACTATCTCTTTATCAACCAGTGTACAGTGCGGTAGTTCACGGCTGTGGCTACCTCTGTGTCGGCAGTCGGCAGGCAGTCCGTCCATCCATAATTGTATTATTATTATAATATATACCACCTAACTGTGGTATTTTTTTTTCTTTCTTTATACCGTCGTCATAGTGTCATACTAGTTGTTACGAGTATACTACTATCTCTTTATCAACCAGTGTACAGTGCGGTAGTTCACGGCTGTGGCTACCTCTGTGTCGGCAGTCGGCAGGCAGTCCGTCCATCCATAATTGTATTATTATTATAATATATACCACCTAACCGTGGTTTTTTTTTTCATTCTTTATACCGTCGTCATAGTGTCATACTAGTTGTTACGAGTATACTACTATCTCTTTATCAACCAGTGTACAGTGCGGTAGTTCACGGCTGTGGCTACCTCTGTGTCGGCAGTCGGCAGGCAGTCCGTCCATCCATAATTGTATTATTATTATAATATATACCACCTAACTGTGGTATTTTTTTTTCTTTCTTTATACCGTCGTCATAGTGTCATACTAGTTGTTACGAGTATACTACTATCTCTTTATCAACCAGTGTACAGTGCGGTAGTTCACGGCTGTGGCTACCTCTGTGTCGGCAGTCGGCAGGCAGTCCGTCCATCCATAATTGTATTATTATTATAATATATACCACCTAACCGTGGTATTTTTTTTTCTTTCTTTATACCGTCGTCATAGTGTCATACTAGTTGTTACGAGTATACTACTATCTCTTTATCAACCAGTGTACAGTGCGGTAGTTCACGGCTGTGGCTACCTCTGTGTCGGCACTCGGCAGGCAGTCCGTCCATCCATAATTGTATTATTATTATAATATATACCACCTAACCGTGGTTTTTTTTTCATTCTTTATACCGTCGTCATAGTGTCATACTAGTTGTTACGAGTATACTACTATCTCTTTATCAACCAGTGTACAGTGCGGTAGTTCACGGCTGTGGCTACCTCTGTGTCGGCAGTCGGCAGGCAGTCCGTCCATCCATAATTGTATTATTATTATAATATATACCACCTAACTGTGGTATTTTTTTTTCTTTCTTTATACCGTCTTCATAGTGTCATACTAGTTGTTACGAGTATACTACTATCTCTTTATCAACCAGTGTACAGTGCGGTAGTTCACGGCTGTGGCTACCTCTGTGTCGGCAGTCGGCAGGCAGTCCGTCCATCCATAATTGTATTATTATTATAATATATACCACCTAACTGTGGTATTTTTTTTTCTTTCTTTATACCGTCGTCATAGTGTCATACTAGTTGTTACGAGTATACTACTATCTCTTTATCAACCAGTGTACAGTGCGGTAGTTCACGGCTGTGGCTACCTCTGTGTCGGCAGTCGGCAGGCAGTCCGTCCATCCATAATTGTATTATTATTATAATATATACCACCTAACCGTGGTATTTTTTTTTCTTTCTTTATACCGTCGTCATAGTGTCATACTAGTTGTTACGAGTATACTACTATCTCTTTATCAACCAGTGTACAGTGCGGTAGTTCACGGCTGTGGCTACCTCTGTGTCGGCACTCGGCAGGCAGTCCGTCCATCCATAATTGTATTATTATTATAATATATACCACCTAACCGTGGTTTTTTTTTCATTCTTTATACCGTCGTCATAGTGTCATACTAGTTGTTACGAGTATACTACTATCTCTTTATCAACCAGTGTACAGTGCGGTAGTTCACGGCTGTGGCTACCTCTGTGTCGGCAGTCGGCAGGCAGTCCGTCCATCCATAATTGTATTATTATTATAATATATACCACCTAACTGTGGTATTTTTTTTTCTTTCTTTATACCGTCGTCATAGTGTCATACTAGTTGTTACGAGTATACTACTATCTCTTTATCAACCAGTGTACAGTGCGGTAGTTCACGGCTGTGGCTACCTCTGTGTCGGCAGTCGGCAGGCAGTCCGTCCATCCATAATTGTATTATTATTATAATATATACCACCTAACCGTGGTTTTTTTATACCACCTAACCGTGGCAGTCCGTCCATAATTGTATACTAGTATCCAATCCATCCATCTCCATTGTTTACCTGAGGTGCCTTTTAGTTCTGCCTATAAAATATGGAGAACAAAAAAGTTGAGGTTCCAAAATTAGGGAAAGATCAAGATCCACTTCCACCTCGTGCTGAAGCTGCTGCCACTAGTCATGGCCGAGACGATGAAATGCCAGCAACGTCGTCTGCCAAGGCCGATGCCCAATGTCATAGTACAGAGCATGTCAAATCCAAAACACCAAATATCAGAAAAAAAAGGACTCCAAAACCTAAAATAAAATTGTCGGAGGAGAAGCGTAAACTTGCCAATATGCCATTTACCACACGGAGTGGCAAGGAACGGCTGAGGCCCTGGCCTATGTTCATGGCTAGTGGTTCAGCTTCACATGAGGATGGAAGCACTCAGCCTCTCGCTAGAAAACTGAAAAGACTCAAGCTGGCAAAAGCACCGCAAAGAACTGTGCGTTCTTTGAAATCCCAAATCCACAAGGAGAGTCCAATTGTGTCGTTTGCGATGCCTGACCTTCCCAACACTGGACGTGAAGAGCATGCGCCTTCCACTATTTGCATGCCCCCTGCAAGTGCTGGAAGGAGCACCCGCAGTCCAGTTCCTGATAGTCAGATTGAAGATGTCAGTGTTGAAGTACACCAGGATGAGGAGGATATGGGTGTTGCTGGCGCTGGGGAGGAAATTGACCAGGAGGATTCTGATGGTGAGGTGGTTTGTTTAAGTCAGGCACCCGGGGAGACACCTGTTGTCCGTGGGAGGAATATGGCCGTTGACATGCCAGGTGAAAATACCAAAAAAATCAGCTCTTCGGTGTGGAGGTATTTCACCAGAAATGCGGACAACAGGTGTCAAGCCGTGTGTTCCCTTTGTCAAGCTGTAATAAGTAGGGGTAAGGACGTTAACCACCTCGGAACATCCTCCCTTATACGTCACCTGCAGCGCATTCATAATAAGTCAGTGACAAGTTCAAAAACTTTGGGTGACAGCGGAAGCAGTCCACTGACCAGTAAATCCCTTCCTCTTGTAACCAAGCTCACGCAAACCACCCCACCAACTCCCTCAGTGTCAATTTCCTCCTTCCCCAGGAATGCCAATAGTCCTGCAGGCCATGTCACTGGCAAGTCTGACGAGTCCTCTCCTGCCTGTGATTCCTCCGATGCATCCTTGCGTGTAACGCCTACTGCTGCTGGCGCTGCTGTTGTTGCCGCTGGGAGTCGATGGTCATCCCAGAGGGGAAGTCGTAAGCCCACTTGTACTACTTCCAGTAAGCAATTGACTGTTCAACAGTCCTTTGCGAGGAAGATGAAATATCACAGCAGTCATCCTACTGCAAAGCGGATAACTGAGTCCTTGACAACTATGTTGGTGTTAGACGTGCGTCCGGTATCCGCCGTTAGTTCACAGGGAACTAGACAATTTATTGAGGCAGTGTGCCCCCGTTACCAAATACCATCTAGGTTCCACTTCTCTAGGCAGGCGATACCGAGAATGTACACGGACGTCAGAAAAAGACTCACCAGTGTCCTAAAAAATGCAGTTGTACCCAATGTCCACTTAACCACGGACATGTGGACAAGTGGAGCAGGGCAGGGTCAGGACTATATGACTGTGACAGCCCACTGGGTAGATGTATGGACTCCCGCCGCAAGAACAGCAGCGGCGGCACCAGTAGCAGCATCTCGCAAACGCCAACTCTTTCCTAGGCAGGCTACGCTTTGTATCACCGCTTTCCAGAATACGCACACAGCTGAAAACCTCTTACGGCAACTGAGGAAGATCATCGCGGAATGGCTTACCCCAATTGGACTCTCCTGTGGATTTGTGGCATCGGACAACGCCAGCAATATTGTGTGTGCATTAAATATGGGCAAATTCCAGCACGTCCCATGTTTTGCACATACCTTGAATTTGGTGGTGCAGAATTTTTTAAAAAACGACAGGGGCGTGCAAGAGATGCTGTCGGTGGCCAGAAAAATTGCGGGACACTTTCGGCGTACAGGCACCACGTACAGAAGACTGGAGCACCACCAAAAACTACTGAACCTGCCCTGCCATCATCTGAAGCAAGAAGTGGTAACGAGGTGGAATTCAACCCTCTATATGCTTCAGAGGTTGGAGGAGCAGCAAAAGGCCATTCAAGCCTATACAATTGAGCACGATATAGGAGATGGAATGCACCTGTCTCAAGTGCAGTGGAGAATGATTTCAACGTTGTGCAAGGTTCTGATGCCCTTTGAACTTGCCACACGTGAAGTCAGTTCAGACACTGCCAGCCTGAGTCAGGTCATTCCCCTCATCAGGCTTTTGCAGAAGAAGCTGGAGGCATTGAAGAAGGAGCTAACACGGAGCGATTCCGCTAGGCATGTGGGACTTGTGGATGCAGCCCTTAATTCGCTTAACAAGGATTCACGGGTGGTCAATCTGTTGAAATCAGAGCACTACATTTTGGCCACCGTGCTCGATCCTAGATTTAAAGCCTACCTTGGATCTCTCTTTCCGGCAGACACAGGTCTGCTGGGGTTGAAAGACCTGCTGGTGACAAAATTGTCAAGTCAAGCGGAACGCGACCTGTCAACATCTCCTCCTTCACATTCTCCCGCAACTGGGGGTGCGAGGAAAAGGCTCAGAATTCCGAGCCCACCCGCTGGCGGTGATGCAGGGCAGTCTGGAGCGACTGCTGATGCTGACATCTGGTCCGGACTGAAGGACCTGACAACGATTACGGACATGTCGTCTACTGTCACTGCATATGATTCTCTCAACATTGATAGAATGGTGGAGGATTATATGAGTGACCGCATCCAAGTAGGCACGTCACACAGTCCGTACTTATACTGGCAGGAAAAAGAGGCAATTTGGAGGCCCTTGCACAAACTGGCTTTATTCTACCTAAGTTGCCCTCCCACAAGTGTGTACTCCGAAAGAGTGTTTAGTGCCGCCGCTCACCTTGTCAGCAATCGGCGTACGAGGTTACATCCAGAAAATGTGGAGAAGATGATGTTCATTAAAATGAATTATAATCAATTCCTCCGCGGAGACATTGACCAGCAGCAATTGCCTCCACAAAGTACACAGGGAGCTGAGATGGTGGATTCCAGTGGGGACGAATTGATAATCTGTGAGGAGGGGGATGTACACGGTGATATATCGGAGGGTGAAGATGAGGTGGACATCTTGCCTCTGTAGAGCCAGTTTGTGCAAGGAGAGATTAATTGCTTCTTTTTTGGGGGGGGTCCAAACCAACCCGTCATATCAGTCACAGTCGTGTGGCAGACCCTGTCACTGAAATGATGGGTTGGTTAAAGTGTGCATGTCCTGTTTTGTTTATACAACATAAGGGTGGGTGGGAGGGCCCAAGGATAATTCCATCTTGCACCTCTTTTTTCTTTTCTTTTTCTTTGCATCATGTGCTGATTGGGGAGGGTTTTTTGGAAGGGACATCCTGCGTGACACTGCAGTGCCACTCCTAGATGGGCCCGGTGTTTGTGTCGGCCACTAGGGTCGCTTATCTTTCTCACACAGTCAGCTACCTCATTGCGCCTCTTTTTTTCTTTGCGTCATGTGCTGTTTGGGGAGGGTTTTTTGGAAGGGACATCCTGCGTGACACTGCAGTGCCACTCCTAGATGGGCCCGGTGTTTGTGTCGGCCACTAGGGTCGCTTATCTTACTCACACAGCGACCTCGGTGCAAATTTTAGGACTAAAAATAATATTGTGAGGTGTGATGTGTTCAGAATAGGCTGAAAATGAGTGTAAATTATGTTTTTTGAGGTTAATAATACTTTGGGATCAAAATTACCCCCAAATTCTATGATTTAAGCTGTTTTTTAGGGTTTTTTGAAAAAAACACCCGAATCCAAAACACACCCGAATCCGACAAAAAAAATTCGGTGAGGTTTTGCCAAAACGCGGTCGAACCCAAAACACGGCCGCGGAACCGAACCCAAAACCAAAACACAAAACCCGAAAAATTTCAGGCGCTCATCTCTAGTTTTTGCTGCTACATATCCGGATTATGCTTCGCAAAGCATCTTGCCGAAGAGTGGTGGGGGATAAGGACACCGGCATCAGGGCTAATAGGATATCCTCCTGTGTCTGTAGTTACTTCTGTCTGATAGATATACATACAGGGCCGGATTGAGATGGAAAACCTGCCCGGGAAATTTATTAAAGCAGCCCAAATGGGGGTGCGGTCTGATGTGGGGGTGGGGTCAGCTGAGGGGGGTACGATCCCTCTTCATTGGGCCTGATTGTACCCAAATGCGGCCTTCCTTGCATCTTTTGCGGCCGGGCCGCCGCTGCATGAAGGTGACAGCGGTGCTACTATTTCAAATCTGCCGCGGACCGGCAGCCAAGCAGGAGCAGCCGCTCCTGATTGGCTGCTAGTCCGCGGCAGATTTGAAATAGTACAGCGCCCGGCTCCCGTCCCTGGGCCCCCCTGACAAGTGAGGCTGCAATGTTCGGCTCCCCGGTATGAGGCATGATTACGCTAAGGCTCCAGCTTCCGCCACCCTGACAGCTCCGCTGCCCAGCTCCGGCTTTCTACAGATGACAACTCAAGAGGCCGGCTCCCGCTCCACAGCGCAGCTGCCCGGCTCTCGTATGGTGATACTCCGGCAACTGGTGAGCAGAAGGGAAGTTATAGAAGAGAGTGTCATGGTGGGTACAGTGTGTGTGTGTGTGTGTGTGTGTGTATATACAGTATATGTGGCTATATGTGTAAATGTGTGTGTGTGTGTGTGTGTGTGTATATGTGTGCACTTGTATATATGTGTGTGTGTGTATAGTGTATGTGGCTGTGATTATGTACATATGTGGCTATGTGTGTGGCATAATGTGAATTTTCGGCTCATACGATGTGCTCTAATCTGAATTTCGGCTGATACTGTGTGCTATAATGTGAATTTCGGCTCATTCTGTGTGCAATAATGTGAATTTCGGCTCATACGGTGTGCTCTAATGCTCTAATGTAAATTTCAGCTCATTCCGTGTGCTATAATGTGAATTTCAGCTCATACCGTGTGCTCTAATGTGAATTTCGGCTCCTACCGTGTGCTTTAATGTGAATGTCGGCTCCTACAGTATGCTATAATGTGAATTTCAGCTCATACCGTGTGCTCTAATGTGAATTTCGGCTCCTACCGTGTGCTTTAATGTGAATGTCGGCTCCTACAGTATGCTATAATGTGAATTTCAGCTCATGCCGTGTGCTCTAATGTGCATTTCGACTCACACCGTGTGCTGTAATGTGAATTTCGGCTCCTACCGTGTGCTTTAATGTGAATGTCGGCTCCTACAGTATGCTATAATGTGAATTTCAGCTCATACCGTGTGCTATAATGTGCATTTCGGCTCATTCTGTACGCTCTAATGTGACTTTCAGGCTCAAACCGTGTAGTATGGGGTCCTACTGTTGTTGTGCAAAATGTGTATAAGGGGTGGTAAACTAACCGGAAGGCCATGCCCCCTTTTCAGGGACCACGCCCCCTTTTTTGGAGTGCACGCGCACGCATAATTACTACCTTCACTTTTCCATACCCCCACTTCAAAATTTCCACTTTGACCACTGTATATATATATATATATATGTGTGTGTACGTATATATGTATGGATTAGAGGTGTGCATCGGACCATTTATCCTGGTTTTGGTTTTCTCATTTGTCGTCTGGTGTTTTGGTTATGCGAAAACACCATGACTTTTGGTTTTGCATTTTTTACAAAAATTGTCAAAAAAGCTGCAATTGCATAAATTGGGCCTTTTTTTGTTCCTAGAGTACTACTAACCTCAATAACATTTATTTTATTAATAAACCATAGTTTGTGGGGGGTTTTATTCAGTGGTTTATAATATAATACTGTAGGTGGTGTATGCTTCATATAAGCAATGAAGGGAGGGAGATTGAGGTGGGTGAACTGGTAGCTATGCCCTCCATGGTGCTAACCACACCCCATGGCATAGACGACACCCCAATATCAGTAGTCACACCCCCACCATGCTGGTCAGATCCCCTGAGGCGGCGCATAATAGGCCCTTTATTAATTTCAGCTCCAGGCCCATCAGGACCTTAATCTGGCACTGTGTGGCACACTGTACTGTGCCTTTAAGATGAACACTGCAACTGTGCCTTTAAGTGGAGATGGTGGAATACTGTACTGTGCCTTTAAGTGGAGATGGTGGAATACTGTACTGTGCCTTTAAGTTGAGACTCGTGGAAATACTGGATTACAATGGCAACACAAAAGTAATCCAAACTGGGTAACAAAGAAACAGAGTTTTTACAGGAACTAAAGTACAAGGGTTACCTTTAGGGAGCTCAGCTTCAAAGCTCACACAGAGCTGTGTGTGACACGAGGAACTGGCAGGGTTTCCAACTCCAGACTTCAGACTTATACTTCCTGGTCCTTGGTGATTGGTGAGCAGTGTCAGGTGATTCAGAGAGTTTCAGGCTGGCACAGGATTGGACAGCTCTGGGTCAGGTGAAACAGTCACTGTCATGTGAGTACTCTAGACTAGGCTGTGAAGTGGAGCGAGGCCTAGCAGGCCGAGAGAACACTGAAGCCTGGACTTCTGCAAACACAGGATGCTGGCCTTTTAGGCCTAAACTTCAGATTGCTGAATTCAGACTCACACAGAAGATCACCACAGGTGGAGCTCGTTAACTATTACCTTCCAGGCAGAGAACTCAGGAAACTCATGGTATTGGCATGCTGTTTATCTCAGTGAGCAAAAAGGCACAGGATCCAGGACAGATGGCAGGGGTAAGTCACCAAATACGAGAACTACAGTCAGGATCGTGACACAAGAAACCTGCCGCTGCAGGTTCCCAGGAACAAAAGCCTGCTTCAGGTACGCCAAAGTCCTCCGGATGATGGTGGACTGCGCTGCCTGGAGGTGGGGCCTGTGGGAGCGAGACTCAGACACTTCAGTCACGTCTGGGTATCATCCGGCCTGGATCCCTGGGTGATAGATATTGTATCCCAGGAATACAGGCTGGAATTTCAAAGTCTCCCTCCTCATCGTTTTTTCAATTCATACTTACCAGCTCTGTTGGCAGACAGCACTGTACTACAAGAAGCTGTCCAAAAGCTGGTGGAGGCACAGGTCATTGTGTCAGTTCCTCCTCCTGCGCAGTCCACAGGTTACTATTCGAACCTTTTCGTGGTACCGAAACCGGATGGTTCGGTCAGGCCCATTCTGAACCTAAAATCATTGAACCCCTTTCTAAAAGAGTTCAAGATGGAGTCTCTCAGGGCAGTGATATCAGGTCTGGAAGAGGGTGAATTCCTGATATCCCTGGATATCAAGGATGCGTACCTCCAAATTCCGATATGGGTGCCGCATCAGGCTTATTTCCGTTTCGCATTGCTGGACTGTCATTTCCAGTTCCATGCCCTGCCATTCGGCCTCTCCACAGCACCAAGGGTATTTACCAAGGTGATGGCAGAGATGATGGTTCTCCTCCGCAAACAAGGGGTGAACATCATTCCATATCTGGATGATCTGCTGATAAAGGCATCGTCCAAGGAGAAGCTGCTGCAGTCCATTGTTCTCATAACATGCCTCCTCAAGTGTCATGGTTGGATTCTGAACCTTCCAAAGTCACATTTGGAACCAACCCAGAGGTTGTCCTTTCTGGTTATGGTCCTGGACACAGAAATGCAGAAGGAGTTTCTTCTGCAGGAAAAGGCGTTGGTGATACAAACTATGGTCCGGGATGTCCTGAAGCTAGCTCGGGTGTCGGTTCATCAATGCATTCGCCTGTTGGGAAAGATGGTGGCCTCTTACGAGGCTTTCCAGTACGGGAGGTTCCACGCTCGGACCTTCCAACTGGATCTTCTGGACAAGTGGTCGGGATCTCATCTCCACATGCACCAGAGAATTTGTCGCTGAAGGTAAGGGATTTCGCTCCTCTGGTGGTTACAATTACCTCACCTTCTGAAGGGCCACAGGTTCGGGATTCAGGAATGGGTCCTTCTAACCACAGATGCGAGCCTTCGGGGCTGGGGAGCAGTCACTCAAGGAGTAACTTTCCAAGGATGGTGGTCAAGCCTGGAAGCCGGCCTGCCCATCAACATCCTCGAACTAAGTGCCATCTACAACGGTCTTCTTCAGACGGCCCCTCTTCTGAGAAATTGGGCCACTCAAGTGCAGTCGCACAACGTAACAACAGTGGCTTACATAAACCGACAAGACGGAACGAAGAGCAGAGCGGCAATGTCAGAGGTGACAAGAATACTCCTCTGGACAGAAAGACATGCGTTAGCGCTGTCAGCCATCTTCATTCCGGGAGTAGACAACTGGGAAGCAGACTTCCTCAGCAGACACAATCTCCGTCCAGGAGAGTGGGGCCTCCATCTAGAGGTGTTCAAATAAATAACAGATCTTTGGGGCCTATCCCAAATAGACATGATGGCCTCTCGTCTCAACAAGAAGCTTCAGCGTTATTGTTCCATGTCGAGGGGGCCCACAGGCAGTGGCAGTGGACGCCCTGGTGTCTCCATGGGTGTTCCAGTGAGTGTACGTGTTTCCACCACTCCCACTCATCCCAAGAATCCTAACACTCATAAAGAGAACAAGGGTTCAAGCGATCCTCATTGCCCCAGACTGGCCGAGAAGGGCTTGGTACGCAGACCTTCTGAATCTACTTCAAGAAGAACCGAGGCTTCTTCCTCTTCGGGAGGACCTGCTGCAGCAGGGTCCGTTCACCTATCAAGACTTACCGCGGCTATGTTTGACGGCATGGAAGTTGAGCGCCTGATTCTTGCTCGGAAGGGCATTCTGAAGAAGGTCATTCCTACCCTGATACAGGCTAGGAAAGGGGTAATGTCTAAACATTACCATCGTATTTGGAAGAAATATGTCTCTTGGTGTGAATCTAAGAAGTTTCCTACGATGGAGTTTCAGCTCGGATGTTTTCTCCTCTTCCTGCAAGCAGGTGTGGATATGGGCCTGAGGTTGGGATCTGTGAAGGTCCAGATTTCGGCCCTATCCATTTTCTTCCAGAAACAATTGGCTGCCCTCCCTGAGGTTCAGACTTTTTTGAAGGGATTTCTGCACATCCAACCTCCCTTTGTACCGCCTACGGTGCCTTGGAACATTAACGTGGTGTTGCAGTTCCTCCAGTTGGATTGGTTTGAGCCTCTACAGGAGGTTGAGGTCAAATTTCTTACATGGAAGGCGGTCACGTTGTTGGCCTTAGCTTCTGCTAGACACGTGTCCAAATTGGGGGCTTTATCCAGTAAAAGCCCTTACTTGAACTTCCACGAAGATAGAGCTGAGCTCCGGACATGTCAGCAGTTTCTTCCGAAGGTTGTGTCGGCAATTTCATATCAACCAACCTATTGTGGTGCCAGTGGCTACTGACTCCTCAATTACATCAAAGTCCTTGGATGTTGTAAGGGCTCTGAAGATATATGTGAAGAGAACTTCTCGTCACAGAAAATCAGACTCTCTGTTTGTCCTATATGATCCCAAGAAAATTGGGTGTCCTGCTTCTAAGCAGACATTTTCTCGCTGGATTCAGTTCACTATCCAGCACGTTTATTCTACGGCAGGACTGCCGTGTCCAAAATCTGTTAAGGCCCACTCTACTCGTAAGGTGGGGACTTCCTGGGCTGCTGCCCGGGGTGTCTCGGCAGTGCAACTCTGCCGAGCTGCAACTTGGTCTGGGTCGAACATGTTTGCAAAGTTTTACAAGTTCGATACTTTGGCCTCTGATGATCTGAAGTTCAGTCAATCAGTTCTGCAGGAGCCTCCGCGCTCTCCCTCCCATTCTGGGAGCTTTGGTACATCCTCATGGTACTAATGTGGACCCCAGCATCCCCTAGGACGTAAGAGAAAATAGGATTTAGGTAACCTACCGGTAAATCCTTTTCTCGTAGTCCGTAGAGGATGCTGGGCGCCCACCCAGCGCTTCGTTTTCCTGCAACCGTTATTTGGTTCGGTACTACTTTGTTTAGTTATATACTGCATTGTTACTTGGTAAGTAATGTTTCAGCAGTTGCTGAATGTTTCAAGCTAGTTAGCTTGATGTGCCTTATATATGTGAGCTGGTATGAATCTCGCCACTATCTGTGTTAAATCCTTCTCTCAAAGATGTCCGTCTCCTCAGGCACAGTTTCTAGACTGAGTCTGGTAGGAGGGGCATAGAGGGAGGAGCCAGCCCACACTCTCAATCTCTTAAAGTGCCAATGGCTCCTGGTGGACCCGTCTATACCCCATGGTACTAATGTGGACCCCTGCATCCTCTATGGACTACGAGAAAAGGATTTACCGGTAG
The DNA here is from genome assembly GCF_028390025.1 of Pseudophryne corroboree. Lineage (NCBI taxonomy): Eukaryota > Metazoa > Chordata > Amphibia > Anura > Myobatrachidae > Pseudophryne > Pseudophryne corroboree. Next base: position 246,750,544 of record NC_086454.1, on the reverse strand, counting down.
GTAACCAAAATCCTACGGCTCATGCCATGTGGGGTAATGTGAATTTCGGCTCATACCGTGTGCTATAATGTGAATTTCGGCTCATACTGTGTACTATAATGTGCATTTTGGCTCTTTCTGTGTGCTATAATGTGAATTTCGACTCATACTGTGTGCTATAATGTGAAAATTCTGTGTGCTATAAAGTGAATTTCGGCTCATTCTGTGTGCTATAATGTGAATTTCGGCTCATTCTGTGTGCTATTATGTGACTTTTGGATCATTCTGTGTGGTATAATGTGAAAGGAGCACCAGTACTAAATAGTATAAGGCAGGCATTCCCAACCACGGTCCTCAAGGCACACCAACAGTGTAGGTTTTAGTGATATCCAGGCTGCAGCACAGATGGTTAAATCAAAATAACTGAGCTACTAATTAAGTCACCTGTGCTGAAGCCTGGATATTACTAAAACCTGCACTGTTGGTGTGCCTTGAGGACCGTGGTTGGGAATGCCTGGTATAAGGGATCCTACTATTGTGGAGCATAATGTGTATAAGGGATATATGGTGTGGTAAACTACACTGAAGGACACGCACCCTTTTGAGTGGCCACGCCCCCTTTTTCGGAGCGTAGCGCTCGCATAATTGCAACCTTCTTCACTATCTATCTATCTATGGGGGTAATTCCAAGTTGATCGCAGCAGGAATTTTTTTAGCAATTGGGCAAAACCTTGTGCACTGCAGGGGGGGGGGGGCAGATATAACATGTGCAGAGAGAGTAAGGGTGTGTACACACGGTGAGATTCGGGCTATGCCCGATTCTCACCATGCGACAGGGTCCGGGTCGGCACTTAGCCAGTATCGCAAGCACATAATGAGTGTGCTTGCGATACTTGCTATGTGCGATTTTGGCTAAGTCCCGATTTTGACTATCTCTTCTATAGAGATAGCCAAAATTGACTTGCCTGCACAGTCTATTTTTTCTGCCGATGCCGACCGCGCGGGGCCGCGCATCGGCATCGAATCGGGATCGCAAGGTGACTGTCACCTTGCGATCTGCACTAACTTTTCTTCCGATTCTGACTATATAGTCAGAATCGGAAGAAAAAATCTCACCGTGTGTACACACCCTTAGATTTGGGTGGGGTGTGTTCAATCTGCAATCTAAATTGCAGTGTAAAAATAAAGCAGCCAGTATTTACCCTGCACAGAGACAAAATAACCCACCCAAATCTAACTCTCTGCAAATGTTATATCTGCCTCCCCTGCAGTGCACATGGTTTTGCCCAATTGCTAACAAAGTTCCTGCTGCGATCAACTCAGAATTACCCCGTGTGTGTGTGTGTGTGTGTGTGTGTGTGTGTGTGTGTGTGTGTGTGTGTGTGTGTTTTATATATATATATATGTGTGTCCCTCCACCAATGCCTGGCATGAGTGTATGTATGTATGTATGTATGTATATATTAGAGATGAGCGGGTTCGGTTTCTTTGAATCCGAACCCGCACGAACTTCACTTTTTTTTCACGGGTCCGAGCGACTCGGATCTTCCCGCCTTGCTCGGTTAACCCGAGCGCGCCCGAACGTCATCATGACGCTGTCGGATTCTCGCGAGGCTCGGATTCTATCGCGAGACTCGGATTCTATATAAGGAGCCGCGCGTCGCCGCCATTTTCACACGTGCATTGAGATTGATAGGGAGAGGACGTGGCTGGCGTCCTCTCCATTTAGATTAGATTTAGAAGAGAGAGAGAGAGAGAGATTGCTGTGATACTGTAGATTAGAAGAGAGTGCAGACAGAGTTTAGTGACTGACGACCACAGTGACCAGTGACCACCAGAGACAGTGCAGTTGTTTGTTTTATTTAATATATCCGTTCTCTGCCTGAAAAAAACGATACACAGTCACACAGTGACTCAGTCTGTGTGCACTGCTCAGCCCAGTGTGCTGCACATCAATGTATTGTATATAAAGCTTATAATTGTGGGGGAGACTGGGGAGCACTGCAGGTTGTTATAGCAGGAGCCAGGAGTACATGATAAATAATATTATATTAAAATTAAACAGTGCACACTTTTGCTGCAGGAGTGCCACTGCCAGTGTGACTAGTGGTGACCAGTGCCTGACCACCAGTATATTAGTAGTATTGTATACTATCTCTTTATCAACCAGTCTATATTAGCAGCAGACACAGTACAGTGCGGTAGTTCACGGCTGTGGCTACCTCTGTGTCGGCACTCGGCAGGCAGTCCGTCCATCCATAATTGTATTATAATATATACCACCTAACCGTGGTTTTTTTTTCGTTCTTTATACCGTCGTCATACTAGTTGTTACGAGTATACTACTATCTCTTTATCAACCAGTGTACAGTGCGGTAGTTCACGGCTGTGGCTACCTCTGTGTCGGAACTCGGCAGGCAGTCCGTCCATCCATAATTGTATTATAATATATACCACCTAACCGTGGTTTTTTTTTCGTTCTTTATACCGTCGTCATACTAGTTGTTACGAGTATACTACTATCTCTTTATCAACCAGTGTACAGTGCGGTAGTTCACGGCTGTGGCTACCTCTGTGTCGGCACTCGGCAGGCAGTCCGTCCAACCATAATTGTATTATATACCACCTAACCGTGGTTTTTTTTTCATTCTTTTTACCGTCGTCATACTAGTTGTTACGAGTATACTACTATCTCTTTATCAACCAGTGTACAGTGCGGTAGTTCACGGCTGTGGCTACCTCTGTGTCGGCACTCGGCAGGCAGTCCGTCCAACCATAATTGTATTATATACCACCTAACCGTGGTTTTTTTTTCATTCTTTATACCGTCGTCATACTAGTTGTTACGAGTATACTACTATCTCTTTATCAACCAGTGTACAGTGCGGTAGTTCACGGCTGTGGCTACCTCTGTGTCGGCACTCGGCAGCCCGTCCATAATTGTATATACCAGTGACCTAACCGTGGTTTTTTTTTCTTTCTTTATACATACATACTAGTTACGAGTATACTATCTCTTTATCAACCAGTCTATATATTAGCAGCAGACACAGTACAGTGCGGTAGTTCACGGCTGTGGCTACCTCTGTGTCGGCACTCGGCAGCCCGTCCATAATTGTATATACCACCTAACCGTGGTTTTTTTTTCTTTCTTTATACATACATACTAGTTACGAGTATACTATCTCTTTATCAACCAGTCTATATATTAGCAGCAGACACAGTACAGTGCGGTAGTTCACGGCTGTGGCTACCTCTGTGTCGGCACTCCGCAGCCCGTCCATAATTGTATATACCAGTGACCTAACCGTGGTTTTTTTTTCTTTCTTTATACATACATACTAGTTACGAGTATACTATCTCTTTATCAACCAGTCTATATATTAGCAGCAGACACAGTACAGTGCGGTAGTTCACGGCTGTGGCTACCTCTGTGTCGGCACTCGGCAGCCCGTCCATAATTGTATATACCAGTGACCTAACCGTGGTTTTTTTTTTCTTTCTTTATACATACATACTAGTTACGAGTATACTATCTCTTTATCAACCAGTCTATATATTAGCAGCAGACACAGTACAGTGCGGTAGTTCACGGCTGTGGCTACCTCTGTGTCGGCACTCGGCAGCCCGTCCATAATTGTATATACCAGTGACCTAACCGTGGTTTTTTTTTCTTTCTTTATACATACATACTAGTTACGAGTATACTATCTCTTTATCAACCAGTCTATATATTAGCAGCAGACACAGTACAGTGCGGTAGTTCACGGCTGTGGCTACCTCTGTGTCGGCACTCGGCAGCCCGTCCATAATTGTATATACCACCTAACCGTGGTTTTTTTTTCTTTCTTTATACATACATACTAGTTACGAGTATACTATCTCTTTATCAACCAGTCTATATATTAGCAGCAGACACAGTACAGTGCGGTAGTTCACGGCTGTGGCTACCTCTGTGTCGGCACTCCGCAGCCCGTCCATAATTGTATATACCAGTGACCTAACCGTGGTTTTTTTTTCTTTCTTTATACATACATACTAGTTACGAGTATACTATCTCTTTATCAACCAGTCTATATATTAGCAGCAGACACAGTACAGTGCGGTAGTTCACGGCTGTGGCTACCTCTGTGTCGGCACTCGGCAGCCCGTCCATAATTGTATACTAGTATCCAATCCATCCATCTGCATTGTTTACCTGAGGTGCCTTTTAGTTGTGCCTATTAAAATATGGAGAACAAAAATGTTGAGGTTCCAAAATTAGGGAAAGATCAAGATCCACTTCCACCTCGTGCTGAAGCTGCTGCCACTAGTCATGGCCGAGACGATGAAATGCCAGCAACGTCGTCTGCCAAGGCCGATGCCCAATGGCATAGTACAGAGCATGTCAAAACCAAAACACCAAATATCAGTAAAAAAAGGACTCCAAAACCTAAAATAAAATTGTCGGAGGAGAAGCGTAAACTTGCCAATATGCCATTTACCACACGGAGTGGCAAGGAACGGCTGAGGCCCTGGCCTATGTTCATGGCTAGTGGTTCATCTTCACATGAGGATGGAAGCACTCAGCCTCTCGCTAGAAAACTGAAAAGACTCAAGCTGGCAAAAGCACCGCAAAGAACTGTGCGTTCTTTGAAATCCCAAATCCACAAGGAGAGTCCAATTGTGTCGGTTGCGATGCCTGACCTTCCCAACACTGGACGTGAAGAGCATGCGCCTTCCACCATTTGCACGCCCCCTGCAAGTGCTGGAAGGAGCACCCGCAGTCCAGTTCCTGATAGTCAGATTGAAGATGTCAGTGTTGAAGTACACCAGGATGAGGAGGATATGGGTGTTGCTGGCGCTGGGGAGGAAATTGACCAGGAGGATTCTGATGGTGAGGTGGTTTGTTTAAGTCAGGCACCCGGGGAGACACCTGTTGTCCGTGGGAGGAATATGGCCGTTGACATGCCAGGTGAAAATACCAAAAAAATCAGCTCTTCGGTGTGGAGGTATTTCACCAGAAATGCGGACAACAGGTGTCAAGCCGTGTGTTCCCTTTGTCAAGCTGTAATAAGTAGGGGTAAGGACGTTAACCACCTCGGAACATCCTCCCTTATACGTCACCTGCAGCGCATTCATAATAAGTCAGTGACAAGTTCAAAAACTTTGGGTGACAGCGGAAGCAGTCCACTGACCAGTAAATCCCTTCCTCTTGTAACCAAGCTCACGCAAACCACCCCACCAACTCCCTCAGTGTCAATTTCCTCCTTCCCCAGGAATGCCAATAGTCCTGCAGGCCATGTCACTGGCAAGTCTGACGAGTCCTCTCCTGCCTGGGATTCCTCCGATGCATCCTTGCGTGTAACGCCTACTGCTGCTGGCGCTGCTGTTGTTGCCGCTGGGAGTCGATGGTCATCCCAGAGGGGAAGTCGTAAGCCCACTTGTACTACTTCCAGTAAGCAATTGACTGTTCAACAGTCCTTTGCGAGGAAGATGAAATATCACAGCAGTCATCCTACTGCAAAGCGGATAACTGAGTCCTTGACAACTATGTTGGTGTTAGACGTGCGTCCGGTATCCGCCGTTAGTTCACAGGGAACTAGACAATTTATTGAGGCAGTGTGCCCCCGTTACCAAATACCATCTAGGTTCCACTTCTCTAGGCAGGCGATACCGAGAATGTACACGGACGTCAGAAAAAGACTCACCAGTCTCCTAAAAAATGCAGTTGTACCCAATGTCCACTTAACCACGGACATGTGGACAAGTGGAGCAGGGCAGGGTCAGGACTATATGACTGTGACAGCCCACTGGGTAGATGTATGGACTCCCGCCGCAAGAACAGCAGCGGCGGCACCAGTAGCAGCATCTCGCAAACGCCAACTCTTTCCTAGGCAGGCTACGCTTTGTATCACCGCTTTCCAGAATACGCACACAGCTGAAAACCTCTTACGGCAACTGAGGAAGATCATCGCGGAATGGCTTACCCCAATTGGACTCTCCTGTGGATTTGTGGCATCGGACAACGCCAGCAATATTGTGTGTGCATTAAATATGGGCAAATTCCAGCACGTCCCATGTTTTGCACATACCTTGAATTTGGTGGTGCAGAATTTTTTTAAAAACGACAGGGGCGTGCAAGAGATGCTGTCGGTGGCCAGAAAAATTGCGGGACACTTTCGGCGTACAGGCACCACGTACAGAAGACTGGAGCACCACCAAAAACTACTGAACCTGCCCTGCCATCATCTGAAGCAAGAAGTGGTAACGAGGTGGAATTCAACCCTCTATATGCTTCAGAGGTTGGAGGAGCAGCAAAAGGCCATTCAAGCCTATACAATTGAGCACGATATAGGAGATGGAATGCACCTGTCTCAAGTGCAGTGGAGAATGATTTCAACGTTGTGCAAGGTTCTGATGCCCTTTGAACTTGCCACACGTGAAGTCAGTTCAGACACTGCCAGCCTGAGTCAGGTCATTCCCCTCATCAGGCTTTTGCAGAAGAAGCTGGAGGCATTGAAGAAGGAGCTAAAAGGGAGCGATTCCGCTAGGCATGTGGGACTTGTGGATGCAGCCCTTAATTCGCTTAACAAGGATTCACGGGTGGTCAATCTGTTGAAATCAGAGCACTACATTTTGGCCACCGTGCTCGATCCTAGATTTAAAGCCTACCTTGGATCTCTCTTTCCGGCAGACACAGGTCTGCTGGGGTTGAAAGACCTGCTGGTGACAAAATTGTCAAGTCAAGCGGAACGCGACCTGTCAACATCTCCTCCTTCACATTCTCCCGCAACTGGGGGTGCGAGGAAAAGGCTCAGAATTCCGAGCCCACCCGCTGGCGGTGATGCAGGGCAGTCTGGAGCGACTGCTGATGCTGACATCTGGTCCGGACTGAAGGACCTGACAACGATTACGGACATGTCGTCTACTGTCACTGCATATGATTCTCTCAACATTGATAGAATGGTGGAGGATTATATGAGTGACCGCATCCAAGTAGGCACGTCACACAGTCCGTACTTATACTGGCAGGAAAAAGAGGCAATTTGGAGGCCCTTGCACAAACTGGCTTTATTCTACCTAAGTTGCCCTCCCACAAGTGTGTACTCCGAAAGAGTGTTTAGTGCCGCCGCTCACCTTGTCAGCAATCGGCGTACGAGGTTACATCCAGAAAATGTGGAGAAGATGATGTTCATTAAAATGAATTATAATCAATTCCTCCGCGGAGACATTGACCAGCAGCAATTGCCTCCACAAAGTACACAGGGAGCTGAGATGGTGGATTCCAGTGGGGACGAATTGATAATCTGTGAGGAGGGGGATGTACACGGTGATATATCGGAGGGTGAAGATGAGGTGGACATCTTGCCTCTGTAGAGCCAGTTTGTGCAAGGAGAGATTAATTGCTTCTTTTTTGGGGGGGGTCCAAACCAACCCGTCATATCAGTCACAGTCGTGTGGCAGACCCTGTCACTGAAATGATGGGTTGGTTAAAGTGTGCATGTCCTGTTTTGTTTATACAACATAAGGGTGGGTGGGAGGGCCCAAGGATAATTCCATCTTGCACCTCTTTTTTCTTTTCTTTTTCTTTGCATCATGTGCTGATTGGGGAGGGTTTTTTGGAAGGGACATCCTGCGTGACACTGCAGTGCCACTCCTAAATGGGCCCGGTGTTTGTGTCGGCCACTAGGGTCGCTAATCTTACTCACACAGTCAGCTACCTCATTGCGCCTCTTTTTTTCTTTGCGTCATGTGCTGTTTGGGGAGGGTTTTTTGGAAGGGACATCCTGCGTGACACTGCAGTGCCACTCCTAGATGGGCCCGGTGTTTGTGTCGGCCACTAGGGTCGCTAATCTTACTCACACAGCTACCTCATTGCGCCTCTTTTTTTCTTTGCGTCATGTGCTGTTTGGGTAGGGTTTTTTGGAAGGGACATCCTGCGTGACACTGCAGTGCCACTCCTAGATGGGCCCGGTGTTTGTGTCGGCCACTAGGGTCGCTAATCTTACTCACACAGCTACCTCATTGCGCCTCTTTTTTTCTTTGCGTCATGTGCTGTTTGGGGAGGGTTTTTTGGAAGGGACATCCTGCGTGACACTGCAGTGCCACTCCTAGATGGGCCCGGTGTTTGTGTCGGCCACTAGGGTCGCTAATCTTACTCACACAGTCAGCTACCTCATTGCGCCTCTTTTTTTCTTTGCGTCATGTGCTGTTTGGGGAGGGTTTTTTGGAAGGGCCATCCTGCGTGACACTGCAGTGCCACTCCTAGATGGGCCCGGTGTTTGTGTCGGCCACTAGGGTCGCTAATCTTACTCACACAGTCAGCTACCTCATTGCGCCTCTTGTTTTCTTTGCGTCATGTGCTGTTTGGGGAGGGTTTTTTGGAAGGGCCATCCTGCGTGACACTGCAGTGCCACTCCTAGATGGGCCCGGTGTTTGTGTCGGCCACTAGGGTCGCTAATCTTACTCACACAGCTACCTCATTGCGCCTCTTTTTTTCTTTGCGTCATGTGCTGTTTGGGGAGGGTTTTTTGGAAGGGACATCCTGCGTGACACTGCAGTGCCACTCCTAGATGGGCCCGGTGTTTGTGTCGGCCACTAGGGTCGCTTATCTTACTCACACAGCGACCTCGGTGCAAATTTTAGGACTAAAAATAATATTGTGAGGTGTGAGGTATTCAGAATAGACTGAAAATGAGTGTAAATTATGGTTTTTGAGGTTAATAATACTTTGGGATCAAAATGACCCCCAAATTCTATGATTTAAGCAGTTTTTTAGTGTTTTTGGAAAAAAACACCCGAATCCAAAACACACCCGAATCCGACAATAATAATTCGGTGAGGTTTTGCCAAAACGCGTTCGAACCCAAAACACGGCCGCGGAACCGAACCCAAAACCAAAACACAAAACCCGAAAAATTTCAGGCGCTCATCTCTAGTATATATATGTGTGTGTATATATATATATATACACACACTGCTCAAAAAAAATAAAGGGAACACTTAAACAACAAAATGTAACTCCAAGTCACACTTCTGTGAAATCAAACTGTCCACTTAGGAAGCAACACAGATTGACAATGAATTTCACATGCTGTTGTGCAAATGGAATAGACAACAGGTGGAAATTATAGGCACTTAGCAAGACACCCCCAATAAAGAAGTTGTTCTGCAGGTGGTGACCACAGATCACTTCTCAGCTCCTATGCTTTCTGGCTGATGTTTTGGTCACTTTTGAAAGCTGGCGGTGCTTTCACTCTAGTGGTAGCATGAGATGGAGTCTACAACTCACACAAGTGGCTCAAGTAGTGCAGATCATCCAGGATGGCACATCAATGCGAGCTGTGGCAAGAAGGTTTGCTGTGTCTGTCAGCGTAGTGTCCAGAGCATGGAGGCGCTACCAGGAGACAGGCCAGTACATCAGGAGACGTCGAGGAGGCCGTAGGAGGGCAACAACCCAGCAGCAGGACCGCTACCCCTCCGCCTTTGTGCAAGGAGGAACAGGAGGAGCACTGCCAGATCCCTGCAAAATGACCTCCAGCAAGCCACAAATGTGCATGTGTCTACTCAAACGATGTTATGCACACCAGTGCCAGCAGGAATGTACTGGTGTCTGAACGGAGAGGGATGCAAAACAAATGAACTCACAGACAGACTGGGGAATATGACATTACATACATAGAAGGTGATAGGGTAACAAAATAACACAAAGTGAACAGAGATGCCCAAAGGCTAAGAAACTGGGTGTCTCCCTAGTATTAGGAATGCTCAGATGGAAAGAAGCGAGATGTTGTGATTTAATACGTAGAGAACCCGAAATGCTGTTGCTAAGGGCAACAGCAAAACCCTAAAGGGTTACCAACGGGTGTGGCAGTAAACTTCTTGGTCAGAGATGGAATAATAGACACAAGGAGAGTCTCCACAATCCTAGTCCTCACTTGCAGTGCACTGGTTCAGCTTACTGCCACTAAACTGACACCTGAACACCTTGCACAGTGAGAAAGGATTTTGGCAGGCAAGTCTGAGAATACAGCCGCAAACTTGCTAGGTTCACAGAGTAGCAAAAGAACCCCAACAGGTTAAACGACTGACTCCAGTCTTACTGCTAGGTCTGGATTGGCAGAGTGTAATACCAAATCCCAAGGCCTATTTGCAGTAAGCAACAAACAAATACAAAGTTTACACAGTACTAGCTAGCTTTCAGGAACTGACTAACCAACAAAGATTCAGCAGCATCTGCCTAACCTGAGAAGAGGGTTTATATAGCAGGTGCTGTCCACGCCCCACTCAGACCTCACAGACTGTGAGCACAAAAACCAGCACCGGATCCCCTGCCGTGCACAGAGCCTGTAACCACTGCACAGCAAAAGACCCGAACCAGAGTATCAGCTACGCTCAGGTTACTCCGCTAGCACTTGTCTCCCGGTTGCCATGACAACGTGGCAGCACAGAGCAGGAGACCCTAACAGTACCCCCCCTCTGACGAGGGGTCAAAGAACCCCTACCACCGGGTTTATCGGGGAACTGCGAGAAGAAAGAGCGTATCAGTCTGGGGTATGAAGATCACAACTGCCCACCCACGACCGCTCCTCCGGGCCATACCCCTTCCAGTGCACCAAAAATGACAGCCGACCCCGAACCATCTTGGAGTCAAGAATCCTTTCAACAACAAACTCCCTCTGGCCACGTATCAGAAGAGGGGAAGGTCTTCCACTGGAAGAAGGATTACTAATCGCCCGTTTTAAAAGGAAACAATTAAATGTTTTATTGATACCCAAAGAACGGGGTAGATCTAACTGAAATGCCACCGGATTGATAACCCTAGTGATCTTATAAGGACCGATGAACCGGGGGCCTAACTTATGAGATGGCTGTCTCAACTTCAAATTCTTGGTAGACAACCAGACGAAGTCTCCTAATTTGAAGCTGCAGGGTCTTTTCCGCTTATCAAAAACCCTTTTGGTCACTAATGACACAGACACAAGGGCTTTCTTCACTTTCCTCCAAATACCTCTAAGGACCGAAACCACAGAGGAACCACCAGGCGTGGAGTCCAGGGGGTCAAAAGAATTGGCCTTAGGATGATGCCCATACACACAAAGGAAGGGAGAGATCCCTGTAGCAGAGTGAGCCGCGTTGTTATAGGCAAACTCCGCCATGGACAGATGAGCCACCCAGTCAGTCTGACACTTGGAGACATAACACCTGAGGAACTGCTCCAAGGACTGGTTCACCCTTTCAGTCTGCCCATTAGACTGCGGATGGTAGCCTGACGACAAGCTGACAGAAATCTGGAGATCGGAACAAAATGCCCTCCAGAATTTGGCCACAAACTGGGATCCGCGGTCAGAGACCACATCAAGTGGCAACCCGTGGAGGCGCACAACATGCAGCATAAATAATTCAGACAGGCGTCTGGCCGATGGCAGCCCAACCAATGGAACGAAGTGCGCCATCTTCGAAAACCTGTCAACGACAACCCAGATGGCTGTCATCCCCGAGGATTTGGGCAAGTCCACCACAAAATCCATAGAAATGTGGGTCCATGGCTTAGATGGAATAGAGAGTGGATGTAATGGGCCAACAGGAACCCCTCTAGGAGTCTTATTTCGGGCACAGATGTCACATGCCCGCACCCACTGATCCACATCCCTAGCCACCGAGGGCCACCACACCGCCCTAGATAGCAACTCCCGAGTTCTGGCAATACCCGGGTGACCTGCCGACTTCTTGGCATGGAATTCCAGGAACACTCGCTGTCTTAACCTAGGAGGCACAAACAAAAGACCTACCGGAAGGTCTGGAGGAGCCTGCTCCTGTGCTCTAAGGACTAATGACAAGAGGTCCTGGGTAATGCCCACTTTAATACATGATGGGGACACAATGGGCAATGGCTCCTCGGTGGTCTCCTGGATTGGAGCAAAACTCTGCGAGAGCGCATCAGCCTTGATGTTTTTTGACCCAGGGCGATATGTTATCAAAAAATTAAAGCGAGCAAAAAACAAAGCCCATCGTGCCTGCGTGGCATTGAGGCGCTTCGCTGACTCTAAATATGCCAAATTCTTATGGTCGGTGAGAATTGAGACCACAAACTTAGCCCCCTCAAGCCAGTGTCTCCACTCCTCGAGTGCATCCTTAATAGCCAACAATTCCCGGTTACCCACGTCATAATTCATCTCGGCAGGCGAAAATTTACGGGAAAAGTAAGCACAGGGATGAAGGCGATTATCAGACACCCCCATCTGAGAGAGCACTGCCCCAATACCCATCTCAGAGGCATCCACCTCCACCACAAAAGGACGCTCTGGATCTGGGTGTCGCAGCACCTTGGCCGAGACAAATGCCCTTTTGAGACGGGCAAAAGCCGCTTTGGCCTCACAAGACCAGTGAGCAACATCCGCCCCTTTCTTAGTGAGTGCCACCAAGGGCACCACTATAGACGAAAATCCAGCGATAAATCGTCTATAAAAATTTGCAAAGCCCAGAAAACGCTGAAGCGCCTTCAAACTAGTGGGCTGCACCCAATCCAGGACTGCCTGTACCTTGGAACCCTCCATTTGGAAACCTTCTGGGGAGATAATATATCCTAGAAATGCGATTTGCTAAACTTCAAATTTGCACTGCTCCAGCTTCGCCCCAAGCCGGTGGTCTCTGAGTTTCTGGAGGACTAAGCGTACATGCTTCCAATGTTCCTCCAGGGAATGGGAGAAGATTAGGATGTCATCTAAGTATACAACTAAGAATCTATCCAAATATTCCCTGAGCACATCGTTCATGAAGTCCTGGAAGACTGCCGGGGCATTACAAAGCCCAAAAGGCATCACCAAATATTCATAATGCCCTGAGTGGGTATTAAAGGCAGTCTTCCATTCATCCCCCTCTCTTATTCGGATTAGATTGTACGCACCGCGTAGGTCAATCTTAGAAAAAATGGTGGCAGTACGAAGCTGGTCAAACAAGACCGAAATGAGAGGCAGTGGGTATGAGTTTTTAATCGTGATACGGTTCAATTCCCTGAAGTCGATGCAGGGTCGCAACGAACCGTCCTTTTTACCCACGAAGAAGAACCCCGACCCAACTGGAGACTGTGAAGGTCTGATAAATCCCTTAGCCAAGTTCTCCTGAATGTACTCTGCCATAACCTGAGTCTCAGGACGTGACAGGGAGTACAACCTGCTCTTGGGAAGCTTAGCATTCGGCAACAAATCAATGGCACAGTCATAGGGGCGATGGGGAGGTAGTACCTCTGCAACTCTTTTGGAGAACACGTCCGCAAAATCTGCATAACATCCTGGCAATCCTGGCAAACTTAGCTGCGAAAGCCTGACTGGAAGGCTCAAGCAACTCCTGAAACAATCAGTACCCCAACTAAGAATCTCCCCAGAGACCCAGTCAAATTGAAGATTGTGGGCCCTTAACCAGGGTAACCCCAACACCAATGGGGCAAAAGTACAGACAGTCACATAAAAGGACAATTTTTCAGAGTGTGTGGCTCCAATAAACAAAGAAATCTGGCTAGTGCAAGAGGTAATTTTACCCTGGGATAATGGTTCCCCGTTTAACCCACAAATCTCAATCTCCGATGCCAAGGGTACTAAGGGAACAGAGTGTTTCAGGGCGAATTGGCGGTCCATAAAAACCCCGTCGGCCCCATTGTCCACAAAGGCCTCAGTCTTGACAGTTTGACCGAGGATCTTCAAGGTCACCGGAATGATAAAAGTCTTCTTGGGAAATTCTGACTTCTGGCCTGACAGGATATTTCCCATCACCCTCAGGCCCTGAAGTTTTCCGGCTTTTCTGGGCATGATACTACCACATGACCTTTATTCCCACAGTACAAACATAACCCCTGCTGTCTCCTCCGCGTCTTCTCACGCGAGGAGAGGCGGGTAGCCCCAATCTGCATAGGCTCCTCGGAAAATTCCTCAGAGTCTGAGGTTCCCTTGGGAAAGAAGGAAACCTCGGTCTCCCTTTCAAGCCTGTGCTCTCTCAGCCGTCTATCCACCCGAATGGATAACTGCATGAGCTGATCCAAGCTATCAGGCAAGGGATATTGTACCAGTTGGTCTTTTAACTGGTTAGAAAGACCTCTTCGGTACTGGTGTCTCAGGACTGGGTCATTCCACTGGGTATCATGGGCCAACCTCCGAAACTCCGTACAATAAACCTCAACTGGCCTTCGCCCTTGCTTAAGGATCGAAATCTGAGCCTCGGCTGAGGCCGTCTTGTCAGGGTCATCATACAACATGCCCAGTGCCGTAAAAAAAGCATCAACACTTTTAAGCGACGGACAGTCAGGCTGCAACCCATATGCCCAGACCTGTGGGTCTCCTTGTAGCAAGGAAATCACTATGCCCACCCGCTGAATCTCCGACCCAGAAGACTGAGGCCTAAGCTGGAAATATAGCTTGCAGCTCTCCTTGAAACAAAACAACTGCGAGCGATCTCCAGAAAAACGATCCGGGAGATTTACTTTCGGCTCCTTAACCCCTGAAGGCACTGCTGCTGCGGCAGCTCCGCCAGCGGCCTGCGAGGTGTGCATTTTAATGGACAAATCATTAAATTGTCGAGTCAGGACCTGCACCTGATCGACCACCTGTTGCAAAGTATTTTGAGGGGTATGCTCCATATTCCCACAAAATTTCAACAGGAGTATTAGGCTGCTGAATATGTTATGCACACCAGTGCCAGCAGGAATGTACTGGTGTCTGAACGGAGAGGGATGCAAAACAAATGAACTCACAGACAGACTGGGGAATATGACATTACATACATAGAAGGTGATAGGGTAACAAAATAACACAAAGTGAATAGAGATGCCCAAAGGCTAAGAAACTGGGTGTCTCCCTAGTATTAGGAATGCTCAGATGGAAAAAGCGAGATGTTGTGATTTAATACGTAGAGAACCCGAAATGCTGTTGCTAAGGGCAACAGCAAAACCCTAAAGGGTTACCAACGGGTGTGGCAGTAAACTCCTTGGTCAGAGATGGAATAATAGACACAAGGAGAGTCTCCACAATCCTAGTCCTCACTTGCAGTGCACTGGTTCAGCTTACTGCCACTAAACTGACACCTGAACACCTTGCACAGTGAGAAAGGATTTTGGCAGGCAAGTCTGAGAATACAGCCGCAAACTTGCTAGGTTCACAGAGTAGCAAAAGAACCCCAGCAGGTTAAACAACTGACTCCAGTTTTACTGCTAGGTCTGGATTGGCAGAGTGTAATACCAAATCCCAAGGCCTATTTGCAGTAAGCAACAAACAAATACAAAGTTTACACAGTACTAGCTAGCTTTCAGGAACTGACTAACCAACAAAGATTCAGCAGCATCTGCCTAACCTGAGAAGAGGGTTTATATAGCAGGTGCTGTCCACGCCCCACTCAGACCTCACAGACTGTGAGCACAAAAACCAGCACCGGATTCCCTGCCGTGCACAGAGCCTGTAACCACTGCACAGCAAAAGACCCGAACCGGAGTATCAGCTACGCTCAGGTTACTCCGCTAGCACTTGTCTCCCGGTTGCCATGACGACGTGGCAGCACAGAGCAGGAGACCCTAACAAACGATCAGAAACAGACTCCATGAGGGTGGTATGAGGGCCCGACGTCCACAGGTGGGGGTTGGGCTTACAGCCCAACACCGTGCAGGACGTTTGGCATTTGGCAGAGACTTCAAGATTGGCAAATTCGCCACTGGCGCCCTGTGCGCTTTATCGATGAAAGTAGGTTCTCACTGAGCACATGTGACAGACGTGACAGAGTCTGTGACAGACGTGACAGAGTCTGAGCACATGTGACAGACGCCAAGGAGAACGTTCTGCTGCCTGCAATATCCTCCAGCATGACCGGTTTGGCAGTGGGTCAGTAATGGTGTGGGGTGGCATTTCTTTGGGGGGCCACACAGCCCTCCATGTGCTCGCCAGAGGTAGCCTGACTGCCATTAGGTACAGAGATGAGATCCTCAGACCCCTTGCGAGACCATATGCTGGTGCGGTTGGCCCTGGGTTCCTCCTAATGCAAGACAATGCTAGACCTCATGTGGCTGGAGTGTGTCAGCAGTTCCTGCAAGACGAAGGCATTGATGCTATGGACTGGCCCGCCCGTTCCCCAGACCTGAATCCAGTTGAGCACATCTGGGACATCATGTCTCGCTCCATCCACCAACGCCACGTTGCACCACAGACTGTCCAGGAGTTGGCGGATGCTTTAGTCGTGGTCTGGGAGGAGATCCCTCAGGAGACCATCCGCCACCTCATCAGGAGCATGCCCAGGCATTGTAGGGAGGTCATACAAGCACGTGGAGGCCACACACACTACTGAGCCTCATTTTGACTTGTTTTAAGGACATTACATCAAAGTTGGATCAGCCTGTAGTGTGTGATAATGCTGATATTGATTACCTTATAACCTTCACTATATAGGTAAGAGACTAGATACGCAATTGGCGTATGAGATACCGTAAGGGTACGCCCTTAGCGTAGCGGACGCTGTATCGGGAGCGAGCCGCTCGAGCGACACAAACGCTCGCGAGAATACGCTGTTTATATCGGGCACACTATGGGCGGTTGATCACCGTAATGTTACGCTCCCAGCGTAGCGGACGCTCGAGACCACGAGGAGATCACGAGCGGCGCCGACGCTCACAATATACCAATCAGTAAACCTTGAATGTACCACACAGTAATGACACTCTTATGCTGTAAACCTTTGTTCAGAAACACTGTAGCGATATAACGTTTGCTTAACCTTAATAACACTAAAGCTGTTTGAGCGATCGAGACGCTCTTATTACCCTTTGCAATATAATGAACACACAATACCGTGCTAAGGTTTCCAACGCCTTTACTAACTAGAGTCTTAAGTTATATTAAAAAGAGAAACAGTTAACAAGTCATACACTACACACTAACATATAATTCTAACAGGTTATCTAGACAGAAATATACAATTGTGGCACAATTACATTTAAGGGAAAGGAGAGAGAGAGAGAATGGCTTACAATAAACATGAGGTAAGAATATGGTTGCAGAGAAACTTACGCACAAGGGGAAACAATCGCATGCGCCTTTCTGGATATCCAGCTCCCGATTATCAGTGATGAGAACCGTTGAGAAGAGAGTAGAGAGCTGGCCCAGATCGGCTTGTCCTTTTATACACTACACACAATACAGTACAATGGTCCCTGCATTCTTATTGTTCATTGGACACAGGAATTCGTCTTCGCATTATAACAAAAGGTCATAGGTTGGTTCATACAGGTGGGCTGTGACTATTCCTAACTGCTCAGGTGGGTGGGAAACTGGGTTTCCCGCCGCATGGGTAATAAAGTGCAAATATAGTAAATGTCCATAAACTTCTTATGTCCATAACTATACGCACGAGCGATTAATCCGCTTCAAACCAACACCGGAATATTGCTAATTATATTCTCTTCCGATGGATACTAAACACCACTGTGTAACCCCTGTCTGACCCTTCCTATCAAACAAAGAGGGATCTCTCTGTCCCCGAACATACTACATTAACTAAACTTTCAGATTCTATCAAAGGGACCATAATCTACAAAATACATTATATGAATAAAATATGTTACGATTGAGTCGCCCGCTAGACGAACACAAACTCTACCGTAAATGCGCATACCGCGCGTCCGCGAGTGCACGCGACCGCGAGTATACTCACGCACGGGCTCAAGCACGTGCAGCGGGCACACGCATGAGGTGCATATATGGCAGTGTGCAGCGTGATATTTTTCTGACTTTGACAGTCCACCCTTTGGCAGTCACCAATAACTGCCACTTCCTAAAACAGTTCAAAAAGAGAAAAATATATGTCATGAAAATACATTTCTATGATTGGGTAGGGGAGGAGAGGAGAAGGTAGGAAAAGGGTATGACCTAGTGAGATAGCAGAAGCATGTGTGTATGAATCCATGTTTGGGGGGTCATGTATCATCGTGCCGTACGTGTTTTAAATCAAGGTTCGAGGTATTGCGAAGTATACATTTGAATTCCTTCTTATCCCGTGGTACGGGTCTGTGGATGGGCTGTCAAACTTTACCGAGCTCTTTTCGGCTTTTGGTTGCAAGAAAATGGGGGAGCACATTTTAGTTGATGATACATGAATAGGGGGATATGTGAGTGCTGATATCTGTGCCTATATTCCCTACCGACTATGTGTGTCATTACCTGAAGGTTGTAGAGATGAAGATAAAGAACAATTATGGTAAATGCAGTGATAAACTATGTGAGTTTAATATACATTTGCCGATTGAGGTCTTGTCTTGTGTCTTGTCTTGTCTTGTCTTGATGTACATGTTGACTGTAGTCTCTCGATGCTTTTGCTATAAACGGTGTGCAAAAAGCTTTTTCAATGTCCATAGACTTACAAAAATTGTTGGGCTAGCGTAAAATTAAAGGTACTAGGGATATGGGGGGTCTATGGCATAGTCCATCAGTTGTCTGTGTAAAAGGTTGTCAAATTCTACTTCCAAGCGGATGTCTTTGTACCTTGGAGGAAAACAAAGGAGAAACGGGTGAAAGAAACGGACCGTGGAATCACATTTTCATCACAATATTGTCTCTATTGTTGGGTCATAAACCAAATCAGTCGTTGTTATTACAGTATCTTCACTTCTTAAACTCATCACTCGGGCGCTACGTTTACACTTTGTTAAAACCCGAACGCATCTAAATATCAGACCGACCAATATGATGACACCCAGAGTACACAAAAGAAATTTCCCTACATCCATGATAATACCTTGGGTCCATTCTCCTAAACCAGAGAACCAATTTCGTGGGTTCAACCATGACACCCAACCGGTCAGCTCATTACCCACAGCGGCGAGGGTGAGATTGTGTTTCCTTTGGAACTCCCATTTTAATTGCAAAATGTTATCCATCTTTTGATCTATGACCTCGACCGGGTCTTCAGTGCTGTTTGTAATATATGTCCAGCACTTTATTCCATACTGAGTCGCTAGGGTAACACAATACCCGCCCGTCACAGCCGTGAGATAATTGAGAATCATCCTATGCTGAACCAGTTCTGTTTTGTAGGCTTGTAACTCTCTCCCAGTATACCTGAATGTGTCATCATACATTTCAGTGATATTGTCTAATAAATTTGCAAGCGCAGATATATATTTATAATTTATCACTCCTCTGGCGGTACGAGTGATATCTAACGCGATTAGGAATTGAATCCCGGTGGATTCATGGATCAGGTCAGAGGCCGGATGCTCTGTTCTTTCTATCAGGTGCCGTTTAACGATGTGCTCGTAATGAGTGTGAGTATAAGGAGCTTGGGCACTGCGGTGAATATCCTTAATTTTAGTGTGGGATACGGTCATTACCTCAGGCAGTACTTTTCCAATATAACATAACCCTTCTGAGTTTGGGGCAAGCCACTTATACGCCTTCCTCCCGCATATGAAATATGCATCATCGGGGAGAACATATGGGACGGAGTAGGACATAACCATATTACACATTTTCCATATGAAATCTCCTAACCCTAATTCTCCCATCTGTTTAGTACACGTATCAGTTTGTACGATATGTGCACAGTATCCTGGTGATACTTCTCCAACTCTCATGATCCTACTTCCTAGGGTATACCTATATCGGAAATATTTTCCACTACCGGCTATGTGGCGTATAAGTTCTGTATCTGTAGGCATTCTATCGGCTCTGTATGAAAAGGTCATGGTTTGGTTATTCCATGACACTTCCCAATTTCCCGGCTTTCGGGGATTGGAAATGTTAAAACATACTAGGGATCTATCCACATGATATTGGTGGAGCTTCAAACTAGGAGGACTGGAGATATTAAACCTCCTGTCCACCGGCCTCCCACCACTTAGCTCAAGTACTTCTCCTACCGTTAAAGGGAATGGCACTAGCCCTGATTTGCTATGGCCTTGAGGTACTTGAGAGCATACCCAACAGTCTGTCTGATTTAGTACTTTACCCACTAAGGAGTGATAGTCACTCAATGGATGCCTATCCATATGGATATTAAAACTGGACTGACATTTCTTGATGCACCCATCCTCAACTACATTGTCACAATGCCTACAGATGCAATTTTTCTTCAGCTAACAATCCTTCACAATGTTTACAAATAACATGGCTGCTAGATCGTTTCCGGTACTCGCCTTTGCTCTGTGATTGTGCTTCTATTGGAAATTTACGCCTCTGTCTCTGTCATCAGAACCTTTCTGGATCCTTTCTCGACCTCACTGGTACTCTCACCGAAACAGACTGCTCTGGTCAACATCATGGTCAACAGGAAAATCCATATCACAGTCTCTTGGGGCAAGTCCATCTTACAGGAGGAGAAAAGGAGAAATTTGTAATGGGGGTACAGAAAAACAGTTTGAGGGGGAGAGAAACTTGTTACGATAATTAGTTCTCTAGTCTTGTTGTTCTTCTTGTTCTGCTGTCATCTCAAAGGTGCTGTCTCTCAGTCTTCCAACCGAACACTCCTGGTGATACAATATTTCTTCCAAACCAGCAGTCTTTCTGTAAGGAGCAAAAATCTTGCATCACCATTTGTCTAACTGATGTGTGACATACCATCTTTAAAACATGAAAACATGAGTGAGAAGAGAGAAAACAAAAACAAAAAAAGAGAGAGAGAACAATTCATATACATGTATATTACATAAACCAACAATAAACAACAACAGGAAAAAAACATTTTTCAAACATTTTTTTTTTTTCAAGAGAGAAAAAAACATTGTCAGTTCTTCCGTTCATCATCAGGCTGTCACACCTGCATGTCCAATGGTATCTTTGCGCAGTCCCTCCCACCAGCATTTCCAAACTCCACCCTTTGTATCTGGCCAGGATACATTGATGTGGGTAGGTCATGCTGGGGTTTGGTAGACTTCTGCAAAGACCAAGTAGCTATGCAATGTTTGAGTCCTGCTGATGACCGTCAGAGATGGGGAGAGAAAAAAAACATTTTTCAGATACATTACAAATTTTACCCTGTCATTCCTGTGTCTTCAGGGAATGACCTCCCAATTTATTAACTGTTACCTCAGGTTTACCATCAGTCCTAATTATCACCTCTCCTGACTACATCTCATGGGTGTGGCCCAAAATTCTTCCTATATGATCCCCGATTATAATTTGGTGTGTCATAACTTTGCTCATATTCATGTCTAGGGGGTGTGACTTTATGTGGGCTGTTACAGTTGCTGGCATAATGCCCTTCTCTTTTACAACGATAACAAACCCTTGGCTTCCTCCATGTGCCAATGGCCTGGGGTTTTGGTTGATTTGATGTCTCCTCTAATGCTTGGATGCCCATCGCCATCAACCGCTCTTTCTGTGTTTCCCTGGTTCTTTGACTATTATGGTCATGTCGTTGTCTAGGGGGTGTATATACCTTGTGTGTGTTTTTAGACCTACAATCTCGTGCAACATGACCTTCCCTTAAACAGTTGTAACAGCTTTTCACCTTTGACTTTCCTACAGGGATCTGGGGCTTCTTTGTTTCCCTGTGCTTGATGATGCTTTGCTCATGCCCAACGGCAGAGTCCCTTAATGCAGTTACTGATTTATCTCTCCAGTATGGATTGGTGATCTGTATCCTTGCTCTCAACACTTCCTTTAAACCATCCATTAGCACAGATACTGCTACTTCTCTGTGCGGTGCACTTGTTTCGATGTTTTCTATACCGGTATACCTAGTCATGTCGTGCAATGCCCGGTGGAAATAATTAGAAGCACTTTCCCCTTCGTTTTGTTTTATGGAGAAGATTTTGTTCCACTTGACAATGGCTGGGAAATATACTTCTAACTGTCGGTTGATCTGCTTAATACATTCCTGATTGTGTTCCTCCGTACAAGGTACCTCCGTGTCTAATTTACAATCAGCAATAAATTTTGCAGGGTCAACACTGGAGGGCAAACATGCCCTCAGCACTGTCCGCCAATCTTTGTTGGTGGGTTCTGTGGAGTTTCCTAGTTCTTTAATAAATCTCTGACATGTAACTAGATCTTCCCTAGGATCAGGGAATTCAGACATGATTGATCTCAATTCTGTCCGGGACCAGGGACGGCGCATTGCACTCTCCTTGACGGGAATGATTCCCTGATCGTCAGTCTTCCCATTGGGGACTGTGATCACCCTGACAGGACTAAATTCAATTACATCACCTTGTGTTGGTCTTACAATATGGGGTACATTTGTTTGTGCATGATATATAACACCGTACGTACCTGTGGACACGACCTCACCTGACCCTCCGTTAGGGGGTTTGATTACTGCCTTTACCAATTTGGTCGCGTCCACCTGGATGTCTTGTGTGATGGCTGCTGGAAAAGGTGCCGACATCGTGCTGGGCTCACTTTCTTGCTGGTATTCCTGAGGGAAGTTTAACATGGGGTGCAACTTGCATGGGTTAATAGTTGTACATTTAACAGTGTTACAATTATCATTGTTACGTTTATTACAATTATTCTTATCATCTATAATACAGTTGCTAAGTGCATTTTTATTATACATCAGTATGCCATTCTCTGCAACCATAATCCTCTCCATTGCCATGTCTCTCTTCCCACGATGAGAGTCAGATATGTAAGTTGAATTTCTTTGCATTTCACTTTCCTGTTGCCACAATTTTAAGTAGTCATAATGTTTGATCCGTCTCTTTGCTGATTTAATGAGACATATCCTTCTCCTTAGATTTTGTAACACATCTGGGCTAAAACTGCCCACTCTTGGGAACTTCTCCCCATCATGCACAGTCATTCTTTCCCATTCATCACATAAAACCTCTGTGTGTAGACCGTATTTTTCACACATTACATACCTTGCCGACCCGATTGGTCGGTTTACTAAATCAACCCGAACCGAGGTTGATCGCCCCCTACCTGAACAACTGGCCCCCATCTCTTGCAGGTGTTGCTTTCACTACCTCTGACCTTCAAATCAGGGTCTTCAGCTAAACCTTACAAAAACCAAGATGTTCGAGATAGGCCAGCGGTGGCAGTTTACCGAGTACTCCACTCACTCGCCCACGCCGACCAATACGCCCACACACTGCCTTAGCGCTGGCGTACTCGACCTAGGGCCCCTGCGACCTGAACCTCTATTTACTGGAACATGTGGGTGTGATCCGAAGAGCACTTAACCCTTTCCAGTAACTATTGGTTGTTGGATAGTTCCCGAGTGACCAGCGAACCTCCCTTAAAATAAAAAAAATTACACAAATCACGTTAGAATGTACAAATAGCGTTTATGACCCCTTTCGTACGCAAATGGTACTGGGTCAAATTACTAACTAATGCACACAATTACGTGCGGTACAATCGTTCTGCACATAAGCAACTAATCTTATGTGCGGAGCGACCAGTGGAATCGAAAATTATGGCTGCGAATTCCTTCAGCCTGAGCTTTAATGGCCTATATGGGTTCCGCACCAACCCTTTCTGGTGTTGTGCTCCTTTTATCTATAGCGGACTTCTTAGTCTGCTGTACCTAGACCTCCTGGTCTGTCTGGACCTCCTGGTCTGTGCTACAGTAGACCTCCTGGTCTGTTATACTCTAATGCTCTTTTTTAAATGTTTAACAAGGGATGCCTCCCAAGCCACCATGCATGTCACTTACATGTATGTACCTCACGAGAACTCGATTTCCTGTGGTTCAATCCCAAAAAAATTGTAGAAACTTATATATATATATATATACACACACTCACCACATGTACACTGTTACTTTTATTTCTGCGCAGAAATCCCTTTCACTCAGTACCACAGTCTAGACCAGATGAGTCGCAAATTAGAGAAGGATCTATTAGCTTAAAATTTTGGACACTAAAATTGACTTGCGCTATTTATCGCGTTGCCTCCTTTTCGCCTGTTAAAATAATACTATCGTGTGATTTGTATTATGTGGGCGTACCCAGACGCTCCATTGCGTAATATACGCTACGTGCGTCGGCCTTTGTGTTGCGTAAACTAGTCTCACCCTTTTGTTAGAGACACGTGTACGCCAGCCGGATATGTCCACAGAAATACACTTAACACGTTTATATCAATGTAGATGTTCTATAACTGTAATCATCTACCGAGCACCACACAGGTCTTTCCTTGTCTTTTAGGCAAAGCTGTGTGCGTGTTTTACAAATTACCCCTTAATGTATTACTTTTACTCTTTAACTACCAATAGCAACAAATCTTTCTTAGCACGTTATCAATTGTGAAATGGCAACCAGGAGAGTGAGATGTGAAAATACACGAATGAAAAGAAATGCAGATGTATGCGTGCGTGCGTGCGTGCGTACGCAAGACAGAAATGAAACAGGTTTAAAAGAATACAATAGCGTACCGTTCTTACCTCCGGGTCCGGATTCCACCAGCACTCCTACGACGTAGCGAAACAGACGCTTATCTAGCCAGTACTACTGCCTTCCCGCCCTTGCTGGCAGATCACGTCTGCTTTCGTACGTGAGGATATGTGGAGGACGGACGAGCTCCCAATTGATAATGCTGATATTGATTACCTTATAACCTTCACTATACAGGTAAGAGACTAGATACGCAATTGGCGTATGAGATACCGTAAGGGTACGCCCTTAGCGTAGCGGACGCTGTATCGGGAGCGAGCCGCTCGAGCGACACAAACGCTCGCGAGAATACGCTGTTTATATCGGGCACACTATGGGCGGTTGATCACCGTAATGTTACGCTCCCAGCGTAGCGGACGCTCGAGACCACGAGGAGATCACGAGCGGCGCCGATGCTCACAATATACCAATCAGTAAACCTTGAATGTACCACACAGTAATGACACTCTTATGCTGTAAACCTTTGTTCAGAAACACTGTAGCGATATAACGCTGCTTAACCTTAATAACACTAAAGCTGTTTGAGCGATCGAGACGCTCTTATTACCCTTTGCAATATAATGAACACACAATACCGTGCTAAGGTTTCCAACGCCTTTACTAACTAGAGTCTTAAGTTATATTAAAAAGAGAAACAGTTAACAAGTCATACTGTTAGGCGCCGGGGTCCGCTCGTCGCTGCGGCCCGGCGCCTAGCAACCAGGGACGCCGTGCGCGTACAGCCGCCGGCTCCCTGGCAACGCTAGACGCCGGGCGCACGGAGCCGCACGGACCCTAGCAACGGGGACGCCACTTACGGACTGCGTTCCCCGTTGCTGGGTTCAATTTAAATAATGAGATGTCTGTTTTCCTGGCCATGCAGCTTGGCAGCTGTATGGCATTTAATCCAATCAGCCTCCAAACAGCTGATTGGAGGACTCCCTGTTAAATACACTTCCTGGGCTTCTCACAGACGCCGGTAATAGCTTCCTGAATGCTGAATCTGTTTGCTGAAAGTGTTTCCAGTCCTGCTGTATCCGGTCGTTCCTGTTCTCAGTTGTCCTGTACTCGGAAGTCGTCATCTGTTCCTGGAGTCCTGACTGAGTACCTTTGAACATCCAGTGGTGTTCGTGAGTCACGGCGCAGCCGTGTGTTGCGGCTTGGGCCGCTTAATTATTTATCATTTATTATTTGTGTTCCGGAGCTTTTGCGGAGGATTCCGCTCCCACAGATCCACTCTGGTATCCAGCGGTGCTGGGTAGGAGTACGGACTAGTGGATTTTGGTTGTCCTTTTCCCTGGCGGGTTACCGCACATACCTCAGGTTTAGTCAGTTAGCTTGTAGCCCCTGGCCTGGTTGTTTAGTCAGAGGGCCCCTTGTTATCACCCTGTCTCGGATTTCCCTTTGTCTCCCATTAAGACCTGAGGGGGCATCGGAGTTGGGCAGACATAATCCGCCCTTCAAACGCGGCTGCCATGGGCTCAAGCAACCATAGTCTCGCAGGGGATTTCTGACCACACGGGCGAGACAACGGAGTTAGGGCGCCAGGGGCTACTTTCTATTCCCGCTCCCTTCCCCAGCATTCCGTTCCAGTGCTCCGGTCCTTGCAATAGGACCACCTCAGACCAGAGTGCTGGAATCATAACATTATTACCGGCCACACCAAAACTTAAAATTAAACAGGGTTTGATTTTTTCCCTTATTCAGTTTTGTAAGGTTTGTCGGCCTCATGAATCCCACTGGTTTAGGGTCAAATCCTGGCCAGCTTCTAGTTAGCCAGATTCAAGAACTTACTCAAATGGTTCAGGATCTTTCCCTTCGGGTGAAGTCGCAGGAAGATCTTTTACGAACTTCCCCGAGGGTAGTTCCTGAACCGAAAATGCACTTGCCTGACCGTTTTTCTGGTGATAGGAAGCAGTTTTTTAATTTTAAAGAGTCCTGTAAACTTTATTTTCGTTTAAGACCTATCTCCTCAGGTACTGAATCTCAGCGGGTCGGAATTATTATTTCTTTGCTCCAGGGGGATCCCCAGACCTGGGCTTTTGGTTTAAAAGCAGAGGATCCGGCATTGTTGTCTGTAGACGCCTTTCTGGGGTCTTTAGGGCTTTTGTATGATGACCCTGATAGAGAGGCATCCGCCGAGAGTCAGTTACGCGCTCTCAGACAAGGTAGAAATCCTGCAGAGGTTTATTGTACAGAGTTTCGCCGTTGGTCGAACGACTGTGGCTGGAATGACCCAGCCCTGCGCAGTCAGTTTCGCCTCGGCTTATCTGAGTCTATAAAAGACAGTCTCCTTCAGTATCCCGCTCCTGAGACTCTCGATAAACTCATGGAGCTTTCTATTAAGATTGATCGTCGTCTCAGAGAGCGGAGGGCTGAAAAAGGAGCACCTGTCAGATCTACTCCGTGTGTATTTTCCATTCCTGAGGACATAGAGGAGCCCATGCAGATGGGTCTCTCCAGGCTGTCTCCAGAAGAAAGAGCCAGAAGGCAAAACTCTGGTCTTTGTTTGTACTGTGGGGGTAAGGGACATTTTGCCCGTAATTGTCCGAACAAGTCGGGAAACGCCTCGACCAAGTGAATTGTGAGGGGGTTCACTTTGGTCTGCAGCTTATCTCCTCGAATAACTCCCTGTTAGTCCCAGCTAAAGTTTCCTTTGGCAGCCTCAGTTCTTCGGTCTCGGCTTTTGTTGACAGTGGAGCTGCAGGGAACTTTATGGACTTAACGTGGGCCAAGGCCTTAGGTATTCCTCAGTTAAACTTGGGTAGGTGTGTCACCATGCATGGTTTAGACGGGAGTCCCTTGTCCAATGGGGTTATTTCCCTCTGTACACCCCCTGTACTACTTACGGTAGGAGCTCTTCATTCCGAAAAGATTGAGTTTTTCCTTACCCATTGCCCAGCAGTTCCAGTGGTTCTGGGTCACCCTTGGCTGGCCTTTCATAATCCCATCATTGATTGGCAGTCGGGGGAGATCTCACAATGGGGTACCATCTGTAATAAGGAATGTATTACGTTTCCCGTCAGAATAGCTGCTGCCATTCCCGAACCCATTCCCGTGGAATACCAGGACTTTGTTGATGTATTTTCCAAGGGCAATGCGGACATTCTGCCTCCCCATCGGCCTTATGATTGTGCTATTGAGCTAATTCCTGGTGCCACATTGCCAAAGGGAAGGTTATATGCATTGTCCGGACCAGAAACTGCGGCCATGAATGAGTATGTTACGGAGAGCCTAGGGAAAGGATTTATTAGGCCATCTAAATCCCCTTTAAGTGCAGGCTTCTTCTTTGTGGAGAAGAAAGATGGATCACTCAGACCTTGCATCGACTTTAGAGCCCTGAATAAGATCTCAGTTAAAAATACTTACCCTCTGCCGCTGATTTCTGTCCTCTTTGATCAGCTGCGTTCGGCTGTGATTTTTTCTAAGATTGACCTGAGGGGAGCGTATAACCTCATCTGAATCAAGTCGGGAGATGAGTGGAAAACGGCGTTCAGTACTCAGTCGGGTCACTACGAGTATCTGGTGATGCCGTTCGGCTTGTCTAACGCTCCGGCAGTTTTCCAGGATCTCATTAACGATGTGCTCCGTGATTTTCTTGGAAGATTCGTGGTCGTTTACTTAGACGATATCCTGATCTATTCTGACTCTATTGAACAACATGTTACCCAGGTGCGTCAGGTTCTTCAAAAATTACGTGAAAATCACCTATATGCCAAGCTGGAGAAGTGTGAGTTTCATGTCACGGAGGTATCCTTTTTAGGGTACATTATTTCCCCTCGGGGATTCTGTATGGAACCAAAGAAGCTCCAAGCCATCCTTAGTTGGGCGCAACCCACCAACTTAAAAGCAATTCAGCGCTTTTTAGGGTTTGCGAATTATTATAGAAGATTTATTCATTCTTTTTCCGACCTGGTTGCTCCCATTGTGGCACTGACTAAGAAGGGAGCGGATCCTACCAACTGGTCACGTGAAGCTGAGTTATCCTTTCAGGCCTTGAAACAAGCTTTCGTCTCAGCCCCAGTCCTCAGACATCCCAACCCAGAATTGCCCTTCATTGTTGAGGTTGATGCCTCGGAGGTTGGAGTGGGGGCTATCCTATCCCAGAAGGATCCGGACTCTCTAGAATTACATCCTTGTGCCTTTATGTCCAGGAAATTCTCATCCGCTGAATCCAACTACGATGTTGGTAACCGGGAGTTACTGGCTATTAAATGGGCTTTCGAGGAGTGGAGGCATTGGCTTGAGGGAGCAACACATACCATTTCAGTATTGACTGACCACAAAAATCTTCAGTACATCGAATCAGCTAAGAGGCTGAATGCCCGGCAGGCTCGTTGGGCTTTATTTTTTACTCGTTTCAAGTTTATTATCACCTTCAGGCCAGGTTCCAAGAATACCAAGGCGGATGCCCTGTCACGCAGTTTTCTTCCAGTTCATAATAACAGTCCTGTTACTCCCATACTTCCGTCTTCAGCCATTTGGGCAGGCCTCACACAAGATTTATTTACCCAGTTAAAGCAGCTTCAACATCAAGCTCCTGGGAATACTCCTGCTGGTCGTCTTTATGTCCCTGAGTTTTTGAGAGCTACTGTTTTGACTGAGTTTCACGATAGCAAAGTTGCCGGGCATCCGGGGATCTCTAAGACCTTGGAATTAGTCTCCCGCTCAGTATGGTGGCCTGGTCTTTCTAAAGACATTAAGGAGTTTGTTTTTTCTTGTCAGGTCTGTGCACAGCATAAAGTTCCCCGTTCCTTGCCTATCGGGCAACTTATGCCCTTAAATGTTCCTCTCAGGCCATGGTCTCATATTTCCATGGATTTTGTGGTAGACCTCCCTCTGTCAGCCGGATTCCGAGTCATATGGGTGGTAGTGGACCGTTTTAGCAAGATGGCCCATTTCATTGCTCTTCCCCGACTGCCATCTGCCCAGGGATTGGCAGTTTTGTTTCTCCGCCATGTTTTCAGACTTCATGGGTTACCCACTGATATTGTTTCTGATCGGGGTCCACAATTCATTGCACAATTTTGGAAGTCTTTTTGTGCCTCATTAAAGATGAAATTGTCTTTAACGTCCGGCTACCATCCCCAATCCAACGGGCAGACCGAGCGAGTTAATCAATCATTAAAACAGTATTTGCGTTTGTACTCAGCCAAACTCCAGAATGATTGGTCCGAGTTTCTTCCTTTGGCGGAGTTTGCGTACAACAATTCTTGTCATTCCTCCACTAATGTGTCTCCATTCTTTTCAGTTTTTGGTTTTCACCCCAGAGCTAATTCTTTTTTTCAACATTCCTCTGTCTCCTCGCTAACCTTAACCTCTCATCTCAGAGTCATTTGGAAAAAAGTGCACCTTGCTCTCAGAAAAGCGGCATTTCGAGAGAAAAAATTTTCTGACAGGCTCCGGCGGCCTTGCACTTTTAAGGTGGGAGATAGGGTATGGTTGTCGACTCGTAACATTAAACTTCGACAAACCTCAGCTAGATTGGGCCCCAAATTTATTGGACCATTTCATATTATTAAAAAAATCAATCCAGTTGCTTTCCGGTTACGTTTACCAAGAGCTCTCCGGATCGGAAATACGTTCCATTGCTCCCTGTTGAAACCATACGTTTCATCCAGTAGATTTCCTCGGAAGATCTCTCAGGGGAAATCACCAGTAGATGTACAGGGTCATCAGGAGTTCTTGGTAGAGAAGGTTCTCGATTCCAAATTGTCCCGGGGTCGGCTTTATTTTCTGGTGCACTGGAGAGGCTATGGTCCAGAAGAAAGGTCTTGGGTCCTGGATAAGGATCTCCATGCCCCGAGGCTCAAGAGGGCATTTTTTCGGGAATTTCCTCGGAAACCTGGCTTTAGGGGTTCCTTGACCCCTCCTCAAGGGGGGGGTACTGTTAGGCGCCGGGGTCCGCTCGTCGCTGCGGCCCGGCGCCTAGCAACCAGGGATGCCGTGCGCGTACAGCCGCCGGCTCCCTGGCAACGCTAGACGCCGGGCGCACGGAGCCGCACGGACCCTAGCAACGGGGACGCCACTTACGGACTGCGTTCCCCGTTGCTGGGTTCAATTTAAATAATGAGATGTCTGTTTTCCTGGCCATGCAGCTTGGCAGCTGTATGGCATTTAATCCAATCAGCCTCCAAACAGCTGATTGGAGGACTCCCTGTTAAATACACTTCCTGGGCTTCTCACAGACGCCGGTAATAGCTTCCTGAATGCTGAATCTGTTTGCTGAAAGTGTTTCCAGTCCTGCTGTATCCGGTCGTTCCTGTTCTCAGTTGTCCTGTACTCGGAAGTCGTCATCTGTTCCTGGAGTCCTGACTGAGCACCTTTGAACATCCAGTGGTGTTCGTGAGTCACGGCGCAGCCGTGTGTTGCGGCTTGGGCCGCTTAATTATTTATCATTTATTATTTGTGTTCCGGAGCTTTTGCGGAGGATTCCGCTCCCACAGATCCACTCTGGTATCCAGCGGTGCTGGGTAGGAGTACGGACTAGTGGATTTTGGTTGTCCTTTTCCCTGGCGGGTTACCGCACATACCTCAGGTTTAGTCAGTTAGCTTGTAGCCCCTGGCCTGGTTGTTTAGTCAGAGGGCCCCTTGTTATCACCCTGTCTCGGATTTCCCTTTGTCTCCCATTAAGACCTGAGGGGGCATCGGAGTTGGGCAGACATAATCCGCCCTTCAAACGCGGCTGCCATGGGCTCAAGCAACCATAGTCTCGCAGGGGATTTCTGACCACACGGGCGAGACAACGGAGTTAGGGCGCCAGGGGCTACTTTCTATTCCCGCTCCCTTCCCCAGCATTCCGTTCCAGTGCTCCGGTCCTTGCAATAGGACCACCTCAGACCAGAGTGCTGGAATCATAACACATACACTACACACTAACATATAATTCTAACAGGTTATCTAGACAGAAATATACAATTGTGGCACAATTACATTTAAGGGAAGGAGAGAGAGAGAGAATGGCTTACAATAAACATGAGGTAAGAATATGGTTGCAGAGAAACTTACGCACAAGGGGAAACAATCGCATGCGCCTTTCTGGATATCCAGCTCCCGATTATCAGTGATGAGAACCGTTGAGAAGAGAGTAGAGAGCTGGGCCAGATCGGCTTGTCCTTTTATACACTACACACAATACAGTACAATGGTCCCTACATTCTTATTGTTCATTGGACACAGGAATTCGTCTTCGCATTATAACAAAAGGTCATAGGTTGGTTCATACAGGTGGGCTGTGACTATTCCTAACTGCTCAGGTGGGTGGGAAACTGGGTTTCCCGCCGCATGGGTAATAAAGTGCAAATATAGTAAATGTCCATAAACTTCTTATGTCCATAACTATACGCACGAGCGATTAATCCGCTTCAAACCAACACCGGAATATTGCTAATTATATTCTCTTCCGATGGATACTAAACACCACTGTGTAACCCCTGTCTGACCCTTCGTATCAAACAAAGAGGGATCTCTCTGTCCCCGAACATACTACATTAACTAAACTTTCAGATTCTATCAAAGGGACCATAATCTACAAAATACATTATATGAATAAAATATGTTACGATTGAGTCGCCCGCTAGACGAACACAAACTCTACCGTAAATGCGCATACCGCGCGTCCACGAGTGCACGCGACCGCGAGTATACGCACGCACGGGAGGGCTCATGCACGTGCAGCGGGCACACGCATGAGGTGCATATATGGCAGTGTGCAGCGTGATATTTTTCTGACTTTGACATGTGTTTTTCCACTTTAATTTTGAGTGTGACTCCAAATCCAGACTTCAATGGGTTAATAAATTTGATTTCCATTGATAATTTTTGTGTGATTTTGTTGCCAGCACATTCAACTATGTAAAGAACAAAGTATTTAATAAGAATATTTCATTCATTCAGATCTAGGATGTGTTGTTTAAGTGTTCCCTTTATTTTTTCGAGCAGTATATATATATATATATATATATATGTGTGTGTATGTACACACATAGGCCCTCATTCTGACTTGTTTGCTCGCTAGCTGCTTTTAGCAGCATTGCAAACGCTAGGACGCCGCCCTCTGGGAGTGTATCTTAGCTTAGCAGAATGCGAACGAAAGATTAGCAGAACTGCTACTAAATAATTCCCTGCACTTTCTGAGTAGCTCCAGACCTACTCCTAGACTGTGATCACCTCAGTCCGTTTAGTTCCTGGTTTGACGTCACAAACACGCCCTGTGTTCGGCCAGACACTCCCCCGTTTCCCCAGCCACTCCTGCGTTTTTACCTGGCATGCCTGCGTTTTTTAGCACACTCCCTGAAAACGCCCAGTTTCCGCCCAGAAACACCCACTTCCTGTCAATCACACTACGATCACTCGAGCGATGAAAAAACGTTGCTCGAGCTTGTGTAAATCTACAAAGTTTTTTGTGAAAGTACTTAGCGCATGCGCATTTTTTTCCATTTTTTCACTTGATCGCTCAGAATGCTAGGAAGACTTTAATTTGATGTAAAACACTTGTTTGCTATCATTTACGCACCAATGATGATAAGTGGGTGGTGTAATGGTTAGCATTACCGCCTCATAGCACTGAGATCATGGGTTTGATTCCTATCATGTCCCTAACCGTGTGAAGATTCTATATTCTGCCCATACTTGGTGGGTTTCCTCTGGGTACTCTGGTATCCTCCCATAATAAAAAAATATACTGGTAGGTTAATTGGCTCCCAACAAAAATTGACCCTATTGTGTAAGTATGTAGATGGGCCAGGCGGTTTTATCTGCTGCAAGATTCTATGTAGATGCAAAAATCATAAATTTGGCATCTTTTAAAAACCTCATGAACTTTCCTTATGGCTACTAACAGACTTCTATAGGGTCCTGTTGGGTGTGGTAGAGAAGATCTACAGTCATTAGGTCGACCTCATATGGTTGACATATAAATTGTCAACACTTGAAACTGTTGATATGACAATGGTCGACACAAAAAAGGTCGACCCACCATTTTTGGGTTAGTGTGGACAGATTTGTCATCTGGCACCACCATTTGTAGAAACGCGGCTTTCGCGGGCTCGCTTCATTTGCCACACTTCGGACACGGTCTCTCGCTTTCGCTCGCCACAAGGTTACTAAAGGTTATAACTTGTGACATGGATAGTCAAGGACAGGGGCGTAGCCATAACTTTCAGGGCCCCATAGCAACATTTTGAAGGGGACCCCGTCCCAATGCTTCTAGAAAGATACTTCTCTGCAGCTGTTAATTGTATGCCCTATAATAATGCCCTAGTTCATTTTCTGAACCATAATAGAGCCTTATTTAATGTTATGCCCCATAGTAGTGCCCTAGTTTCTTTTATGAATCGTAGTAGTGCTTAAGTTCACCCTATGTCACATTTCAGAGCTGCCAGTACACATTATGCCGCACAGTACCCCCAATTCACATTATGATATGTAGTGCACCCCGTTCATATTGTGCCTCATTACAGTGCCCAGGTTCATATTATATATCATTTCTCTAACGTCCTAGTGGATGCTGGGGACTCCGTAAGGACTATGGGGAATAGACGGGCTCCGCAGGAGACATGGGCACTTTAAGAAAGAATTTAGATTCTGGTGTGCTCTGGCTCCTCCCTCTATGTCCCTCCTCCAGACCTCAGTTTGAATCTGTGCCCGGACGAGCTGGGTGCTGTTCAGTGAGCTCTCCTGAGCTTGCTGTAAGAAAGTATTTTGTTAGGTTTTTTATTTTCAGGGAGCTCTGCTGGCAACAGACTCCCTGCTTCGTGGGATTGAGGGGAGAGAAGCAGCCCTACTCTCTGCAGATAGGTCCTGCTTCTTAGGCTACTGGACACCATTAGCTCCAGAGGGATCGTACACAGGATCTCACCCTCGTCGTCCGATCCCAGAGCCGCGCCGCCGTCCCCCTCGCAGAGCTGGAAGACAGAAGCCGGGTGAGCATAAGAAGCAAGAAGACTTCGAAATCGGCGGCAGAAGACTCCAGTCTTCACTGAGGTAGCGCACAGCACTGCAGCTGTGCGCCATTGCTCCCACACACACCCACATACTCCGGTCACTGTAAGGGTGCAGGGTGCAGGGGGGGGGCGCCCTGGGCAGCAATTAGGACCTCTTTAGCAAAAGTTTTGCATATATACAGTTGGGCACTGTATATATGTATGAGCCCCCGCCAAAAATGGTACATTGAAGCGGGACAGAAGCCCGCCGATGAGGGGGCGGGGCTTCTTCCTCAGCACTCACCAGCGCCATTTTTTCTCCACAGCTCCGCTGACAGGAAGCTCCCCAGGCTCTCCGCTGCAGATACACGGTAGAAGAGGGTAAAAAGAGAGGGGGGGCACATAATTAGGCGCAAAAATCAATATAACAGCGGCTACTGGGTTAACATTAAGTTACTGTGTTATTCCTGGGTTATATAGCGCTGGGGTGTGTGCTGGCATACTCTCTCTCTGTCTCTCCAAAAGGCCTGGTGGGGGAACTGTCTTCAAAAAGAGCATTCCCTGTGTGTGTGGTGTGTCGGTACGCTTGTGTCGAAATGTTTGACGAGGAAGGCTATGTGGAAACAGAGCGGGAGCAAATGAATGTGGTGTCTCCGCCGACGGCGCCGACACCTGATTGGATTGATATGTGGAAGGTTTTAAATGATAATGTTAATTCCTTGCATAAAAGGTTGGATAATGCTGAAGCCTTAGGACAGTCAGGGTCTCAGCCCGTGCGTGATCCTATGTCGCAGAGGCCGTCAGGGTCTCAGAAGCGCCCACTATCCCAAATTATTGACACAGATACCGACATGGATTCTCACTCCAGTGTCGATTACGATGATGCAAAGTTACAGCCTAAATTGGCTAAATCCATCCGTTATATGATTATAGCAATTAAGGATGTGTTGCACATCACAGAGGAAACCCCAGTCCCTGACAAGAGGGTTCATATGTATGGGGAAAAAGGCAGGTGGTGACCTTTCCCCCTTCACACGAGCTAAATGAGTTATGTGAAAAGGCTTGGGAATCTCCAGATAAAAAACTGCAGATTTCCAAACGGATGCTTATGGCGTATCCTTTCCCGCCAATGGACAGGTTACGCTGGGAATCCTCCCCTAGGGTGGACAAAGCTTTAACACGCTTATCCAAGAGGGTAGCCCTGCCGTCACAGGATACGGCCACCCTAAAAGATGCTGCGGATAGAAAGCAAGAGGGTACCCTGAAGTCCATTTATACACATTCAGGTACCTTACTGAGGCCAGCGATCGCGTCGGCCTGGGTGTGTAGTGCTGTAGCAGCATGGACGGACACCCTGTCTGAGGAACTTGATACCTTAGACAAGGATACTATATTAATGACCTTGGGGCATATAAAAGACGCTGTCCTATATATGAGAGATGCTCAAAGAGACATTAGTCTAGTGGGCTCTAGAATAAATGCTATGTCGATTTCTGCCAGAAGGGTCCTGTGGACTCGGCAATGGACAGGTGATGCCGACTCAAAAAGGCACATGGAGGTTTTACCTTAAAAGTGTGA
Organism: Pseudophryne corroboree; assembly: GCF_028390025.1. Classification (NCBI taxonomy): domain Eukaryota; kingdom Metazoa; phylum Chordata; class Amphibia; order Anura; family Myobatrachidae; genus Pseudophryne; species Pseudophryne corroboree. The sequence goes on along the minus strand of NC_086454.1, from coordinate 246,714,736 downwards.
GGAATTATTTGGGGAGGGTCTCTCGGACCTGGTCTCCACAGCTACTGCTGGTAAGTCAAATTTTTTGCCATATGTTTCCTCACAACCTAAGAAAGCACCGTATTACCAAATGCAGTCCTTTCGATCACAAAAAGGCAAGAAAGTCCGAGGTGCGTCCTTTCTTGACAGAGGCAGGGGCAGAGGAAGGAAGCTGCACAACGCAGCTAGTTCCCAGGAACAGAAGTCCTCCCGGCTTCCACTAAATCCACCGCATGACGCTGGGGCTCCACAGGCGGAGCTAGGCCCGGTGGGGGCGCGTCTCCGAAATTTCAGCCACAAGTGGGTTCACTCCCAGTTGAATCCCTGGGCAATAGAGATTGTGTCTCAGGGATACAAGCTGGAATTCGAAGAGATGCCCCCTCACCGATACCTCAAATCGGCCCTGCCAGCTTCCCCCTTAGAGAGGGAAATAGTGTTAACTGCAATTCACAAATTGTATCTTCAACAGGTGGTGGTCAAGGTTCCCCTCCTTCAACAAGGAAAGGGTTATTATTCGACCATGTTTGTGGTACCGAAACCGGACGGTTCGGTCAGACCCAAATTGAATTTAAAATCCCTGAACATATACCTGAAAAGGTTCAAGTTCAAGACGGAGTCGCTCAGAGCGGTCATCGCAAGCCTGGAAGGGGGGGATTTTATGGTGTCTCTGGACATAAAGGATGCATACCTTCATGTCCCCATTTATCCACCTCATCAGGCGTACCTCAGATTTGTGGTACAGGATTGTCATTATCAATTTCAGACGTTGCCGTTTGGTCTCTCCACGGCACTGAGAATATTTACCAAGGTAATGGCGGAAATGATGGTACTCCTGCGGAAGCAAGGGGTTACAATTATCCCATACTTGAACGATCTCCTCATAAAAGCGAGGTCAAGAGAGCAGTTGCTGATCAGCGTAGCACGCTCTCTGGAAGTGTTACGACAACACGGCTGTATTCTAAATATTCCAAAGTCGCAGTTGATTCCTACGACTCGTCTGCCTTTCCTGGGCATGATTCTGGACACGGAACAGAAGAGGGTTTATCTCCCGATGGAGAAGGCTCAGGAACTCATGACACTGGTCAGAAACCTATTAAAACCAAAACAGGTGTCGGTGCATCACTGCACGCGATTCCTGGGAACGATGGTGGCATCATACGAGGCCATTCCCTTCGGCAGGTTCCATGCGAGGACCTTTCAATGGGATCTACTGGACAAATGGTCCGGATCACATCTTCAGATGCATCGGTTAATCACCCTATCCCCCAGGGCCAGGGTGTCTCTTCTGTGGTGGCTGCAGAGTGCTCACCTTCTGGAGGGCCGCAGATTCGGCATTCAGGACTGGGTCCTGGTGACCACGGATGCAAGCCTCCAAGGGTGGGGGGCAGTCATACAGGGAAGAAATTTCCAAGGTCTGTGGTCAAGTCAGGAGACTTGCCTTCACATCAACATCATGGAACTAAGGGCCATATACAACGCCCTACGTCAAGCGGAGTCCCTGCTTCGCGACCAACCGGTTCTGATTCAGTCAGACAACATCACCGCAGTGGCTCATGTAAGCCACCAAGGCGGCACAAGGAGCAGGGTGGCGATGGTAGAAGCCACCAGAATTCTTCACTGGGCGGAGAATCACGTAAGCGCACTGTCAGCAGTGTTCATTCCAGGAGTGGACAACTGGGAAGCAGACTTCCTCAGCAGGCACGACCTCCACCCGGGAGAGTGGGGACTTCATCAAGAAGTCTTCACGCAGATTGCTAGTCGGTGGGAACTGCCACAGGTGGACATGATGGCATCCCGCCTCAACAAAAAGCTACAGAGGTATTGCGCCAGGTCAAGAGACCCTCAGGCGATAGCTGTGGACGCACTGGTGACGCCGTGGATGTTCCAGTCGGTCTATGTATTTCCTCCTCTTCCTCTCATACCCAAGGTGCTGAGAATCATAAGGAAAAGAGGAGTGAAAACAATGGCCCTCATTCCGAGTTGATCGGTCGGTATTTTTCATCGCATCGCAATGAAAATCCGCTTAGTACGCATGCGCAATATTCGCACTGCGACTGCGCCAAGTAATTTAACAATGAAGATAGTATTTTTACTCACGGCTTTTTCATCGCTCCGGCGATCGTAATGTGATTGACAGGAAATGGGTGTTACTGGGCGGAAACACGGCGTTTTATGGGCGTGTGGATGAAAACGCTACCGTTTCCGGAAAAAACGCAGGAGTGGCTGGAGAAACGGGGGAGTGTCTGAGCGAACGCTGGGTGTGTTTGTGACGTCAAACCAGGAACGACAAGCACTGAACTGATCGCACAGGCAGAGTAAGGTTGAAGTTACTCAGAAACTGCAAAGTAGTTTGTAATCGCAATATTGCGAATACATCGGTCGCAATTTTAAGAAGCTAAGATACACTCCCAGTAGGCGTAGGCTTAGCGTGTGTAACTCTGCTAAATTCGCCTTGCGACCGATCAACTCGGAATGAGGGCCAATACTCATTGTTCCGGATTGGCCAAGAAGGACTTGGTATCCAGATCTGCAAGAAATTATCACAGAGGACCCGTGGCCTCTGCCTCTAAGACAGGACTTGTTGCAACAGGGGCCCTGTCTGTTCCAAGACTTACCGCGGCTGCGTTTGACAGCATGGAGGTTGAACGCCGGATCCTAGCAGAAAAAGGCATTCCGGATGAGGTAATTCCTACGCTGATAAAGGCTAGGAAGGACGTGACGGCTCAACATTATCACCGTATATGGCGAAAATATGTTGCTTGGTGTGAGGACAGGAATGCCCCTACGGAGGAATTCCAGCTGGGCCGTTTCCTTCACTTCCTACAGTTGGGAGTGACTTTGGGCCTAAAATTGGGTTCCATTGAAGTCCAGATTTCGGCCCTATCCATTTTCTTTCAAAAAGAACGGTCTTCTCTGCCTGAAGTTCAGACGTTTGTAAAGGGAGTGCTGCATATTCAGCCCCCTTTTGTGCCTCCAGTGGCACCTTGGGATCTTAACGTGGTGTTGAGTTTCCTGAAATCACACTGGTTTGAACCACTCAAAACGGTGGAATTTAAATATCTCACGTGGAAGGTGGTCATGCTACTAGCCTTGGCTTCGGCTAGGCGTGTGTCGGAATTGGCGGCTTTGTCACATAAAAGCCCTTAACTGGTTTTCCATGCGGATAGAGCAGAATTGCGGACCCGCCCACAATTTCTGCCGAAAGTGGTTTCATCCTTTCATATGAACCAACCTATTGTGGTGCCTGTGGCTACTACTGACTTGGAGGATTCCGAGTTACTTGATGTGGTCAGGGCTTTGAAGGTTTATGTAGCCAGAACGGCTAGGGTCAGGAAAACAAAATCTTTGTTTATCCTGTATGCTTCCAACAAGCTTGGGGTGCCTGCTTCAAAGCAAACTATTGCTCGGTGGATCTGTAACACGATTCAGCAGGCTCATTCTGCGGCTGGATTGCCGCTGCCTAAATCGGTTAGGGCCCATTCCACAAGGAAGGTGGGCTCTTCTTGGGCGGCTGCCCGAGGGGTCTCGGCATTACAGCTTTGCCGAGCGGCTACTTGGTCAGGTTCAAACACCTTTGCAAAGTTCTACAAGTTTGATATCCTGGCTGAGGAAGACCTTGTGTTTGCTCAATCGGTGCTGCAGAGTCATCCGCACTCTCCCGCCCGTTTGGGAGCTTTGGTATAATCCCCATGCTCCTTACGGAGTCCCCAGCATCCACTAGGACGTTAGAGAAAATAAGATTTTACTTACCGGTAAATCTATTTCTCGTAGTCCGTAGTGGATGCTGGGCGCCCGTCCCAAGTGCGGACTTCTTCTGCAATGCTTGTATATAGGCCCTCATTCCGAGTTGTTCGCTCGCTGCTAATTTTAGCAGAATTGCTAGTAGGCTAAAATACGGCAGTTCTGCGCATGCGTATGCATCTCAGGGCGCACGCGCTAAGCAAATTTACACAAAACTATGCTATTTTACTCACAGGCGAACAAAGCTTTTCAATCGCTCTGCTGATTGACAGAAAGTGGGAGTTTCTGGGCGGAAACTGGCTGTTTTCAGGGAGTGTGCTAAAAAACGCAGGCGTGCCAGGTAAAAACGCAGGAGTGTCTGGAGAAACGGAGGAGTGGCTGTTCGGACGCTGGGCGTGTTTGTGACGTCAAACCAGGAGCTAAATGGACTGAGGTGATCGCAATCTAGGAGTAGATCTGGAGCTACTCAGAAACTGCAAGGAAATTGCTTTCGTTAGCAATTCTGCTAATATTAGCAGAATTGCTAATCTTTCGTTAGCAATTGCTAATCTTTCGTTAGCAATTCTGCTATGCTAAAATGCACTCCCAGAGGGCGGCGGCTTTGTGTTTGCATTTCTGTTAAAAGTAGCTAGTGAGCGAACAACTCGGAATGAGGGCCATAGTTATTGCTTAAATAAGGGTTATGTTATAGTTGCATCAGGGTTGGTCTGATGCTCTGTTGTTGTTCATACTGTTAACTGGGTAAAGTTATCACAAGTTATACGGTGTGATTGGTGTGGCTGACTGGTATGAGTCTTGCCCTGGATTTCCAAAATCCTTTCCTTGTACTGTCAGCTCTTCCGGGCACAGTTTCTCTAACTGAGGTCTGGAGGAGGGACATAGAGGGAGGAGCCAGAGCACACCAGAATCTAAATTCTTTCTTAAAGTGCCCATGTCTCCTGCGGAGCCCGTCTATTCCCCATGGTCCTTACGGAGTCCCCAGCATCCACTACGGACTACGAGAAATAGATTTACCGGTACGTAAAATCTTATTTAAAATGCCCTCCAGTTCATTTTATGCCACACTACAATGAGCAGGTCCAGGGGCATGCCTAGATATATTGCAGGCCCCCAGGAAAAAGTTTGAAAGAACCCCTATGTACCACCCAATGGCGAAAAATGTATATGACATATGTAAATGTGACAGGGAAGGTGGGCCCCTCTCAGCTCTGGGCCCCATAGCAGCTGCACTACCTGCACCTATGGTAGCTATGCCCTTGTATATAACACATGTAACTGTGACAGGGAAGGTGACCTCTCTCAGCTCTGGGCCCCATAGCAGCTGCACTACCTGCACCTATGGTAGCTACACCCTTGTATATAACACATGTAACAGAGACAGGTAAGGTGGGCCCCTCTCAGCTCTGGGCCCCATACCAGCTGCACTGCCTGCACCTATGGTCAAGGATGGAAAAAGTCCAAAAACATGAAAAAACCCAAAACATGTGGTGAACATTGTCATATTGACCATATGAACTTTTTAAACTTTTAGAGCTGCAGCGTTTTCAAATATCTTTCACATGTTTCACATGTTGACATTTTGTCCACGTCGACCTTGTGTCTATAACTATATGGGATAGACCTAATGACTGTCGACTTAATGTATGTCGACCTATAGTACGGATCCCAGTCCTGCTATCTCAGTTGCTAATTGCATTGGGTCCAAGATGGTTTCCCCAGTTTCTCATACGTCCAAGAGGATGCTGGGGTCCACTTCAGTACCATGGGGTATAGACGGTTCCGCAGAAGCCATGGGCACTTTAAGACTTTTTAAGGGTGTGAACTGGCTCCTCCCTCTATGCCCCTCCTCCAGACCTCAGTTTAGAAAATGTGCCCAGGCAAACTGGATGCACTCCAGAAGAGCTCTACTGAGTTTCTCTGAAAGACTTTATGTTAGGTTTTTTATTTTCAGGGAGGACTGCTGGCAACAGCCTCCCTGCTTCGTGGGACTTAGGGGGCAGAAGTAGGAACCAACTTCCTGAATAGTTCCATGGCTCTGCTTCTGGCTGACAGGACACCATTAGCTCCTGAAGGGTACTGAACACTGCGGCTATGCGCTCACTCCCACAGCACACTCACTCCTCCTCTGGGCAGAAAGACATGCAAGAGCTCTGTCTGCAATTTTCATTCCGGAAGTGGACAACTGGAAAGCAGACTTCCTCAGCAGACACAATCTCCATCCAGTAGAGTGGGGCCTCCACCAAGAAGTCTTTGCAGATGTGACAAGTCTTTGGGGAGTTCCTCAAGTAGACATGATGGCACCTTATGCTCCTGCGCTGGCGAAAAAGAAACATCACTCTCAGACGCAGTCCTTTCGGCCCAACAAATACAAAAAGGGTAAAGGTTCCCCTTTCTTTGCAGGTAGAGGGAGGGGAAGAGGAAAATAGTCCACAGCGTCTCCAGGAACGCAGGAGCAGAAATCAACCCCTGCTTCTGCCAAATCTGCAGCATGACGCTGGGGCTCCCGTGCGGGAGTCCGCTCGGGTGGGAGCACGTCTGAAACTTTTCAGTCAGCTCTGGGTTCAATCTGGCCTGGACCCATGGGTCTTGCAAATAGTGTCCCATGGATACAAACTGGAGTTTCAAGACGTCCCCCCATGCCGATTTTTCAAATCGACCTTGGCAGCTTCTTTTCCAGACAGAGTAGTAGTAACAGCTGCAATTCAAAAATTATGTCAGGATCAGGTCATTGTCCTAGTACCCTTGTCGCAACAGGGAGAAGGTTTTTATTCAAGCCTCTTCGTTATTCCGAAGCCGGACGGCTCGGTCAGACCAATTTTAAACCTGAAATCTCTGAATCTCTACCTGAAAAGATTCAAGTTCAAGATGGAATCTCTGAGGGCAGTGATTTCCAGTCTGGAGGAAGGGGACTTCATGGTGTCAGTAGACATAAAAGATGCTTACTTACATGTTCCCATTTATCCTCCTTATCAAGCTTATCTGAGATTCGCTGTACAGGATTGCCATTACCAGTTCCGGACGTTGCCATTTGGACTCTCCACGGCACCTAGGGTATTCACCAAGGTGATGGCAGAAATGATGGTCCTCCTTCTACAACAAGGAGTCAATAAAATTCCTTACCTGGATGATCTCCTGATAAAAGCGAGATCCAGGGAACGGTTGGTACAGAGCATGGCACTCTCCCTGTCCGTACTCCAACAACACGGTTGGATCATGAATTTTCAGAAGCCGCAGTTGAAATCGATGACAAGATTGTCCTTTCTGGGTATGATACTGGACAGACAAGTACAGAGGGTATTTCTTCCAGTAGAAAAGGCTCTGGAAATCCAGAGAATGGTCAAACAGATTTTGAAGCCAACAAGAGTGTCGATCCATCAATGCATTCGGTTGTTGGGAAAGATGGTAGCGGCCTACGAGGCCATACAGTTTGGCCGATTCCATGCCAGAGTATTCCAGTGGGACCTGTTGGACAAGTGGTCCGGATCCCACCTACACATGCACCAGAAGATAATCCTGTCCTCCAAAGCCAGGATTTCACTCCTGTGGTGGCTTACACAGTTCTCACCTACTAGAGGGACGCAGGTGTGGGATTCAGGACTGGGTCCTATTAACCACGGATGCAAGTCTCCAAGGCTTGGGAGCAGTCACACAGGGAAAAAGCTTCCAAGGAAAATGGTCAAGTCAGGAATCCTGTCTTCACATAAACAATCTGGAATTGAGAGCCATTTACAATGGCCTTCTACAAGCAGGGCATCTTCTTCAAGATCAACCCGTGCAGATCCAGTCGGACAATGTAACAGCAGTCGCGTACATAAACCGTCAGGGCGGAACGAAAAGCAGAGCGGCAATGGCAGAGGTGACAAAGATCCTCCTCTGGGCAGAAAGACATGCAAGAGCTCTGTCGGCAATTTTCATTCCGGGAGTGGACAACTGGGAAGCAGACTTCCTCAGCAGACACGATCTCCATCCAGTAGAGTGGGGCCTCCACCAAGAAGTCTTTGCGGAGGTGACAAGTCTTTGGGGAGTTCCTCAAGTAGACATGATGGCATCTCTCTCGACAAAAAGCTTCAGAGATATTGTTCCAGGTCGAGAGACCCTCAAGCAATAGCAGTGGATGCACTGGTGTCACAGTGGGTGTTTCGGTCGGTGTATGTCTTCCCTCCACTTCCACTGATACCAAAATTTCTGAAGCTCATAAGAAGAACAAGGGTTCGAGCGATCCTCATTGTCCCAGACTGGCCAAGGAGGGCGTGGTATCCAGATCTTCAGGAGTTGCTCATAGAAGATCCTCGGTCTCTTCCTCTTCGCGATGACCTGCTGCTGCAGGGGCCGTGCGTGTATCAAGTCTTACGGTGGCTACATTTGACGGCATGGCTGTTGAGTGCCGGATCTTAGCCAAAAGGGTGTTCCCAAAGAAGTCATCCCCACTCTTATTCAGGCCAGGAAAGGAGTAACATCTAGACATTACCACCGTATTTGCAGAAAAGATGTGTCTTGGTGTGAATCCAAGAAGGCTCCTATGGAAGAGTTTCACTTGGGACGTTTTCTCCATTTTTTGCAGGTGGGTGTGGATGCGGGCCTAAGATTGGGTTATATCAAGGTCCAGATTTCGGCCTTATCGGTTTTCTTTCAAAAACAACTGACCTCCCTTCCAGAAGTTCAGACGTTCGTGAAAGGGGTGCTGCACATCCAACCTCCATTTGTGCCTCTGGTGGCACCATGGGACCTTAATGTGGTGTTGCAATTCCTTCAATCGGATTGGTTTGAACCTGTACAGGAGATAGAATTGAAGTTTCTCACTTGGAAAGTGGTCATGCTATTGGCCTTGGCATCCGCAAGGTGGGTGTCTGAGTTGGGGGCCTTGTCTCACAAGAGCCCTTACCTGATCTTCCATGAAGATAGGGCAGAGTTGAGAACTCGCTAATAATTTCTTCCGAAGGTGGTTTCGTCTTTCGATATAAACCAGCCTATTGTGGTGCCAGTGGCTACTGACACCTTCACTGCGTCAAAGTCTCTTGATGTGGTTAGAGCTTTGAAAATTTATGTTGCAAGAACAGCTAGGATTCGGAAAACAGGCTCTGTTTATCCTGTATGCTCCCAACAAGATTGGGTATCCTGCTTCTAAGCAGACCATTGCGCGCTGGATCAGAGGGACGGTTCAGCTCGCTCATTCCACGCAGGATTGCCGATACCGAAGTCGGTAAATGCCCATTCTACTAGAAAGGTGGGCTCATCCTGGACGGCTGCCCGGGGGTCTCGGCGTTACAACTTTGCCGAGCAGCTACTTGGTCAGGGGCAAACACGTTTGCAAAGTTTTACAAGTTTGACACCTTGGCGATGAGGACCTCAAGTTTGGTAAATCGGTGCTGCAGGGTCATCCGCACTCTGACGCCCGTACTGGAGCTTTGGTATAACCGCATGGTACTGAAGTGGACCCCAGCATCCTCTAGGACGTATGAGAAAACAGGATTTTAATACCTACCGGTAAATCCTTTTCTCCTAGTCTGTAGAGGATGCTGGGCACCCGACCCAGTGCGTACTTTACCTGCAGTTGTTAGTTTTGTAGTTACACGAGTGTTGTGTTACGATTATTTTCAGCATGTTGCTGCAATTGTTCATGCCCGTTGGCATGTGTTAAGTTGAATGCCATGTTGTGCGGCATGGTTGGTGTGTGAGCTGATATGAATCTCACCATTAGTTTAAAAGTAAATCCTTTCCTCGAAATGTCCGTCTCCCTGGGCACAGTTCCTATACTGAGGTCTGGAGGAGAGGCATAGAGGGAGGAGCCAGTTCACACCCTTAAAAAGTCTTAAAGTGCCCATAGCTCCTGTGGAACCGTCTATACTCCATGGTACTGAAGTGGTCCCCAGCATCCACTACGGACTAGGAGAAAAGGATTTACCGGTAGGTATTAAAATCCTGTTTTTTCATGCACTTCTGTAAGGTTGGTTTTTGTAGAAAAGTCGCACAGCTTTGCTACGGGTACAGCAAATTGGTATTTCTAATTGGATTTTGCATTTGTATGATGCGCGCATTGCTGTGACGTATGCAACTTTCATGATACAAACTCGTGTGCGCAGAATCGCACCTGCAGTAATTGGATTGACCCCATTCAATGAAAAAGAGGACATTTACTATTTACTACGTTTGGGAAAAGTTTTTATGATGCAACTTCATTACATGATAAAAGCTGTGGAAAGTCTTTTTTAGTGGACTTAGATTTTCTGGTGCAGAATAAATACAGCATGTCTAATTTTAATCCATAATTTAGGCACATTATTAGCTGCCTTTTCATTCTCGCTATTGTAGGTCTAATGTTCTGCATCAAAGGAACTTTTGATTTTGTTCCTGCCGTGTGTTAGCCACAGTTTACACAACTGAGCGCAGTTTAACAGTTCCCTCTCTATTCCTGTTCTCCCTCCTTGGGTTGATCGCCTGCGAGCATTGTTTTAGATGGAGACATACACAACTTATTAGATCCAAACATCAAAGACGATGTCCCACAGTCTGGCTGTCAAAGGCCCCATTGTGTTTCTGTGCAGAGAACGCTGCTGGAAAAGGAAAATAATTCTGTTCAAAGACGCATGCAGAGGGGGGCAGGAAGAGGAATGGATGAGGGGAGAGTCTCTGTAGTGTGAGGGAGCATGTACCCCTAAAGGAGTCTTAGTTACTATGAGGAACTGATGAGGTGAGGTGCCTTTGTTAGAATGACGGAGCATATAAATTTGAAAAACCCTGTGGCACTGATTTTTCCCACAGCCGCAGGGTTTTCCAATTCAATTAGAGGACTGAAAATGGGACTTGGTGATTTTTATAGATATCACTGCGTCTTTTTTCTCACACCTCCAGAGCAAGTCTGGTTTTTCCTAAAATCATTATTTTTTTAGGAAAAATCACCAGGACTTGCTCTGGCACTCTTCAGCACCTCCCTCTGAGGACTGTTTAAGCAATTGGAAGCTTCCAATTGGCTTAATTAGTGTGTAATTACTCATTTCCCGAAGCAATATTTTTTCCTCCCATGTCGCAATCCGGTCCTCTGGAGTAGTGGAGAGTATGTAGTGTTAGCTGGGCAGTACGGATGGTGTAATGGTTAGCATCACTGCCTCACAGCATTGAGGTCATGGGTTCGATTCCCACCATGGCCCTAACTGTGTGGAGTTTGTATATTCTCCCCGTACTTGCGTGGGTTTCCTCCGGGTACTCCGGTTTCCTCACACAAGCCAAAAACATACTGGTTGGTTAATTGGCTCCCAACAAAATTAACCCTAGTGTGCATGTACATGTGGTAGGGAATATAGGTTGTAAGCTCCACTGAGGCAGGGACTGATGTGAATGGGCAAATATTCTCTGTAAAGCGCTGTGGAATATGTGTGCGCTATATAACTAACTGGTAGTAATAATAATAATAATAGTGTTGTGTGTGTTTGCATGAGTATGTACAGTATGTGGCCCCCTGTGCAGTGTCACCGTCCCCCATAGCCGGCTGTTGGCAGAACTACACCACCCAGCAGCTAAGGAGCCTCCTAGCAGCCCCCTTCTCAGTGGGAAGATGGAGAGGAGACAGGGTTGGACTGGTCCACGGGATACCCTCGGTAGGCCCATTGTCTGGGGGAGTAGGGTGTTGCAGCAAGGCTGCGGGCACCTGGAACTTCAGCAATCCCCAGAAAGTCTTGAAAGACACTCCAGGAAGCTGTAAATATGGATGTGTGCCTTCCTGTAGAGTTCAGAAATACTGGCTACAGTGTTCCATTCAATGCACAATGCTTTCCAGAATAAAGTGTTGTGGGATGGCAATGGTGCAGCACACAGAGCCCTACGCTCTGTGCGGCTGCGCTGGTTGCACACCCCTAGTTAGAGCCCTGTCATTAATTATGAATGAGGTGCACCTGCTAGTATGAGGAAACATGTACCCCTAAAGTATTCTATGTTACCATGAAAAACAGATGAGGTGGGATGCCTCTGTTAGTACGCAGGAGCATGTAATACTAAAGTATTCTATGTTCCATGAATAACCAATGAGGTGGGGTGCCTCTGTTAGTATGCAGGAGCGTGTACCCCTAAAGTATTCTATGTTACCATGAAAAACAGATGAGGTGGGGTGCCTCTGTTAGTATGTAGGAGCGTGTACCCCTAAAGTATTCTATGTTACCATGAAAAACAGATGAGGTGGGATGCCTCTGTTAGTACGCAGGAGCATGTAATACTAAAGTATTCTATGTTCCATGAATAACCAATGAGGTGGGGTGCCTCTGTTAGTATGTAGGAGCGTGTACCCCTAAAGTATTCTATGTTCCATGAAGAACATATGAGGTGGGATGCCTCTGTTAGTACGCAGGAGCATGTAATACTAAAGTATTCTATGTTACCATGAATAACCAATGAGGTGGGGTGCCTCTGTTAGTATGTAGGAGCGTGTACCCCTAAAGTATTCTATGTTCCATGAAAAACAGATGAGGTGGGGTGCCTCTGTTAGTACGCAGGAGCATGTAATACTAAAGTATTCTATGTTCCATGAATAACCGATGAGATGGGGTGCCTGTTAGTATGCAGGAGCGTGTACCCCTAAAGTATTCTATGTTCCATGAAGAACATATGAGGTGGGGTGCCTCTGTTAGTATGAGGGATCATGTACCCTTAAAGTAGCTTCTCTGTTACCATGAATACCTTTTCACAGCCTAGTTACGGAATGGGTATGGGTCATTAGGTCTACAAGATTTAGGTCGACCACTGTTGGTCGACATGCACTAGGTCGAGATGGTGACTAGGTCGAGAGGGTGACTAGGCCGACATGGTCATTAGGTCGACATGAACAAGGTAGACATGGAAAAAGGTCGACATGCGGTTTTTAACTTTTTCTGGTGTTGTTTTCTTCGTAAAGTGACGGGGACCCCAATTAGTGCACCGTGTCCCCTCGCATGGTTCGCTTCTAGCGCCATGCTTCGGGCAAGTTGCCTCACTCCACTACCGCTGCGCTCGGCACAGGTTAACGTTCCCAATCGTAGTCCGCATGGATCGTAAAGTATGAAAAAGTTCACACAAAAAATGTGAAAAACTCATGTCGACCTTTTTCCATGTTCATGTCGACCCAACGACCAGGTCGACCAAGTGCATGTTGACCAATAGTTGTCGACGTAATGACTGTTGACCTAAGTCTTGTCGACCTAATGACCGTAAGCCTTATGGAACACACTGACACATTTTATTTACACAACTTGCAAACCAAGATCCGTCTTGTTTGCACTGCTTACTATAGCTGCAGATGGACCAGTGCAGATACAGTAACTCTGGTGAGGGAAGTGTTAAAAATAATATTCAGTTTTAGCAGTAATGTAAATTGTTTTCTGTTATTACCTGATATAACAGCGTAGTATAAACTGACAACAACAACGTGCAGTAATAATAGTCACCCTTTATTGATTATAGGAGAATATTTGTTTACAAAACTTCATCCAAAAGCCAACCTTACACAGTATATCTCTTGTGGAAAGGACAATTGTTGTGTCACTGCATTCTTTTACAGCTGTCTGTATTTACTGCATACGTCTCTGTAGGTTCTTGTCTATATTCATGTATTTCCTAAACTAATGATAAGGTAAACTATCTAAACTGAGATGCTTTCTTCCCTACATCTGCTAGCTACACTACCACCATGTCCTGCACAGGCTCCCCAATTCCCCCATCATCTGGTCACTTCATCCAGCACCCCTCAGTTGTTTTTCCCGACCCCACAGCTCCCCTCCCTTCCCACCTCCCCCTCCATTCTCCCCCTCCCCTCTCTGTGTTCTCCCCCTTCCAGCAGCCCCATAGCTCCTCCTAGCTCTGTGCAGGCTGCGTGTGTGTCTGTAGAGACTGAGCTGCACCGCTCTGCACAGGATAGCACAGGATCTGCGCACATGAGGTGTCATTGCTCCTAGGGATCTGTGCAAAACTGCCTCTAGCTTCTGGATTTGGGGGTCTGCACCTACAAACAGCAGAGGGGGATTGACACTCCTTGTGGGAGCGCACATGGATTGTAACTGCAGTGGATTGTAATGTGTATTTGATGTTCAGGATCTGGGGATCTCCTGCTGAGAGATGGGGAAACTTTATTCCAAACACGGTGAGCAATCCGGATTCCATACTATAGCTGATTGGCAATCTATCTATCGATCTATCCATCTAATAATCTGTTTTTTTTTTTTTGTTTCCTTTTTCTGCACTTCATATTGCCCCTTGTGACTGGCAGCTGCAGTTTGCAAACCCAGAGAGAGCCCTGAAGGTAGGAAATGAAATGCCCCCCTCACCCCCCACCCTACAGACTTTCTGGCTCTGTGTGATAGTGGTTTGTGTGTTGCAGTCTCCTGGCCAGCAATTGTCAGCTGTGTGCTAGAAGTTTGGTGACTGATCTGCCGCCGTGTGCTTTAAAGTTGTGGTCCTAGTTGTTCCCAGTGTTACAAAACTCCTGGTCATGTAAGGTAATGCATAGTGCTAGACTCCACTTATCCTTCTCAGCATCCATATAAGCATGCAATGTGCAGTTGATTTAAATGGACTGTTTTTTGTTGTTGTTTTTTTTGAGGGGGGAGTGGAGTAAATTGCCTCCATTCTGAAACAAACAAAAAAAAGAGTGCAAACATTTATGTCTACAGTGGACAAACCTCTGTCTTCAATTTTGTAATCCCACTTTTATGAAGGGAGACAATATGTTGTGTCATTTGCCAGTGGCTTTTGTGTTGAGAAAAGTTTTTTCTCACAGGTATGTACATTGCCCCCATGTGTAAGGATACTGCCGTCACACATACTCCAGGAGATTGATTGTCCAGGTTTCATGATCATCTGATCTTTGGTTTGGAAAGTTTGGTCATTGAGAACTATTAGAATTAATCTTTATGTTGCTTTTGCTATACTGTGTATCGTTTGTGTTTGAAGCACTTCCCACAGATCATTTTTCATTCAATGGCTGATCGGAACTTTAAAGTGTAATTTATTAAATGGGTTTCAAATTCTGGATGTGATTTCAGTTTGAAGCCGAGCATTGCCCCATGCAAGTTACAGAGTCTTATATCATCCTCGTCCATGGCTTTAGCGTTGGTCTTACATCATAAACTTGGAATGAAGTTCTGCCTTCAAAGTATTTCATGTTTTGATTAGGAAGTCTTAGACACATGTCTATTATCAGGGTTTGGCATGCAAGCTATGCTTCTGTTCTTATTTACTGAGATGGCCATAGATTGTGTCTTTTATGAAGCAGAGGTCATAAAGTGTCCTCTGGAGATTACCCATACTATAAGATTTGATCCTAAATTGTCACCAATGGTGTCATAAAACCCTTCGTTACAGTTGTCCCCCTAAGTGTTAAGCTTTGATCACAGATGGTCACTTCCCTGTTTTCAGATCTTGTCACAAATCTTCATCCCACCTTTCTTACAATGCTTGGAACAAACATTAACACATCTCTGTTCTCTTGATGCAGACTGCTATATAAAGACCTTAGAGTTTGCGTGTCCCCTGAATTATTTAATGCATTGGTCCCATACATAACTAGAGTCTTCTTTGACCCTACTAGTTGGGGAACCATAGTCTCACTTTGCCCACATACTGTACCTGGACAAGTTGGTGCAATTGTCTTATGGCATGCTGTATATGCAGACACTATGTGTCCATGCTGGAAAAAAACATAATTTTTAGCGTAATCCTACATTTAATAAGCTCATGGGTCCAGTATTTGTTGTAATAAGCAATCAGTGATGGTTCAGGTTGATCTTTAAAACCATTTTCTTTGGATTGTTTCTGAGTTTTTAATTTACTGCTTAGCTTACTGGACATGAATGTGAGCTACTTTGTTCCTATAGACACAGAACCTGAATGATGGACTTGTGTTTGCCTGGGTGTGTTTGATGTGTGACTCTGTTCCTTCTCTAATCCCTTCATGTGTCAGTGAACCTGTAAACTGTTTTTACCAATGCTTATAGTTTATCTTTGAAATGCAAGCATCCTGTGATCTAGTCTAATGCCCTGGAATGTCTCAGATCACCGATGTGGTCAAAGTGTTTTCCTCAACTCACAGAAATGTCTAATTTCATTTTAATTGCATTGTACATGATAACTCTTACTTGATGACATGCCCGTAGTAGTTTTCAGTAATGTGCCAGAGTAGAAGAGTGTACACTGGGTCGCATTGACCTTCATGATCCCTTGATGTGATATTTTTATTATACGTTATATATGATTGCTTGTCGTGTGAATGAACCTGTTGAGTACGCTAGTTGTTGCACTTTCGTTTCCTTATTCAGCAGTGGACAAAATGATGTACAATTTAGAAACAAGTCAGTGAAATCTAGGAGACAGCAAAGTCTTTTAAGGAGCCTGGGTAGATGTGTGATCTGTGACCTCAACAGAACCCAAATATTGGCTGCTGGGATATGTATAGCTGCACTCGTAATATACAGGTTGAGATTTTCATACCCGGTATCCAAAATAGTCTGAAATCCATTTTTTTAAAATGCGATTGAGATAATGACACCTTTACTTTCTGATGATTCAGTGTACACATACTTTGTTTCATGAGCAAAATTATAAAAAATATTGTATAGCATGATGTGTATAAGCTGCATATGAAACGTAAATGCATTTTATGTTTATACTTGGGTCCCAATATTGAAATATTCCAATATATGTAAAAATTCGAAATCCAAAATACTTCTGGACTGGTCCCAGGCATTTTTCGGATATAGGAGACTCAAACTGTACAGGTTTCTTGTGACCAATATATAAAATGTTGCTAGGACAGTTTTGGACAGTACTGATATAGGGCCTTATAGGTGAAGAGTAAGTTGGTGTATTCCAAAAACTCAGAGCTGTTATGTCTTTTCTTGAAGGTGACAGCTTTGCAGTAAATGCCTGTTTGGCTCGGAAAGGCTTTGAGGACTGGATAGCCAAGCAGAAGTCCTCAACTGCCCCCAATCACAAAACTGGTTGCAAAAGGGTAAGTCATCAGCTTATATTTTTATCACGCTACATAGAAGATTGAATTGAGAATGTGTTTCTTGCTAATGTGATTGTACATTGGTACACATTTTTGTAAAGTTGTTCTGCTTAGTGATTGCACACTGGAAAAAGGGCTGAAATGCATGAAAACTAATGTGCACTGTGGGTGCATTTTAGTGATGGAGTTTTCATTTTCATTTGTTGCGTTTCTGTCAACACAATCCATCATTCTGGTAAAGTTCTGTAACACGAGACGTAGGTCATATGCGCTCTAAAATCTTAAACGCATCCTTATCATTTTAAATTGCAGTTGTTGTCTTGTACCTCTGGAAGCCATTCATCCTGTTCTGAATGTGGTTTCAGGTGTTAGTGAGTAGCGGAGAAGTGCGTTGATAGCAGATATAGTATGTTTGAAGGAGTCATAGATGGAAGTATGTTTTTATTTTGACACATTTTGGTTTTTCAACATTTTTCTGTTGTTGGAAGCAGAACCTTCTGGCCATATGCCTATAAAGTTTTTAAGAACATTGCCTAAGTGGAATTCTGGGTCTTGCTTGTGCTTTTAATCTGTAATATACATCAGACACCCAAGCAAACTAGACCTCTGCATTTCCATGAGTGGTGTCACACAGGCTCTAATAGCTCCTCGTTTATAGCCCAGAGGCTAATTGCCCCATATTTGCATTAATTGTGGGAGTATAATGGAGAGGATATCACATGAGCTCAGGCAATATCCTTGCAATCAAAGCTCTAGTGCAAGGGCTCCCTTTTAAGTAAAATAATTAGTAACAATGTGTCCTTGTGAACACAGGTGAACACCTGTCTGAGGTCAAGGGTCATATTTGTCATCCATGCCAAATCATTATCCTTTATTATTATCATTACCCGTGCAAAATAATGTAATTTAATATTGGCACGAATATGCTGAACAATGTTCATCTTCATATCACAGATGAGATTGAGTTTAATTGGTGGTTCCTGCAAGCGATGCCCCTTTGCCCGGGAAGTGATAATATTTCTCATATGTGTTAGTAATGTTTGGAGACTGCCGACCTCACAAGTTGTGGGTTTTGGCATCAGTTCCAAATTTCTGGCTATACTTCATCTTGCATTAACCTCTTTGCAACCAGTCTGGTCTGCAAAAATTGGAAAGGCAATGTTGTACGTACCTGTATGAGCAAAGTGTTTAAACAGATGTTTATCTCATACTCACTTTCCACATTTAAGAAAGATTTAATCCTGTTTTACCACTTTTATCTGCCTTTATATACAACTATGTGTCACTCTTCTGCGGGAACCCTCATTTCAGCACACAAGCTTCATCCATTTATCTGTTTGATTAATGGCAGCTTTTTAAGCTCTTCAGAAACTGGAGAAAGCAGTTTATCTGAGGGCTTGAAAATAGATCAACCCAACAACAAAAGAATTTGCAGAGAGATCACAGAGGTAGGGAGCTGTTTGAAAATACTTTGTTGCTTTGCCTTTTTAAGTAAAAAAAAAAAAAAAAAGGTGTCAACAGCAGCCTGCAGAGATGAGGACGATTGTTCCACATGGCTTGAGATGAGCACAAAGTGCAGCCATTTTGTTGGCTCGTGACCATCTGTGCACTTTTATTTCTTATGTGTGGTATTTTTATATGCAATTTTTTTTTCCGTCTGGTAAAGTAATACACCAATTCCAGATAACTCCCAGGTGCATCCGATGTGACCCAGCTGCCCAGATTCTCTTCTGGCATATTCCAAAGAATTAGGAAATGACTGGAGCATTTTAACTTGTGTTCTTCAAACAACGACATAAAAGTTTCTGTGTAGCCAACGCACACTATTGTCACGCCACACATTTTTATTGTCCTGTTAACACCCTACATCACTGTAAACATATGAATTTATGACAATAAACTTTTCCCTAGGCCACATCCCTAAGTGAATGTTTTAGCACTGGCGCTAATTCTTTGTGTTTTACTAGTGTTTTTAACAATAGTACAACGCACGGTCTGTAATTCGGGTTTTTACTAGCTTTTGTGCTTTTTCATATACTTCTTGTTCTATTCACTTAAGTTTAGTGCACATAAATGCAAAAGAGAAGCTTACGGTGACCGGCAGTGACCTCAAGTTGCTAGTGAAAATGCTAGTAGCATACGCCAGACTTGCGTTTTCACTAGTGCTTTCAACACAAGGAAAACCTGAGTGGGCTGAGGCCTAAGTCATGTGACAATACTCTTTATTGAGAATTTTAGTCCGTGTAAAAGAATGAATTCCTGGCAATTATCTCATCACTAGCTATTGCTATCTCATCTCTTCAACAAGCCCTTTGTTCTTGTAACACTTTTGTCTTGGAAAACACAGAGCACTTAGAGCTTGGAATTTCTGACTGCGGAAGGATTATAATGCTTATATTATATTTGGGGCAACTGTTATTTTATGTTTAATAGAAGGAAGTGTGTGGACAGCTCCTGCAGCAATTCTTCCTTCTTTGAAGTCCTTGGTTCGGAGAATGTTTATAGTTTCTAATAAGGGGCTTTATTTTTCTTTTCATTTAGCGAGTAAAACTATTAATGGCGATATTGTTCTCCCATATACTTTAATCACTGAAGGAAAAAAAAAAGCATTTCTAAAATCTCACAAATATGCAATGTCAGCATGAAGCATAGAAACATAGAGTTTGGCGGCAAATAAGAACCACTTTGCCCATCTAGTCTACCCCCTTATTAACCTCATGATTACCTCAAAACCTGTTTGATCCTTAGTTCTTTGTAAGGATATCCTGATGTCTATCCCATGCATGCTCTATTGTCTACCACCTCTGCTGGGAGGCTATTCCACTTGTCAACTACCCATTTTGTGAAGTAATATTTTCTCAGATTTCCCCTGAACCTACCTCCCTCCAGTTTCAGTGCATGTCCTTGTGTTCTAATACTTCTCTTCCTTTGAAGAAAGTTTCCCTCCTGTATCTTGTTAAAACCCTTGATGTATTTGAAAGTTTCTATCATGTTCCACCTTTACCTTTTGTGCTCCAAACTACATATTAAGATGAAATATTTTATGTTAAAGGAGGCACAGTGCTTAATGACTATAAGTTGCCAATGATTTGATGTGATGTGTGGGTGGTGAAAAACCCGTCACGCTGTGTTGGTCAGCTGCACTATCCCTAATACACACATACATGCTGTGCACAAGGGACCATTGACCACAGCATTTTAGTTGACCTCCTTCAACAGTCTCTAATACCCCTTTCAGATCTCCAATGCCGAATCCCACCCGGGAATTGGAAACGGGTCCTTCCCGGGTGGGATCCGGCATTGGAGCCTCTGCGCTGGCTTCCCGACCCCGGCATAT
Organism: Pseudophryne corroboree; assembly: GCF_028390025.1. NCBI lineage: Eukaryota > Metazoa > Chordata > Amphibia > Anura > Myobatrachidae > Pseudophryne > Pseudophryne corroboree. Next base: position 246,694,676 of record NC_086454.1, on the reverse strand, counting down.
TGCCGGGTCGGTTGCCATAGCGGCGGGGGGCGGAGCCGGCAGCAGGGGCGGGGGTGGAGGCGGCGCTCGGAGATGAGCTCATCTCCGCTTCGCCTCTCCCTATGTAGTAAACTGGTCTCGGGTCATATCGACCCGGGAATCCGTTTACGCTGCCACTGACCCGGTATTCAACTCGGGAATAACCCTTCTTATTACCAGGGTTGAATTACCGAGTCAGACGACCCGGGAATTCTCCAAGACCCCTTTCACATCGCACACTGACCCGTGTCGACCCGGCAATATGCCAGGTCGATACCAGGTTATTTTTGCGATGTGAAAGGGGTATAATGTATTTATATCCTTCTGGAGATATGGTCTCCAGAACTGAACACAGTATTCTAGATGAGGCCGTACCAATGACCTATACAAAGGCATTATTATTTATTTTTTCCTGCTGCTGATTCCCCTCCCTATACAACCAACAAGACTCTGACTTGCCTTCCTCATTGCTTTGTTGCATTCTTACTATTTCAACTAGAATAATTTCTGCTACAAAGTTTTGTTCCGAATGTATTTGAAGTGCAAATCCGAGTTGATATTGCCAGTTACCGCGGCAATTGTTCACCTCTTACTCAATGCTTAGATTGTTGGGAGTTGTAGTTTAAGCATCATAATAGCACTAGGAACATATACAGGTAGGTGCTCACTTAGATTTGCACTTAATTCACAGTTTTTTGGAGAAAATGCTGCAATCATGGTGATCATTGATTCCCACCACGGCACATGTGTTTTGCATGATTTTCACAGGTGATTTTCATGTGTATCATTTTCCTCAATACCACGTGTCAGCATAATGAATCCCAATGCAAGCAACAATTCACCAGTAATTTCCTAGCACCAGCACTCCAGTGGGAACCTAGCAGTGCGAATTTCCCACTACACATATGAAGTACGTCCCTAGGAGCACCAAGTGTTAGGGGTAGCACAACAATCCCACTGGGCCTGCCCCCCCCCCCTTCTAGTACCAGAGCCTCTGATCCTTTTTTATTATGTAGCACTGGTGATGGGGATGGGTCCCAGGAAGCAATTTGAGTGCTGAGATAGAGATTGGGGTCACCTGCCTAAATGCTCTTTGCCATAAGGCTTCAGCTTGGAACCAGCCAGCCTTGTCTATCATGAAAGGGGTTGAGGCTGAGCCTGTATGATTTCTAAGCGGAATATTCAATAAGGGCCATTTTTTCATTCATTAGCAGGGCCATTTTTTCGTGTAGGCGAAAAAATTCATCAGGAGCTAAAACATGTGGATCGGTGAATCCTGCGCCAATGGGGATTCACCCTATTCAATAGCAGGGCCGTTTTTTCGTGTAGGTGAAAAATTCGTCAGGAGCAAAAAAACATGTTGATCGGTGAATCCTTTTTCGCCAATGCCTTTTCACAAAAAAAGAAGTGAAAAGGCATTGGCGAAAATGCCTTAAAAACGGGTGAAAACAATTGAATACGCAGGGGGGTAAATTTAATAGCTTCAAAATTGTTGAAGCTGATTGAATAGCCCCCTAAACCTGTTATGATGCATTTAATTTGCTGGCTGCTGGGATCCCGGCGGTCTGGATACCGACGCCGGAAATCCCAACAGCCGATAATACCGACAGGCAGAATCCTGGTACAACAGGACTATTCTCACTCGTGGGTGTCCATGGTGGTGAGCGCAACGACCCCGCAAGGGGACCCTTTGCGCTTGTCCCACTGCTGGAATTCCAGCGGGTCGTATGCTGTTATGCTTACCTGTCAGTGACGGTTGAGTCTAAGACCAGTTGTGAAAGAGGGGGGCACGGTGCCTTGGGGTGACCTGGCCCCTAAAACCGCTTCTGTAACCTAGTGTGAGTTAAGATGAAAACAAATAAAATAAGTTGGTTATAGGGTTAATTTAGGGCAATATGAGCAATGAGAAAGTTTGCTGGTTGGCAAGAGTCTTGCAGGATGTTAATTAAAAAGCAATGTCAACAATGCATTTAACTGGGTGCACTAAAGGAACAAATAGGACAAATAGGACATGCTATTTTGTTTCCAGATTAGGATAAAGCAAAATCCTTGAGCATTTTTTTTTTTTAAGTACTACTTGACAAGGAAGGGACTGAATATAAAGACAATGTTCCCAGTAGGCTGCCGTAAAGGCTAAAACAGTATTAAGAATGTGAAACACTTAGGATAATTTTAGAACTATCCTTTAGTACTACAGTATACTGACTATTAAAGGTCAAAGATCACATAGTTTGGGATGGTTAATGTGGAGCGTAATAGAGTTTAGAGCCTAATTAATTGTTATGCTTGTAGCAAAATAAAGCTAGGAGTGTACAAAAACTGACTCTAAGCATTCAATGGGCACTATTCAATTCAAAGCGAGTTGAATAGTGCCGGGAATTAGCTCCAGATGCTATTAAATTCTCTGCAATGGTAAGTCGAAGAATGCCCGTTTTCCCGGACTAAACGGTGTTTTGTCGGGAGAGCCAGCATTTTCCAACTTAAGTGCTGAACTCGATTCTGTTACCGTCGTGCAGAAATCAGCATTGTGCTGGCACTTTTTGTCGGATTTCTGCTTGCACGCCTCCGGGGAAGAGAGGCAGTGGTCACTGCATGTTGAATTGAATAGCATCGGGAGCTAATTCCCGGCGCTATTCAACTTGCTTCGATGTAAATGGTGCCCAATATGTAGAATCCATAGGCGTATCTATAATGGGTGCAGTGTATGCAGTACACACGAGCCCTTGGTTTAACATATTTGCAAAACTTTTTTGCCATACAGTACTTGTAAATAACTATAAAGTAATTAAAGGAAATAAGTAATTCAAGAAACAGTATAATGGGACACAAAGATATACAATTCAATTATCCCCGATTTTTTTTCACTTTTTCGTGTTTTCTTATTTTTGTGCTATTCAATCAGCCCGTTTTTTGCACCCCAAAAAAATGCCTATTTTCGGGCAAAAACACATAGAATCCGTGCTAAGTTCACAGGCCTATGTGTTTTTGCTGCTGGTTTCGCGAAAACAGACTATTTGTCTGGGATCTTTTTTTCGGAGCCTGCTGAGGTACATAAAATAAATCTCCGATAATAGCTACGGGCAGCGGAACTTTGGGGCTAGTTGTATAATCTGTGGGTTCAACTAGCAGTAAATTACTGCAGCTAATTAAATTTCCCCCTAATTGGAGTCCCAGCCCAAAAACTTCTAATAAAGTAGAATTATATAATCAACAGCAACAGCAGATAATACATTAAAAAAAATAATAATTTCACACTACTGAAGAAATATTAAATAGTGTGTGTGGGGGCGGGGGGGGGGGATCTGATACAAGATGATGGCACCTTGATTTTCCAAATTTTATTTGGCAAAATGGAGTCCGTTTATACCGATGGCAGTAATAAGAACTACAACTTGCCATACCGTCACACCTATTGAAGATATGGGTAAAGCTATTGCTGAAGATATAACATTACTCAAGAGTGCTAATTGACAATACAATAAATGTAGCCAATCAGAAATTTGCTTCCATTGTCTTGCACTGTACCAGCATCATACCTCCCAACTGTCCAGATTTGGAGGGATAGTCCCTCTTTTTGTGCATTGTGCCACACATGGGCCCCAGTGTCTTGCGGTAAAGGGAAAGGTTTGAAGACCCCTATTTATTCACGAGAGATTGGGACTGGGGGTCATGGCCAGCCGCTCACGGAGCGCTGGGACATAGCTTGCGGGTGCGGCATTTTACTAGAGTCCATAGACGTTGGGAGATATGCAGCAGATCCACTGGTTCATGGGCCACATACGGCCAGTAAGGTACCATTGCAGCCCACAGCATGTCAGGAAGGGGTAGTATTCCGTATGCCGCCTGTTGGGATCCCGGCGCTCAGTATACCGGTGCCGGAATCCCGACCCCTGGCATACTGACAACTATTCTCCCTCTTGGGGGTCCACGACCCCCCTGGAGGGAAAATAAATAGCGTGGCACGCCACCGTGCCAACAGCGTGGCGAGCACAGCATGCCCACAAGGGGTTAATTTGCGCTCGCCCTGCTGCCGGCGGCCGGGATCCCGGCGCCGGGATCCTGATCGCCGACCACTCATACTACACCCGTCAGGAAGGTGTATTCCTGCAGGAACTAGTCCCTAAATATGGTTTTAATAGTTGCTCTCTACTTAATGCAGCCTGGTCTGGCAGTCCCAGAGGGAGGATACACATTGAATGCCTTCAAAATGGGGGCGACACGTCCTGATTTGAATGTAGCCACCTCTGCTCCTCCCACCAAATGCTGCAGCATGTCAGTCATGCTGCGACTGACAGAGGGCTGTGAGCGATATCACAAGACCCGTTCTGCACATGCCGACACAGTCCCACAAACATCGGATTTGTACTTAACCCATTGATGTTGCCCATAGCAACCAATCCGATTCTAGCTATTATCTTCTAGAAGGTGCTAGATAAATGATAAGTAGAATCTGATTGGTTGTTATGGACAACATCTCCACTTCTAAAAACCTGCACTTTAGTAAATGTACCCCTTGTAGCCCAGAAGGACATAAACCTTAGTCACATCACAGTAGCTTAAAAACAACACAAATGGATGTTCTGGGGTGGCCGTGGCAGATGTCTCATCAAGATCTGTGTAATGATTTAGATGTAACTTTCCCCAATAGTCTGATCCACCCTGTAGAAACTTGCATACTTTTGTAAAAAAAAAAAAAAAAAAGCAATGGGCAGATATGTTACACGCTAGTAAACACACACACACACACACACACACACACACACACACACACACACACACACACACACACACATCATTGCATTTTACAGTGCACAGGGGTGTAACTATTTTTCTTACAAATTATTTGGTTTTGGTGACCAGTGTTAAGAATTCCCTAATAAATCCATTTTGATTGTCTGATGTACAAAATAAAAGGTGATGGATGGCAAAGAAGGTGATTACTCATTTACAGTTATGTTTGGTAAGTGCTAGATTTCTTTTTTTTATGGATTTCTAAATAAGGGAGATCAGTAATACAGAACTGGCCTAAGACAGACGTGTTCTCAGTATTTAGAGAGGAATCGGATTCATACCACTGGGTCTGACAGCAATCCTGGGTAGAATTGTTTAACAAATTGTAGAATAAACTAGTAATAGATCAGTAACGTGTTTTTTTAAGGGACTAGTCATTGCCAAACTAATCTGATACATTTCTATGAGGACGTAAATTCTAATCTGGATCTTGGACAATAGAGTTGATGTGATTCATTTGGACTGTACAAAAGCTTTTGATATAGTTCCACAAAACAGTGATACTTAAGATAACAGTACAGGGGCTAATGGAACAATGGGGGTAATTCCAAGTTGATCGCAGCAGGAATTTTGTTAGCAGTTGGGCAAAACCATGTGCACTGCAGGGGAGGCAGATATAACATGTGCAGAAAGAGTTAGATTTGGGTGGGTTGTTTTGTTTCTGTGCAGGGTAAATACTGGCTGCTTTATTTTTACACTGCAAATTAGATTGCAGATTGAACACACCCCAGCCAAATCTAACTCTCTCTGCACATGTTAAAGCTGCCTCCCCTGCAGTGCACATGGTTTTGCCCAACTGCTAACAAAATTCCTGCTGCGATCAACTTGGAATTACCCCCAATATGTACGTGGGTTGGTAACTGGCTGAGGGATAGGTAGCAAATGGAACATATTCAGGTTAGATTAAACTGGGTTCAGTATGATTTACCGACAGACACAATACCGACGGTTGTAATCCCGACAGCCATTGACCGACAGTCAAAATACAGACACTGTCAAAAAACGACATTTATTATGCAGACATGTTCAAAATGCCGACATAGTCAGAATACTGACATTTCCAAATACCAACATAAGTTTTTCTGGGGGTTTTGTTGTCGATGTCGATATAGGTCAACATGGACACCGTGTAAGTGTACCGTGTCCCCTCACATGGCTCGTTGTGCTCAGCACACTATTATATTCCCCCTCTAGGTCCACTGGGATGGTAAAGTATGAACAAGTCTGTTTTGGAGCAGAAATTCCTTAAAAATGCATGTCGGCATTTTGACATGTTGGCATTTCAAATGTCGGCATTCTGACTATTTCAGCAATTTTGAACATGTCGGTATTCTGACCATGTCAGTCGGTCAATGGCTGTCGTGATTATGGTCGTCGGTATTGTGTCCGTCGGTAAATCAGCTGCTAATTATGGGTCTATACTGGGCCTGTACTGGGCCTTTTTATTGTGTTTGTGAATGATCTTGTGGAAGAGCTAGGAAGGCAAAAGTCCATATTTTTGCAAATAGCACTATGATTTATCAGTAGGCCCTTTTCGTCATCATTATTTTTAATTTCCAGATATTGTGGTCATTTCAAATCAGTTATCACTGTCGTTTACCAGAAACTGTGTCCGGGGGGCCGGGAAGGGGGGGCTGGGGCTAAGTAATGCTCAGCTGCCCCGATTATACTGGCCAAGGGCTATTATTATTTTTTTTTTTTTGTATGACAAGGGCACCAAGAATCAGAGAAAGGTACTGGTACCTACCTGAAGTTACACGTTCATACAAGATGTATCATTTCCGAGATTATTTCACTGTTTCCGCCCCTATACATCCACCTGTGAGAGCAGCGATCATCACTATCAGCACAAATTTACACCATCCCTATCCTGGAGGCAAAGATCCGCCTGAAATTTACAGATCCTTGCGTATGCTTTCCTCTGAGTATGTCACAATTCTATCTAAATACCCGCGACAAGCCCACCCTCTGCCCACTTACAGACAGCCTCAGGGGGAGGTGCGGCTGATTTCCATGCTGCTCCTCAGAATACAGTAGCTCTGCTGGTTTGCACAGATTAATGCTGAAACGTCATCGGAGATGCGGCTGTTTTATGTGCGACTATAAATCAGAGCCTTGATGTGCAAAATAAGCAGCCAATCAGACATTTGCTGTCATTGTCGTACTTGCACTAGACATATAACAGCTAATTTGATTACTTTCTGTGGTCTACTGCAAATGTTGCACCTAAATGCCATGTTAGTTACTGAGTTTTAATGTGTGGGTAACTGGCCGTTCAACACCATAAAACTCCTTTAAGGATAGGAAAAAAATATAAAAAAATAGACACATCAGCAACTGTGAAACTTACTGTAACCAATTCAAGTAGGGGCTTACCCTGGACACTGAGACATCTAGTTGGCCCAGATGGCCAAGCACAGGAGGAGCGGTCACACCTACTTGGACAAAGATTTGCTTTGTAGACTGCGCATGCTGAGAGGGGGGCATTCCATAACCTCAATAGCTGCCTCGGCGCCCTGGACAGGCCCAGGTCAGGTAGTCATTATCAGGGCCTTAAGAGCAGAGTAGGCTCCTGGGCAAAGCAATGCACTGGGGTCCCTACCCATCTTACAGCAGTAGGGGTGGGGGGTGCTATCAGTGGCAGCTTGGATGTCCCGTGGGTGGTAGGGGGTGTTCTATCTTTCGCTCAGCTTGTAGGACCTGGAGCAGTAATTTCTGCTAATCACTCCTTTACTGCACAGATGGTGGGAGATGGCGTGGTAGGGAGAACACTAAACTGTAGAAGGGGGCATTGGGCTGAATGCAGGAGCCCTGGCACATGACTTCCATGGTAATAGGGGGTGCTTCATATGCAGGGGAGGGGTGGATAGTGGAGTGGGCTTAATAGTAATCATTTTCTGGTGGTAGGGCAGCTTGCTTGCAGATATCTTCAGTTCCTGGAAATAGATTTCTTAGCTTTCAATGGCATTAAGGAGGTACTGGAGACTTGAGGGTCAGAGTTCAGGAGCCAGAGTAATCCACCGACAAAAATATAAAACCATACCAGGCGTGTGGAGCTGGAGCAGAGACCACTAGCTGCTCAAAGGCTGATATCTCTGGTTCTGGGCATAGAAGAGACAAACTGCTAGTATCCTCCGAAAGGGGAGAGTCCCAGCTTTTGGAGTATAGCCTCACAAAAACTCTAAGTCAGACAGAACCCGAGATATTTGGATGGGAAGAGCAATTAACAGGCTTGGATGGCGATCACTGCTTGGATATATATATATATATATATATATCTATCTATCTGGTTCGTCAGGGTCGATTTTCAAAAATCTGATACCCCTAGAAAAAGGGGAACCCCTCAGCTATCAGCATAGGGTCCTTATACTCCTGGGACCCATTGAGCCCATATGGAAAGACTGCCCTGGTAATTACCCACGTCCTGGGAGACGGGATCCGGACTGAAAGTCGACAGTAACTAGGTCGACAATGTCTAGGTCAACCACTATTGGTCGACAGGGTGTCTAGGTCGACAGGGTCTTTAGGTCGACATGTTCTAAGTCGACAGGTCAAAAGGTCGACATTAGTTTTTCACAATTTTTTTCTTTTTTTGAACCTTTTCATACTTAACGATCCACGTGGACTACGATTGGAACGGTAATCTGTGCCGAGCGAAGCGAAGGCACCATGCCCGAAGCATGGCGAGCGAAGCGGTGCACTAATTGGGGTTCCCGGTCACTCTACGAAGAAAACAACACCAAAATAACATGAAAAACTCATGTCGACATTTTGACATGTCGACCTATAACATGTCGACATAAAGACCCTGTCGACCTAGACACCCTGTCGACCTAGTGGTCGACCTAGACATTGTCGACCTAGTTACTGTCGACTTTCAATACCACACCCCTGGGAGACACAGAGGAAGGTCACAACTTTTGGAGTTAGTGAAATGGAAAGGGGTGTATGGCTAAATAATGCTGGTGACATAACCAGGTTATTATGCCTATACATTACATATATGTGAGCAGATAAAGGCAGAAGATCTCAGACTCAGTGTGCTCTTTTACATGTTACAGAAACCCAAGGTTACTACTAATATCTGTAATGCTTACAGTAGGGAGTGTATTATTCTTTATAAAACACATGTTTTAATACTAAACACTGAAGTGATGAAGCAATAAAATCAGAACTATTTAACTGGATATCACTTGGGCATCAAATATATTTGTTATGGGACAATAAACTACCCATTTAGCCAAACGTGTGCAATACATTTAATATATATGTTGTCCAGTTGTTTCCCTTGTTCATCTCCTAATTACCTGTTAATCTCACATAGAGCAACACTGAGACGCATGGGCAATGCATTATGGTGTATTCTGTCTGACAGGGAAGTGGTTAAACATGTCAATGTTGTTTGTCCACTAATTCCTGGTGGGAATACCCCTTTAAAGGGACTAAATGCTCTTGTGACATAATGAAGGGATTAGCTGCGCTGCCAGCAATGTAACAAAGCTGGATTCCAAGGAATTATCTGTGAGCGATACCAGTTGCTTCCATAAGCTCAGTTCAGCCACACGTACAGAGAGTTTGGGATACAGAGCCCCCTCCCCATAAATTCATTATTTTGGGCCCTGACGTGAAGCAGATGTGTTGGCTGACAGTTTGTTAGGGAACAACCTGGATTTCCAGCTGCTAGAGGCAAAACGGATGTCCAGCTGCCTCGGTGTGAGCAGTACACGCAGTCTCCACCTTGATGATCCCATACTGCAGACAGCTTGGTTCCTAAACCCCAGGCCATGCAGCTCAATGCAAGTTAAATGCAAAGTTGCCATTTTTTAAAAAACATATGCATGGACACATTGTCGTTGTTTTTTAAGCCGTTTACGTTTGTCTTGGTGGGGAATGAAGCACTGCAGCTGGGCTGCATTTTTTGCTGTCCTGCTTTCAGATAGTCGCCGCCTACAGTGGGAGTGTATTTTCGCCGTGCAAATGTGCGATGCTATGTGTACACTGAGCTGCTAAAATTCTGTGTGTGCAGTCTCTACGCAGCCCAGAACTTTACTCTTTCAGTGCAGTTGAATCAGGCTGATCGTGGCCAGAGCTGATGTCAGACACCCTCCCTGAAAACGCTTGGGCACACCAGCGTTTGCCCGGACACTCCCAGTAAACGGTCAGTTACCACCCACAAACGGCTTCCACCTGTCAATCACCTTGCAAACGCCCGTGTGAACTGATTTTCTGCACCATCCCATCGCTGACCGGTGATCCCCGTTGGTGTTGTCCGACGCGCATGTGCATTGCGGTGCATATGCATGCGCTGTTATGACCTGATCGCCCGCTGTGCAAAAACGCACAGCAGCAATCACTTCTGAATTACTCCTTGGTTATAATACACTTTTGTAATTATCAAGTAGTCTTCTGCATTAATTATGAAAGTATAACTTACAGCTATAGACAATGAGAGCAGGTGGTAAGAATGGCAAATAAAATGCAAAAAGCTGGATTTTATTGGGTCGTTGGTAATAATGAGCAATGGGGACATTTCCAGAAGCAAAGCTTTAAATCCTGGTTCTGTCCCTGGGACCTAGGAGCAATGTTATCCTACTCATTGCAACTCATACTTGCCTCAGGTGTGAAACAATCTCCCAGCGGTCTGTTTTACCGTCGGTCACATGACCGACACCTGCATCCAAACAATTAGCAATATGCCGTCTCGGTTGCGATAGCGGCGGGGGGCAGAGCCGGCCCTGGGAGATGAGCTCATATCCACACCGCCTCTCCCTATGTAGTGAACGGGTCCCGAGTCGCAACGACTTGGGAACCTGTTTACGCTGCCACTGACCCGGTATTCAACCCGGGAATAACCCTTCTTATAACCTGGGTTGCATTACCGAGTCAGGTGACCTGGGAATTCTCCATGGCCCCTTTCACATCGCACAGTGACCCGTGTCGACCCGGCAATATGCCGGGTCGATACTGGGTTATTTTTGCGATGTGAAAGGGGTAATAGTGAGGAGGGAGGGCAGGGACATATTTATGTGATTCACTGTGAACTTATGTCATGGGGCATTTCCATCATGATGTGATTTGTATCAACTCTCCCCCTGTATTTCCTCTCCCTCATCTAATATTAACATTTTGCCCATGGCACTTCAAAGTGCTAACTAGATCAGTGTTGGACTTTTGGTTCCAAACGGAACAGCCATTGACGGCTAACGCTATCATCTAGAAAACTCTAACGCTATAATGAATTCATTATAAAAGAAGTTCCTAGGCAGCTTAGCAGCTTCTGGTGCGGATTTAAATTGATAAAAGACTTACAGATGAAAAGAGATGCAGATTTGTTTTCATAAAGACTGCTCGTAGAAATATTTTTATACTGGATAGTGAAGAAATTTCTGTGTCGCCAAAAAGAATGAACATTAACTTAAAGCGCAACTTGTTTATAGTAGTATAAACCTCCCATGTGTAATTTTTTTCCCTCTAACGTCCTAGTGGATGCTGGGGACTCCGTAAGGACCATGGGGAATAGCGGCTCCGCAGGAGACTGGGCACAGCTAAGAAAGAATTAGGACTACCTGGTGTGCACTGGATCCTCCCACTATGACCCTCCTCCAGACTTCAGTTAGAATCCTGTGCCCGGCCGAGCTGGATGCACACTAGGGGCTCTCCTGAGCTCCTAGAAAGAAAGTATATGTTAGGTTTTTTATTTTACAGTGAGATCTGCTGGCAACAGACTCACTGCAGCGAGGGACTAAGGGGAGAAGAAGCGAACCTACCTAACTGGTGGTAGCTTGGGCTTCTTAGGCTACTGGACACCATTAGCTCCAGAGGGATCGACCGCATGGAACCGGCCATTGGTGTTCGGTCCCGGAGCCGCGCCGCCGGCCCCCTTACAGAGCCAGAAGCAAGAAGAATCCGGAAAATCGGCGGCAGAAGACATCAGTCTTCACCAAGGTAGCGCACAGCGCTGCAGCTGTGCGCCATTGCTCCTCATACACACTTCACACTCCGGTCACTGAGGGTGCAGGGCGCTGGGGGGGGCGCCCTGAGAAGCAATAAATACACCTTGGCTGGCAAATATATCACAATATATAGCCCCAGAGGCTACATATGTGATAAATACCCCTGCCAGAATCCATAAAAAAGCGGGAGAAAAGTCCGCGAAAAAGGGGCGGAGCTATCTCCCTCTGCACACTGGCGCCATTTTTCCCTCACAGTTCCGCTGGAAGGAAGCTCCCTGACTCTCCCCTGCAGTCTACACTACAGAAAAGGGTAAAAAAGAGAGGGGGGCACTACATTTAGGCGCAAAATACATATATAGCAGCTATAGGGGATATAATTTAGTTAATCCCTGTATTATATAGCGCTCTGGTGTGTGCTGGCATACTCTCTCTCTGTCTCCCCAAAGGGCTTTGTGGGGTCCTGTCTTCTGTCAGAGCATTCCCTGTGTGTGTGCGGTGTGTCGGTACGGCTGTGTCGACATGTTTGATGAGGAGACTTATGTGGAGGAGGAGCAGGTGCCTATAAATGTGTTGTCACCCCCTGCGGGGCAGACACCGGAGTGGATGGACTTGTGGAAGGAATTACGCGAAAGTGTCGACTCCTTACATAAAAAATTTGACGACATGCCAAATGTGGGGCAGCCGGCTTCTCAGTCCGTGCCTGCCCAGACGTCTCAAAAGTCATCAGGGGCTCTAAAACGCCCGCTACCTCAGGTGACAGACACAGATGTCGACACGGATACTGATACCAGTGTCGACGACGAAGAGACTAATGTAATGTCCAATTATGATTATATGATTGAGGCAATGAAAAATGTTTTACACATTTCTGAGGTGACCCCAGGTACCACAAAAAAGGGTATTATGTTTGGGGAGAAAACACTACCAGTAGTTTTTCCCCCTTCTGAAGAATTAAATGACGTGTGTGAACTAGCATGGGCTTCCCCTGATAAAAAAATTGTAATTTCAAAAAAATTACTAATGGCGTACCCTTTCCCGCCAGAGGATAGGTCACGTTGGGAAACACCCCCTAAGGTGGATAAAGCACTTACGCGCTTATTAAAAAAGGTGGCACTGCCGTCCCAAGATACGGCCGCCCTAAAGGAACCTGCTGACAGAAAGCAGGAGGCTCTCCAAAAAGCTATATATACACCCACTGGTATTATACTGAGACCAGCTATTGCCTCAGCATGGATGTGCAGTGCGGCAGCTGCATGGTCAGACTCCCTGTCAGAGAACATTGACACCCTAGACAGGGACACTATATTGCTAAACGTAGAGCATATTAAAGACGCTGTCTTTTACATAAGAGATGCACAGAGGGATATTTGCCGGCTGGCATCAAAAATAAGTGCACTGTCCATTTGTGCCAGGAGAGGGTTATGGACCCGGCAGTGGACAGGGGATGCAGATTCCAAAAGGCATATGGAAGTCTTGCCTTATAAGGGTGAGGAGTTGTTCGGGGATGGTCTTTCAGACTTAGTTTCCACAGCAACAGCTGGGAAGTCGGCATTTTTGCCACATGTCCCCTCACAACCAAAGAGAGCACCGTATTATCAGGTGCAGTCCTTTCGCCCCCAAAAGAGCAGACGGGGTAGAGGCGAGTCCTTTCTGCCCAGAGGCAGAGGTAGGGGAAAAAAGCTGCAGCATACAGCCACTTCCCAGGAACAAAAGTCCTCCCCCGCTTCTTCTGCTAAGTCCGCCGCATGACGCTGGGGCTCAGCAGGCAGAGCCAGGAACGGTGGGGGGCCGTCTCCAAAACTTCAGCAATCAGTGGGCTTGCTCACAGGTAGATCCCTGGATCCTTCAAGTGGTATCTCAGGGGTACAGGCTGGAATTCGAGACATCCCCCCCCCCCCCCCCGCCGTTTCCTCAAATCTGCCTTACCAACGACTCCTTCAGAAAGGGAGGCTGTGTTAGAGGCAATTCACAAGCTGTATTCCCAGCAGATGATAGTCATGGTGCCCCTACTTCAACAAGGACGGGGTTACTATTCCACAATGTGTGTGGTACCGAAACCGGACGGTTCGGTGAGACCCATTTTAAATTTGAAATCCTTGAACACATATTTTAAAAAAATTCAAGTTCAAGATGGAATCGCTCAGGGCGGTTATTGCAAGCCTGGAAGAGGGAGATTACATGGTATCTCTGGACATCAAGGATGCTTACCTGCATGTCCCCATTTACCATCCTCACCAGGAGTACCTCAGATTCGTGGTACAGGATTGTCATTACCAATTCCAGACGTTGCCGTTCGGCCTGTCCACGGCACCGAGGGTATTTACCAAGGTAATGGCCGAAATGATGATTCTGGACACGGTCCAGAAAAAAGTGTTTCTCCCAGAGGAGAAAGCCGAGGAGCTGTCGTCTCTAGTGAGAGGCCTCCTGAAACCAAAACAGGTGTCAGTGCATCATTGCACGCGAGTCCTGGGAAAGATGGTAGCTTCCTACGAAGCGATTCCATTCGGCAGGTTCCATGCCAGAACATTTCAGTGGGACCTGTTGGACCAATGGTCCGGATCGCATCTTCAAATGCATCGGTTGATAACCCTGTCTCCAAGGACCAGGGTGTCTCTGCTGTGGTGGCTGCAGAGTGCTCATCTCAGAGAGGGCCGCAGATTCGGCATACAGGACTGGGTCCTGGTGACCACGGATGCCAGCCTTCGGGGCTGGGTGGCAGTCACTCAGGGAAGAAACTTCCAAGGACTTTGGTCGAGTCAGGAGACTTCCCTACACATAAATGTTCTGGAACTGAGGGCCATTTACAATGCCCTAAGTCAAGCAAAGCCCCTGCTTCAAAGCCGGCCGGTTCTGATCCAGTCAGACAACATCACGGCGGTCGCCCATGTAAATCGACAGGGCGGCACAAGAAGCAGGGCGGCGATGGCAGAAGCCACAAGGTTTCTCCGTTGGGCGGAAAATCACGTGTTAGCACTGTCAGCAGTGTTCATTCCGGGAGTAGACAACTGGGAAGCAGACTTCCTCAGCAGGCACGACCTCCACCCGGGAGAGTGGGGACTTCATCCAGAAGTCTTCCAACTGATTGTAAACCGTTGGGAAAGGCCACAGGTGGACATGATGGCGTCCCGCTTAAACAAAAAGCTGGAAAAATATTGCGCCAGGTCAAGAGACCCTCAGGCGATAGCTGTGGACGCTCTAGTGACACCGTGGGTGTACCGGTCGGTTTATGTGTTCCCTCCTCTTCCTCTCATACCCAAGGTACTGAGGATAATAAGGAGAAGAGGCGTAAGAACTATACTCATTGTTCCGGATTGGCCAAGAAGAGCTTGGTACCCGGAACTTCAAGAAATGATCTCAGAGGACCCATGGCCTCTGCCGCTCAGACAGGACCTGCTGCTGCAGGGGCCCTGTCTGTTCCAAGACTTACCGCAGCTGCGTTTGACGGCATGGCGGTTGAACGCCGGATCCTAAAAGAAAAGGGTATTCCGGAGGAAGTCATTCCTACGCTTATTAAAGCTAGGAAAGATGTAACCATACAACATTATCACCGCATATGGCGAAAATATGTTGCGTGGTGTGAGGCCAGGAAGGCCCCAACGGAGGAATTCCAGTTAGGTCGATTTCTGCACTTCCTACAGTCAGGGGTGACTATGGGCCTAAAATTGGGTTCCATTAAAGGTCCAGATTTCGGCTCTGTCGATTTTCTTCCAAAAAGAACTGGCTTCACTGCCTGAAGTTCAGACATTTGTCAAGGGAGTGCTGCATATTCAGCCTCCTTTTGTGCCCCCAGTGGCACCGTGGGACCTCAACATGGTGTTGGGTTTCCTAAAGTCACATTGGTTTGAGCCACTCAAAACCGTGGATTTAAAATATCTCACGTGGAGGGGGCGTGGCCTAGCTGGCAATGGGAGAAGCTGCACTTCCACTGAGCTCCTACCAATTGGATCCAAAAATCCCTAAATATCCCCTCTAGCAGTGCCCTGGTGCCCCTTGCACTCACCTCACCACCTCTGCTTACACCCGCCTGGCCCGGGGAAGCGCGCCGCGGAATCGGAAGGTGGCCTTGGCTGCCTTTGCGGGTTGCGGCCTTCCCCCCCAGGTGAAACCGGGGCCTCGATTTCGGCGCCTTGCGGGGCGGGGATCCGGAACTGTCCGCGGGAGCCGGAGCTCTCATCTCTCCCCCTCCGGATCGCCCACGGCAACTCTCGGTGACCTCGTCCCCCCCGCGGGACCCCCCGGCGGAGCAGCGCGGCTGAAGACACGGGCCTGCGGCCCCCTGCTGCCTCCGGCCACCGCGGCCTACCACGCACCCTGCAGCCGAGGACTAGAGTTTGAAGACGCCCCGGCCGTGTGCTCCGGGACCGGAGCGCGGTCGTGACGGGCCTCCCAGGACCCCGGATCTTCCCCCCAGGTGTAGCTGGACACCCCCTCACACATACAGTGGGCCCCTGAGTCGTGGGCAGCCTCACAGGAGACAGGAGGGGTGAGGGAGACAGCTCTGAGGGTGCTGGAGCGGCCATTTTGGAATCTCGGGACACAGGCTGGAGAGGGCTGTGCACACCTGCATGCAGCCCTAGAAGTCTCCACAACACTTTTAAAAAAAGGCAGCATTACCTTCAGTGCCCAGCCCACCTGGAATACTGTGAGTACTTACCGCTGCCACAACAGCCATCCCCTACTGGCACCCCAGTTCCATAGAGACCTGCGACAAAAGCCCAGAACCGCCATCTTGCTTTCTGGCACTCAGCCAGGGTAAGGATAAGCTGCATTACATCACGCACTCCTCACCCCTGCAGGAATACAGAATCTGCTCGCACTACTGCCCGCATTGGCGACGACCATGAAAGTGCTTTAATACCAACCATGTGTGCCCGGGCCGCTGAACGAGGAACTAGGCTATGATCTACCCCAACAGCGGAGTTGGCGCTTGGAAGAGTCCCGGCCTCAGCGTTATAACACTCGGATCCACATATCCCCGACTCACTCTCAAGATGGTCCTCAAGATGATTTAACGCAAAATAATAAAATACTACATGTGCCATAGCTAAGTGGTCGGACCCCATATATAACACTCTGGCATCTTACTCTCAACTCCGAGGTCGGAATATCTGACCTGCCCGGACTTTCCACTCACTATACGGACTTTGACCTGTGTCCTAGCGTCAATAATTTTTCATCCCCTTTTTTTTCACCCCCACCTTTATCCTCCCCTTTTTTCTCTGATATATGCCATTATGTCCAAAAACAAAAAAGCATCGCAAGCCCCGACTAATTTCTTTGGCTCAAAATCTAAGGGCCCGCAGAACACCAACATGGCCGCAAGCTCCCCCCCCCTCTCCGTGTTCGTCGGAAACGGGTATCGACCCCCAGATACAGGCGGTCATGTCGAGCCTACTAGAGGGAGTACAGTCTGCGTTCAAACAGGAACTCTCGAACGCCATAGCTGAATTTAAATCGGACCTTACAGCTCTTGGCAACCGAACGGACGAATTGGAAACAAAGACGGACGATCTCTGCCGCTCCCAACACCGCCTTGACGGAGAGCTCACTAGACTGCATGAGGAAATGGAGACCCTCAAAGAGCGACAAGAGGACCAAGAAAATCGCTCGCGTAGAAATAATCTACGCATACGCGGCGTTCCTCAGCCCATCGCTGCCATCATTCTTGAGAGAATTCTTCAAACATTTAATACCAGACCTCACGGACGAAGAGTGCCACTGCGATAGGGCACATAGAGCACTCCGTGCAAAACCGTCTTCCGCCCAACCGCCCAGGGATGTTATTGTCCGCTTCCATTATTTCCGCACGAAGGAGAAAATTCTGTCCTCCGTTCGAGATTCATCGGAGATCCTGTTCAAAGGTATGCAGATACAGATCTTTCAGGACTTGGCACCCTCCACAATTCAAAAACTGCGAGACCTCCAGCCGGTCACCCGGGTCTTGCGTCAACACCAGATCAGATATAGATGGGGATTCCCTTTCCAACTACCCGTCTCGGTCAACAACTCTGTGCACTCTGTCAAGACCCTAACCCAAGGACAGGAATTGCTGGCAAAGCTAGATCTCCTCCCAGCATCATCTGTAGTCGACATGGCGGCCTCATCATCTAAACCGACACACCCTCAATCCCCTCTTCCTGACTGGACACGGGTGACCCGACAGCGCAACGTGGACAATGACCCTCCTTGACCTGGGGAAACCCCCTGATGTGGATAGTACACGAACTGTTGGTGCAGCGCCTCCACATCTCGAAATGAACAAGAACAGCGGAAGATTCGACCTCCGTCTGAACGCCAATGTCGTAATTATCCTCTGTTATTACTGTTATAATCAAGTTATAATTGTTTGTACCTCGGGGGTACCCCCCCTCTCCTCCCCCTCCCCCCTTTTTTTTTCTTTCCTTTTTTTTCTTTTCTTTTCTTTTCTTTTTTTTTATCCTCCCCTCTCTCTCATCTCGCCAATCCCTTCTCCCTCCCTCTCCCTCCCCCCCATTCTTGGTTTTATGATTGTATTTTTTTTGTTAGCTGGACACAGTTCTCAATGTCCTAAACTATATTATGTTAGATGTAGATGAAAAATGGCCATAGCTATCCTCTGCCCTTGTGGCCCGGGTGACTCACACCCTCTCACATGGTAGCTTGGTTACCCGCCCACAATCCCTCACTGTTGTTTACAATGTTATTTAAGCAGTGTTTTTTCATAGCGGCCCCAGAATGGGACCCACAACCTCAGGGATGTTTCCCCGTTTGGGGTATTTCTTCTTCCTCTCCATGTTCTTCCCTCTCTCTCTTTTCTTGTGGCCTCTGCTTAACTCCCCCGCTCATTTTCTTGCTTGGCCCAGAGGGGTGGCCTTCGCCTGGCACAAATTATACGTTACTGGACTATACTTGGCTACAAGCCATATTCCCCCACATAAATAGCTATGCCCCTTAAAATATTCTCGGTCAACGTAAATGGCCTAAATTCCCCAAGGAAGCGCACCGTGTTCCTAAGTGCGTGCAGACGTGAGAAAGTTGACATAGCATTCCTGCAGGAAACACACCTCACCGGTCCCCACTCTCAACTCAAGGGCAAATGGTTCTCCCAGTCCTATTTCGCCTCAGCAGATAGTAAAAAACGCGGTGTAGCCATTTTGGTCCACCGTAACATCCCGTTTATCCACTCCAGGACAGTGACAGACCCAGAGGGAAGGTTCCTCATGGTAATGGGTACCCTCCGCTCTATGGCCATCACACTGGTCTCCATCTACGCCCCCAACCAAGACCAATCTCTGTTTTTTGACTCTCTCTCTAAACGCCTATCACGAGAAGCACGGGGTAGTATTATCATGGGTGGTGACTTTAATACCATAATCGACCCATTGCTAGATAGATCCGGCCCTCCGCCTCACGCCTCTACGACGGCCCTTCCTCGGGCCTCCCGCACACTCACCGCCATCATGAAACAACACGGCCTCTGTGACACTTGGCGTTCCCAACACCCCCACACCAAAGATTATACGCATTTCTCAGCTCCACACCAACATTACTCCAGGATCGACATGATCCACATCTCCTCTGCCCTTGTACTACTGATCTCGGACACGGGCATCACACCACTGACTTGGACGGACCACGCAGGGGTCTACCTCCTTTTAGACATATACCGCACGCCCCGTAGGACATATAAATGGCGTCTTGAAGACTCGCTCCTACAACACCCCTCGGCACTAGAGGAAACGAGACTAGCGATCACACACTATTTCACCGAAAATATATCCCCCGACATCCCACTTAATGTACTTTTGGAAGCTCACAAAGCCACGATTCGCGCGCCTTACTAGCAAAATCGTCGGCAATTAAGAAAAAAGCTGCGCAGGAGATAGCCTCCCTCGAAGCAGAAATAACCACCTTACTATCTAAACATAAAACATCCCCCGACCCTTCCCTGCTCACTCGGATAGATTCCCTCCGGGGACAACTCAACACCCTTCTGTCCAACCGCGCGGCACTAATCCTTCAGAAACTGCGACAACGTTTCTATGACAAAATGGATAAAATAGATACCCTATTGGCCAATAAACTATGTCGCAAGCAGGCGTTGGGCGCAATAGATAAATTGTACTCGTCACAAAGGGGAACCTATACATATGACCCTGAAGTGATGGCCGAAGATTTCCGTCTGTTTTACAACTCCCTCTATAACCTCCCTGACCCGCCTCAGCTGTCCCCTGACGGACCTGGGGGAATGCACCCATACTTGTCTGATATCCCCCTCCCAACCCTATCTGACAATCAGCTGGAAGCCCTTAATAGTCGAATCTCGGAGGAGGAGACAATAGCCGCCATACGATCTATGCGCTCGTCGGCTGCTCCAGGTCCGGACGGTTTCACAGCCCAATATTATAAACTTTTTGCGAAGGAGCTGGCCTCACACCTAGCCTCCCTATTTAATGGTATCCTTGAGGGCGCCTCCTTTCTGCCGGAGACAACCCGAGCCGATATAGTGGTAATCCCAAAGCCTGACAAAGACCCGACTAGTTGCTTAAACTATAGACCAATCTCACTACTGAATATTGACCTGAAGATATACGCGAAAATACTAGCTAAACGTTTGGGTCCCTTGATGCCCGGCCTGGTCCACCCGGACCAGGTCGGCTTCATCTCTGGACGCCAGGCGTCAGACAACACTAGAAGGGCCATAGATCTAATATATTCAATTCAGAAACGGAAGTCTCCCTCTCTCATTTTGGCTCTCGACGCGGAGAAAGCCTTCGACCGCATATCGTGGTCTTTTGCCTTTGCAGTCCTTGACAAAATGGGATTCTCCGGAAAATTTCTAGAGGGGATCAAAGCACTCTACCGCTCCCCATCGGCCCGGGTTATGGTTAACGGTGTCTCCTCCTCCAGCTTCGAGATTGCCATTGGTACCAGACAGGGATGCCCCCTCTCCCCTTTAATCTTTGCACTAGTCATGGAGCCCCTAGCAGCAAAGATCCGCAATAACAGTACTATCCATGGAATATCCACAGGCCTATCCGAACACAAGATAGCGTTATACGCCGACGACGTCCTGATCTCCCTCACAGACCCAGCCCAATCTCTCCCCGCTCTCTTATCTGAGATCAGCTCATACTCCCAGTTCTCAGACTATAAAATAAATGTCAATAAAACAGAAGCCCTCAACTTTTATATCCCGGCAGCTCTCAAACAAGACCTTCAAAATATCCTCCCCTGTAACTGGAATACGAAGAAAATCAAATATCTTGGTGTATACCTGACCCACCATCACCACCAACTTTTCCAAGCAAACTACCCCCGCTTATTACAGACAATAAAGGAGGATTTGGTGGAATGGTCCAGTTATTTTATATCATGGATAGGCAGAATTAACTCCGTTAAGATGAGCGTGCTCCCCCGACTTTTGTACTTATTCCAGACCCTCCCGATTTATGTCCCTACCTACGTTTTCAAGTCCCTACAACGCCAATCCTCCCTCTTCATCTGGAATCACAAACATCCCCGTGTCAGACTTAAACTGCTTCAACGCCCCTCCAGAGGCGGAGGCCTGGGTATTCCGGACTTTAGGAAATACTTCTATGCTGCGCAACTTGCCCAGTGTGCACAATGGTGTAACGAGGGTGGGACACGGAAGGTCTGGGTGGGGATAGAGGCAGAGGAGACAGGTCTAGCTACACTATCCTCTCTACTGTGGCTTCATCGGAACCAGCGCCCTCGTGCGGCCCTATTGCACTCCGTAGTAAGTCGCTCATTAGCGACATGGGACCTGACAAATAGACGGTTCAGTTTGGCCCCATGACAATAGTTTTTGTATGCAGCCCTGCGCTGCCAGTTAAAAGCAGCCTGTTTGCAACACGTGGGATATTCCCTTATTTATCCCTATGAACCACACGAAATATACACAAGCAATAGATGGTTGCAGACTAGCGCTGAGTTTAAAAATAATGAAATTTATAAACAACTTGAGACTTTTCAATCTTCGTCCAAAGTTTGTAAGTGTTATTCCAATAGCTAAGTCCATTGCAAGTGAAGTGTACCGTGGATGTATGGTGATAGAAAGATACCTTTACATGAAAGCGAGACAGAATAATAAAGTGAGTGTCTTTCTGATGTGTGGAAAGAGCTTGAAAGAAACTTTGGACGAAGATTGAAAAGTCTCAAGTTGTTTATAAATTTCATTATTTTTAAACTCAGCGCTAGTCTGCAACCATCTACAGTTTGGCCCCATACCCGTCCCCCCTAATCCCATTATTCCACAACCCAGCCTTCCCCCCAGGTATGAGCAGAGCTGCGCATACATCTTGGCGCTCGAGTGGTATACTATACGTTAACGATATCACCACCAATGCTACTTTCCCACAATTCGCAGATATCCGTGAAGGAACAGTAATCCCCTCTTCGGACTTCTTTCGCTATCTGCAAATTAGACACTTCCACTCCGCCACTGCCACTACCCTACTCCACAGACATCTATTCCCCTTCGAATACATTAGCTGGAAACGCACCGATACTAAAGGCCTCATATCAGACATTTACACCCTACTGGATGACCACCCCACTACATCCCGGGCCCCTCACGAATCGGCATGGGAAAGGGAACTGGGAATTACCATAGACAATGAAGACTGGGTAGATATATGGGACAACGCGACCTCCAGCTCTATATGTGTGAGAATGAAAGAAAATATCTATAAATTACTCTATCGATGGTACTATGTCCCTTCCCGTCTACACACTATGTTCCACGACACTTCAGATGGATGCTGGAGGGGCTGTTCGGACATTGGCTCGTTCGTACATATCTGGTGGGCATGCCCCAAAATTTCCAAAATATGGGGTGAACTCATTACTTTGCTCTCGCGCTTGCTTGACACCTCCATCCCCCCTGACCCCCAATATTTTTTGCTCCCCATGACCCTCCCTACCCTCAATAGACAACAAAACAAACTGTTCCGACACGTAGTTTCGGCAATGACATGCCAAATAGCCACGGACTGGAAGAAACCGACCCCCTCACCAATGCCGGTGATAATATCCCGGATTTGGTATGTCCACAAAATGGAATATATGACCGCAGTCATACGTAACACCTCAAAACAATTTGACAAAGTATGGTCCCCATGGCTAAACCTACAACAGGCCTCCTCCCCATTTATAACCTGACACCCTAAGCCATGGTCCGAACCACCTCCTGCCCCCGAAGGCGGGCCCTCCACCCCCGCTCTACTCCCCTTCTTTCTCTCTCCGATTGGAGGCGCTCAGCCTCCTATGTTTTTTCTGTCCCCTTCTACTCGCTCTGTGAGTACTCTTTTCGTCTTATTTCCTCCGCTGACTCTCTATGACGGAAGGCCACTCCGTTGCCGAGAGTTTCCCATCACATATGCTTTCATTATAATCCCTAAGCATGGGGGGGGGGGGGGGGGGGGGGGGGGGAAATAGGAAAAAAAGGATCCATTCTGTTATTGTAACAATCTATTGTATCTACATTTGTTCTTTCAGCACCCAAAATGTCCGGGTGCTATGTTATTAATGTAATTATTTGGTGATCCATCCAATAAAATGTGTTTAAAAAAAAAATAATATATATCTCACGTGGAAAGTGGTCATGCTTTTGGCCTTGGCTTCGGCAAGGCGGGTGTCAGAATTGGCGGCTTTGTCATGTAAAAGCCCCTATTTGATTTTCCATATGGATAGGGCGGAATTGAGGACTCGTCCCCAATTTCTTCCTAAGGTGGTATCAGCTTTTCACTTGAACCAACCTATCGTGGTGCCTGCGGCTACTAGGGACTTGGAGGACTCCAAGTTACTGGACGTAGTCAGGGCCTTGGAAATTTATGTTTCCAGGACGGCTGGAGTCAGGAAGACTGACTCGCTATTTATCCTGTATGCACCAAACAAGATGGGTGCTCCTGCTTCAAAGCAGACTATTGCTCGCTGGATTTGTAGCACAATTCAGCTTGCGCATTCTGTGGCTGGCCTGCCACAGCCTAAATCTGTAAAAGCCCATTCCACGAGGAAAGTGGGCTCTTCTTGGGCGGCTGCCCGAGGGGTCTCGGCTTTACAACTTTGCCGAGCTGCTACTTGGTCAGGGGCAAACACGTTTGGAAAATTCTACAAATTTGATACCCTGGCTGAGGAGGACCTTGAGTTCTCTCATTCGGTGCTGCAGAGTCATCCGCACTCTCCCGCCCGTTTGGGAGCTTTGGTATAATCCCCATGGTCTTTACGGAGTCCCCAGCATCCACTAGGACGTTAGAGAAAATAAGATTTTACTCACCGGTAAATCTATTTCTCGTAGTCCGTAGTGGATGCTGGGCGCCCGTCCCAAGTGCGGACTGTCTGCAATACTTGTATATAGTTATTGTTAACTAAAAGGGTTATTGTTGAGCCATCTGTTGAGAGGCTCTGTTATGTTCATACTGTTAACTGGGTATAATATCACGAGTTATACGGTGTGATTGGTGTGGCTGGTATGAGTCTTACCCGGGATTAAAAAATCCTTTCCTTATTGTGTCAGCTCTTCCGGGCACAGTATCCTTACTGAAGTCTGGAGGAGGGTCATAGTGGGAGGAGCCAGTGCACACCAGGTAGTCCTAATTCTTTCTTAGCTGTGCCCAGTCTCCTGCGGAGCCGCTATTCCCCATGGTCCTTAAGGAGTCCCCAGCATCCACTACGGACTACGAGAAATAGATTTACCGGTGAGTAAAATCTTATTTTTTTAAAAGGGCAGGTAAGGGCCAGGGGGCCAATTCAGTAAGGATTGTAAAAATTACAAATTTGTAAAAATTGCGAGCAATCATAAAATTGCGAAAGCATGCCCAAAGGGAAAAACAGCAACACTAATTTAATGTTACAAAAAGAAGGTGGGCTTGTGAAATGTGCAAATATTGCAAAGACCTAAAAAAATATGCATTATTTGCGTAGAAATTTACAATTTTACGCATTTTTTGCTTACATGTTTCTGATGTTCAATTTTTGCAAACAACTGTGTTTTAACCTCAAATATTGCACTACCTACTTTCCGGGCCAAAAAAAAAAAAAAAAAATGGTGTTGCTGTACTTGAACATATGTTTGTGTGTGTAGCGATTAAAAAAAAATAAAAAAATAACCAAATGTATGTGGGTATGTTTCGTTAACAAAAAACGTGTTGGTTGCTTAAAAAGCAATAAAAAAAACTGTTATGAAGCTAAAAGACATTAAGCAGATCCTACAAAACAAAATGCTTGGAAATGTTAATTATCGTTTGCTTTTAAAAAATAGTGTAGTTGTCAAACCTCGATTGTTAGTAAGTATAAAACCAATTAGGTTACTAACCTATATTTTATAAAGAAACATGTGTTACAGAGTTTAAAGCTCCCTTACATGCTTAGAAGTTTCAATACAGCTGAATGAAGTGTGTTGTGGTCTGAGATGTGAGCTTCTTCAGCTGGGAGTAATGGAGCAATGATTGCAGTATACATCGAACATTCTACAACTGAGGTCAGCGTGTGCAGATTTTAAGGTAGACCTGTAGTCACTCAGAAACTGCACACCATAAATGTGCGTTCAGTTGTAAAAATTGTGAATGCACCGCCCACTGATCATCAGCATATGCCCACAACACGCCCCACATCGTAGTTTTTTGCAAGTCCAGCCCTTTAGTACGACGCCTACTTTTCATAGTGCATACGCAGTTTTTGCTTTGTCTCAGAAGTAGCATTTTTTCCCCTCTGTTTTTGTGGTATATGGTGCAGATTTTGCGATTTTCCATATTTTCTGCGATTTTTGCTGCTTTGCGATCCTTGCTGAATTAGGCCCCAGATGGAGAATAACAACGTGATTGGTCTTCAAATGTTGATATAATTATTTTGCATGCCTTAGTGAGGGTTCCAAGACAATTGAGTCCACTTTAAGATTGAGGGAGACATTAACAAATAAAGTCAGAATTTACAAATAAAATAAATAAAAAGGGGTAGTGTAATTTTTTTATTTGTGTCCCCTGTGAAAATTTCTGCATTCCCGGGAGAGTAGCCTGTCCCACAGATCCCGGCCACTTCTGCATTAAAGTAACCAGTCCGGTGAATTGATAATACGATTTGTGACAAAACGCGTCAGCATTGTCCCACTGCCGATGATTAAAATTGTATAAACGTGATCACGGTTACACTATTTGGGGTTACACACCAATACCCCTTCCCCACTACATGATCTCCTGTGTTGTTGGATATCCTGGTGTGACAACGCACCAGCCAGGCAGCTCCTAACTGTAATTTTTCAAACCCAACCTGGAACATGGCAGTTAGGAGCTGACTGGCTGGTGGGTTATCACCTTCCACTTTATCACTTCACCAGGCTTAATAAATCTGCCCCTGTATTTCCCTCCACTTTTTCTCTTTCTAAGCTTTGTCACATATTCCCCTAGGTACCTTACAACCCCCCTCCCCTTCCCCTCCACCACCCTCCCTTACACACACACCTAGGAGATCCAACAACACAGGAGATCATGTAGTGGGGAAGGGGTCTTGGTGTGTAACCCCAAATAGTGTAACCGTGATCACGTTTATAAAATGTTAAGCATCGGCTCAATGCCAACCAGTCAGCACCTAACTGCCATGTTATAGGCTGTGTTTGAAAACTGACAGGAGCTGATTGGTTGGTACTTTATCTCTCTCCAATCTTTCATACATACGCCCTTCATTCTGTAACATGCACATGCTGTAATTGTCCAGCTAGTTTTACATGTCATGTTTTTAGTTGTGTGCTCTACTTTCCTTACCAAAGCATTATGCTAAATGTGGCAACTCCTTGACACGACCTCTGGTAACATTGTCACATGACATGACTTATGGGCATTCGAACAAAATGAAGTGGTGCTCAGATGAGTAACTACTTCACAAATAAATTCATGTTTTTGTTTACGTTTGGAAAGTGTTTTGCACATTTTAGTTTTCAACACATAAACAATATTTAAGTTTCGTTGTTGCGCAAAAAAATAAAAAAAAAATAAAAATAGATTTCCCATCTGGCAGCAAAGGGGTTAGTTCTGCAGCTGAAACACATAAACAGACTGGGAAGGAAGTAGCTGAATAAATACAGACTCCTATGGTGCTTTGAGGTGGTAGCCAATAAAGACTTGGAGGAGGACTAAAGTACGCTGGACAATCAGTCGTCTCTTCTAGGCGCAGCCTTTCATGTGAGGTTGTTAGCAGTTTTGGAGGGGGTCGGGCCTTCACCTCTGTGGTCTCCTTCATGTTAGAAAAATAACATCAGTGGCTCCTGGTGAAGCCTTTGCACTGTAAAAATAAATAAGAGCACCATTTTGTTTGCTTTTTTTTAAAAGGCCATGCCAGTCTTTCTATGACCCCTCCTTGAATTCCACGTTCAACTACTGAAAATTTCTGGGATAAATCAGCATGAATGATGTAAATAGCTGAAACACTGCTATTATAGCTGTGGGGATCATGAATGTAAACAGCAAAGGATTCTGGGAGAGACCCCACTCTGTTAGAATCAAACATATACACTGACATTATGTAGTGGCAATGGTGGTCTCCCAAAGACGTGTTCTTTCGGAAGAACTGATCGTGGATATGCTTTTTCTGCATTTTAGTTCTGAACAAACCTGAAGGACTTTGTTACAGACATGACGGTTCTAGATCAGATGTTTATTGTGGGCCCAAGTCGTTTATTTTTCCTTATTTACTGAAATTTACGAGTACATTTACATACCTCCCAACTTTTCTCTCATCCGAGGAAGGACACTTCCGTGCGCCGAAGAAGCGCGCCTGACTTTTTAGGGGTGTGGCCTAACGGAAAGGGGGCGTGGTCTCACTGCAAGTGCAGCATTCGCAAGCCACACCCAGTTTTCATCATTATGGGGGTATGAACAGCACTGTGAGAGCTGCTGGTCATGCCCCCTCTCCCTCTCTGCCGTGAATAGACGCTGTGTGCATGCGCACAGCATCTATTCACCGCTGCTCTGCTCAGAGCAGCGAGTGACAGGGGGGATCTCCCAACTGCACCCGCGGGACACTGCGACCCGCGGGTGGGACAGCGGGACAGACCGTGAAAAACGGGACTGTCCCGCCGAAATCGGGACAGTTGGGAGGTATGCATTTACTAAAATTTTTAAAAAGGAATAGTGGAAGCATTGCCCAATGTAACCAATCAGATTATACCTCTCATTTTCTAGCGTGTACTAGATAATGCTGTCTGGAGTCTATTTTATTGCTATGGACAATGGTGGTCATTCCGAGTTGTTCACTAGCTGTTTTCGTTTGCAGCGCAGCGTTTAGGCAAAAAAGCGGCACTTCTGCTCATGTGTATGCGGCGCAATGTACTTTCACAACAGCCGAAGTAGTTTCACACAAGGTCTAGCGAAGCTTTTCAGTCGCACTGCTGGCCGCAAAGTGATTGACATGAAGTGGGCGTTTCTGGGAGGTAACTGACCGTTTTCGGGGAGTGTGTGGAAAAACGCAGGCGTGTCACATACAAATGCAGGCGTGCCGGGGGAAACGCAGGCGTGCCGGGGGAAACGCAGGCGTGCCGGGGGAAACGCAGGAGTGGCTGGCCGAATGCAGGGCGTGTTCGTGACGTCAAAACAGGAACTAAATAGTCTGAAGTGATCGCAAGCGCTGAGTAGGTCTGGAGCTGCTCAGAAACTGCACAATCTTTTTTTGTTGCCGCTCTGCGATCCTTTCAAACGCACTTCGGCTGCTAAAAGCAGCTAGCGAGCGAACAACTCGGAATGAGGGCCAACGTCTCCACTTTCACCTTTAAAAGGTACCCCTTCAGGTGATTTTTATTTTTAAGTGCTCAATTATTCAAGCTAGAAGTGCTGTACATTAATCAGTGATCCTGAGTTATTGATGCCACTGCGTGCAGTGCAGAACTCTTGTTAATTTGGCAAAGGAAAACCTGCTCTGTTGGGGACTCGCATAGCTCGGCCTATCGGTGATCTCACACACACAGATTGCAGTCACTGACCAGTGGGTGTGCAGTCACTAATACTCCTTTCACACTAAAAACCCGGGTCCAACCTGGGTTATTAAACATGGTGTCAAGCCGTGTCACTGCTGCTTAAAACTGTGTCACACTGTAAGCTGGACCCAGGATTGCTGGGTTGTCCCTTGGCTGACGCTTGGAGATAACATCATCTTCAGGCGCCAATTATCCAGCTTTCTGACACTTTAACCGTAACCTAGATCAGGTAACCTGGGTCGTGCTTTCACACGGCAGACTATTCGGGTTCTGCCCTGCTCATGACTCGAGTTGAATTCCCGGGCCACAGAACCCAGGTAGCATTCACACCAAGCTAGGACCTTGTTTGCCTTGGCAATATCCCAGGTAAGAGGCTTGGTGTGAAAGGGGTATAAGTTGATGTTCACAGTGTTGACATTCAGAATGTTGACACCGGAATGTCGACAGTCACAATGTTGATATCGTAAAAATGCGAAAAATTTAGACACTAGGAAAATGGCTACATGGACAGAATGTCAATCTATGAAACAACATTAGCTTTAGAGTTATTAGTTAGTGTTAAGTTTATGGGTAAGGGTTTGCAGTAGGTTTTAGGTTATTTAGTCTACGTTGGCCATGTCAAAATTTAGCATGTTGACACCAATAAAGTGTTGACATGGTCAGAATGTTGACAATGATTGATTAATGTAAGCTTACATTAAACAATCATTGTCAATATTGTGACCATGTCAACACTTCATTGGTGGCAACATGGTGAATTTCGACATGCCCAACGTTGACAAAATATTCCGACTCCCGACCACCTAGGTGCACCTCCTTTCCCGGATAACATGTTGTGACCCAACAAACTCCAGGGTTGCAGTGGGATCAGGAATTTGGGTGTAGGGCACTTTCTAAGGACCTCCCGTCAGCATTTCTATGCAGTATGATGTATCTCCAGATACCCCTCAGTGTGGAAAAGGGGGTGTGCTGCCTCCCAAAGATACTGGTGGAGCAGTGACCATGTCCCCCTTGACCTTGTGGCCTGGGTGGCAGTAGCTGCAGAGTGACTTTTCACAATAAGACTTTCTGTTTTTTTTAAACAGGCTCACAGGAAGTGTTTGTGATTCGGAGTTGTTATGTATTGTTCATGTAGTGGATCCAAACTTTGTATTACTATTATAATTATTCTTTTTACTATTTATAACCAAGTAATAAACATTTTTAAAAACACAAAAGTGACAACATTAATAAAGGGCAGAGACCCGCTGCCCTCTCATTATCATGGTTTATTCAAAGCAGGGGTGGGGAACCTCAGGCCCGCGGGCCGTATAAGGCCCGCAGAGCCACTCGATCCGACCCGGCCATGCTCACCTAAACGAGGGAGATGTCGGGCGCCCGCTGAGATTTTGTTACTAGCGGGCGCCCGGCTTCTTCCCACCAGCAGCAGCCGGAGGCAGGAGCTCACTGCTGAGCTCCGGCTTCCGGCTCTGGCAGTGTGCGTGTGCGGTGCTATGGGAGAGATGTCATGACGTCTCTCCCATAGTTCTGAGGAGCAGGCAGCCAGGCGGAGGGCAATGGTCCGGAAGCAGGAGCGGGGCTGGTGAGTATTGTGTTTTTTTTTTCCTTTTAATGTGTGTATATGTAAGCGGCGCTACTAGGGGCATATCTAATGGGGCATAACAAGTGACTGGGGGTATATCTAATGGGGCATAACAACTGACTGGGGGCATATCTAATGGGGCATAACAAGTGACTAGGGGCATATGTACTGGGTACATATCTACTGTGGCATAACAACTGAATGGGGGTATATCTACTGGGGGCATAACTGCTGACTTGGGGAATAACTACTGGGGGCAGGCTAATTATTAAGTTGATAATTTTTGTATGGCCCCCGAAGGATTTTAGAAATATCCAAATGGCCCTTGGTAGAAAAAAGGTTCCCCACCCCTGATTTAAAGGAACCTGGAACGAGCAGCTTTAAAGAACTTTGACATTCATGGAAGGGAGGTCTTAAATTGCAGGATCTTTTGTATAAACTACAGAGCCTGATTCAGAACTGACCCCATTGCCCACCACTGCATCTATTGCCGATCACCCGTTTGCTGCTTTCTGCAAACACCGCTACAAAGTCCTTCCCTTGTGTACATCTGTGCGTAGGACCGGGATGCCCACTTTCAACATCCCTTCACGCAGCAATACCGATTGGTGTGTCCTTAGATGCCACCATCATTCGCACCATCGAAACTTGAATCCGGTATATGGCAGGTGCAGTTTTTTCCATCCATGTATGGCCTCCGATATGGGCAGTCGAGCATCTGTGCACGCAGTTACTTTCACCGACACAATAGGTAGACTATCTCTGTGCTTGCACATAATTTAATTAGCTGTGGTAATTTACCGCAGGCTCTTTGATCGCCCGGGGCTATTCAATCAGCCCCGAAGGCAGCCATCAGACTGCACTTAACCAGGGTTTTTTTTTGTTCTGAACAAACTTGAAAAGTAATCCCTGATAAACTTCCTGTTTTCTGGGTGCATGAACCTTGTTAACTCATAGGTCCGGGAACTTATCCCGGATTCTATTGGTTAACGCCTGATAACAGTTCATTTAACGGGCAAGAAAAAGGTGCTCTAATTGAATAGCCCTGGGTAAAATTTAAAACTCAAGACTACCCCACTTTTTTCACAGCCGTTAAATTAACGGGTCAGTTTGAATTCCCCCCTAAGACACCCCTTGGTGCTGCCCAGGAATGACCACAACATTTCCAATACACTTCTCCCTGCGATTGCTGGACACAATAGCAAAACATCTCTCCGCTATGTCTGACAGTGGCAGTGCATGCACCTCTGTGTCAGAGCCATGGAAAGTCAGTTCCCATTGTATCTACTGGGCTTGCACAGTTGCTCTTGTCAATTGGATTTACACACAATCACATTATTACATAATCATTCATTATGTTTGTAAGGCGGGGTTTAAAGGGGGGTACTGACGGGAGAGATGTGTGCTGAGCGATCTTAACACAGACCGTTCAGCACACATCTCTCCCCCCGCTCAGCACAGCGCAATGTGCTGAGTGAGAGGGGGTGACGACGGGGGGCAGCTCACTACACACAGCGCTGAAGTGAGCGACCCGCTAGATTGAGCCTGCATGCAGGCTCAATCGCTGGGGGGCATACACATGACAGATCCGTGCTTAAAATCTAATGATGCCCATACACTTGTGTGATGCCCCGCAACGCGACATCGCGGGGCATCGCACCGGCAGTTCAGGTGCGATGAAATCGCACCTGAACTGCCAAAGTGATCACCGTGCGATCATGCTATAGATCGCATGGTAATCACGTGATCGTCACGTCACTGCCGAGTGGCCGCTCCTGGCGGGTGCCTATTGCACATCGCAGTGCGATGCGAGAGATATTAAGTGCAGCACATAATATCTTGAGACGCGACATTCGAGCGGAGTGCCCGCGCATCGCATCTCAAGGTACCTAAAATGTGCATACAATCCTTCAATGTCTCTCACAGATGAGGTCGAAATCGAAGGTTAGCACCGATTATCTCACAAGTGTATGGGCACCATAAGCAATCTAGTTAGATTGTTTAGATTTTAAACACGGATCTCTCCGTGTGTACCCCACTTAAGTTAGGAATTGGCTAAGTGTAAACTAACCCTGATACCACCTGTACCCCAACTACAATCCCTAACCGGAGCCCTAACTATAACATATGATTAGTGTAATGGAGTGAATACTTTTTGAGAGATTTAGATGTGTCCTTACTTCTAATTATCGTATGCCAAGTTAGATGAGCTGGTTACACATATACAGTATTTGTCAAAGCAAGATGACCGACCAAAATGTTTATTAGCAGATGAACCTCCTACCTTAGAGGCACCACAGTAGCCCTATGTCCTGGATTCCTGTAGTTCTAAACTTTTATCAATGAGTGGAGAGAGATAAAGTGGGGAATATAAACTATCAACCAATCAGCGCCTTTATGCCATGTTACAGGCTGTGTTTGCCAACTGACAGGAGCTGATTGTCTAGACACTAGTACATTATCTCTTCCCACTTTATCTCTCCAAACTGTACTAAGCCTTGGAGAGTGATAAAGTGGAGAGAGATAAAGTACCAACCAATTAGCTCTAACTGCCATTTTTTCAAACACAGCCTAAAACATGGTAGTTAGGAGCTGATTGATTGGATTCGGTATGATTTCCCGATAGACGGAATGCCGTCTGTCAGAATCCCGTCAGAGAGGCCGCACTTTGGGCCCAGTGGCTCACTTTGCTCGCCATAGGTTATATTCTCACTCGGGTGGTGATGTGGACCCACTACCCAAGTGGGAATACCAGGCTGAGGTCGGGATTCTGACTACCGGGATCCCAACAGGCAGTATATTAACCGCATCCTGATTGATAATTTATCACTCTCCAAAGCTTATTACATCTCCCCGTAAATCATGTACAATACTGTAATACTAACACCCTTAGTATGTCAGTACAGTTGCATAGCTCCCAACTTTGTAGTTTGAAGTATCAGGACAAACACCAGTGTGAGAATAGGGCATGGTCACAAGGGTGTATCCAGCACTTCACAATTGAATGAGATGTACACCGTTGCAGGCATGCACACCAAACAGTCATGTCCACGCATATCTGCCAACCTTTCATCCCCATAAGGACAAAACTGAGCAAAACTGCTCTGTCTAAATCAGGATAGTTGGGAGGTATGCAGGCGATGGGATGACTGAGTCATTCAAGGTCATCAGCACATTGCATTGAGAGGACTACTCATTGACTAGTCATAGAAATTTGTCTAAGGTGTCTGCCGCGGTGAAGTGACTGTTACCAGGAAATGTCAGTTTCCGTAGAGCTGGGGAAGACTTCCATCCTGAAGCCCCTTGGTTTTTCCTAGTTGGGGGTAGAGGAGTCAACTGGGGAATACAAATTTGGGGTGGATCTCATTTAATGTATTTCTAGTCCAGTCCTCCTTAAATGTTTAATTTCCAGGTTTCTATAAAGAAAAAAATAACTCTCTTCATTGTTTCGCTGAGATATGCGAGTCCTCGGGACAAGCACATTATTGCAGTATTTTTATAATGTCACAGCGGGTCCAAAAGGATTTGAACTTCTTGTTCCTTAGATCTCTGCTAGAAATGTGGAAAGACTTTTAAAATCCTGGCATCAAACTCTGCCAAATTCTTCTGAGCTCCGCCGTGAATCCTAGCCATATAAAATACTTGTTTTCTTAGCCCGTCTCATTACACAGACGTCAAAAAATGCAGCGTCCTGGATGGAGATCCTCTCCATTTCCCTCCTTCAGATGATAGAAAGCTAATCTTTTTTTTTCTGATTCTCCCTTTGACGTCTATTGTGTTTTAGGAAAAACATCCAGGCCATTCTTATACAGACAAACCCCACTCACAAAGGCTGCTCTGTTTAACATCTTTTAAAAGTTAATTTTGATGGGATTGAGAAGTTTTTGGCAGACAAGAGCAAAGAGATTGTAAAAAAGTATTTTGCAATCGTTTAGGTTTGATCATATCTACACTAATTCTTTGACCTAACACCAATGTTCTCATCCAATACTTGCTATTAATTTGATACATATGTAGTGGTTGTAAATCAAGATTACAAAAGTGAACCTATATGACTTCTAGCTTGGTTCTAATCATGTGTTACAAATGCAACTTACCTGTCACTTCTATCTAAAGGATATTCATGTTTATGTACAGGTGTATGAGTGAGATTTTTCAGATTCACACACTTGCTAATTCTTCTATTCAGTCTATTCTTCTCATTTGCTGTTATACACGGACAGCAGCTAGAGGGGCTGAATTGTCATTTTAGACACACGTCTGGTAGCCCCAGGTTCATTTTGACGGTGAACTGCTACACTGTAGCGTGTCGGTCGCACGCACGCACTTTTGTAGCTGACGTTCACCTCTTACATCAATGGCATGTGGTGCTCCTCAGTTTCCATGCCAGGTATTCGCAATGGTGCCATTTGTCCAGTCACGATACACCTTCACCACAGCAGCATGCACACAGCTCACAAACTGCGCTGTTTCAGAAATACTACCACCCTTGGCCCAAAAGCCGATAATCAGCCCTTTCTGCCATTCGGATAAATCGCCCCTTTTACCCATGACAGCAACGAGTGATATGTGTGCAGACGGCCAATCGCACACAACACGTGACGTACTTCATGGGCTACGCGCTGCTGACATCAAATGTAGGATGTGGTCATAATAATGGGACTCGACCATGTGATAAAACATGTTATAATTCGATATTCAAATCTTAGGGGTCTATTTAGTAAGCCTTGGATGGAGATAAAGTGTGTGGAGATAAAGTCCTAAACAACCACCTCCTAGCTGTCATTTTTCAAACACAGCCTGTAACATGGTAGTTTGAAGCTGATTGGCTGGTATTATCTCCATCCAAGGCTTTGTAAATAGGCCCCTTAGAGACATAGAGAAGCAGTGCCTTGCAGACTGATGTGAGGTTCTAAAAGCACAGGAGCCCTGGTTTGTTGTCATAGCCATATATAATATAATGGCTGGCTGCTAATTGATGACTACCATTATTAGTAAAAGGACGCTGTTATATTGCTGGGGGAACCAGACAGTTATTGAGTTATTATATGGCCTTATACAGTATTGCCACATGTGCTTCCCAAATCATTTATAATGGCAACAATCCTATCTAAATCAAATCAGAAGATGATGCTCCTTGGCATTTATGTGGACAGCTCGGAGGGTAGTTATGGTACAGTAATAGCAAAATAATTACGGGTCGTCTTTATATTTATGTTGGAGGAAGAATGTCTGACTGTATTGCTATACACCCTTGCAGATCCTGTCAGGATAATGGGGGGGCTTAAATCCCAAGGCTGGGGCAGGTTTTGGATGCCGTGGGTCCCTGTTGTGTTTGATGTGTGTGACAGTATTGTTAACCTGTAGCAACTGGTGTAGGTAAAGTTTGGGGTGAGGATTAAAGTTGTCATCTTAGATGGAGCCTCTTTGTTCCTGTATTTCCCACCATCCCTCCCTATCTTATGTTGTTGCCTTTGTTAGGGTCTGTGTTTTGGTGGGAAAGAACAGTAGTCCAGTGGTCAGTACCCAGGTAATGCTGATTTCTCCCTGCTGGGTCAGCAACACTACTCTAGCAGGTGGGCTTGTTGTGTCATTGGAACGGGAGTCGGATACCAGTCATTCATTGTTGATGTTATTAAGGCAGTTGGCCCTGGGAGTTGAGTTGCGTTAGTCAAGTGGTGCTACTGATAGACTGCCATTTTTTTTGTATAAGATTTTTATTTCTTATGTCAAACTATGTCTCGTATCTTTATTTATTAGTGTTATGTTTGGTTATTATTCCTGCTTGGAGATCACAATCTGTCATTGACCTCTAGGACAGCGTTTCCCAAACTCCGCCATTACAGTCCCGGTTTTAAGGATATCCATGCTTGAGCACAAGTGACTTAAGTAGTACCTAAGTCAATTTGATTTAACAAGCTGGATTCAAGCGTGGATATCCTTAAACCCTGGATTGTAATGGCAGCGTTTGGGAAACTAGAGCATTTATTTGTCTTGATCACTGCACGGCTTCATCTCTGTGTGATTTTCCCATTCAGGGGTCTAATTTCAATGCAAACAAGCCTAACCATTAAATCAAGTGGAGAAAAATGCTTTGGTCAGCCAATGTCTGCACACCATGCAGTCTTCAGCCAGCCTGTTTTTACAGCATTCCAAATACAAATCAGGGCTTCATTGAGTTTTCTGGGCTTTTTTTTTTTGCCTCCTACCTGGAGCAACGTTTGTTATTGCTTCATATCTGGCAAGGTTCATTGGTTAAGCAGAGATTGGAATTCTATCTTTTGTGTCCGTGTCTTTGCAGGAATAGGTGTATTTATGGAACATGTGTCCCTAATGTTTTTTCATTATGACTGTGAAAATCCAAATCAACATCATATATTTTACTGGCCGGGTTGCAATAGATGATTTTCAATTTGGGATTTCTTCACCATCACAAATCCTTCATGAGCAAAGACAGTGCACCCTGATCTTGCAGGACACCCTTGTTATGAGTGTCTTCCTTTGAAATGTAATAGGAACCTGATGTCTGTTCATCCGATATCAGGAGTCCAATAGATCAGACAGTGTTTTGTCAACATGAATGCTTGTGAGCTGACTATGGGGAATTGCAAAGCTTGTTTCATTTAATTTCAAATAATTGTTTCCTGCATTAATAAAATATTAAAGGAAAAAAAACCCAAGAAATTTTAGCACGTCACAGCATTTTCAATCGTTTCCAGGGACAATTTACTGCTAAGCTGCTGCATTTACGCATATGTTGTGCAATACCATCTCAGAGGACATTACAACACTTCAATCTCCATCATTTCCCATTTACTAAGCTTAATTATAACTTGTCTTTTTTACATCTGATAGTCTCCTCAATAAATGGTAACACATGCAGCCCAGAATAATAATAGCTGTATAAGAATTCTGACATGCACAGAAAGTAGAATTTGATTGTGCAGCTGGTCAGTAGTTACATGTGTGTGCGCCCCCTACAGACCTTTGCAGAGATTGCATCAACTAATTCTGATGTGACTTAGCGTTTGCTTATACAGGTATTTGAAAGCTTGGTCAGGCATCTTATTACTATTTAATAAGCCTTTCACTTATGTGCATATTTACATAAGTGGCTGTGTACAAGGACACGTATAAATGATTCCAAAAACATTAAATATATGTGCTGATGGCCACCTGGAGGTTAATTATATGACATTACCGGTCAGCATAAAATGAACCACCATGCTTTTTTGAATTTCAATATTCTTATGGATAAATTTACAGAAAGGTTCTAAAAATTAAAAGTGGTGATGTGATGATAGCAACCAATCAGATTCTGTATATTATTTTCTAGGATGCAATAGAGAAATAAATGATAGACAAAATCTGATTGGTTGCTATGGGCAATATTACCACTTTTCATTTTTAGAATCTTTAGTCAATTTACCCCTTTAATTATCAAAATAAGTAGCCTATTCTACATATATCCTCTATACTTACTTAGGCAAAGTGACCGAAAGTCAAACAAAATGCTCTTACCAACATAAGTGCTCTGTCAGAATAAAACCCTCCACCCTGGTTCATATACTGCTTTCTTTCCAGTGTTTATTTTGTTGTGGATGCGTGCGTGGAATATTATTTTTCATGCCTACGTTTTCCTTTTTCCGTTCTTTCCTTCCTACAGTCCTGGTGTTGCTATGTTCTTGGAAAGCCTGTCTCATAAGGCAGTAGACTGGGTGTGTCATACAATTGTCACACATGCTGAAAACACCAATCAAACGAAATGTGAGACTGGCATACCAAAAACTGCTTGTATGCGAGAACTGATTTTACAGACACTGAGTAGTAAAATGTGTCGCTAGTTCCGTATTACGCTATAGTATGTTCTTTCTCAGTCTCTAAAATGTTACAAATTTGTAGGTAGCTTCCAAAATTTACATGTGTACTTATTACGCCTTGTACTGTCAAGGGACTAATAATATTACTTGCAAAGAAAAACATCCTGCCGTGCTGGCCTCTTGGTAGGCATACATTCATGTCCAGTCTTGGACTGCATCGGTTCTTAGGTTGCATGCCAGGGCTGACATAATAACCGATGGAGTAAGGAGCAAAGATATCTTGTTGACTCCTACTAAGAAGTTCCATAGGTGAATCTTTTCAGTGCTTTGTGCTTTAATGGGCTCCACAAATCTAGGCACACCACAGCCGTGGTATAATGCACTGCGTTCTCAGATTTTATATATTGGGCATGATTCAGAGGTGGATGCACAATTCTGAGGTCTTAAATCTCCGCAAGCGTTCAATATACACTGTGCATGCATTCCAAATTGTGTGTACAATTGTCGTTCCTGAGTGGTGACAGGGGTGACTTTCCTCGGTAGGCGGGAGAGTGTCGGCGTCAGGGGCAGTGTAGGAAGACCCTGCTGGCACCAAAGGGTTGCTCTGATGTCTGATGGTGCAGCCAATGTCAGCCTGGTGGTGCGAATCAGCTGTTACATTACCGTACATATGCAGCTGCTACTGTATTAGCGTCCACCTCTGGATAATGCCCATTATTATTGCCAATTAAATATTGCTTTGCACTCGTCTTGAAAGTGTAGTGAGATACTTTATAAGAATAGTTTATATTGAACTTTGATGTATAAATGGGCAAAATTTATACATTCCGGGATGGAATCTCCACAGTGCCATCAAAGGAGTGCCACACTACAAAGCCTGCCAATATAAGCCACCTGCCTTCATGGACCAGCTTTAACCTAGTGGGTGTAAAGGACACTGCTGAAATTGCTCTGATTTTGCATTCCACCATCTGTGATCTGGACCCTGCCTCAACCAAGTTTCTCATAGGTTGTATGGATATAATTGGTCCTGTCTTTGCAAAAATTGTTCAATGCTCTGTGCAGACAGACATTTTTACTGGACCCCTAAAGGAAGCAATTTTTAGACCGCTTCTTAAAAATCATAATTTAGATCCCGACTGCATGACCAACTACAGACCGGTATCAAACCTTCCTTTTCTAGGAAAGGTTATTGAGAAAGTGGTTGCAAATCAACTGGAAACCCGCCTGACAACAGATGATATCTATGATCCATTCCAATCAGGATTCAGGAGAAGACATAGCACTGAAACAGCCCTGGTGTGTGTGTTAAATGATCTTCTGATGGCAAGAGACAGAGGTGACTGTTCAGGTCTCTGCAGCATTTGATACCATGGACCATGAGCTTCTGATTGAGCGACTGATACATTTTTGTGGACTGGATGGCACAGTCCTAAGCTGGTTCAAATCATTTCTCACAGGCAGGTCACAGAGTATTGTCTGCAGTATACTCATCACCATCATTGCCATTGCCATGTGGTGTCCCACAAGGTTCTATACTATCCCCCATGCTTTTTGCAGTATACATGCTCCCACTGGGTGAAATAATCAGGCGCCATGGGCTGGTCTACCACTGCCATGCAGATGATACACAACTGTACTTGTCCTTTGCTCCGGGCACTGGTAACCCAATAGCAACCCTAAATGGCTGTCTAGCTGTACTCCAGGAGTGGATGAGTGCCAGTTGGCTGCGACTGAACCCAGATAAAACAGAGGTCCTTATGATAGGATGGCAACATCAAAGGTCAAGACTGTAGCATAGCCAACCAACTGGACTTACACTCGGGGATTCAGAATTACAAACCACTGATCATGTGCGGAATCTTGGCGTTGTCCTGGATGGTGGCTTGACACTTAAACATCAGATATCAGCCACAATCAAATCCTCATTCTTTCACCTGAAGAACATAGCCAGAATCAAGCATTTAATTCCCTCAGATGATCTGCCAAAAGTCATCCATGCATTTGTATCATCTCGATTAGACTACTGTAATGCCCTCTACCTTGGTCTCTTAGCAAAATAATTGCACCACTTACAGCTGGTGCAAAACACAGCTGCCAGGCTATTAACCGATCAGCCCCATTCTAGCCAGATAACACCCATACTCTACTCCCTTCACTGGCTGCCTGTAAGATGGCGAATCATCTTCAAGATTGGCTTACTGAGTTTCAAAGCCCTACATGACCAGGGCCCAAGGTACCTGAAGCAGCTTCTGACCCCATACTACCCCACTCGGTTACTGCGATCTGTAGATGAAGGACTTTTAGCAGTACCTAGAATCTCCCGTAATTCATCTGGGGGTCGAGCTTTTAGTCATGCGGCTCCGACTCTATGGAACTCACTTACCCGCACAGTGCGAGAGGCCCCAACGATAGAATCTTTCAAAAGTAGACTCAAGACTTTCCTGTTTACTCAAGCATTTCCATAATGTCCCCTTAGTATCTACATTAGGGGTGGGCAAAATACGGCCCGCGGGCCGGATGCGGCCCGCAAACCGATCCTGCCCGGCCCACTGCCTCCCACTAGCGAGTAATGACAAGCGGCCCGACCGGCTGAGCTGCTTGTCATTGCTCTGCACTGCAGTACCTCCAAGCTGCCAGCGGCGCCTCTCTCCCCTGCTGCATTGTAGCAGCCTCCTTCTCCTCCCGTCCACAGTGACAACGGCTGTGTTCAGCCGAAAAGGGGGCTGAGCTATGTGCCGATGGGGGGCGGGGCTACACGGTACCTCAGGGGGCGGAGCTACACGGGACAAGAGGCAAACTACTACAGATCCATCCTTCCTGCCACTGCCAGCCAGATCAGTAAGTAAATGGGAAAAGTGAAAGAAAGTGTGTGTGAGAGAGAGTGTGTGTGTGATAGTGTGTGTATATTTGTGTGTGCGGGCAGTGGCGTCAGACTTTTTTTTAGGTTGCGGGGAGAGAAATTTAGCTCTCGCTGTACCATCCCCTCCTGTGTTCTGTCACCATGTCACCCCTGTATTCTGTCACGTGTCACCCCCCCATGTTCTGTCACCGTGTCATCCCCGTGTTCTGTCACAGTGTCACCCCCCCCATGTTCTGTCACTGTCCTCCCCCCCCCCCCCCGTGTTCTGTCACTGTCCCCCCCCCCGTGTTCTGTCACTGTGTCACACCCCCCGTGTTCTGTCACTGTGTCACCCCCCCCCCCGTGTTCTGTCACTGTGTCACACCCCAGTGTTCTGTCACTGTGTCACCCCCCCCGTGTTCTGTCACTGTGTCACCCCCCCCGTGTTCTGTCACTGTGTCACCCCCCCCGTGTTCTGTCACTGTCACCACCCCATGTTCTGTCACTGTGTCACCCCCCCCCCCCGTGTTCTGTCACTGTGTCACCCCCCCCCGTGTTCTGTCACTGTGTCACCCCCCCGTGTTCTGTCACTGTGTCACCCCCCCCCCTCGTGTTCTGTCACTGTCAACCCCACCGTGTTCTGTCACCGTGTCGCCCAGAGGCATCACCGGGTGTGGTGACACCCGGAGCGCACTCTGTACTATTACACCCGCCCCCCCCCCCCCCCCCGCTCAAGCCACGTGGCGCCCTAAAAGTGGGTGTGACCTTATTTAGAAGGGGTGTGGCCTGGTGGGTCTTTTCTCTTTCGCTCCAGGGGCATGTCCAGCTTCCCCAAAGATGCTGGCTGTCCCCCGGAGACTGGACTGTGTGTGTGCCGGCTCTTATCTGTGACAGGAGCCGAGTGCTGCAGGAGATTATCTCATTGCAGCACTCGGCTCCTGTCACAGCAGAAGAGCTGGCACTTTGGTGTCACCCTGTCCAAGGGGGACACCCGAGTGCCGGTCGCTCCCCCCGCACCCGCCTTCTGACACCACTGGTGTCACCCCCCATGTTCTGTCACTGTGTCACCCCTCGTGTTCTGTCACTATGTCACCTCCACCACGTTTTGTCACTGTGTCACACCCCCCGTGTTCTATCACTGTGTCACACCCCCCGTGTGTTCTATCACTGTGTCACACCTTTCCCCAGGGGCTATAAGACACTGGATAATTTGCTTGCTGCGCAATAATTATCCTAAATAAAATGTTAATGTGTAAAAGGGGGCTCTACCTGCTGTAATGTGTAAAAGGGGGCTCTACCTGCTGTAATATGTAAAAGGGGGCGCTAGCTGCCGTAATGTGTGTAAAAGGGGCTCTACCTGGTGTAATGTGTGTAAGTGGCGCTGTGTGGCGCAATTTGAATAATGGAGACTATTGTGCAGCCTTATATGAATCTGTATTATTTTTTGCCCACACCCCTTCCACATGAAGCCACGTTCCTATATTTTTGGCAAGTGGGGGGAGCTGCTATTTTGTTTGTGGCCCTCGGATACTGACAGGAAATGTGAAGTGGCCCCTCAGCTGAAATAATTGCCCACCCCTGATCTACATGCTTCTGTATTTTATGAAAAGCTTTTCTGTACTTTATTATTTTCTGTACTATATTATGCTATGTATCTGTTAAGCGCCTTGAGTCCTATTGGAGAAAGAGCGCTATATAAATAAAATTATTATTATATACATTTTTATTTAAATATTGTTTCAGAATATATAGTCTATCTACTAACCCTTTATATAGGTGCAACTAGATTTCTGACCAAGATACTGCATAAATAATGCTATATCTGTATACTGGGAAGGAGGTGTCTTTCGTTTGAACACCTACTTTTTTGCCTCATGAATGGCTCTATTGTAATACACTAAAATCATCTTATTTTCCATTGGCAGTTGAACAAAGAATTTAATTATGTAGGATTTATGGCTTTCATTTTTGTCTGGCTTGTAGCGTGAGTTCCTGACATAGAATTGCAGAAGGATGTTGCTGTTCTGGGTGGGGGCTTTAATTAATATCTGCTTAATTATTATTATTTTTTAAATCATAACATAATCATTTGTTTCTGTGCCTTGTGTTCCTTAAAGGAGACCTCTATTCATGGTGATAATTATTTTCAAATCTTTGTATTTCATTTTTTTTTCTGCATTGTGATTAATATATACCCCTTTTCCACCAAAGTCCCAGGTCTGACCTGGGATTTGGACCATGGTTCCAATCTGGTATAGTCCCCCGTTCCCATTGCAGCTCCCGGGCAGGCGCCGTTTACACAGTACATGGGTGCAGTGTCTCTTCTGCCGGCGCTTGGAGATGATATAATCTACAAGTGCCTGGAAATCCGGCAGATCGTGACTCCATGGCCTGGCCTCGGTCCTCTTAGGCCACGCCCCCTCATTGATGCCTGTTATGGAGGCGTGACCACATGTCACACCCCTGTTTTCATATCATACTGGGACTGAGACCAGCACTTTGGCAGCTGCTGGTGTGCGTCCAGTCTCCTCTGTGCAAAGAATATCCATTCACCTTCATCCCGGCTCCACTGGGCAGTCTGCATAGAATGCTGTAAACGGGACCTTTGTCGGATGACCTGGGTTACCCGTTTACACTGTACCCTTACACGGGTCCTTCCCGGGTCCAGCCCTGCTTGCTACCTGGGTTGGATTTTGGGTCACTAGGCCCAGGTTTGTTTAGAGGGAGCTATTTCCACTGAGCAAAAACCTGGGTCGATGCGCAAAAACCCGGGTTTTTGAAGACAGTGGAAAAGGGGTAATAGAGAGAGCACTATCAGGATTTCTTGGTTCTGTTTCAGGCCACTAAACGTGTTTAAAACAGCATTATTAGATGGTGTATTTTATAGTCTCCTACTGTACCTGTCTAATCACATATTGTGAAAGTTATATCCTACCCTTGTCCACAATGAGGTTTAGATGTTTCATAACACTATTTACAAATCCCCTGCGCAGCAACGGAGCAGAGCTTTCCAGCACCCAGTGCCTGACCTGATCCCAATCACATGACATTA
Organism: Pseudophryne corroboree; assembly: GCF_028390025.1. Lineage (NCBI taxonomy): Eukaryota > Metazoa > Chordata > Amphibia > Anura > Myobatrachidae > Pseudophryne > Pseudophryne corroboree. The sequence goes on along the minus strand of NC_086454.1, from coordinate 246,650,658 downwards.
CGTGAGGGGGCAGGCCTGCCAGCAGGATGTCTTGATGCTCCGATCAGCACTGCAGCAGCGCTACTGGCTGCAGGGTGTTGTTCCAAACACTTTGCTAGCCAATTGCAGATGCCGTGGGGCAGCAACAGTGCTGCCACAAGGGCACTGCACGTTGAGACTGCTTGCACACCCCTCCCTTATAGCCCTGTTCCTGCATTCCAGTCCAGTGATGCCACTTATGGATCATTATCATGACTGTCTATTTTTTTCCCTAAGTCAAATATAACAATATTGTAATACTGTATGTGCTTTGTGCATTTTGTAATCTATCTGGCTGTTACTTTATAACTATTATACTGTCATTCAATCAATCGTGATTTCTGCAGAATAACATCTGATGGCCCTTGAAGGTGCACTTGCTTGTACATGAATGTAAGCAAAATTGCAAGGAAGGTAGTAAGATGGTCCTAGATGAAGGAGGAAGTAGAACTGGCATAAAGGGGATTATCTCCCTCCAGAGTTTACAGACGCACTGCCTGTACTAACCCTAGTTGGAGGGAGGATCGGTATGTGATCCCGGAGCTTGGGATGCTGAATGTCAGTATACCGGCATCGGCATTCTGGGCGCTAGAATGCCGGCAGGGGGGCGAGTGAAATGAAGCCCCTTGCGGGGTCGCTGTGCTCGCAATGCTGCCAGCTCTGTGACAAGCTACGCTCGCCACAGGCTCTATTCTCTCTCTGTGGCTATTGTGGACACCAATAGAGGGGGAATCACCTACCTCGCCGGTATTCTGGCGGCGGTATAGTACCCCCATCGAGATCCCGGCATCAGTATTGAGACAGCCGGGATCCCGACAAGCATTATGTTAAACGCATACCTTGATGGGCATACTGCACGCCACATCCCAGTACACTGACTGGTGCCACTCCTACATTTTGGGGTCCTGAGGACCGAGTTTGAGGACCACTGGTTTAGGATAATTACTCTATCTGTTCTCTACAGATATTCCTCACCTTACTTGTGAGTTCTCATCATTAGTCATCATTTCATTGATTGTAGATTCTGTTCTGTTCACTGACATTTTTTTTTACATGACTTTTAACTCCTTTTGACACGCTATTTATCATCTTCTACCTAACCCTTTACCTTGTACGGACCTACATTCCCTTCTCTGGCTCTCTATACATTAAGACCCACTGGAGAAAAGTGCTACATAAATAAAATTCTAATTATTATTCACATATGGTTAACCTTCCAACCACATTCGTAAAATCCAGAAGCTAAAGGGATACTGTTTATATAGCACTGATGTATTCGTAGGTACTGCACAACCCCAATCCGTCAGTGCATGCCTCTCACTATAGTTTGCAAACTCCTTAGGCATTGCCCTTATAGTTCTTTGTTTGCTCTCAGCTTATACTCAGCTGTGGGTAGTGTACTGTGAGTTGCCACATGATACACTTAATAATTAATAGTCATTTTGGGATTGTTGCTAATTCATAACATAATAATCCAAGCATAATAATATTTATGCCCCCCTCGATGCAGTCGTGTTTGAACTACACTAGAATAAGGCATCTCCCTGCTATATATTTATTTATTTTCATAACTTGTGATATTTTTGTTGAAATCAGAGAAGCCTGGAAAACAGGTCTGGATGTAGGAGCCTAGGCTTTGGCAGGCGTACCAACAATACATGGAGTCCTTATACAGAGAAGAAACCTGGGGAAATAAACGTACGTTTCACATACATTATCACCCAAAGCATATTACTCTAAATCAGCAAGCTGTGTATAGCTAGGCTGGCGCTTTCCTAATATAGACAGACAGAGCAGCTCTGTAGGACTTCCTCACCTGCCACAATTCACACGGAATTGTGTTTCATCAGAGGTGATGTGGATCAGGAGGGGAAGGCCGTTTCACTAGGCCATGACTTGTGCGGTGAACTGAGCAGGACTGCAAGCGCAGCTGTTCTCAATTCACTGCCCCAGGCCTCTTCAGTAGGAGAAGTTCAAAGAAAGGCGCATTTCCTGTCTGTATGACATCTCTGGTTTCGTAGCCATGTGTACTCACTTGGCCACTGTGGAATGTGCATTTTTTTTATTAATGTATTAGGGGGAAAACCATTGTGCGCTCGGTCTGGTGATTTGATCTGCAGCAACAGATGTAATGTTTGTCCTGCTTGACTTTGATTCAACACTGTCAGGCTTATTTAATAACACGGTTCTAATTCAGCTAATTCAATCTAATGCCGTCAGTTTGTACGAGTTGCAGCATAAATAAGCCTGTGTTACACTGCGTATATACAGTGTGGAGACAGAGAAGGGAAGATCCTGGATGCAGGCTTTTGACTATCTGTGCACGTGAGGATATTTGTATTTACCATTAGATATATGCTTACTTATATATGTATTTACACAGTGTACACATATTATGCAGCGCTGTGCAGAGAATATTTCAGTCATTCACTCTGGTTCCTGCCCAAGTAGAGCTTGCAATCTTTATTCCCTATAGACTAAGAGAACGTGCAAACTCCACACAGATAGAGCCTTGCTCAGGAGTCATGGGGCGGGATGTACTCTGTGACATCGCCCCCCATCGTCACGATGCTAAGCGCCTATGTACTTACATATGTGCTCAGCGCTGCGAATGACATCTCTTCCGATAAGAGCTGTCCTTCGTGATCCCCGGCGTCTCCCTGACTTCCGGCAGCCTGTGTCATTCTGCGCGTGTGCAGAATGATGGGGGCTGCCGTGGGGCATGCTGGGAGGGATCCAATCGGATCCCTCACACAATGCTGCGGAAAGAAGCCTATAGGCTTCTATGGGGTATCGCCAGCTGGCGAGCCCCTCCGTGGCGCTAACCTGGTGGCCGGGAGATTGTACATTAGGAAAATGCGGTAAGCAGGGGGTTTACCGCATTTTCCGCTTAGTACACCCCGCCCATGATATCAGAACTGCCGGATAAATACCTAGGTAGCCACTAGTGCGCCGAGTCAACTGTTGCTGTAATTACTGCTGTCCTTTGTAAGTCTCTTTCTGAGTCTTTTAAATCAGTTAATGAATGCATTGATTCATTAAAATATTCTATTCGTTACCTAATTTTGCCCTCCCTGCGATGTGACTGACACTAATACAGTGACACCCGAGTGAGCAGGTGCCTCGGCCTCTCCTTCAGATCCTGCAGACCAAATTCAACAATGTTTAAAAGTCTCCGGACACCACCCATACAGTGAAAGAATATTTACTCTGCCATAGCGTGGCAAGAATTTATACTGGGACGTTTCTCTCTGGAAATTAGTGATAGTTAATGACGACTGAATTTATTTACATTTATTTTTATTTTTTTGTCAAAGTATCTTACAATAAAATGCTTCTTATGTTTACAAATCCTATTAAGTTGATTGTAAGGAAATCTGGAATTAATATGAGGGAAATAGGCCTTCTTGCTAGGTCCCTGGTGTATGTGTGGAATGTGACAGAGAGAACACCCAGGTTCCCACTTCCTCCATAACTTTATGGCAGAAAGTCGCTTCTCAGCTTTTCTCCAGCTGTTCCGTTTCAGCTAGACCTTCTCCTGAAGTTTAGCATTTCGTTCTCTAAGGGTAAAACTTACTTTGATTTTGAACTTAATAGTTACAGGTTACCTGAACGCCATGGATTTTGCATTCAGTAGTTATCTTTTGTAAATACTAAGCTTTGGTCATGTGCCTAATGATGCTACAGAGAGAATGATCATATGTTAGATTGTAAGCTTGCAAGATCAGGGACTGCTCCACTCATGTGCCTTTCCTTCTCTTGTACCGGGAAAAAGAAAGAGAGATTCGAAATGCCTTATGGTGGTGCTTCAGAAGCACGCTCTTTGGACATCAGAGATCAATTTGGGATGTCACAGTGAATCATTATTTGTTCCTAAGCGAACAATCTAACAATGATTTTATTTTTTTATTTTTCACATTTATTTCACATTTATTATTTTATTAATTAATCTTTATTTATATATTTTTATACATTTATATAAATACTTACCTAATGGGACTCTTTCTGTAGCACATCTTTACCAATTAGCACTCAAGACATCAAGACACTTGAAATTTTTGAATAATTTTATGTTATTTATATGCAAAAATATTTTTGTTGTATTATTAATAAGATTATTTTAATAATCATTATACATGATAATACATTGACACACTTTACTATTATAATTTAATCAAATAAGATGCTAGTTCAAATAAAATAAAATAAAATATAGGTCCAGTTTTCAAATATTAGGAGGACATCTATCGATTAATCTGGTCTGGGAGGACATAAAACATCCATAATCATAGATCCATTAACTAACCTGGATGCAATATATCTAGAATATATGGGATCAAACTCTGATATATAGGAACAAATACATCATGAATATCCAGACTATTAATCCCTTAAATTTATATTGTCTAGTGGATATTATCCATTGGACGAAATATATGTAACTGTATGTACAAAGTGCCCCGCATCTCGGATAGGCACTCGATGGATTTGGTCTGAATAGCTTCAGCTCTTAGAACGATCAAACTGGATTGACTAGCACAACCTGAAAAGACGGTATAGGAAGCTTTAGTGAATGCGGATTGTGTAACCGGAGTGTCGGCATGTGAAGTGGCACAAGGGGATTGGATATCTGATGATGATAAGTGATTCCTATTGGCGGAAGCAGGATTATTGCCGGTATTTAAGGGATAGCTGGGAGGCAATCTGGTTCTGCCTCTGATGAAGCAAACAGCGAAGCGTGCGTCAGGCTAGCTGCGCACTTTAGATAGTCACTGGTTAATATATATATGATTATGAAATAAGGAAAAATATGTATCTTTAACTCGGGGGTGTCCTATCCTATATGCATGGTGCAGGGATCACATACAATGTATACTAACTAGTCAAATCATATGCTGACAGTTTACCCCAATGTTCATTATGAAGTTCTAGTGTGTGCTGTGAACTCCGTTTATTACAATCAGTGCTTATGAGACGTATATAAGTCTGTATTTATATTCATATTCATATCTGTACTTATGTGCCTGTGGCCGGAGAGACTAGCCAGCCACACATGTAATGGCGTCTGCGGCACTGAAGGGGTTAAACCTCGTGCCCGGCGCCATGTTACGGACTGTTTAAAAGTTTGTTTAATGATGTGTTTTACTTTTAACATGTCATATGTAGTGCTCTGTGCACCATTGCAGGAAGGCATGTTTAACTGTATCTATTTTATATTCAAGACAGGCTTGGTGTATATTTAAAGGAAAAATGCAGTTACTATAGCTGTCTGAATAAGCAACTCTTATCCTCTGGAAATAGGAAGTGGCATGCTAAGGGCCCTGTTCTATCAGAGAGGTGTGAAGGACAATACCTTTTGATGTGTAAGTTCCTTAGAGAGAGATACTAATCACTGGGTTTATGGGCTTGGAACTTGTTTCATGTAGGCGATTTGATATACGATCCCTAAATGGAAGATAAAGGAAGGAAGACCGTTTGTTTGTATTGTAGCCATTCCTGTTGTAATCTTAAACACTGGGATTGCCTGGAGATGGGAATGACCAGAAACATCTGTATTTTGAAGATATGTGATAAATTTATCAATAGTGAATGTTAATCTGATACCAAACGTTGTCTGGGTGACAGGAAGGAGGATATTGTTTTATTGCACTTATATCCTTGTAAAATGTAATTTATTGGTATTTTGTAAAATAACCTGATTGGTTGGAGAAGACAGGGAGGGCTTACCCCCCTGTGGTACTGTGTGGAAAACTGACATAAAAAGGAGACCTGCGTGCCTCCAGAGTGGTAGTTGTACCATCTTTATTCTGCTGAAACATCTGATTGTATGCTGTTGCCCCTAGCAATAGGGAAGGGTTCTCTTTAGAACTATTGAGCAAATAAACATCTTTGCCTCAAGAAGACTGCTTCATCTTGTGACCAACAGGGTTAGGCCAAACCTAGCCCCGTCCTCCGGCTGTCTAGGGAAGTACCTAGCGTCTCCAAGCTCCGCCTTCCGCCAGCTACCGGTAGAGGCCTAGCAAGTGGCTAGTGGGGATTCGTCAGCACCACACAGCTGTGGTAAGGCAGTGCGTCGGCACATACAGAGCAGAACCGTGGTTCCAAACGCCACGGCAGGTTAGGAGTTTGGTGGTGGCAGCAAGAACCCGCCCACAACGCAGTGGGTGGAGTCAGTAACAGGCGGTTACTGACGGTAAGCGGGAATCCCCTATGTGGTCAGGCCTCGTGCGGCTTGACTTTCCATTCTGTGCGCAGTCGACGGGACGCGGCAAGCGGCGAGTGCTCCCGTACGGTACCGTCCTGTCACAGAAATTGGTGGCATAGTGGTGGGATATTCCCAGGCGGCTTTTCATCACCCGATTGGAGAAGCCGAGTTACTCAGGAGAGGAGTAACTGCAGCGCAGGAGAACGCACAAGATGGCGGAATTCAGCGGAATGTCCAAGGAGGATCTGGAGATCGTATGCCAGGGGAAGGGTGTGGATATCCCTTCCAACGCGTCCAGAAGCGTCATGAAGGCGGCGCTCAGGAGCTGGGAGGAGTCTCATCGGGCGGAGGTGGAAAGCACTGACGGCGTCAGCATCGCAGAGGACGGCCCACCAGTGGACCTTCGTGAGGAACCGGTGAGAACCACAAGCCCCGCCCTCTCTCACAGCAGCCATGTTTCCCAGCAATCCCTAGCAGGGCCAGGATCCCAACGTCCCAGGGGGGGGCGACCCGGATACCCTAGCAGATCGGCTAGCGGAATTGGGGGAAAGGGCAACGGAGCAAGAACGCATGCTTGTCATTCGGATGTGGCATGCGGAGCGGGCATCACAAGCCGTGGTATCCCGGGAGCCGTTGTCAGCTGTTGTACACAGATCAGGACGTATTCAGTTTGCCAAGTTTGCAGACAGTGATGGGGACATTGATGGACATTTACAAGTTTTTGAAAGGACTTGCAAACTACACGATCTACCCAAGTCAGAGTGGGTGAGACACCTTGTGCCCACTCTGCATGGAGAGGCCTTGGAGGCCTATCGAGGAGTGGCGACGGAGGACTGTGGGAACTACGACGAAGTCGCGAAGGCCCTCCTCCAGCGATTCTTCATCACTCCAGAGTCTTACAGGAAGAAGTTCAGAGACTTGCCCAAGAATCCTAGCAGCACCCATGAGCAGTTCGCCAACCAGCTGCGGCAGTACGTGGTGAAGTGGGTGAAGGATTCGGAAGCCACTACATGGGACGCACTGATCGACCTGATCTGCAGGGAGCAGTACTACCGCAGGTGCGCCCAAGAAGTGAAGGAGTGGGTGCTAGATCGGGAGCCACCCAGCTTAAAAATGGCTGCCCAATTAGCCGACAAATATGTGGCAATTCGGCCACGGGGGCAGAAGCGCCCCGCCAGCAGCCAGCTCCAACAGACTGTACCACCAAGGGGACCCCCCTCTTCAGCTCATCACCCCCAAAGACAAGCATCGTCCAACCCGGGTGCTCTTGGCCAGCAACCGCACCGCAGCGTCCCTGCAACTGATCAGAGATCATCGGTGCCACGACTGGAGAAGAAGTGCTACGGCTGTGGGAAAATCGGACATCTGAGGATGAACTGTCCTGCATCCCAAACACCCCAGACTCGTGCCCCAAATCCGAGTGCTGGAGCCCGGCTCGCTTGTTTGTCGAGAGGAGATGAGCCTACAGAGACTGTTCCCCCTCCAGTCAGTCCGATGGAGTGTGGCGAGAGACAGGCACTCTGCAGAGAGAGTCACCTGCATGGCCAAACAGCCCCTACACAACATGTGGAGGCACCTGCAGCCAGTCCACGTGGGACCCCTGCAGGGAGAAGGCCTAAGAGACTCTGGGGCCTCAATCACTGTGGTGAGCCCCCACCTTATAGCTCCTGCTGCAGTATTGCAGGGTCGCATTGCCAAGGTCACCCTGGCAGATGGAATGGAGAGAGCGGTTCCCATGGCAAGAGTCTACCTGGACTGGGGAGCTGGACCAGAGTTGCGAGAAGTTGCCGTCATGGATGGTCTCCCAACTGATGTGGTCCTAGGAAATGATCTGGGTGGTGGGATCGTCACTATGTTTGTTGGCGCCATTCCCCGGAGTCAAGTTCCAAATCCACCATTGACATCAGCTACTCCAGCACAGCCCAGCCCAGAGGAAAAGACTACAGCTGCTAAACAACTGCCAGCACAGCCAACCACAGCCTCAACCAGCCCAGAGGAAAAGATCACAGTGGCTAGATCAGTACATCGACCCCGCATGCCTTTTGCCTCTGGTATGCCTACGTCCCCTAGCAACGCAGAGGATGTCGGTTCCAGCTCGTGTGATCCTGTGGGGGTGCCCAATGATGCTCCTGACCCAAGTGGTTTGCCAACTCCGGCGGTGAGTATGAGAAACCACACTGACTTTTCCATGACTGACCCCTACCAGACTGACCCTAGTAGTCCCCACCTAGATCCCCCTGTAGAGTGTCCCAATTTAGGAAAGATTGAGGGCCACAGGCAGGAGTTTAGGGAGGCTCAACTCTCTGACCCATCCCCGAAAGGCATGAGGCGCCACTCTGGCAGCGGCCTTGACAGGGTTGGGGCAGGAAGTTTGGCCGGGCGGGAAGGGTTAAGGTACAGGGTAGACAGGAAAGTGGGAGGGGATAGACCAGATAGGGAATGTGTCCAACTGGTCCCCTCAGGGAAAGTTCCTGCGCAACCGGTGTCGGTTGCCAGTGAAACCCCTTTGGACAGTAACCCGGAGACAGACCGTACCCTGAAGTGCCTGACACAGAGCTTACCCTGGTCTGGAATGTCGGATGACGCCCAGACCACATGTAAGGCTGGTGCCATGCGTTGGCAGCCGGGGCACTCCAGCGGTTGTGTTGTCTCTGGGCCTCTGCCCATAGGAGAACCCTTGCAGCAAGTTGCTGTGGACATAGCAGGTCCCCTGCCTGTGCACAGTAGATCGGGGAAGACACGCAGCCTCCCTGTAGTGGATGCCACACAGGATCCAGAGGCTGGTGGTCTGGCCGCCATCACTGTGGCCCAGGTAGCGGATGAGGAGGAAGGAGTAGGCCTAGGTGACAGGGTAGGTTTCCCGAGTCATAGGTCGACAGAAGAGGATTGGAGGGCAGGTCTGACAGTTAGGGCAGACAGTTGCCAGATAGGTATGACGGAGGTGCAGTGCCTGGGGCACCATGTGGGAGGAGACAGGGGTAGGCCCAACCCAGAGGGGGTGGAGGCAACCAGAGGCTGTCCCCGACCCACATCACCCAGACCGGTACTGACCTTAGAACCTGTAAGGCCCTACGGACATGTTGTCATTGACTTTAGTCCTGTAGTGAACCCCTTGACAGAGATGGCTAGGAAGGGCATTCCCAAGTCAGTGGACTTTGCACCCGCTTGCGAGTTGGCATTCCAGTCATTGAAGGAGGCTCGGGTACCCGCTCCAGTGCTGATGGCGCACATTCTTGACCAGGACTGTGTGTTACGAACTATTGCGCCACTGCACGGACTGGGAGCTGTACCAAGCCAGAAAGAGCCATATGGGCAGGAGCACCCTGTGGCCTGGTTGAGCAGTATACTGCTATTGTGGGAGGTGGGGTATGCCACGATTGGGACACCTTGGGTGGCACTTGTTTGTAACCGGCCCCCCACCGTGGTGACTTACCACCTACCTGTTAGGTGGCTGCAACCTACCTTGGGGAAATTGGACAGACTTTTGTGGTGGAGCCTTGAACTTGGACTTCAGGTGGACTATTTGAACATTGTGCACCCACGAAGAGAGGCCCACTGCACTATGGATGAACTGTCTAGGCAGGAGCCTACACACCCTAGGTAGCGTCCCCTTCAACACAAGGGACTGCGGGACCAGGACCCAAATCGTTGGGACATGGGTCCCTGGTTGACCCGCTTGAATGGGGGGGGAGGAATGTGGCCGGAGAGACTAGCCAGCCACACGTGTAATGGCGTCTGCGGCACTGAAGGGGTTAAACCTCGTGCCCGGCGCCATGTTACGGACTGTTTAAAAGTTGGTTTAATGATGTGTTTTACTTTTAACATGTCATATGTAGTGCTCTGTGCACCATTGCAGGAAGGCATGTTTAACTGTATCTATTTTATATTCAAGACAGGCTTGGTGTATATTTAAAGGAAAAATGCAGTTACTATAGCTGTCTGAATAAGCAACTCTTATCCTCTGGAAATAGGAAGTGGCATGCTAAGGGCCCTGTTCTATCAGAGACGTGTGAAGGACAATACCTTTTGATGTGTAAGTTCCTTAGAGAGAGATACTACTCACTGGGTTTATGGGCTTGGAACTTGTTTCATGTAGGCGATTTGATATACGATCCCTAAATGGAAGATAAAGGAAGGAAGACCGTTTGTTTGTATTGTAGCCATTCCTGTTGTAATCTTAAACACTGGGATTGCCTGGAGATGGGAATGACCAGAAACATCTGTATTTTGAAGATATGTGATAAATTTATCAATAGTGAATGTTAATCTGATACCAAACGTTGTCTGGGTGACAGGAAGGAGGATATTGTTTTATTGCACTTATATCCTTGTAAAATGTAATTTATTGGTATTTTGTAAAATAACCTGATTGGTTGGAGAAGACAGGGAGGGCTTACCCCCCTGTGGTACTGTGTGGAAAACTGACATAAAAAGGAGACCTGCGTGCCTCCAGAGTGGTAGTTGTACCATCTTTATTCTGCTGAAACATCTGATTGTATGCTGTTGCCCCTAGCAATAGGGAAGGGTTCTCTTTAGAACTATTGAGCAAATAAACATCTTTGCCTCAAGAAGACTGCTTCATCTTGTGACCAACGGGGTTAGGCCAAACCTAGCCCCGTCCTCCGGCTGTCTAGGGAAGTACCTAGCGTCTCCAAGCTCCGCCTTCCGCCAGCTACCCGTAGAGGCCTAGCAAGTGGCTAGTGGGGATTCGTCAGCACCACACAGCTGTGGTAAGGCAGTGCGTCGGCACATACAGAGCAGAACCGTGGTTCCAAACGCCACGGCAGGTTAGGAGTTTGGTGGTGGCAGCAAGAACCCGCCCACAACGCAGTGGGTGGAGTCAGTAACAGGCGGTTACTGACGGTAAGCGGGAATCCCCTATGTGGTCAGGCCTCGTGCGGCTTGACTTTCCATTCTGTGCGCAGTCGACGGGACGCGGCAAGCGGCGAGTGCTCCCGTACGGTACCGTCCTGTCACAGACTCCGGCCACAGTGCCTATTAAAATCATTGCTCCTTGAACGCAATTATAGGGAATATGACCGCTTATTCTGATATTCGCGATGGAATGACACCATGTGTTATGAACTCTGAGAATCAGAGCCAATACTTAACAGGGCTTCTTAACAACCTGTAATTGCGTCTATCACTATATACCATATATGCATTTCTATACTTATCAAGAATTACCAGATGTGGGGTTTGAGAATATATATAAGAACATATGTTTAAAACTACCCTCACAATGATCCTACTGTGTCATTGGATTTAAATATAGCACACGAGTTATGATCACAGAGATTGTGAAACCCTACTAAAAGTGGGTAATTAGTGTGTGCATAATATACTAAGGAATCGAGATACTGACACATAGACTGTGAGGCAGATACATATTTTTTGACACAGATTATCTATTCTCAGCAATTGCTGTGTCTCTGGGTGAGCTGTAATAGTGTAACCGCAAAGCTGGGACGGTATTGCCTATTATTTATTATTGGAAATTTGATTTTCAATCGGACACCTGCTGCTTTTCCTCTAATAGACACATTAGTATCCATATGTTCTAATGTTTCTACCCCAGTGGATACAATACTATCTATATGTCCAGAAGTGCATTCATGTAGACTGGATAGCATGAAAATAGCCCTGACATTTATTTTGGAGTACAGCGGAAACTGATACTCATATATAAATTATTTTGATCAATTTATTGAGGGCATTAATAAAGGAGTACAACACATAACGAATGATATACACTGGGCAAAGCTTTCACATAAAATTACCACATGTGGGGTCTAAACTTATGTAAGAACATATGTTAAAAAGCCACTCTCACAATGATCTTAGTGTGTCATTGGATTTAAATATAGCACACCTTTTATGATCACAGAGATTGTGTAATCTTACTAAAAGCGGACAATTATACCCCTTTCACATCGCACAAATAACCCGGTATCGACACGGCATATTGCCGTGTCGAACCGGGTCAGTGTGCGATGTGAAAGGTCCTTTGACGATTTAGCGGGTCGCCTGACCCGGTAATTCAACCCGGTAAAAAAGAAGGGTTTTACCCGGGTTGATTACCGGGTCAGGTGCGGTGTGAATGGGAGCCGTGTCGATGCGACACGGTTCCCATTCACAGCATAGGGAGAGGCGGCGCAGGAGATGAGCTCATCTCCCAGCGCCGCCTCCACCCCCGCCCCTGCTGCTGCTGCTATGGCAACCGACCCGGTATATTGCCGGGTCGGAAAGCCAGCAGCGGAGCGCAAATGCCGGATCCCACCCGGTAAGTACACGTTTGTCTTACCGGGTAGGATCCGGCATTTGCGGTGTGAATGCGGTATAAGTGTGTGCATAATATACCAAGGAATTGAGACACTGACACATAGACTGTGAAGTAGACATTTTTGACACATATTTATTTTTTGACAACAGATTGTCTACTGTCAGCAACTGCTGTGTCTCTGGGTGAGCTGTAACAGTGTAACAGCGAAGCTGGGATAGTATTGCTCATCATTTGTTACATCAGAAAGAAATTATACTACTGGAAATTTTATTTTCAAACTGACACTTGCTGTCCCCTAATAGATATATTTGTATCCATATGTTCTAGTGTCTCTCCCCCAGTGGATACAATACTATCTACATGTCCAGAAGTGCATTTATGTAGACTGAACAGTACGGAAATAGCCCTGACATTTATTTTGAAGTACAGTGGAATATGAGAATTATGTATATCTCTTAAGACTGACACTCTTATATGATTTATTTTGATCAATTTACTGAGGACATTATTAAAGGAGCACAACACACATTGAGTGAGATACACTGGGCAAAGCTTTTATATAAAGTGGAACTTATAATTCTGTATGTTTATTGATGTGGAGTTGAAAGTCCTGGGAAGGATAAGAAAATTAACACATCTATTTTTGTTTTGACATTTATGAGTTCCATTTATGGTTGGAAGAACAACAACATGAATATGAGTTATGGACAATGTATGACCATATAGGGACTTCATATATATTATACACAGATAAAAGGACACTCCTGTTTATTTCCAAACCCTAAACATATCACAATATTATTATATCAATTGATCCAGTGACATCTAGTGCGCAGAATTCTTATTTTAATCACAATTTCTTTTCTATTTACACTACTCTATTTTCCTTTTAATATTCGCTGGTTTTAATATTATACAATATAATAAAAGTTATATTTTATCATATATGTGTGCACCACCATAAGGCATTTCGAATCTCTCTTTCTTTTTCCTGTTACATATTTATCTTGCCTGTGGTAGCACCCCCCAAATATTTTTGAACAATACTGATACGTTTAGATAATAAAAAATGGGGGTCATCTATTTGATACAGACATACCTGTGCGACTAGTACCTACACAGCAACTTCTCTTGTACCGCCTTTATACCAGCTATAGCGGGTTGCAGCCGGGAGCCCTGACACGGGAGCTACCTGGCTGCTACCCGTGTCAGCCCCCATTTAGACCGGAGTCACCAACCCGGCATATTGCCAGGTTGGTGACGTTGCCTGTGACGCGACGGAGGCGGCGCTTGGAGATCAAATGATCTTCAAGCGCCGCCCGCACATAGAGTGTAAACGGGAAGCCGGGTCGCATCAACCCGGCTACCTTTTACACTGCATAGTTTGCCGGGTTGAACACGTCTTCAACCCCGCAAACTTCCCGAGTTGGAATACCGGGTCACTCGACCCGGACTATACCAACTCGACACTTTTACACCAGCCAGCAACACGGGTTATGCACGTTCATGTGCAGTAACCCGTGTTACTAGCTGGTGGTGTAAAAGGGGTCCACTCTCACTTTGATAGCACCTAACCCCTGGTTTTCCATACTTGTCCTATATTGTGGGTCATTCCGACCCGATCGCTCGCTGCAGTTTGTCGCAGCACAGCGATCGGGTCGGAACTGCGCATGCGCTGGCACCGCAGTGTGCCGGCGCATGGCAACTTTCATTACCTAGCGATCGCCTCTGAGACAGAGGTGGTCGCTAGGCGGAAGGGGGCTGAACGGCAGTATTAAGCCGCCGTTTAAGGGGAGCGGTCCGGCCAACGCAGGCGTGGCCGGACCGTTGGAGGGGCGGGCCGCGGCGGCTGCGTGACGTCTCACGCAGCCGCTACGTCCAGCGGAAGCGACAAGCAACTCCCAGCCAGCCGCAGGAGCTGCGCTGGCCGGGAGTTACTCCTCAAATACAAAGGCATCACCTCTGTGCGATGCTTTTGTATTTGGGGGGGGGGGGGGCAGGCACTGCCATGCGGGGCGGGCTAGCCCTGTGCTGGGCATCCCCCCACATGTCTGAGTTTAAGATCGTAGCTGTGCTAAATTTGTCCCCCCTTGTCTCTTGAACTGTAAGTGCTGTTTTGCTCATTTGTTTATGTACTCTGTAATTGGGCGCCGTGGAACCCTTGTGGTGCCATATAAGTAAAGGATAATAATAATAATATTGTTAGTTTTATATGTACATTCACTCCTGTGTATTGGGCTGGTATTGTTGTAGTGCTACTTGTGTGTAAACGTATACGAGATATAATATACTACATGGCTCTACTGACATTTCCTCAACAGAAGTATTAATCATTAATCATTTTCCTGTCCTATTTACGACACTCTGGGTCTTTGTCTGAATCGGACGCAGCGGTAATGTCTGACGAACGCACCTGAGTGATGTATTTGCGTCTGAGTCGCACTTCACACTGCAATCTGCGCCTCCAGCCAAATACGGTACTGCTTATGCGCATCTTTCCCTGCTAACCTACAGAATAACACACACGTTACTGGCACACTACCATTCACTATCTACAGTATATGCTCTTTGCATCTAGTACTGTTTAAATATTAACCCTGTTGCTCCTATCCTTCTGTTACGTTTATACCTGCATTAATACTGTGTTATCCTGCACCAGTTCCTGCCAATTAATAAACTTCAAACCCAGTTATCATGTGAACGGACCCCCATCACACACCGCTGACACCTGTACCAGCATCCATTGGTTCTGCCGATATTATTTACTAACAAAGGGGGTAATGGTGGGTACACACTGATAGATATAGCTGCAGATATAGCTATGGACGGATCGGGCAGTGTGCCTTCACACATGGCGGGCTACCCCGGGGGGCGGTACCAGCAGTACTTGCCCTCTGCTACAGCCCACACCTCCTGCTCCAGCTCACGGCTCCCGCACTGTAAAACAAAATAGGCAAATAGCTTTGTATCTGGAACAAACGAAGCAATGCAAGAGGTGCTAATACATTTGTTACTTTTTGCAGGCAGGGTAAATACTGGCTGTTTTACATGTAGCAAGCTTTATTTCTACTCTGTAATGTAGATTATTTTATGAACACCCCCTCTCACATGTAAATCTCTGCATGTTACATCTGCCCCACCTGCAGTGCAGCATGGTTTTACCAAGGTGCACAGTTACTATTGTGGCTCTGGTTTTGCTTAGCTCCCCATAGGGGTATCATCAGCCCCCACTTACTCCCTCACCCCGGGGCGGACGAAGTCGGACACAGGCGTCCCGCACACACAGCAGTAGCTCTGCCGTCGCCGCTGCACAGTCTTCGGGACTAGCACCTCATATACCCAGGATGAGGGGCAGCTGCTCTGGGGCCTGGGGAGGGGAAGCCGGCTGGTGCCAGGGTGAGCAGCAGCTGCAGGAGGATGAGGACGTCCGGCAGGCACTAAGCTGTGTGGCAGCACAGACGGGACACCAGGAACGGCCAAATCCGACAGTCGTATTTGGCCATTAATTGAATAGGGCTTGTCGGATCCATTCCGACAAATAACTGTCAGAATGGATCCGACTTTAATTGAATATAAACCCCTTAGTGTGCACATTTGCACCCAGGCAATCCATGTTATGACGCAGTCAGGGCAAATGATATCCTGCCTGCTTTACATGTAGCACACAAATACTGCCATCCTCATTATCACATAGCTGAGATACTGTAGTATGTGTCCCTTACAGCTATATATACATGTGCACAGTTATAATTTTCCTCCCTGCAAGGCTACATGCTTTACCATGGTGAATAATTGTACCTCCTTGCTGGAGTAACTTATAAAGCTAAATGAGGCTGGTGATCTGCTTCAATAATAAATCATGGCTAATACGTGTTCATGGTGATAAGTTTAATAGTTGTTCCCCTGACATGTACAATATTCCGTATACACTTGCATAGCTGAATATATTTGTACCCTCAGTAGTGTTCCTAGGATATAATAGCCAGGATAGGTTTCCAGTAATACAAGACTACTTCTACTGTTGTGCTGCTGTATATAGTGTTGTATCTGTACAGAAATGGATGCATATGTAAATCTGGAAATGTTCCCCCGGCCTTACAGAACTTGAGATGCTTGAAATAAATTTATCCTAGATATTATGCACCATAGAAATATATATATATATATATATATATATATATATATATATACTGTAGATATATAGATATCCTGCATTAGGTTTTAAGAATATGAATGTTTCCACCACTTTGCACAGAGACGGAATACAATCAGACTGAGTACTGACGGCACATGCTGGGTTCCAGACAAAACTCAAATAAACAATCTTTAGTGTTTGAAGTCACATATACAGCTCCGTTTGAGTATATCTATCACATTTACCTAGGGGTACAATTGAGTGACCAGAAGCATTGTTTTAAGAGACTGATCGAGCTTCATCCTGTTTAAAAGAATGTTCCTGCTTTATATACCATATTGTACTGTTGGGATTTGTATTTTGTACAAGAGTTCCAATGTCAGGTGTGAATGCAGCTCTTGTGTTTTCTTTTATATTAATGTTTTTATTATTATAATTATTATTGTTGTGTTTGTTGTTTTTATTCTAATAATTATTATTAGCAATCATATAATATCCCTCTGATGAAGTCTATATCCTAGATGAAACACATTGGTGCATGCTTTGGGTGGTCACTCCAGCAAGTTTTCACAACAGGATGTGAGCGTGGACACAGTGGTATATTAGATAGATAGATAGATAGATAGATAGATAGATAGATAGATAGATAGATAGATAGATAGATAGATTCCATGGTTTTAAAACAATTGATTCACATGAGCTGTTTTAGCTTATTTGTTGATACATGTGCCATTCTTGTACAAATATATATTTTTTAAATGTACAACACTATATACATCTTTATGTTTCTATGGATATATCCTCATACCATGTAAAAGAAAATTGCAATCTCACACTGTGCTAAGAAGGGGTCCCCTGGATATTCATATGAAAGGTTATTTTAAATACTTGAAGTACAAGACCGCACATCACTGTATAATGTTCTTTTTTCCTTGGTGGCAGTTTGTTATACAGGTTTATAAAAACAAAGAACATTATATTCTGTTATCTTTATTTACATGTTCTTAGGTTCCTGAAGTAGAGTGGACACTTTACAATGATCATTAAATCACCAAAGATACAGATAGGCCAATATATGCTTTTAAGGGGGGTACACACGGAGTGATACTCTAAGCAATCTAACTAGATTGCTTAGAATATCAGCATGATCGCTCCGTGTGTAGCCCCCTCAGCGATAGCAATGCGCGGCCCCGCACATCGCTATCGCTGCTGCTAGATTGGCCTGCATGCAGGCCAATCTAGCGGTTCGCTCACTTCACCCGCTGGGTGTAGTGAGCGGCCCCCCCGTCTCCCCCCGCACGCTCAGCACACATCGCGCTGTGCTGAGCGGCAGGAGAGATGTGTGCTGAGCGGTTCGCTCAGCATACATCTCTCCCGCATCGGGCCGTGAGCACTGGGCTTTATTCCTTTCTAAAAACAAATTTGCTCATAATGCTACACCGGAGGGTGCTGACTTTTTCTTATTTTTACATATATACAAATCTTATGATTAAAATCTGAATTAATTAATAAATAGAGATGTGCTTGGATCCCCTAAATTCGGGTAAGTTTGCATTTCTAAAAAACCGAGCTGCACATCTGTAATTATAAATAGTTGCTTATAGAAGAATGCCAAATATACAAGTGCTGGCATATAAACACCAGGCTACTTTAAATAGTCATATGTACTAATAACTAGAAGGTGAGGAACTTAGGCAAAAGCATATTCTGCCCTGGCTACACACTAGTTCATCCACCCGCACACTCATCACAGCATTCCCTGTAAGTGTCATAGAAAGATTAAAACTAGCCTACCCACCCTGCTTATATCCTGGGAGACAACAATGGCAGCATCACAAGAAGCCCTCTCCACCTCCTCCTACACAAACAATATGATGCTTATTGTATACACAAATGTGCTGGAGGGAAAATATCAGGACTGTCAATCACAAAGTGTCGTTACTAGCTGTCTCGGTGACACACACCTGCCACACTAGAACCTCACACAAGCTGAACAGTGAACACACAGTCTTGATAGCCGTCCAGAGTCTGATACTAAAATATTCTCTGGGACAGAGGCCAGTAATTGTTGGCCTTGGATCAGTAGGATCTGTCGTTGTGTTTGTGGATTGCTGGTATGCGGAGTTAGATCTTCATACCAAGTCCCCGTTACTGACACCCAGATTTAGAGATTAGTGCTTTATCAATATGTCATCAGCTCTTTTTTCCCCTTTGTATGTTTTTATTTTTACTGGCCATTGCAGTTTTTTTGTTTTCTATTTGTATTTATTTTGAATCATGGAGATAATTGTTTTATGTGACTAGTGTCCTCTGATATAACAGAATTTCACATTCTTCATGGTTCTCATAGGCAAAGCACTTGATGCTGAAGTTCATATTGTTCATCTATAAACTCTAATAATACCCTTACTCAGCCTGGTGTCACAGATAAACATCGCAACTGATGGCCGCGATGTTCATTTCAGATGCAATCGCATCACAAATGCAGGAAGGATGTGTACGCACCGCCTCTTGCATTTACATTGCTAAGGATTGCAATCGTCAAGGGCGTAGCTGCCATAGATGCATGGAGTGCAGCTGCTATGGGGCCCAGAGCTGAGAGGGGCCCACCTTCCCTGTCAAAGTTACATGTGTTATATACATTTTTCGCCATTGGGTGGTACATAGGGGTCCTTTCAAACTTTTTCCTTGGAGCATGCAATATATCTAGGTATGCTCCTGGACCTGCTCATTGTAGTGTGGTATAAAATGAACTGGAGGGCATTATAATGTTATGTAATATGAACTGGGGCACTGTAATGTGGCAGAATATGAACAGGGAATTGGGGGTACTGTGCGGCATAATGTGTACTGGCAGCTCTGAAATGTTACATACGGTAAACTTAAGCGCTACTACGATTCATAAAAGAAACTAGGGCACTACTCTGGGGCATAACATTAAATAAGGCTCTACTATGGTTCAGAAAATGAACTAGGGCACTATTATAGGGCATAAACTTAACAACTGTTGCAGAGAAGTGTCTCTCTAGAAGCATTGGGACGGGGGCCCCTTTAAAATGTTGCTATGGGGCCCACAAAGTTCTGGCTACCACCCTAGCAATCGTACTGCTGCTGCAGACAAATTTGCAATTGCAATCCTTAGTGAATCACCCCATTAGACCCATACAGTAACTGACTAATAGCTGACAGCATTCTGAAGAGTTGTTGTCCTATAGCAGCTTAAGAAAAAGTCAATCTTTGTTGTATCTCTTGTGTATTATTGTTCATTTATGCGTCATTCCAGCTCCCACTAACATGACATGTCAGTGATCAAAAAAGTGTAATAAACACAAATGATTTCTCATACATCTTTATTTTTGTATGTTGTATGTATTTATAGTAAGCTTGTGATGAGTCCTATGTGTTTACTTTGACTCGGCAGAAGGTCCCTATTTGAAGTTTTGATGAAAGCCCTTTTCTCTGCCCAAGTCTAACTAATTAGAATATAGTTTTAGAGTCTTAGGGAAACTGTTGTAACTACAATTCCCACATACAGGCAATTCCCATATGGACTACCACATTACTGCTACAGAACACTGCTGTCGCTTCTCTGCAGAAAATGTTTGCCCAGTGCAAATATGTATAATAAGCGCATCTTCCAAAGGTTCATTTTATGGACTCACAATCTGCAGCCCTTCTCATCTTTGTATCTGCCCTTCTGTTGGCTCTTTTGTCTGTTATAGTGTTTGACCCAAATGTCTTTTGTTTGGCTTGAATTAATCATAAAGAGCGGTGTTATCCAGGTGGCCCGCTAAAATGCGAGCGGCTACCAGGACAGTATTTCCAGTGAGTACTTATTATGCGTGTGTATGCATAAATGATATATGCATGTGTTATTTTACATGTGTCCAGTAGTGTTATGTGATAGTTTTCCATGATGCGCCTTTTCATACCTAAGTGCTCTCCTAGGGTTACATTTACTAAGGTGGGTGTTTTTTTTTAGAACTATTGATGTTGCCCGCAGCAACCAATCAGATTCTATCTATTATCTTCCAGAAGCAGCTAGATAAGTGTTAAGTAGAATCTGATTAGTTTCTCTGGGCAACATCACCAGTTCTGAAAAACTCCCACCTTAGTAAATTTACCCCCTAGTTTGCTTAGCAGGCATCTCCAGAAAGGGGAGAGTAGAACTGCGTTTGGTGTGTGCTCTGCGAACCATTAAGGAGCCCAGCAGCATAACCTGGAGTGTTCTGCAGATAATGCATTCTGCCAGCTAGGAGAATATGGTGTGGATGGTAGAACAGTGATCTAGGTTGCAAATCTCTCGCTTTTTTAGCTGCTCCAGCTGCATATTCATTTTCTTTCCTCATTTTTTATGTCAGATCACTGCATAGACGTTTTATAATGCATGGATCCATGACAAAAACAACTTTTGAAGTCCTACTTCTTCGTTGACGTGATAAGGATGGTCAGGGGGAGGTACAATGACATGGTTTGCAGACATTTAGGGACAACATAAAAACTGTGAAAACCTCTTTGTGCAGATGTTGAATTGAAGTTGTGTTTATAAGATGTGTGGTGATCACTTAATGGGGCTTTATTAAGGGAAACACAAAGCAAACAGAAGTGCCTTCTTCCTTTGATCAGCGCAGTAGCCTATCCAGCAAGCTTGGAAGCCTAAGACAATTCTTTCTTTCATCTGCCTGGCTAACTGCTGCCCTGCTGATTACAAGCACAGATGCCAGTGTGGAGGAGGATGGGAAAGGAAGAAAGTGGGAGGACAAAGGAATGTGGAACAGGAGGGAGGAATTGAAAAAGGGGGTATACTATATTGTCTTTAAAGGTACAGCTCTACGTTTTCTATCACGATTTGTCACAGCAGGAAAGTTTTCATCAAATGTAAACGCTCTGTTGGTGATCTGGAGCAGCCGCCTCACTGTAAACATTTGTTTCAATCGTTTGGCACCTACACAGAACCTTTCATTTATTTTAGAACAGTAAACATAAACTAACTTATAAACCTCACTATAGTATTCTAAGTGTGTAATGCAATGAATTTTGCACATTATTTAAACACTTGTGGTTTCCCCTGGGACCTAGACCTACCGAGAGCCGTATACACTGAGAAAATAGGAATCTGATTATTCTTTGTTTTAAAGACTTTGATTGCAATTTGGGTTATTGCAATTTACTGCATTCCAATCACTGTTTCTAAATAAAAGGAAACCTTAGCAGAAATATTATACCAACTGGAAAATAATGTGAGGCAGTGCGTGTTAGTATGATGTAGGACAGTGTAGAAGTGGAAGGGCTGCACTTACAGTAATTAAAATAGCGTAAGTGTTCCACAGGGAAGGTGGGTGAGAGTCGTATAAGGTCCCCAAACGCCTTTTTGACACGCACTATAGTTTATGGCTGTACTTTCTTCTATACTTGAACTTTTTATATGGTACTAGTGTAATGTCTTGATAGTAGAACCTAATTTGCTATTTTTCACACTTACACCTTACCCACAAACACTTGGATGATGCGTCCACATCCTTTAAATTTGACCATTTTATTGATCGCTAACGTAGCCTATAGTGGCCATAAGTTTGCCCATTTTTTTTGTATAATTAGATTGTAAATAAAATAAAAAAGTAACAATCATAACCACGTTTACAGTAACACAAACATATGTATTACTCTGCGTAACTTATATTATTGCAGAACACCGGATTGTAGCCGAGATCACTACCTCATGTCTGCATCTCGAGTCATCCTTTAATTATAGGTCAGTATACTTGGAAATTCTCTATTATTCAGGGTTGTAGGATATAGGTGACACAGCGGTTAGCATTGCTGTCTTATAGCAATCTCTATGGGTCCAACATTCATACCTTCACCCCATGTTTGTGTGTATTTTTCCTGGATGCCCTATTACTTCCAACAGTCCTTAAACATACCGGTAGATCAATGCTATTGTGTGATCTTGTGTTGTAGAGAATTTAGCCATTATTAATAGTATTATTAATATTAACTTTTAGTTATAAAGAGTAATTAAACCTACATGAAGTTACATAAATATTGACTATTACAAGTAGGTTCTCTATTTTGTAATATACTGTAACTATTCACAGGTTCCCACGAGTGGGAATAGTCCTGGGCCCCCTGCCAGCATTCTGGCGGCTGGGATCCCGGTGTCGGTATGCTGGCTTCTGGGATCCCGACCGCCGGGATCATAACTACATCCCAATAAATAGTTAGTGCAATCAATATATATATATATGTATATGTACATATATGCATTGGACTGCCCCAGCACTCTTGATACCCCAGCAGGTATTACCTTGTTCTGGTGCCCTCCTTAGATGATTGTTCCCTATATAAGCATGAATTAGAGGGTAGGTGACATTTATGAGACTTAAACTGGCATAATCAAACCAAAAACATGCTTTATTCCAGGTCAACATTTCAGGGACCTTGACCCCTTTCTCAGGACAAGTCCTGAGGAAGGGGTCATGGTCCCCGAAACGTTGACCTGGAATAAAGCGCGTTTTTGGTTGATTATACCAGTTTAAGTCTCATGAGTGCCGCCTACCCTCCAATCCATGTTTATAAGTACATACGTCGGCATTGATGTTGTGATATTTTTTAATACAATTTGATATTTACAAGACTCCGAGTGCCGCAGCCTCTATCACCTACTGCATCTACCTAACTGAGGGCACCGGAGCACATCGGTACACAGCAGAGTGCCGGGCTGTCTGCATTATATATATATATACACATACAGTATATATGTTGGTACTATATCCGATATCCTGGCGGTCATCATCCCGATGGTCGCAACACTTGCAGTGGAATCCCGAAGTGTCAAAATCATAATGGATTTTGGTGAGTATTATAACCTTAGCCCACCGCTCCTGCAGCCTAACCCTAGCTGTCCCCTCCCGCAGCCTAACCCTAACTCTCCCTCTGGTGGCTAACCCTAATACTCACCATTGGGATTCATCTGTATTTTGACCGTAGGGATTCCGTAGCCTTTCTCACGCCAACACCACAAAACACAGAAGATAAGAAAGAGCACACTTACCCATATACATAGTAAAGATGCAAACAAGCCTGCGTCTCCATCCCTGCTAGTTTATCCACCAGAAATTCCTGGTTGACGCACTTACAGTTTCTGCGCTACACTGCGGCCCAGCCACGGCCAGCCTGCGTTCCAGGGTATACCAGAAAAGAGACACCTCCAGATACTGCAAAAATGTGCTCTTTCTACTGTATTTTGTGGTGTTGGCTTGATTAATGGGGTTGCACCCATGTTGCTTTTACAATATTCCAAACGCTACATTTACAGTATGACCGTCTCTGAGTGCCGTTCCTGACCTTCCTATATGAATCTTTTTATGAATGGAGCACCGGAGCATTTTGTTTATTTGTTATTGAGTGTTGCCAAATTTTGGATTGAGAGAGAGATGAGGCCAGAGTAGAGGAGAGCAGAAACTGCAGAGTTAAGAGGACGGAACGCAAACTAGAATGGAAAATTAGTTTCAACCACTTAACTGGCACAGTTACATGCAATGCGCCCACTGACACATCCCCCAGAATTTTAACAATCTGTTCTGCACATGTGCAGAAAGAATTTCTTCATGCTCCTCCAGCACCCAGTTGTGATGCAGTGGTCTGTGAATGCTGATTTAGTGCCCCAGAATACCGAGCAATCTGCATTCTGGAGGGCATGTGGAGCCTCCAAAAATGCAAAGGGAGAAACTTTGGTTTCCCCGCAGAGAACTATTGTGATGATCTCTCTCCCCTGAGACCCACTGTGCTCAGCAAGAGGGGGAGGGAAATGGGTTAATGGTTTTGAGGAGAGGTAATTCTATTTTTTATGGAGAATGTTGCCACTGCACGGAGGTTAATACCACTGCAAAATATTTCACCACTGGGATTGGTGGGTGGTGTGCAATACTTCAGTGGGGACTTATGGACACCTTAAAATAAGTGGTGGTGGGGGTGGAGGGTTCTAGTAACTCTGCATATTTAAAATACATAAATAAAATATATACATTTTTTATAAAGACTTTCTTAACTCAAATATAAAAAAACACCAATTTTTGACAACCTTTATTTAACCCCCCCCCCCCAAAAAACAAAAAAAAACAAAAACCCATCAGTGAAGTGGCTTACTGTATCTCCACCCTGACACAATGACTGGTGTCAGCGATTAAACTTTCTCTGTAAAGTGCTGCACAATATGTTGGCGCTATATAAAGGTTAATAATATGTGGTTTGCGTGCTTTAACTTGCTGCTATCTAGTAGAATCAAAGACCGTCTGCTGTACACAGATTTTGTATTAAGGCTTCCTATGGCGTATAATACCAATCCTGTTACAAATAAAATCCAGAGGAGTCACTTTATTTGGCTGAAAGGGAGAGAAACAAAAGCTGGCTTTCTGCGCACACCCATTGAAGTGTTGTGTTATGAGTTCCCATTGAATTATTTTCACAATCACTTGAGAGTTAAGGGGTCCGTGGTCCCTTTAATGTTTCTTTTAATGGGTAAGGTTGTGCAGATTAACGAACATAGAGATTTCACACCTGACTTTTTAATGTGATTGTCGCAGATGTTTGAATAGACATCAATCCCGGGCAGATGATCAGTGTTGAAGAATTTAATTAGTTACAGATTACTAATTGGTTACTAAACACAAAATACTTTAATCTTGAAGACTGTTTCATTTAAGAAGGGATTTTTTTTATTTTTTTATTATTTTTTACTTTATACTTGTAGGCATGCAGTGCAAATAAACAGCTTTCTCTAACTTATAACATATTGATGATAATTAAACCATTTCTTCACTAATAATTAAATCCATGCTCTGTTGTAGTATTCATATTGCTGTAAGTGAAAATATATTTTGGACAAGATGTGATAAGATTCCTTAGCCGGCCATTTAAATTGCTTGTAAGGGGAGAAGTAGAGTAAGCCTTGGAGAGCGATAGTGGAGAGAGATAAAGTACCAGCCAATCCGCTCCTAGCTGTCATTTGTCAAACATCCTGTAACATGGCAGTTAGGAGCGGATTGTACTTTATCTCTCTCTTCACTTTTCACTCTCCAAGGCTTAGTACATATCCCCTTGTGAGCTAAAGCACCCCAGTTGCAGAGCATGCCATAAACGGTGTTAAAACTATCCTACAGTCGCCAGTTTAGAGAGAGGAGCATTCTGTATGATTACAAGTGAGTAATCAAACAAAACAAAATCTGTTAAAACATTTCTTTTTACATTTTACTGTGTATCATGTGTCAGATTTCTGCTGTATAAAAGTTTCTGAATGCAGTACCTCCCATTTTTATCAACCATCCATTGCTGCAGTTGGTATTGGAGTGCTGGTGCCTCTTCAAAAAGCCTGCGCAGTGCAGTGATGGAAGTCCCACTTCTTCAGTTTCTCCGCCCCCTAGTCCATCTTATTTCACCATTGGTTAGCTGATGATTGAATGACTCATGTGAAGCTCTGCCAATCACTGCTGGTCTGCTTACTTATACCCCTTTTCTACTTGTAGCACGGGTCGCAGCCGGGAGCCTGACATGGCTGCGACCCGTGCTAGAGCCCCCTTCTACACTAGACTCACCAACCCGGCATATTTCACATGATCTCCCAGCGCCACCCTTCCATACACTGTGAACGGGAGCCGTGCCGCATCGACACGGCTTCCGTTTACACTACACAGCTTACCGGGATAAACACATGTTCAACCCGGCAAGCTACCCGGGTAGGATTCCCGGATCACTTGACCCGGGAATATGCAGGGGGGGCCGTTTCCACTAGCAAAAAACACGGGTAAATGCACGCCCCCGCGTATTTACCCGTGCTTTTAGAGCTAGAGGAAAAGGGGTATTACATTACTAATATTACCTTCTGGTTGAGGTGGGACTAGTTGGTTATCAGTCTGGCATCACTGTCCAGACCAGTGTCACGCTTTTCCTGTGCATTTAGACAGCAAGCTGTCACTTCCACAGCTAATTTATACCCCTTTCAGACTGACAGAAATTTCCCAGGTTATTGCACATGAATGCGCATCAACCCGGGAAATTGCTCAGTGTGAAAGGGTACAGGAACAATATCCCGGGACGAGCATCCCGAAATTTCATCCCAGGTCTCGACCAGGGTTGAATCCGGGATCGTCCCAAGATGCAGTGTAGTGTGAATGGGCCATACCCGGTATTCAGTACCCGGGACTGTTAAAAGGCATCTCATTGGAGCTTCCCCGGGCTCAGAAAAGACGATGTCATCATCCAGAGCCCGGGGAAGTGTCCAGGAAGCGAAGGAGACAGTCATGGCGACCTGGACAGATCAGGAGGTGAAAGAGCTACTCAGCATAAGGGGTGAGGAGGAGATTAAAAAACAGATCACAGGCACAGTGAAGGATGCAGTCATTTATAAAAATATTGCAAAGCTGCTTGAAGCAAGAGGCATTATACGTACACAACAGCAATGAGCAGGCCCCACCCCTCCCCTCCTATTGTGACCTCATCTATGTGAGCCAGGCCAGAAAAATGTCCATTTCTAATGACATGCATATGCATTTGCAGGGATTTCCCGGGATCAGTGTGAATGGGGCTGTCCCGGGTCGATCCCAGGTCTAAGTGGATTCTGAAAGGGGTCAATCCCGGTATGCGTCTCGAAACACATTCCCAGGTGTGACCCGGCTCTGTCAGTCTGAAAGGGGTATAACATAGCTAATAGACAGGTGGGCTGTGGCAAAACAGTGTCTTGCTTTGAGCATAATTATTATAAATTAGTACAGACCACGTGTAGCATTATTGGCTCAATTAATCAGTGAGCACTTGTACACTGTGGTAATAACATACTGTATCACATCATACCTCAATGATACAGGGGTCTATTTATTTACTAAGCCTTGGACAGAGATAAAGTTTCAGCCAATCAGCGTCTAACTCAGGGGTGGGCAATTATTTCAGCTGGGGGGCCGCTTAACACTTCCAGTGAATAGTCGAGGGCCACACACAAAATATCTTGTAAATCGGATCTGAACTGCGCATGCACTGCAATGTGTAGGTGCGCCGGTCCGCAGCGTCGGGCAGCGATGGGATGGTACGAACAAAGTGATCGCACGGGCGATCGCAAGGTGATTGAGAGGAAGAGGACGTTTGTGAGTGGCAATTGAGCGTTTTAGAGGAGTGTCCGGAAAAACGCAGGAGGGACCAGGCGTTTGGAGGGAGAGTTTCTGACGTCAGCACTCAGCTCTGTCCCCGATCATCGCACTAGAAGAGTAAGTCCTGGGCTGCGCATAGACTGCACAAACTTCTGTTTGTGCAGCACTCTGCAGATGCGATCTCACCCCTGCACAGCGATTTCCCCCTCCCCTGTAGGCAGCGACTACCTGATCGCAGCAGTGCAAAAATCGCCTGCTAGCGATCAGGTCTGAATTAGGCCCATAGTTACGTATATAACTATAAAAACATAGTGTGGATAGATATATATATATATATATATATATATATATATATATATAAAACTACACAAACATACACCACAATATACATTACATACATAGTTTTTTTACAGGCAAAATCCAAGATGGCTAAAAAAACACAGTAATTCAGTAATAATTTTTTTTTTAAAACAGTGCTGAAAACACCCCCCCCCCCCTCTCCCCTCCCCTAGACCCATATAGCAGTCTCTACCCCCCTTCCCTGCTGGACCCATATAGCAGTCCCTACCCCTCTTCCCCCCCTCCCCTAAACCCATATAGCAGTCCCTACCCCTCTTCCCCCTCTCCCCTAAACCCATATAGCAGTCCCCCCCCTCCTAACCCCCCTTCCCTGAACCTATATAGCAGCTTTTAAAGTTAAGCACAGATCCATTTACCTTTTTCACAGTGGCAGATCCGCTGCCTGCTGCCAGATCCCCGCTGCCTGATGCCAGATCCCCGCTGCCTGCTGCCAGATCCCCGCTGCCTGCTGCCAGATCCCCGCTGCCTGATGCTAGATCCCGCTGCCTGCTGCCCGCGGTGCCGCACAGAGTCGCTGCTGCTGCCCGCTCCTGCCGTGGCCCCGCCCCCCGTGCCGCCCAGCGCCTGACGTCACAGTGGGAATCCCGGTCAGCAGTGACGTGACCGGGATTTCCTCTGCGGCGCCGCGTCTGGGAGGTACGTAGCGCAATGACGAGCGGCTCAGCCAGTCGGGCAGCTTGTCATTGCACACTGTGTGGGACAGCGGGGCCAGGCAGGATCGGTTCGCGGGCCGCATCCGGCCCGCGGGCCGCTTGTTGCCCACCCCTAGTCTAACTGCTGTGTGACGGGCTGGGTTTGAAAAATGTCAGGAGCTGGTTGGTTGGTAGTTTATCACCCTCCACTCTATCGCCATCCAAGGCTTAGTAAATAGACCCCTATGAAGCACCTCTGCAATTTACTAATGTAGACTGACTGAAACTCATTAGTGCACATGCTCACCATTTTGTTTGCCATAGCTCCATACTTGGTATGCGCAAGCAGATAAGGCCAATCAGTGAGTTTTGTACTGGTTTCTCTAGTATTTATTGCAGTACATCTGAATACATCTTCTGTTGCTGGGCCACACGGTAAATATACATAATGCTGAGGTGACTGATATTCCTTTACCACTTTTCTTACATCTGTATGGAGTGTGACTGCCACACGCAAATACTCAAGCAAAACGGAGTTTTTACAACTTAATACTTAGCGATTACTCTTCTCATTTTCCCACTTACATTTTGTTTTAACTTTTGTACTGGACTACTCAAGTAAGGTAGATAAGGAAGAAAATTGACCACCCTAGACCCTATCTAGTTCCTAGCGCTATTGTTTGACCACTTGTGGTGATTGAGTGTTTCTAGACAGTGCTAAAATGTAAAAGTGTGTAACTAAAGTTCAAGTGTTTTGAAACCATTCTTTGTGCTCACGTTAATACTTTACAATAATTGTGCCACTTACTTTACTGGCTCAAGTGTAGTAGCGTTCCCTCAACAAGGCATCTGTTTTCCCAAACAATGCTTTCCATGATTTTCAGCAAAACAACATATTAATCCTCCTTGCATATTAAGACTACATTAGACAATTATGACCAATTAGCTTCTCTTAAGCACTTTTTATCTATAAAATTGAACTTGTCGGTCACACTGACTAGATTTTGTGAACAAATTGCAAAGGTTGGAAACACTGCTGTGTGGTCATTTCAAAATAAACTCCATGGACTGATGATTTTCGTTACCATCCATCAACCCCAGATACACTTGTCATCTATATATATATATATATATATATATATATATATATATAGGTTGCATTGGTCTAAATAAATGACCTGATTATTCATATTGAAGAGTCTGTTTGAGTGCCGCCACACATCCACGCTATATATTGTGACCTAGAGTCACCTGGAGGGCACCGCAGCAGATATATCTCAAGGCTTACAGGAGTGCCGGGCCATCTACAGCCAGTATATATATATATATATATATATATATATATATTAGTGATGTGCACCGGACATTTTTCGGGTTTTGTGTTTTGGTTTTGGTTCCGCGGCCGTGTTTTGGATTCGGACGCGTTTTGGCAAAACCTCCCTGAAATTTTTTTGTCGGATTCGGGTGTGTTTTGGATTCGGGTGTTTTTTACAAAAAACCCTCAAAAACAGCTTAAATCATAGAATTTGGGGGTCATTTTGATCCCATAGTATTATTAACCTCAATAACCATAATTTCCAATCATTTCCAGTCTATTCTGAACACCTCACACCTCACAATATTATTTTTAGTCCTAAAATTTGCACCGAGGTCGTTGGATGACTAAGCTAAGCGACCCAAGTGGCCGACACAAACACCTGGCCCATCTAGGAGTGGCACTGCAGTGTCAGACAGGATGGTCGATTTAAAAAATAGTCCCCAAACAGCACATGATGCAAAGAAAAAAAGAGGTGTACTGTGGTCGCTGGATGGCTAAGCTAAGCGACACAAGTGGCCGACACAAACACCTGGCCCATCAAAAATAGTCCCCAAACAGCACATGATGCAAAGAAAAATGAAAGAAAAAAGAGGTGCAAGATGGAATTGTCCTTGGGTCCTCCCACCCACCCTTATGTTGTATAAACAGGACATGCACACTTTAACAAACCCATCATTTCAGCGACAGGGTCTGCCACACAACTGTGACTGAAATGACTGGTTGGTTTGGGCCCCCACCAAAAAAGAAGCAATCAATCTCTCCTTGCACAAACTGGATCTACAGAGGCAAGATGTCCACCTCCTCCTCATCGTCCGATTCCTCACCCCTTTCACTGTGTACATCCCCCCTCACAGATAATTAATTCGTCCCCACTGGAATCCACCATCTCAGGTCCCTGTGTACTTTCTGGAGGCAATTGCTGGTGAATGTCTCCACGGAGGAATTGATTATAATTCATTTTGATGAACATCATCTTCTCCACATTTTCTGGAAGTAACCTCGTACGCCGATTGCTGACAAGGTGAGCGGCTGCACTAAACACTCTTTCGGAGTACACACTGGAGGGGGGGCAACTTAGGTAAAATAAAGCCAGTTTCTGCAAGGGCCTCCAAATTGCCTCTTTTTCCTGCCAGTATACGTACGGACTGTCTGACGTGCCTACTTGGATGCGGTCACTCATATAATCCTCCACCATTCTTTCAATGGTGAGAGAATCATATGCAGTGACAGTAGACGACATGTCAGTAATCATTGGCAGGTCCTTCAGTCCGGACCAGATGTCAGCACTCGCTCCAGACTGCCCTGCATCACCGCCAGCGGGTGGGCTCGGAATTCTTAGCATTTTCCTCGCACCCCCAGTTGCGGGAGAATGTGAAGGAGCAGCTGTTGACGGGTCACGTTCCGCTTGACTTGACAATTTTCTCACCAGCAGGTCTTTGAACCTCTGCAGACTTGTGTCTGCCGGAAAGAGAGATCCAACGTAGGTTTTAAATCTAGGATCGAGCACGGTGGCCAAAATGTAGTGCTCTGATTTCAACAGATTGACCACCCGTGAATCCTGGTTAAGCGAAGTAAGGGCTCCATCCACAAGTCCCACATGCCTAGCGGAATCGCTCTGTTTTAGCTCCTCCTTCAATGTCTCCAGCTTCTTCTGCAAAAGCCTGATGAGGGGAATGACCTGACTCAGGCTGGCAGTGTCTGAACTGACTTCACGTGTGGCAAGTTCAAAGGGTTGCAGAACCTTGCATTGAAATCATTCTCCACTGCGCTTGAGTCAGGTGCATTCCCCCTCCTTTGCCTATATCGTGGGCAGATGTATAGGCTTGAATGCCCTTTTGCTGCTCCTCCATCCTCTGAAGCATATAGATGGTTGAATTCCACCTCGTTACCACCTCTTGCTTCAGATGATGACAGGGCAGGTTCAGGACTGTTTGCTGGTGCTCCAGTCTTCGGCACGCGGTGGCTGAATGCCGAAAGTGGCCCGCAATTCTTCGGGCCACCGACAGCATCTCTTGCACGCCCCTGTCGTTTTTTAAATAATTCTGCACCACCAAATTCAATGTATGTGCAAAACATGGGAGGTGCTGGAATTTGCCCAGATGTAATGCACGCACAATATTGCTGGCGTTGTCCGATGTCACAAATCCCCAGGAGAGTCCATTTGGGGTAAGCCATTCTGCGATGATGTTCCTCAGTTTCCGTAAGAGGTTGTCAGCTGTGTGCCTCTTCTGGAAAGCGGTGATACAAAGCGTAATAGGAACGAGTTGGCGTTTGCGAGATGCTGCTACTGGTGCCGCCGCTGCTGTACTTGCTGCGGGAGGCAATACATCTACCCAGTGGGCTGTCACAGTCATATAGTCCTGAGTCTGCCCTGCTCCACTTGTCCACATGTCCGTGGTTAAGTGGACATTGGGTACAACTGCATTTTTTAGGACACTGGTGACTCTTTTTCTGAGGTCTGAGTACATTTTCGGTATCGCCTGCCTAGAGAAATGGAACCTAGATGGTATTTGGTACCGGGGACACAGTACCTCAATCAAGTCTGTAGTTGCCTGTGAATTAACGGGGGATAACGGAAACACGTTTCTCACCGGCCAGCCTGCCAAGACCTGAGTTATCTGCTTTGCAGCAGGATGACTGCTGTGATATTTCATCTTCCTCGCAAAGGACTGTTGGACAGTAAATTGCTTACTGGAAGTAGTACAAGTGGTCTTCCGACTTCCCCTCTAGGATGACGATCGACTCCCAGCAGCAACAACAGCAGCGCCAGCAGCAGTAGGCGTTACACTCAAGGATGCATCGGAGGAATCCCAGGCAGGAGAGGACTCGTCAGACTTGCCAGTGACATGGCCTGCAGGACTATTGGCGTTCCTGTGTAAGGAGGAAATTGACACTGAGGGAGTTGGTGGTGTGGTTTGCAGGACCTTGGTTACAAGAGGAAGGGATTTAGTGGTCAGTGGACTGCTTCCGCTGTCATCCAAAGTTTTTGAACTTGTCACTGACTTATGATGAATGCGCTGCAGGTGACATATAAGGGAGGATGTTCCGAGGTGGTTAACGTCCTTACCCCTACTTATTACAGCTTGACAAAGGCAACACACACGGCTTGACACCTGTTGTCCGCATTTGTGTTAAAATAATTCCACACCGAAGAGGTGATTTTTTTTTGTAATTTGACCAGGCATGTCAATGGCCATATTCATCCCACGGACAACAGGTGTCTTCCCGGGTGCCTGACTTAAACAAACCACCTCACCATCAGAATCCTACTTGTCAATTTCCTCCTCAGCACCAGCAACACCCATATCCTCATCCTGGTGTACTTCAACAGTGACATCTTCAATTTGACTATCAGGAACTGGACTGCGGGTGCTCCTTCCAGCACTTGCAGGGGGCGTGCAAATGGTGGAAGGCGCCACCTCTTCCCGCCCAGTGTTGGGAAGGTCAGGCATCGCAGCCGACACAATTGGACTCTCCTTGGGGATTTGTGATTTAGAAGAACGCACAGTTCTTTGCTGTGCTTTTGCCAGCTTAAGTCTTTTCATTTTTCTAGCGAGAGGATGAGTGCTTCCATCCTCATGTGAATCTGAACCACTAGCCATGAACATAGGCCAGGGCCTCAGCCGTTCCTTGCCACTCCATGTCGTAAATGGCATATTGGCAAGTTTACGCTTCTCCTCAGACGCTTTTAATTTTGATTTTTGGGTCATTTGACTGAACTTTTGTTTTTTGGATTTTACATGCTCTCTACTATGACATTGGGCATCGGCCTTGGCAGACGACGTTGATGGCATTTCATCGTCTCGGCCATGACTAGTGGCAGCAGCTCCAGCACGAGGTGGAAGTGGATCTTGATCTTTCCCTATTTTACCCTCCACATTTTTGTTCTCCATTTTTTTATGTGTGGAATTATATGCCAGTATCAATAGCAATGGCCTACTACTATATATACTGCGCACAACTGAAATGCACCACAGGTATGGATGAATAGTATACTTGACGACACAGAGGTAGGTAGAGCAGTGGCCTACTGTACCGTTTGCTATATATTATATACTGGTGGTCAGCAAACTGTGCAAAACTGAAATGCACCACAGGTATGGATGGATAGTATACTTGACGACACAGAGGTAGGTAGAGCAGTGGCCTACTGTACCGTACTGCTATATATTATATACTGGTGGTCAGCAAACTGTGCAAAACTGAAATGCACCACAGGTATGGATGGATAGTATACTTGACGACACAGAGGTAGGTAGAGCAGTGGCCTACTGTACCGTACTGCTATATATTATATACTGGTGGTCAGCAAACTGTGCAAAACTGAAATGCACCACAGGTATGGATGGATAGTATACTTGACGACACAGAAGTAGGTAGAGCGGTGGCCTACTGTACCGTACTGCTATATATTATATACTGGTGGTCAGCAAACTGTGCAAAACTGAAATTCACCACAGGTATGGATGGATAGTATACTTGACGACACAGAGGTAGGTAGAGCGGTGGCCTACTGTACCGTACTGCTATATATTATATACTGGTGGTCAGCAAACTGTGCAAAACTGAAATGCACCACAGGTATAGATGGATAGTATACTTGACGACACAGAGGTAGGTAGAGCAGTGGCCTACTGTACCGTACTGCTATATATTATATACTGGTGGTCAGCAAACTGTGCAAAACTGAAATGCACCACAGGTATGGATGGATAGTATACTTGACGACACAGAAGTAGGTAGAGCGGTGGCCTACTGTACCGTACTGCTATATATTATATACTGGTGGTCAGCAAAATTATGCACTGTACTCCTACTATATACTACAATGCAGCACAGATATGGAGCGTTTTTCAGGCAGAGAACGTATAATACTGGTGTTCACTGGTCAGCAAAACTCTGCACTGTACTCCTATATAATACTGCTGGTCCCCATTCCCCACAATAAAGCAGTGTGAGCACAGATATATGCAGCACACTGAGCACAGATATAGAGCGTTTTTCAGGCAGAGAACGTATAATACTGGTGGTCACTGGTCAGCAAAACTCTGCACTGTACTCCTCCTATATAATACTGCTGGTCCCCAGTCCCCACAATAAAGCAGTGTGAGCACAGATATATGCAGCACACTGAGCACAGATATGGAGCGTTTTTCAGGCAGAGAACGTATAATACTGGGGGTCACTGGTCAGCAAAACTCTGCACTGTACTCCTCCTATATAATACTGCTGGTCCCCAGTCCCCACAATAAAGCAGTGTGAGCACAGATATATGCAGCACACTGAGCACAGATATGGAGCGTTTTTCAGGCAGAGAACGTTTAATACTGGTGGTCACTGGTCAGCAAAACTCTGCACTGTACTCCTCCTATAATACTGCTGGTCCCCAGAATAAAGATATTTGCAGCCCCCTGAAACAAAGTGAGAGGACGCCAGCCACGTCCTCTCACTATCATTTCCAATGCACGAGTGAAAAATGGCGGCGACGCGCGGCTCCTTATATAGAATCCGAATCTCGCGAGAATCCGACAGCGGGATGATGACGTTCGGGCGCGCTCGGGTTAACCGAGCCATACGGGAGAATCCGAGTCTGCCTCGGACCCGTGTAAAATGGGTAAAGTTCGGGGGGGTGCGGATTCCGAGGAACCGAACCCGCTCATCACTAATATATATATATATATATATATATATATAGATATATATAGATGATATATATAGATGATATATATAGCCTTCCTAGCACTAATTTTTATGTCCAATTAATAACAACATTCGCAGCTGTTCAAGTTTTATTGGCCAGGCGATAACCCTGGCCACAGAATGGCATTGTGGCTGGCTTAGGCAGATCTGTCACGTATATCCAGGCCGATGATAACTACATATGCTGCATGGCTTCACTGTAACTAGTGTGCACACATGTTGCATTGTCTGCACCGTCCATGTGATCTAATTGCATTCCACCCATGCGGCATGTGCTATTTTCTTGCTTTAAAGGGTCTTATGGGGTGACATTCACATGTGCATTGCCTAGATTCTGGTATAAGAGTAGGAGTATAACATGCAGTGGTGCAAGTATGCGGGTACGCTCGGGTACGGAGTACCCATAAGAATTTGGCAGCGGGTACTCAGTACCACCTGCCACACACTTTACCATCACCACAATTATAATGTGCCACAAAGCAACAAGACCATGGTGCTTGGCAGCATGATGGCTCCTCCCCCTTTGTCAGGGTTACTGGGAGTGCGACAGTGGCTGTATTTTCCTTTTTATAATGGAAGTATTACTATATATTGTTATTAAATTGGGGGCATTACTATGTATTTCTATTATACTGGAGGTATCACTATGTATTTCTATTATACTGGAGGCAGTACTATATATGTTTAGCCTTGCCCCCAGATAAAAAAAAAATGGGGCTGTCGTGTGGCCACGCCGCTAGTGTCATGTAGCCACGCCCCCTCATAACCCACGCCCATTTTTCTGCACTCAGTACCATAAGAAAATATATCTACTTGCACCACTGATAACATGTATGCATCTGTTTAACTGCTCCATCTGAGCTGGTGATAAACTGTTTTAACAGAGAACATTATGCAAAGCAGCATGTATGAAAATGAATACTTGCATGGCCTCACCCAATTTGTAGATCCCGGGAGACAGACAGCAGACAACTCTGCCGCATCCCATCCACTTCTGTAGTAAAGTGGGTGGGGTAAGGCTGTAATGATGTCATTTGGGATGCCACTCCCACCACAGTAGTCCCAGAAACCAGTCTGCATTAAACTAATGCAAATACAACATGAATAGATAGCTATTTGCATGTCTGTGCCCAGTGTTCTAAACACAATAGGGTACAGGGCTCTGTGGACTTTTCAGCATATGATTTGCAGATATATCTTTTTGAGTGGGTGTTTGGGATTTTTACTGTGAATTAATAAACTTTTCATCTCTGATGCAGGGGGGACAGGGCCAGTGCTGAAAGTAGGGTGGTACTAGGGTGGTACGGAGCACTATTAAGAAATATGGTGGGTGTACTCAGTACCACCAGCACACCACTGGGGCATCATTTATAAGGGGCATTTTTGTATGTGGGACATAAAATGGTGTCAGTGGCATAACTGTGTGTTGCATAATATGCAATAGGCATTACGGTGTGTGGTATAATATGTAAGGCATTACGGTGTGTGGCATAATGTGTAATGGGTGTTACGGTGTCTGGCATAATGTGTAATAAGCATTATGGTGTGTGGCATAATGTGTAATGGGCATTACGGTGTTTGGCATAATGTGTAAGGGACATTCTGGTGTGTGGCATGATGTTGCCATGCCCTTATTGTAGCCACTCCCCTAGTTTTGTGTGACCACGCCCCCTCATGACACGTGACCACACCCCCTCATGACACGTGACCACACCCATTTTTACTATCAGTACCGCTAAGAAAAAAATTCTACTTGCACCACTGGATAGGGCTGACCCCATCAGATGGTGCCCATAGGCATATGCATCACGTGCCTAGTGGGCAATCCAGCACTGACTTTGCACAGCATGGCTAATAGAGCGCGGTCCAGACTATTAAACATGACTGATTAAAATGCAGGTCATCCACTTTACTAGACATGTATAAAATCATTTTATTTTAAATCTTTTAAATTAAAGGAAAAAAAGCCTGAACCAAATAATAGTTAGTCTCCTAGTTTATACATCTGCTGGATTTCAACCTCCCTCCCCCAAACCTCCTTCTAAACCAATTAAGAAATTCTTTTAGAGCCAGGAAGTGTTCTAAGTCTGGGCTTTAAGGCTGCAGCGCCAGTGCAGGGGGAGAGAGCGGGATAAAGGCAATTGTTTTGGTATCAGGACGGTTAACATTCTTTAGATCCTAAGTATTTTTTAATTACCGTTAAATTGTATTTTGATGTTTGTAGGAGGAGCCATACTTGACTGTTGCCTGATTAATGAAGAACTCTGCAGGGCACCCCTTCCTAAACACAAAGGGGTTAAAAAGAGAAGGAAAGAATTTTTACAATAACTTGGCATGGTAATAGAAACCAGGTTTATGCTACACAGGCTGTATGGATAAAAATAATTTCCCTTTTCCCGTGTTTGAAAGATCCCATTTAGGGAAGTTTTCCTGCAATCATCTTGGTTACATGGGAGATTGATGTGGTGCCCGCCCTTGGTAAAACTTAAGAAGACGTATCGCTGTCAGAAGTGATGTTATTGACGTCTGACCCCATGCATAAGTATTACACAGTTATAATTAGTTGATATGTATTTATTCGAAAGCATTACAGCCTGTGTATGTGAGCACATCATACATTGCATATGCCAGGAAGAGTAGGTCATTTGATGTGACGTTACAATGAAAGGTTTTCAGTGGTATAATACACAGGTTCAGTATGGGATTCCGGCGGTGATATCCCTACATTGAGAATGCCAACAGGGGACGGGGTAATTATTTTACCTATCCCTGTCCCGTCCCCTAACCCACCTAGGGTGGCAGCTAGAGCTAAGACTGTGGAGAGTGGGGTGACGGCTGGGGCTAAGGCTTCGGGGGTGGCGGCTAGGATTAAGACTCACTGGGGGGCAGCTATGGCTACCCCCCCCCCCCCCCCCCCAGTGCCTAACCCTAACCATCCTCCCGGGCCCTAACAGTGACCCCAATGCTTACCTTCGGTATGTCGGCGGTCTGTGTTCCGGCATTCCGGCTTTGGTCACATGACCACCAGCAGCCCAACTGCCAGGATGCTAAACACATCCCTAATGCACACGTGAGTTCGCCATTGCAATAACTGTACTGTGCCTTGGGGTGAATGTGTTGGGAAAAGCTTATTTGGCACTTCCTTACGCTTACTGGAGCTTTTAAGTAATCTCGGGTGACCAGAATAAGTTATTTTTAAATAGTTACCTCTAAAACCTTAAAGAAACTGCTAATAAAACCGCTAAAAGTCAGCCGGCCCTCAGTTACCCAGTCTAATAGTATTAGCAGTACAAAATACTGTATACTGGAACATCTAGCTGACAACGAGTCAGAAGAGCTTTAAGAAGAGAATGGGGTATACCAGTTTTCCTTGTCATTATGCAACATAATGCAAGCTGCACAATTTGCTTTACAACCTGTAAACCTAGTGCCAATTAAACTAAAGTCTGATTTCTATTCATTTAATAATAATGATAATAGAGTTTATAATTAGCGCTCATACAGTACACAGAGTTTATAAGCACTAATTCTGCCATTCCATTTGTTATTATTTGCTCGTTTAAGTGTCATTTAAATATCACCTTACCTCCCTGTCTGGTCCCGGTATCTGTGAATCGTAATCAGGTCCCAAAGTTTCAGTTTGAACTGATATTGAACTCATATTTTCTTATAATTCCTTTACTTCTGGCAACAAGTAAACACAAGTGACATTGATATGTTGGTAAGAAGGGTAGCAGTTGATTTACCGACGGACACAATACCGACGGTCATAATCCCGACAGCCATTGACCGACATGGTCAAAAAATACTGACATGCCCTTTTAAGGAATTTTTGCCACAAAACAGACTTGTTCATACTTTACCATCCCAGTGGACCTGGAGGGGGAATATAATAGTGCCCGAAGCAAGGGAGGGGACGCGGTACACTTAGACGGTGTCCATGTCGGCCTATATCCACATTGACACACAAAAAAAAAACCAGAAAAACTTATGTTGGTATTTTGACATGTCGGCAGTTAAAAAGCAGGTACAGGTTGAGTATCCCATATCCAAATATTCCAAAATACGGATTTTTGGAGTGAGAGTGAGATAGTGAAACCTTTGTTTTCTGATGGCTCAATGTACACAAACTTTGTTTAATACACAAAGTTATTCAAAATATTGTATTAAATGACCTTCAGGCTGTGTGTATAAGGTGTATATGAAACATAAATGATTTGTGTGTATGTACACACACTTTGTTTAATGCACAAAGTTATTAAAAATATTAGCTAAAATTACCTTCAGGCTGTGTCTGTGGGGTGTATATGAAACATGAAAGCATTCTGTGCTTAGACTTGGGTCCCATCACCATGATATCTCATTATGGCAAGCAATTTTCTCTAACGTCCTAGTGGATGCTGGGGACTCCGTAAGGACCATGGGGAATAGACGGGCTCCGCAGGAGACGGGGCACTTTAAGAAAGAATTTGGATTCTGGTGTGTTCTGGCTCCTCCCTCTATGTCCCTCCTCCAGACCTCAGTTTTGAATCTGTGCCCGGACGAGCTGGGTGCTACTTAGTGAGCTCTCCTGAGCTTGCTAAAAAGAAAGTATTTTGTTAGGTTTTTTATTTTCAGAGAGA
This sequence comes from Pseudophryne corroboree, assembly GCF_028390025.1. Taxonomy (NCBI): domain Eukaryota; kingdom Metazoa; phylum Chordata; class Amphibia; order Anura; family Myobatrachidae; genus Pseudophryne; species Pseudophryne corroboree. The sequence continues at coordinate 246,610,247 of NC_086454.1, read as the reverse complement.
TCTGCTGGCAACAGGCTCTCTGCTACGTGGGACTGAGGGGAGAGAAGCAGCCCTACTCACTGAAGATAGGTCCTGCTTCTTAGGCTACTGGACACCATTAGCTCCAGAGGGATTGTACACCGGATCGCACCCTTGGTCGTTTGATCCCGGAGCCGCGCCGCCGTCCCCCTCGCAGAGCTAGAAGACAGAAGCTGGTGTCAGAAGCAAGAAGACGTCGAAATCGGCGGCAGAAGACTCCAGTCTTCGTATGAGGTAGCGCACAGCACTGCAGCTGTGCGCCATTGTTCCCACACTAAACCCACATACTCCGGTCACTGTAGGGCGCAGGGGGGGAGGGGGGGAGGGGGCAGGGGGGGAGGGGGCGCCCTGGGCAGCAATTAGGAACCTCTTGGCAAAAAGTAGCATATATACAGTTGGGCACTGTAAATATGTACGAGCCCCCGCCATTATTTTACACACAAACGCGGGACAGAAGCCCGCCGCTGAGGGGGCGGGGCTTCTTCCTCAGCACTCACCAGCGCCATTTTCTCTCCACAGCTCCGCTGAGAGGAAGCTCCCCAGGCTCTCCCCTGCAGAATCACGGTAGAAGAGGGTAAAAAGAGAGGGGGGGGGGCACATAAATTTGGCGCAAAAACAATATATACAGCAGCTACTGGGTTAACACTAAGTTACTGTGTGACTCCTGGGACATATAGCGCTGGGGTGTGTGCTGGCATACTCTCTCTCTGTCTCTCCAAAAGGCCTTGTGGGGGAACTGTCTTCAAAAAGAGCATCCCCTGTGTGTGTGGTGTGTCGGTACGCTTCTGTCGGCATGTTTGACGAGGAAGGCTATGTGGAAGCAGAGCGGGAGCAAATGAATGTGGGGTCGCCGCCGACGGCGCCGACACCCGATTGGATGGATATGTGGAAGGTTTTAAATGATAATGTTACTTCCTTGCATAAAAGGTTGGATAAAGCTGAAGCCTTGGGACAGCCGGGGTCTCAGCCCATGCCTTATCCTATGTCGCAGAGGCCGTCAGGGTCTCAGAAGCGCCCACTATCCCAAATTATTGACACAGATGTCGACACGGATTCTGACTCCAGTGTCGATGCCGATGATGCAAAGTTACAGCCTAAAATGGCTAAAGCCATCCGTTGCATGATTATAGCAATGAAGGATGTGTTGCACATCACAGAGGAAACCCCAGTCCCTGACAAGAGGGTTTATATGTATGGGGAAAAAAAGGCAAGAGGTGACCTTTCCCCCTTCACATGAATTAAATGAGTTATGTGAAAAAGGTTGGGAATCTCCAGATAGAAAACTGCAGATTTCCAAACGGATGCTTATGGCGTATCCTTTCCCGCCAACGGACAGGTTACGCTGGAAATCCTCCCCTAGGGTACACAAAGCTTTAACACGCTTATCCAAGAGGTTAGCCCTACCGTCACAGGATACGGCCACCCTAAAAGATGCTGTGGATAGAAAGCAGGAGGGTATCCTGAAGTCCATTTATACACACTCAGGTACTTTACTAAGGCCGGTGATTGCGTCGGCCTGGATGTGTAGTGCTGTAGCAGCATGGACAGATACCTTATCTGAGGAACTTGATACCTTGGACAAGGATACTATAGTGCTGACCCTGGGGCATATAAAAGACGCTGTCCTATAAATGAGAGATGCTCAAAGAGACATTAGCCTACTGGGCTCTAGAATAAATGCAATGTCGATTTCTGCCAGAAGGGTCCTGTGGACTCGGCAATGGACAGGCGATGCCGACTCAAAAAGGCACATGGAGGTTTTACCTTACAAGGGTGAGGAATTGTTTAGGGACGGTCTCTCGGACCTGGTCTCCACAGCTACGGCTGGAAAGTCAAATTTTTTGCCATATATTCCCTCACAACCTAAGAAGGCACTGTATTATCAAATGCAGTCCTTTCGATCACAAAAAGGCAAGAAAGTACGAGAGGGAAATAGTGTTAGCTGCAATTCACAAATTGTATCTTTAGCAGGTGGTGGTAAAGGTTCCCCGTCCTTCAACAGGGAAGGGGTTACTATTCGACCATGTTTGTGGTACCGAAACCGGACGGTTCAGTCAGACCCATATTGAATCTAAAATCCCTGAACACATACCTGAAAAGGTTCAAGTTCAAGATGGAATCGCTCAGAGCGGTCATCGCAAGCCTGGAAGGGGGGGATTTTATGGTGTCTCTGGACATAAAGGATGCTTACCTTCATGTCCCCATTTATCCACCTCATCAGGCGTACCTCAGATTTGTGGTACAGGATTGTCATTACCAATTCCAGACGTTGCCGTTTGGTCTCTCCACGGCACCGAGAATATTTACCAAGGTAATGGCGGAGATGATGGTGCTCCTGCGGAAGCAAGGGGTCACAATTATCCTATACTTGGACGATCTCCTCATAAAGGCGAGGTCCAGAGAGCAGTTGCTGATCAGCGTAGCACGCTCTCGGGAGGTGTTACAACAGCACGGCTGGATTCTAAATATTCCAAAGTCGCAGCGGATTCCTACAACTCGTCTGCCTTTCCTGGGCATGATTCTGGACACAGACCAGAAGAGGGTTTATCTCAAGATAGAGAAGGCTCAGGAGCTCATGACACTGGTCAGAGACCTATTAAAAAGGACCTTTCAATGGGACTTACTGGACAAGTGGTCCGGATCACATCTACAGATGCATCGGCTGATCAGCCTATCCCCCAGGGCCAGGGTGTCTCTCCTGTGGTGGCTGCAGAGTGCTCACCTTCTCGAGGGCCGCAGATTCGGCATTCAGGACTGGGTCCTGGTGACCACGGATGCAAGCCTCCGAGGGTGGGGGGCAGTCACACAGGGAAAAAACTTCCAAGGTCTGTGGTCAAGTCAGGAGACTTGCCTTCACATCAATATCCTGGAACTAAGGGCCATATACAACGCCCTACGTCAAGCGGAGACCCTGCTTCGCGACCAACCGGTGCTGATTCAGTCAGACAACATCACCGCAGTGGCTCATGTAAACCGCCAAGGCGGCACAAGGAGCAGGGTGGCGATGGCGGAAGCCATCAGAATTCTTCGCTGGGCGGAGAATCACGTAAGAGCACTGTCAGCAGTGTTCATTCCGGGAGTGGACAACTGGGAAGCAGACTTCCTCAGCAGGCACGACCTCCACCCGGGAAAGTGGGGACTTCATCAAGTAGTCTTCGCGCAGATTGCAAGTCGGTGGGAACTGCCACAGGTGGACATGATGGCATCCCGCCTCAACAAAAAGCTACAGAGGTATTGCGCCAGGTCAAGAGACCCTCAGGCGATAGCTGTAGACGCACTAGTGACACCGTGGGTGTTCCAGTCGGTCTATGTATTCCCTCCTCTTTCTCTCATACCCAAGGTGCTGAGAATCATGAGAAAAAGAGGAGTGAGAACAATACTCATTGTTCCGGATTGGCCAAGAAGGACTTGGAATCCAGATCTGCAAGAAATGCTCACAGAGGACCCGTGGCCTCTGCCTCTAAGACAGGACTTGTTGCAACAGGGGCCCTGTCTGTTCCAAGACTTACCGCGGCTGCGTTTGACGGCATGGCGGTTGAACGCCGGATCCTAGCAGAAAAAGGCATTATCACCGTATATGGCGAAAATATGTTGCTTGGTGTGAGGCCAGGAATGCCCCTACGGAGGAATTCCAGCTCAGGGACGTGTGGTGAGCTAAAAGGCTAAGGAGGCACTAGCTAGCACCAGAGCCAGATTTACACACAAAATATGAGCCAAAGGGTACATCTGGGCATTATAGACAGGTTCAGCAGTATAAACTCCTGGAAATTTGGTGAGTTTTGATCAGAGATGTGCGGAAAAGATAAGCAGGTGAGGCACTGCCTCACCTGCCATAGACTTTTTACTCCAGAGTTTTGGCTATAAAAATGATTAGAATAATGCAAAGAAGATATTTCAAACATATTCTTGGTATTTTTCATATAATTTATACAGTGAAAACTCTGGCACAGACGTAAATATGACTGGAAAGGCTCTGCCTCACCTGCCTCACCCCACCGCACGTCACTGTTCCAGCTGGCCCGTTTCCTTCACTTCCTACAGTCGGTAGTGACTTTGGGCCTGAAATTGGGTTCCATTAAGGTCCAGATTTCAGCCCTGTCCATTTTCTTTCAAAAAGAACTGGCTTCTCTTCCTGAAGTTCAGACGTTTGTAAAGGGAGTGCTGCATATGCAGACCACTTTTGTGCCTCCAGTGGCACCTTGGGATCTTAACGTGGTGTTGAGTTTCCTGAAGTCACACTGATTTGAGCCACTCAAAACGGTGGAGTTAAAATATCTCACGTGGAAGGTGGTCATGCTATTAGCCTTGGCTTCGGCTAGGCGTGTGTCAGAATTAGCAGCTTTGTCACATAAAAGCCCCTATCTGGTTTTCCATATGGACAGGGCAGAATTGCGGACCCGTCCACAATTTCTGCCAAAAGTGGTTTCATCTTTTCATATGACCAACCTATTGTGGTGCCTGTGGCTACTCGTGACTTGGAGGATTCCGAGTTACTAGATGTGGTCAGGGCTTTGAAGGTTTATGTAGCCAGAACGGCTAGAGTCAGGAAAACTGAGTCGCTGTTTATCCTGTATGCACCCAACAAACTGGGTGCTCCCGCTTCAAAGCAAACTATAGCTCGCTGGATCTGTAACACGATTCAGCAGGCTCATTCTGCATCTGGATTGCCGCTTCCAAAATTGGTAAAAAGCCCACTCCACAAGGAAGGTGGGCTCTTCTTGGGCGGCTGCCCGAGGGGTCTCTGCATTACAGCTTTGCCGAGCAGCTACTTGGTCAGGTTCGAACACTTTTGCAAAGTTTTACAAGTTTGATTCCCTGAAGAGGACCTTGTGTTTGCTAATTCGGTGCTGCAGAGTCATCTGCACTCTCCCGCCTGTTTGGGAGCTTTGGTATAATCCCCATGGTCCTTACGGAGTCCCCAGCATCCACTAGGACGTTAGAGAAAATAAGATTTTACTTACTGGTAAATCTATTTCTCGTAGTCCGTAGTGGATACTGGGCGCCCGTCCCAAGTGCGGACTTCTTCTGCAATGCTTGTATATAGTTATTGCTTAAATAAGGGTTATGTTTGGTTGCATCAGTGTTGATCTGATGCTCCGTTGTTGTTCATACTGTTAACTGGGTAAATTTATCACGAGTGATATGGTGTGATTGGTGTGACTGGTATGAGTCTTGCCCTGGATTCCAAAATCCTTTCCTTGTACTGTCAGCTCTTCCGGACACAGTTTCTCTAACTGAGGTCTGGAGGAGGGACATAGAGGGAGGAGCCAGAACATACCAGAATCCAAATTCTTTCTTAAAGTGCCCTTTCTCCTGCGGAGCCCGTCTATTCCCCATGGTCCTTACGGAGTCCCCAGCATCCACTACGGACTACGAGAAATAGATTTACCGGTAAGTAAAATCTTATTATTACAAAATACGGAAAAATCTGATATCCAAAATACTTCTAGTCCCAGGCATTTTGGATATGGGATACTCAACCTGTATTCTAACTATGTCGGCATTTTGAACATGTCGGCATAATGAATATCGGTATTTTGACCATAGGTCAGTGGCTGTTGGGATTATCACCGTCGGTATTGTGTCCGTCGGTAAATCATACTGAACCCGGTAGCAAGGCTGTTTGAATATTGCGTACAAAAAGAATTCTAATAAGTTAATAGTTTATTGACAATTTGTTTTTCATTTTTTTAGAACATGCACAATGGACTCATTCTGAAATTATAACTTTTTAATATTCTATATTTACAGTTGTGTTGTTGCTTGGTTTTGTTTTTGGGTAACGCTATTTCCAATAATTTTTTTTATGTTACTATGATCAATCATAAGACTCATAACTATAATGATTGGCGGAAATACTCATCATAAGCAATGTTTATCTATAATACAATATAAACCACACATCTGCCTATATTGACTGAGCAGATTTCCAAATGTAGAGCATAACTACTTCAATTCATTATATACTATGGTGTAAGCCTATAATTATGTGTATGTATAATTTTATATACACAAATAATAATACTCATCATAATTACACTCTATTTTTTGCCTTCTAAGTCTATCTACAGACATCATAAAGAACTACTCAAAGAAATATAAGATTTAGAATTCACTGTTTTCATTTTACTGCAAACATTCAGTCTCCTAAGAGTACATAGTATTGACAGATGTTTTTCTTCTTTTTTTAAGTAAACGCCAGAAGCGTCGTCATCACCCAAACACTCTTTACAGAAGCCTGGAAATGAAAGTGCTCATTTTCCACGCCTTTATTAGGTGTGTTAGGAAAACATGGACATAGGTGTTTAGTAGAGTTTTTTTTTTTTAATACAGTTTAAACAAATGCAGGGGCATTTTATAAGCATATCTGAAGTGTCGCAGCACTTGATAAATACTATGAGAAAAGTCTGGATGTAGGCTTATAGGCACTTTTTATGGAATATGACAAAGTATTTAAACTCTTTAAATGCTTTGTTCCTTTTACCCGGACTCTGTCTCGTCAGTGGAACTGCCGCATCTGCGCTTGGAGAGCATATACTTAAATTGTTGTGTCTTGGAGGAGATGGCTCCTGACAGGTGTAGCCTGTCAGCTCAGTTGTAAGATGAGTCCAATTCCTAGAAACTACACATTGACTTTCAAAATCTCTTTAGTCATGGATCAGTTTTTCCAAAGTGCTATTATGTGCTATTATTATCGTTTATATAGGAATATTTTTCTTTTTTTGAAATTGGCATATTGAGGTGGTATTTTACACATAGGCGTATGAATGTAAAGTATTTGATATATTTCCATTATATTGGTGAGTTCCAGATGACTTAATTCATAGATTAGTTTTATTAGCACAGATATACTTCAACGCAGGATAACCAACCAACTTTCATCGGCTTACTGGTATTACCAGTTTCATCATGCAAGTAAATGGCTAGTTGCCATGTATTTCTGCACATGCCTATGCTATACAAACCATATTATTACATAAGTCGTTACAAGTTTCTGATATTTAAAAATGTTTCCCCCAGTTGCCATGATTTTTTTTTAAGAAAAGCGACAATGGGGTCGATTAAATTGTACGCAAATTAAAAAGTTCCTGGAAGGAGGTCCCAGCGCTATTCAATTCAGTGCACTGCTTTGTCGGAAAATGCTCATACCTACGCCTTAAACAGGGTGTTTAGGTGCGAGATAGAGCATTCTCCGACATAAGTGCCCCGCTGCAATGCTGCTTGCGCTGCAGTAGGGCACAAAACTGCATTGCGGCACTAGTTGTGTCTGATTTCTGCTCACACTCACGGAGGGGTGCAAGCGGAAATCAACTAGTCAGACTAAACAGCACGCTGAATTGAATAGGGGGAACTCCATGGCGCTATTTAATTTGCGTTCAATTGAATCGAACCCAAAGTGTGTCTATGCCTGACCTACGTTTTGCTCTTTTAAGCATTGTAATCACTTTTTTACATATTATATAATTTCCTGTTTTGGCAGGACCCGTCAGGCGATATTTGTAAACATATCGGAGATGAACATTTTCGTCTGGAAGGTAAGCAGTTCTGTGGAACGCTTTGTTGCAGAATTTTGCTAATCCTTTTGTTTATTTGTTGTTTTAACTACAGATTTGGTGCCCATGTTTCATCTGCTGCATTGTTTTGTTGTTTGTATTGTTTTGTGAGCTTGACAATGTAATCTTAATGTGCTCTTCCCTTGAAACTGTGGTTAACAGTTAATGATGAGCTTTGTTTATAAAGCTTATGAAAAAAAGAAAATCCTGTCCATACATTTGCTTTGAAAGTATAACGCTCCGTTTTCTTTTTCGTTTTTTCTTATCTAACAGTTTGTTGGATGAGCCTTTGAAATAAACTAAATGTAAGGCACTTCGTGCACATAAAGAGTAAATTATGGCATTGTGATTCAGTTATTCTTTGTTGCCTATTAAAGTGGTTGATTTATGTCTGTTTGGCTGATCAACAGTATGTGCTGTATATAACGTATGGCTCTTTAGTTATTGAAGTACAGTATGTCTCTTTAGCCTTTTCATATAACATAAAGGAGGTGGTGGTTTAACACGAGTATTAATAAAATGTCTTTAGCAACAAAATTCTAAGTAGTTTTTTTCTTTTTTATAAATTATTTTTATCTTCTTCAGTCCCACTTTGAAAAACATAAAATATAAAATATGGTATAAATCAGACTATTCTCTTTACTGACCGTTTGCAACTCAACGTCATGTTTTATATGGTTGTCTGGTTTAGTTGCCCTCAGTTTTCTTCCCCGTATGCTGAACAAAATGAATGTTTAAATTGGTGGCTTTTCAGTAAGCATGGGCAAGCTTCGGGAGACTTGATACTCTTCTGGGCGGCCAGAAACGCCACCTGAGATTCGGGAGCCTCCAACCCATTACGGGGGAGTATGAAAGTATGCATTGGGGGGCTATTAACATGAGTAACATATAGTAGACGATAAGTAAGTCAAACAATTAAGGTAATACCTTCTGCAGTTTTTTAAGTGCTAGTAAATGTTAGCAAAAACAGTGAAATGCTTATGTCAAACACAAACATCTGACATCTACTATTAGCAATTTTCTAAGTGTTTAAGTGGTCTATATACTAAGCCTTGGATGCAGATAAAGTACCAGCCAATAATCTCCTAACTGGTATGTCACAGGCTGTGTCTGAAAAAAGAGTTAGGAGCTGGTTGGTTGGTACTTTATCTCCATGCACTTTATCTCCATCCAAAGGCTTAGTAAATAGACCTCTAAATCTATTATAGGCCACTGTAGGCTTCTTCGGTGCTTTTAGATTATGGCAAACGGGCGTATGGATAGAGAAGTTGTTAGAGAAATTTAAGTGATTGTGGTGTCATTTAAACCTAACATTAAAAATCTCGTTAAATGCGTGGCTTCAAAACTAGTGGGCAAGTGTCGTTGCTTTGCTCATGATTGGTCTGTTTGATACGTGTAAACGAAATGTAAAGCAAGTGCAAACTTAACAGTTACTAGCAACCTTTCCTGTACAAGCCAGCATGTGTGCAAATTACAGCATCACAAAATACGCACCTGGAACCTAGTTTTTTAATGTTGGGAATGCTGGTGTCCAGTGGGGCCCTCACCGTAGAATATGTACCCATTTCATCAATCCTTTCCTCTCCAGAGTCCTGCGTCGGCAGCTCTGCAAAATCATTGGGAAAATGGTATGGAGCCATTTTACCCAGTGTCTTGCGCGTGCACAGTGGGGCACAGCGCCACAGTCTACTAATGCTCACCTATGCGCTGCTGGCTAAAGAGGAGGGGGCACAGACGGTGACTGCACATGGCCACTTCCTATCTTAATATGCCCCTGTCCTGGCCCATTGTAAACCCGCTTAAGTAACCTTGAAAAAGGATCATTTTAATATTTTTTGCAAACATGAACTTCTGTAATATAATTTACATATCTGTGCTGATCATCCAGATTAGTGCCTATGTGGAAAGCATATGCGCTAATATACATCTAAAACCAATTACAGTGTGTTTATTTTACTTTTATTCTGACCACACATATATTATCAGAATATAGCTACTGATCAGATCTCGCACAAGGCCTACAAACAGTCCACATTGCTCTGTATGCGTAACGAAGGTTTGAGCAATGTGATCTGAGAGATCCTGAAGGAGATAACGCGTACACACTTCATTATGGAATTCTTGCACATTTGGACGTCTAGACCACACGCACGCACACACATACCTTCAATAATAAAAAACTTTCCCATGTCAGAAATTATTGTGCCGATCTCTTAAGCCTACACACAATAAATGCCTAATGGCCATTTACTTTCCGTGAATGGCCCACTACCTGACCTTATGTCACCCACAGAAATGGCATTCTCTAAGCTACCTTAATGTTAAATTGTTGCTTGTACTTTACGCTGTATCCAAGTCATACATTAAATTTCCATGCTGTTTTTATTTTTTTTACCATTTGAAATAATTTTTTTGTCAAGCATTTTGTATATTGCTGTAATCTGTTACCAGCGCTTCAAATCTAAGTAACAGTAATATACCTTGCATGTATACAATTGAACCTATGTTCCCATTTTCTCTACCTCATCTCAAAATTAGGGAGCTGATCAGTCCCGCACGCAATCCTGACTCGGTCACAACTGACCGATGTTTTTGGGACTGTGTATGTACTGAGGCCGCAGTGCGCCTGTGCTGTGATGTTACTGCAATCCGGGTCACAGTGCCCTAGGGCTGCTTCTTCCAGCACAGATTTACTGGCCTCGACAGCGGAGATGTAGCAGCCAATACTGCGACTGATCGGCGCGAAGGTGATCCGATACTGCGTCTTATAACACAAGATGCGTCCTGTTGCATTAGCATATTTTCATTCAAAGAGGCGGTTGCTGTGTCTTTTGTGCCCAGTACTTAATCGCTTCTTATACACTCATCTGTTATCTGGAATACTTTAAAAATGACTGCTGACTTTCCCTGTTCTGTCCCTAGCAATAAGCCCTCATGCTGGGTCAGATTTATCAAAGCTTGGAGAGAAAGTGGAGAGAGACAAAGTACCAACAATCAGTTCTCTATGCTGGGTACACACTGGTCGATATATTGGTCGTTTGAGTGATCGGCCGATATATAGTGAGCCGGTCAGCAGGTGTAATTCAGATGCCCCATCTAGCTGTGACCTCTGTGCGACACATTGTGTATATTCTTCCCTGGATCGGCCACTTTGTCGCTGCTATGGTGGGTCCGCCGGCGTGTCAGCACAGTGAGTATCCATCTTAACTGTAATTTCTCAAACACAGCCTGTAAAATTACAGTTAGGAGCTGATTGGTACTTTGGGGCAGATTTAACAGTGAGCGATATTCTTGTTATCACTCATTACGAATGTTAAATGGTGCTTCAGCTAATCAGCTCGTGACTGTCATGCGTTTGAAAAATGACTAGAACACCATTTAACATTCGTAACTAATGATAACAAGTATATCATTCATTGATAAATCTGCCACTTTATCTCTCCAATTTTTGATAAATCTGCCCCAGTATTCCAAAAGATCTTATACATTGATCAAAAGTCCAGTAAATTCCAGTAAATGTTACATACATATGGAATTGATACAGTGATTATTTATGTAAATGAGTAATGAGTACAGGATTGTCCTGTTTGAAATATGATAACACTTATGTTTAATCAGTAGTGTAAACTTATACCCCTTTTCCACTAGCTTCTAAAAACACGGGTAAATACGCGTGTTTACCCTTACCCATGTTTTTTCCTAGTGGAAACGGACCATGTTTTTTCCTAGTGGAAATGCCCCCCCCCCCCCCCAAAGCCCCCCCTTCCCCAGCAAATTCCCGGATCAAGTGATCCGGGAATCCTACCCGGGTAGCTTACCGGGTTGAACGCGCGTTCAACCCGGTAAGCTGTGTAGTGTGAACGGGAGCCGTGTTGATGTGACATGGCTCCCATTCACAGTGTATGGAAGGGCGGCGCTGGGAGACCATGTGATTTCCCAGCGCCGCCCCTGCCGCGTCAGCAGCAGCGTCACCAACCCGGCAATATGCCGGGTTGGTGAGCTGAGTGTAGAAGGGGGCTCTAGCACGGGTCGCAGCCGTGTCAGGCTCCCGGCTGCGACCCGTGCTACAAGTGGAAAAGGGGTATAAGATGCAACAAAGCAGAGTAAAAGTTCCTCTAATACCTGCCACACCAGACCTATAGTGAAGGTCCACTGAATGGAAACTTTGATGAAACATGAGCCTTTTAACCTATACCCCTTTTACACCAAGCCAAAAACAAGGGTTATTGCCTGGTCAAGTCGAGTCAGCCGTCAGTGTAATTCGCTCCCAAAAAAATAACCCGTTTTGTTACCCAGCAATCACTCCTGGGTCTCGACCAGGGTAGAACACGGGTAAAATGGGTAACCCAGGTTGTCCAACCAGGGTCCCCGTTTACAGCATAGGGAGAGACCCTGCGTGGAGATGATCTCTATGTGCCGGCAGAACAGTTCCACTACACTGACTCTGGAATAACCTAGTGTACACAGGGTCTGTCCTGCGTATGACCTGGATTGGAACCGTGTTCCAAATCCCAGGTGAGACCTGGGATTTTGGTGAGAAAGGGGTATTACACAATACTGCAAGGTACAGAGCAAGATGTTGTTCACCGTTCACCATGGTACATGGTTCCTGGAGACCAGTACTTGTCCAGCCAGGAGTTGTCCCTTCAAAGGAGACTGCAAGGCACCTTTTAGAATATGCTGATAAATAATTAGTGGATGACAGTGAGGTGAGGAATGCCATCAAATATCCTGTCATTTTATATTTATTGAAGTTTTTATTACAAACATATTACTATTTTTAGACATGGTGGCACTTTAAGCCACTCAGCGTGTCATTTAGCATTCTGAGGCTATACCATAGCTAGCATCAGCATCATTCCCTCTTGGGGTACTGGGTGAGTCCCTACATGAAGATATAACTAGTTGTGAAACTCATGCACATATATCATTGGCCTATAAATGAGGATTACCTGTGACTTTCCCAATCTTGTCTGCTCACCCCAAGATATCAAGCGAGTGCACTGGTCTCATTACGTCTGGCCCGAAATAACTGGCTGGAACCAGTGGGTGGTCAGGTCATGTTTAAAATATGTCTCTGCGCCTGGTCTTGTCAGGGGACTGTCTGAAAGGTTAGACTGTGATTTTTTGATGCAGTGTATATGCTCCTTAATGGCTAACATGTGATGATAAATTGAGTCTCACAAGAGTGACATGAGTAGTTGTCCTGGAAATCATGGCATGTAAGGTCTACTATTACGTTCTGTATGTGCTAATAAATGGACACCTTTTTCATATAAGCATACTTCACTAAAACAAAGTGAATCATTTAGCATTGACTAAACAAGACTCTAATAATACCTAAAAGTTTGCAAATGTCACCGGGAGTCACAGTTTTGCTTTCTTTGTATAAGGACTATTTTAACGTATGTATAGCTCAGTGTTCTGACTTGCTGGTATTTATCAATAATCAGTTGTATTAAGTTACTTACTAGTTTCCTCCTTGGTAAAGAAAAAAAGGGATCGGTTTCCTTCAGATCATGCAAAGCCTTTAGTGTATAGGATTATTACACCCAACATTGAGAATTCAGATGTGGGTGGTATATCCAAAGTACTTGTCTCCAAAGGTTACTTCCCTGGCATTCAGGCTGCCCGGTGGGTCCCCTTTACCGCATGTAGACACTGCTGCTTTCCTCACTACTGAGCTTTAAAAGGCATACTCCATGGGCGGGATATACCAAAGAGAAAATGCGGGCAAAACCTCGTTTTTGGACTTTGACTGTATTTTCCATATGTACTAAGCCCTGGATACCGGGGCTTCGGTGAGGTGAGTAGCGCTAGCTTTTGCTGTCATTACCCTATAGAAGCCTATGGGCCTATACCCTATAAAAACCTATGGGCTTCTTTTCACATTGTTCATGAGAGGGATCCAGTCGGATCCCTCCCAGCACCTCCATGGCCATGGACAGAGGGCCCCCTGGGGCCAAAATATGAAAGTTCCGTCATCGCAAAGGGCAGCTCTTATCAGAAGAGCTGGCCTTTGTGATACTAATCTCATGTTAGTGAATATACGATTAGTATCAATGCGATATTTGGTGGAATGTACCATAGATGGTTAGTACATCCCGCTGTATGTGAGCAATAGTAGCCACAGAAAGTGCACACAGGGCATAGAGGGGCCCTCTGAATAGCCTGACCATGATTTATCTATGATATTCCATCTCAAACTGGATGCTATGTTCAGTTTTGATTTGTTAAATCAAAGGGCCACTTAGGGCAGAATTCAATTGTCCGCGAAAACACCTAAACTTTTTGCATAGTGTTAAAAATTGCGGCTTTTCGCCATAATGCGCGCTCCTGTTTTACAACTGATCCAATTGCAAACGTGCAAAAATGGCATTCATGGGAAAATTCGTGCTGGCAAAACCAGTGAAAACTAGATGAAAATGGGGAAATTTGTCTGTACTCCCAAAAAAGCCAAACTAATATAGGATAACAGTATAGAAGCGTATTAGTGGTCATAATAAAAGTATTTGGGGTACTTAAATTGCGTCAAATGGCTGTTATATGCATTTTTCTAAAAAAAAAAAAAAAAAAAAAAAAGGTAAAAAATGGTAGAAAGCAAGTGTTATGTGCAAAATAAATGCTCTGCTTAAATTGGGGGTACATAAAATGTATATAAGTATATATTTGGGTAATTTTAAGCCACTTAAAAAGCAAACAAAATAAAAACAATTACTGCCACCTGCAAGCCTAAATACAGATGTCCCAATCATGAAGCACTCCAATATACCTGTCCCCCAATTTCCATCATTTTGCACTTTTCCACCTCAAAAATGACATAATTATTGGGCAATTAAAAATAATTAAAAACGTCCCAATTGGGGGGGTGTCATCCCAGGGATTCTGGACCAATTCCCAACATTTTTACCTTTAGAATAGGGATTTTCTACCTGTTCAGGAGGTGGTGAAATGAAATTAAAACTTATATGTATGTATATATGCATATATGTACCTATGTGTATGTATATGTATATATATATATATATATATGTATATATATATATATATATTATTTTTTGGGTAAGAGGGGGTTATTTTTTAATATAGAAAATTAGGTTTTTGGGTCATTTGAACATAATGAAACATCTTAGACCGGTGCATAATATTTTAGACTGAACACTGCCTAACAGAGGGCTTCATCCCTAACCACCAGATTTGTTTGTCGCAAGCTAGCACGTAAAAATAAAAAATATGCAGCGTTGGTGGATTCCTCTGTTTCTCAAAAAAATGTTCACATCCTCACTGATCAAAAGCGAATCTTGCTGCTATTTGTACACAGAATCCAGTCTAAAGCTGATAAGATCCCTCATCTTTTTATAGCTGGTGAAGGAGAAAGTACTTTGATGTTTTCAGGGAGGGGTAGAGGGGGGTAGGATTTTCCATACGGGTGTTTGGCTAACACAACAAACACTGTTTAAAAATGTAACTTTGCTTAATTAATTAGCGATTCTGTTTAATACTCGTCTGATCTCTGTCCAACAAGGTATTTTGAGCCTTGAGAAAAAAACTTCAAAGTGCTGTTTAAGATGGTCTGAACAGGGGTGTTAACCTCTTCATTGCTGGAAGAGTGCCAGCATCCTTACCAGGCTAACAATTAGATTGCAACTTCTTTGTGGCATGAGTTTTTGCACTTTATAAGCCATAGAAGGTTTTGGATAAACCACAGATGTTAATTAATAAATAACAAATTAGCAGCATATTTGAGAGGATGCGTTTGTGTGTTTTTTCAACTTGAACAATAATAAATGTGCTTTCATATAGCTGGTATTTATTAAATAATTGCTATGCAAAGCTGCCTTTTTAGTACATGTATTGTGCCCAGATAGGTTTGGTGGAAAGGTTTTCATTAACATCTCAGCAGACAATCAGAAACCCGTGATTTCCTTCCACTTTTCTTACATGAATGCATGTTAAAATGGGTATACACTATACAATTTTCTGGCAGATAATCTGCCAGGTCTGGCTGGTTGGAATGAAAATCTGGAAATGGACGAGAGCAAATAACAATCCTGGAAAACGGACAAAAACTCATTTATACAAAACTGGTTAAATCCGTGATTTATACCCCTTTTACACCAAAATCCCGGATCTGACACGGCATTTGGAACACCGTTCCAAGCCAGGTCAGTCCCCCTTTTACACCGCAGTGCCGGATCGGCACTGTTTACACTGCACCCGGGGCAGTGTCTTTTGGGCCGGCGCTTGGAGATGACATCATCTCTAAGCGTCGGGAAACCGGGCACATCGGGACTGGAAGATGTTGTGCTGCCTCCAGCACTTCTGGGCACCAGACACTGCGCTGCTGTCTGCACAGACAGCATGTGCCGTGTCCCCAGCCTCACCCACTGCATTGCAACTAGCACAGCACTGCTGTCTGCATAGACAGCGTACGACGAGACCCCCAGCCTCCTAACTGCCCACTGTACATTGCGGTTCGGGAGGTCTGCCATGCTGTAAATGGGTACAGGGTCGGATGACCCGGCTTACCCATTTACACCGCCTCCTACCCCGGGTCTTACCCGTGTCCAACCCTGCACACAAGCCGGGTTGGATTCCCGGGAAAATGGACCAAGGGTTTTGGAGAAGGACCCTTTTACACCGCCTGCAATCCCCGGGTTTTGTGTTCTCCCGTGCAAAGTCCCAGGATATTTCAGGCGGTGTAAAAGGGGTATTAGCCAATTTGTCTGAATTACAGGTTTTTCCAGTATTTGGGAGCA
This sequence comes from Pseudophryne corroboree, assembly GCF_028390025.1. Lineage (NCBI taxonomy): Eukaryota > Metazoa > Chordata > Amphibia > Anura > Myobatrachidae > Pseudophryne > Pseudophryne corroboree. The sequence continues at coordinate 246,593,917 of NC_086454.1, read as the reverse complement.
AATGGATGATAATAATTTGTTCTTATCCATTACCAGATTTTCATTCCAACCAGCCAGATCTGGAAAATGATCTACCGGATAATTGTATAGTGTATGCCCAGCTTTATTTGTGTGAAATGCGTTGGTACGTTTCTGCAGTTCTATTACAGGAACCTATACTCCTCCACATCAGACTACATACAGTCCAAAAGATACTAAAAACATAAAAGTACTGCAGAACAGTAGCCTTGCCTGTCGTACTGTATACTTATTGTAGAATGTAAATGTGCAGACCAATGAAAGTGTACTATGGCCCTCATTCCGAGTTGTTCGCTCGCTAGCTGCTTTTAGCAGCATAGCAAACCTGAGGCCGCCACCCTCTGGGAGTGTATCTTAGCTTAGCAGAATAGCGAACGAAAGATTAGCAGAATTGCTACTAAAAATTTTCATGCAGTTTCTGAGTAGCTCCAGACCTACTCCTAGATTGCAATCACCTCAGTCCGTTTAGTTCCTGGTCTGACGTCACAAACACGCCCTGCGTTCGGCCAGCCACTCCCCTGTTTCTCCAGCCACTCCTGCGTTTTTTAGCACACTCCCGGAAAACGCTCAGTTACCTCCCAGAAACGCCCCTTTCCTGTCAATCAGTCACCGATCAGCAGTGCGACTGAAAAGCGCCGCACGAACACCAGCAAATCTACTAAGTTTTGTGTTAAATAACTTAGCGCATATGCCCTGCGTACCATGCGCATGTGCATTTTCCACCTAATCGCTGCGTTGCGAAAAACAGCAACGAGCGAAGAACTCGGAATGACCACCTATGTGTGTGTGAAATGTATACTGTGCAAAAACGTAAAATTTAAAGCTGCAAATGTAAGTCTCATTTCCACTGTGATAGAGTCTTTTCTACTGTAATTTACATATTTGACATGTTCTGTCCGAAATCCTTAACTTGTATTTGAATTAAACCTAATGGAGACTAATGTACAGTTTCAGGTTAAAAAGTGATTGAGACATGAGGGCCTCAGGCTAATATGGTATGGGAAATATGAAAGAGAATAACATATATATGATGTACTGCCACTAGGTGCCAGTGACATATTCTGGTAGGCTGCAGTTTTTAAATGCTTTTTGCAATGCCACTAGTCCTTGCCGTAATCAGCAGATAAAAAACAGGAGGCTTGGACTGCACACCCCAATTTTAAACAAAATAAGAGGTGCTATCATGCTGATCATTCTGGTACCATATAAGAAAAAGACAAATGCAGGTGCACGCTCTAAGCACTGAGAATACTGTTAGTCTAAATATTCTTTGTTTAGCACAAATTTGACCAGAAATGTGGGCCCATTCACCACGTCCAGGTGAACTTATTCGGATGTGTCCCTAACACACCTAATACATTATAAAATTCTATCCAGGTCTTACCTTTAATTAGAGCCCATTCCAATATGTAGTCATCAATGCAGAAATCGGTGCTGATTGAAATTACCTAAAGGTAGATTAGAGGGGATCCAGTCACAATCCCGGAGGTCGGGATTCCGGCTGTCAAAATCCAGACACTGATCGGAATGTCGGCATCCCGACAACCGGTGTCCCGACCGATCCACTACTGGGCTGCCAGAGAGGTAAGTTGGGGGGGGAAGGGGGGATGGTGGTTAGGTATAGGCTGTGGGGGAGCTTTAGGATTAGGTTGCGGGGGGGGGGGGTTTAGATCTACAGTATGCTGCGAAGAGGGAGGGTTATGGGGCCATTGGGGGAAGGTATGTTGGGATTGTGATCATTGGAGTGCTGCAGTATTCTGGTCGGTATTCTGATCACCTGCTTCCTGTCAGATGGCATTTCAATTGCAACCCAATGGGAGGGCTGATAATACCAAACTGAAGGAGCCTCACCTTCATCTGTACAATATATACACAAATATAGACGAAAGAGGGAGCGACTTGGACTGCACACCTTAATTTTAATCATAATAAGAAGTGCTACCATGCTGAGTAATGGTGGTCCTTAAAGGATGTGACAGGAGAAGGAGATTAAAGACGTTACTAGGCTCAAGGTTTTGTAGGGCATTCACTCATCTCTCCTGGGAGTGTAACAGTTGTATGCGTCTCAGGCTATCCCTAGCTCCTGATTATAGCATGTTCTGTAAAATATAACAATATATATTACTCAAGGTGTACACTGCTTAGCAATTTTAAATATCTCTACATAGTCTCATAAAATAATCATCTTATTGTCATATCTTGGTGTCTATTATTTTTTAGTTGCTCTCCCTGCTGAGAAAAGTGAGGGCTTCTTCACCTTTGAGGACAAGAAACCAGGGGATAAAGACACAGACGGGCGTGCCAAGAAACAGCTGAAATTTGAAGTATGTTTGTTTTGTTCACTCAAATTATTTTTGATTATTTATAATAAAATGTTTTCATTAATTTTTTTAAGCTCGGGGTAATTGTATGGACTTTTGGAAGAGGCGGTCTATGGAGAGACTGCTATTGACAACAGAACCATATGTCTGTAGTGGAGCCCACCTACATAGTGTTAGTATACTGTAGCTACTTCATCCTGAAAATATAAAAATATAATATAAAATCTAAAAATATAATTTTATTGCTCATTGAACAATGGGGGAGTTTTTTCAGGATACCTCGAAATTGTCTAAAATAAGTTTTTGTTCTCTATTACCAGAGAGGTAATTTTTAAAAGCCATACAGGTATCTTGGTGTATTTCTATAAATTGGAAGAGATGGTCTCTCACACCTTTCTATTTGCCTGTGCTTTGCGGAGTGATTATTATTATCCTTTTATTTATATGGCTACAAGGGTTCCGCAGCGCCTAAACAATGAGTAGAACAGTCACTTACGCTACAGGACAATGCAAGACGAGTAAATGGTTTATAAACATTTCTGCATCAGTGGTCACAACACTCAAGCAGCAGCAACCAGAAGTTAGATGCCAATGTAAGGCGTATAGAGTAGGAGAAAGAGAAGGAGAGCACAGGGCAGAGGGCCCTGCTCATTGGAGCTTACATTCTAAGTGGGAGGGGCAGACAGACAGGGGTGACACAGAAGGGGTAGACAGTGAGTGTGGAACAGAGGGTTAGAATGGAAGGTGCATGTGATGAATGCACAAAATGGAAGCAGTAAGTTAGCTTTAGTGACATGTTACCACTACACAGGTAGAATGGCAATAGCCAGATAACACTAGAAGGGAAACTTAAGACGAGAAAAGTAACCCCCTTCACTGGGAGCTGCAGGTAATCAGTTAAAACAAGTATAAATCAGCACCAGGTATACAAGTCTTGTTCTTTAACACTAAAAGAAATAGTTTCTGATGTCATACCCTTCTTACATGCTTTAACCACTTGCCTGGCATGGTCTCATCAGATGTGACCATGCCTGCAAGTGCTCTATCTGACCTTGTCGCACAGGATGCGACCAGTCAGATAGTGCGTGTTAGCAGCGGCAGGGAAAATAAACTTCCCTCTGCTGCTGCTGTCTCCCTGCACTCCGCCCCCCCCCCCCCCCCCCCCCCAAACTGATTGCTGTGCTGCTGATCGGTCAGCACGGCAGGATCCCCCCCCCCCCCCCAGCGGCTGCAGGCAATGGTAGCCGCTGGGCAGTGTAAATTAACCCTCCCAAGCCATCCCCAAAATAAAATCGGGCAGAGCGCAGCGGCTCGCTGAAATAACCTAGCGGGAACCCTAAGTAGGTACGTGTAGGTTAGACACAGGCTTATTTTCTACCAGAAGGTAGCAGAAACAATTAATACACAAATTAAAATATGTTCTGAATTGCTTATAAATGCAATGCGTGGTTGTAAAGTAAGTTGTGGGCATTTTCTATGTGGACCGAAAGTATTGATTCTAGCACAGACATGACATTAATGTTTTTGGTGTTCCCCTGATAGTTATAAAGCATAGCTTTTTTCTTTACCTCTATCCAGACCTCCGCTCGCGCCTGCTTTACCTTCTCATAGCCTACTTGCTAGTACCATGTAATGTGAGACTGGTACCATTTGCAATATCTCAGGCTCGCTTATTACAGTCAGGAGTCTTTGAACTCAGTAGGGGACACAGACTCTTTAGAACTGCCAGAGGGAATGGATTTCAGTCAGCAAATCTAGCAGGTAACTGGGCTGCACACAACCCAGGGCTATTTTCAGCAGTTTACTTTGCTGGTTTCAACTTGATGTATTTTAAGCAGCCATTCACTGTCTCTCCGCGATTCAGAACAATATAAGGAAGGAGTTATCAGGTCAGTATCACTGGTCTACTATGTGAATTGTATAGGGTCATTCTGTAGGAAAAGGTTTTATGTGGTGACTCTTATACTCCGTGTGTCTGACATTCCCTTACTCCATTCACAGTTATACACAGTTCTAAACTGCGTGCAGTATTAGGGGACCTCTCTCTCTGTCCCTGTTTTCCAATACTGGCACAATAATATATATTTCTCTACTTTGTAATATCAAATGAATTTGTCATTATCTGGTATAATTATCTAGGTCTTCACAATTAAATAACAATATAAACCACACTTATAATCATAATCAAAGACACTTATAATCATTTAGGAATATATCCAGGCAGAAGGTGCAGTTTTACAAAACTAGGTTATGCTGGGGAAACCATACTGAGAATGTTCAGTCAGATTTAGGGTTGGCAGGGGGCGCATCCTAGTTCAATTCTAAATCGCAAAAAAAATAGCATTTGTGCTGCTTGCATGGCAGCATGGTTTGCCAAGGTGGCAATCTGCAGCCTTAGACATTTTCTCTCTGGGAGATATAATCGGCTAGACAACGATATTTAGGAGGGTAATCTGCTCTCTGCTTTTTGCACATGCAGTCAGAAAATCTTCTGAAAAACATGGCTGCTGCACCATTTTCTTGGAGACCTGCGCATGCGCACTTGACTCTGCGACAGCACTCGATTCCCCCAGTGCCCAGAGTCTACAGCGCTGCTGTCAAGAGAGGAAGGGGCCCAGACGGATCCTGCGCACGGGCCACCTCCTCTCTTGATACGCCTCTCTTGATGGGGTTTGGCTGCGGGTAGGGAGGGTTAGGCTGCAGGTAGGGAGTGTTAGGCTGCAGGGAGAAAGGGTTAGGGGGGTAGAGGGGGAGGGTTAGAATACTCAACTAGCAGGTGTCTACCCGTCAGGATGCCTGGGATCCCGTTACCATCCCCCGACAATATAAGGGGTGGTTTTCACTTTGCCAGCGGTCGGTCTCCCGGCGACCAGCATACCAGTGCCGGAATCCCGACCGCCAGCATACCGACAGATCTTCTCCCTCTTGGAGGTCCACGACCCCCCTGGAGGGAGAATAGATAGCGAGGCGTGCGTAGCACGCCACCATGCCCGCAGCGTGGCAAGCGGCTCATTTGCGCTCGCCACGCTGTCGGTATGCCAGCGGTCGGGATTCCGTCGCCGGTATGCTAGTCGCCGGGAGCCCGACCGCCAGCATAACATACTACATCCCAATATAAGTATAAAGTGACATTTTAAGCTGCCATGTACAAAGCATGTACAAATCTGTTATATTTTATGAACTCTGTTATACAGTAAACTTTTGCACGGGCTAATCCTGTTGACGAACAGAGAGCCAGTCGATAGTAAAATGCCCATTTCAGCATCCAAATCGCTTCATGACATTTTTGCATTGTGACCTATTAGAGGGGATGAAGGATGTCCGCAGACACAGGCTGTTATCTTCCAACTACATTTACTGATGTGCAATAACAAGCCTGTTCATTTTCTCAAGAATCTGAAAAATGAGACAGCAATTTTTTTAGGAGCCAGTACAAAGAACATATAAATAGTTTTCCCCGACTATTGCACAATTGAGGAAGAAACCCTAACCCTGCCCTCCGCTCACCACCTACTTTACTTTCCTCATTTTACCCCTGTTCTTTATACTGTTTAATGTGCTGGATATCTACCTGTGTAAGATGTACTCTAAAATCCTTTTCCAAAAATGTACTGATATTAAAAATATTTTTACTGTTTCTTTAAATTCAAAGAGAACAGCCTCTTGCTTCCGGAAACAGACAACCTTATCCTTGCCCTAGCATTCCGTTTAAAAAAAATAAAATAAAACACAGATTTGCATTTTTACACCCCCCCGCTCCACCCCATAGCTATAGTATTAACACTCCAGCCAACCTCTGATTTAATAGGAGTAAGAATTGCAAGTTAATAGAACAAGAAATAAACCTAATTTGCAGAATTGGTAACTGGTAACCCTTGGGTTCTATTACGACAATATCAGTAACAGTTGTGTCAATTAAATCTAGCTCCCCTGTTAATTTCCATAGACTTCATTGTTATAATCAATATTATTTTAATAGAATTTAGTCTAATCATGTGTTGTAGCATATAACCCTCTTTATTTTTTGTTGGTGCACTTATATAAAAAATGCTAGACTGCCCTTATTGAATAGTAGCAGCTGGTGCACATTTGGTAAATACTTGGAAATCTGTGTTTTGATATGAGTACATTTTACTTTTTAGGAACTTCAGTGCGATGTTTCGGTGGAAGAAGATAACCGTCAAGAATGGACATTCACGTTATATGATTTTGATAACAGTGGAAGAGTCACACGAGAGGTACTGTACATTTTTGTTTTTTTTAACTATACTCTTTAGAACGTAAAATGAGATTGAACAACTTATGTCCTACCAATCATACTTAGAATGTGCCAGTCTTTGGGATTTTCTTTTGAATATTTATGTTAGGACAATTTGTCTATTGGTTATATGATAGCTTTAAATATGTAGTGACAAAGGGCCTTATTCAGGTTTGTTAGCAAACCCAAAAAGTAAGCATTTGGGCAAATGTACTGAAAGTGGGGCAGATGTAACATGTGCAGAGAGAGTTAGATTTGGGTGGGTTATTATTATATTGTTTCTGTACAGGGTAAATACTGGCTGCTTTATTTCTACACTGCAATTTAGATTTTAGTTTGAACACACCCCACCCAAATCTAAATCACTCTGCACGTTACATCTGCCCCACCTGCACTGCCACATGGTTTTGCCCAATTTCTTACTTTTTGGGTTTGCTAACAAACCTGAATAACCCTCAAAGTCCAGTCACACAGCAGAATCCTGCACCAAAACAGGAGCCGACTGTGTATAATAGTATAAAGGTTTTTATATTCCACTGTCGCTAAAGGGCAAAGTAAAGCAAATTAGCTGATGGTGTGGACTGTAATGAGGGGTGTGAGTCTGGTGCCCAGGGCGCAGACGGATGCCACAGTACCATTGTTTCCCCAGTTTCCAGCTTGTGGTGCATTAGGAAGGGCAACCTCCTGCCTGGAGATGGATGCAGTTGGTCCTTACTGGGTGTCCCGTTTCTTGCTTCCAGCCTCCCCTTCGGTGAAGTCATGTCCTCATTTTTGTTGGTCATTGGGGATGATCCAAGGTGCTGACGTACCCTGCTATGGAACGTTGACTGACACATAGTCCCCCTGACAACCAGGGCTTGTTCTGGTCCTGATCCTAAACTGTGCCCCATTCACGTTAATCCCTCTGACCTGTGTAGTATTCTTTGGGAAATCTCTGCATATGAAATGCTGGTAACCCTCCTGCCAAGTGAGTGTAGGAAACACCCCGCTTCTAACCGCTTTGATTCGCTCGGAGCTGTCTTTGTGCGGGAGTTAAGATAATGTCATTGCTGTAATACTCCTGCTAGAGAGAATTAGCTAATAGAGTGTTTTCCTCCTTTGACAGTTCAATTTATTTTGCCATCAAGGTCCTTTTCTGCATCTGACAGGCTGCCCTGTAATTATCTTTGTAGAGAAAATGGCTAATCAGACTCTGGTAATTGAACTAATGTTATGTCATTTGTGAAGTTTCATAGACGTGTTTGAGGTTTAAAAGAGCCAGATCGCCCCCTTCTGCTGGCTTCTTCATTCCTTTCATGCCATGGAATATTTTACTTGACAGCAAATGATTCAGAATTGCAGGACCTTTTTAATTACATAGTGGGTATAACTACCCTTACAGTTTTATTATTTACATAATTAAGTTCTTCTCTTTTTAGGCAATAAAGTGGTTTTCCAAAAATCCCTACAGCAGTGGTTCACAAGCTTGTTCCTCAAGATACCCTAACTATCCAGGCATGAAAGATATCCAAGCCTGTGCCCAGATGGTATAAATAAACTGATTGAGGTACTAATTAAATAATCTGCTCTTAAGCATGGATATATCTAAAACCTGGACTGTTAAGGTACCTTTAGGACAAAGCCTGAGGACCACTGCCCTACAGTACCACCCTTTCTGATAGACACAACTTTTAATTCAGCAGTGTTCAAACTTTTGTTAATGAGATCAAGTACTTAGACAGGTACTACAGCCTGGGCAAAAGGGCATTGTGGGTGAAGCCATCAATAGCCCTACAACAAGGCTCTCGAGCACCATGTGCCAGACTCACCCCCTAAATGCATGATGTTGCGCATCGGAGACGGGGCCACCGCATCGTGAAAGTGCAAGGCACTCCAAACAGGTGCACAACGAAGGTGCTGTTCCAGGAACCCTGCTGACCATAAGAAAGGAACGTGGGGCAGCAATTGTGCACTCTATGCTGTGGCACCGCTCACACACCCCTAGTTAAAGCCATGGCTACCAGTAGTTTCTGGTCATTACTGACATTAAGCGGTTGTTGGTGTACATGCTGTTGTTGGTTAAGTGTAAAGCACCCGCAGTGTAGTAACGTCTATCTTGTTTTTCTCCAGGACATTACAAGTTTGCTGCATACAATATATGAAGTATTTGATGCATCAGTCAATCATTCTTCTAGCTCCAGTAAAACACTTAGGGTCAAGCTATCTGTGGCCCCAGATGCCACGCTGAAGAAGAGGACAATGTTACTTAAGCATGCAGGTATTACAAATTATATACTTTGGTTTTTTTTTGTGTGTTTTTAGAGGGGGGGGGGGGGGGGGGGGGTTAAACTTTTTTTAAAATATAACTCCGACATGGGAAATGTAATATGTAGCCATTACACATGAATATTGATAAATTTACAGATGAGTGAATAATTGTAGATATAAATAAACCTACTAAGAACATTACATTGTGTCCCAATTTGCAATTAAAGCTGGGTACATACTTACCTGAGATATCCGCCAGCCACCGGATCTGCCGACCAAGAGGCTGAATCAGATAAGCATATACATTTATTGATCGGACGATCGATATGTTGTCCTGACATCACAGCTGGGCACAAATGCCCACCCAGCTATGAAGTCAGTTTGTGCAGCCAGTGTACGGGCGGTCAGCGGACCGCCCATACAAAAAGCCAGATTTGCCTATATATATCTGCAGATATATTGGGCCTAGGCTGTGCTGCAGTGATGATACGAATGTCTGTAAACAACTTAATTCGCAGACATATCGGATGTATACATACACTGATCTGCTAGCGATATATCGCTCGAACAGATGGTATATCGCCCAGTGTGTACACAGCTTAAGTCTTCATTCCAATTCAAAACGTGGCAGAGTGGGACAGTCAGAAGAAAGGGAGGGAGGTTGGGGAAAATTTTCAAATTTGATAGAGATGGAATATACTTCAATGTGGTTCTTATTATTGAAACAATAGATATTATGGGCCTGGTTAAAAGACTTGGGAGCAAAGCAAGGAGCTGTGCACATTGGCAAGCCATGTTGCACTGCTGGGGGGTAGATGTAAAATGTGCAGAGATATTTAGATTTGAGAGAGGCGTGTCCAAACTGAAATCTGAATTGCAGTGTGAATATACAGCTGTCCAGCATTTGTGGGCTACATCCAAAAGCAGCCAGTGTTTACTCTGCATGCAAAACACTAAATGTATTTACACCCTTTGCATTGCAACATGGTTTGTCCAGGTGCAAAGGTACTTGCTTTTTCTTTTCTTTTTTTTTTACGACCAATTTACAGTTAGTCCCTGAGCGTGGATAACCTCTGGCTGGATCTTCTTTGGTGTATTGGAATTTTTTTTAGATATACTAATCTTACAAAAAGTGATAGTTAGGTGAGTGTTCTGTAGCCTTGCCTGCAGGATGTGTTTCTTGGTTGCTCCTGGAAGTGGGAGTGGTAATCTAAGGGGTTAATCTGATTAGGTACAAGTTTGTGAAAACAAGATTGTTTCATGAAACTCACAGGAAAAGTGCATGAAAAAGTGGGCACACCATCCTGGTCTCCCAAAAAGTGACATCTGAGCAGAAGCATATGGAAGGCTGTTAGGTCATAAAGAAAGTACTGGAGGTTTTTAAAAGAACGTCTTTACTGGCCACATTATGCTATTTAAACTCCTCCAATAGAGCGTGATTATTTATTAGGAGGGGTGCACCAAACGTTCTGCACTGTGTCCCAATATTTTTTTCTCCTTAAAATTTTTCCTATCTTTTCACCTGCTCATCAGGGTCCGCAGAACAAAACGCAAATTTCATGTAGAAAATCAGTGCAAGTTTAGGTTTGGATTGCAAATGAAATTCACAGTGCGAGTTTGCACTTCATAAGAGCTCGCAGGACCCAACTAGTACCATAAATGTATCGACTAAATTTGGTGTTATGGATTATAGAATGGCTCATTCTGGAGACATCGGGATCACATTTTTTATTTGTATCCAGATTTTGAAATATGTGTGCAGGTCTGTGTTGTAACGCAGGGAAAGGAAAATAAACCACTCAATCCAGGAAGTAAAGGCCATTTGCACATTCCCACTACTCAGATCATTCACCCTCCCCAGTTCATGATTGGGCGCTGTCCCTAACCTATTTTCTAAGTGCTCTTGAGTGGTGTGCTGACATGGTTGCTATTGGTGATGTGCATTGTTAAAATGAACCCTACAATACAAAATCCTTCTGACTGGGAAGTGAGGATGTTATTTGACTCTTGAATGAGTAGAAAGTGAGATCTGACAACGTTTATCGTCATGTAAAGCAGGTGTATGGTGGTGTAAGAAAGTGGTGTGAAATGTTCAATAATGGACAATGTGCATGACGAAGATTGACTGAGGCGCCCATCACTTGTCACAGTTTTGAGTGGGAGGTTTTTAATCATCCATCCTATAGTCCAGACGCTGCTTCCAGCAGTTTACACCTCAATGTCTTGGAAGTGATGATGAGTTGAAGGTTGCAGTCAGCAACAGGTACAGTGGGTTGGAGGCAGCCGAATACAACAAGAGGATTCTAAAGCTTGCAGACAGATATGATAAATGCTTAAATAAGGGAGGTAATTATGTGTAGCAATAGACAAAGGTCCTCTGTTTAACACCAAAAAAAAATTCTACAGCCAAACGGTCTTTATTTTTTGGATTACCCTCATATTAAGCAATGAATTTAGTAAAAATTCCAGCAGATCATGTACAAGCCCAAAAATTAAGTCATCAGAAGGTGGATAATCCACTTAACAACCAAACCTCTCCTAACCAACAATATCCCTATTGTATTACCATCTATAATAAGAGAGGATTATACTGTGAGTCATTGTTGGAATTGTTGGCTACCTGTATAGCTACATTCTAGGGAGGTTGTCTACCACACTTGAGTGGAGTGGGCGTCTTGTCAGACTAATGACTGCCAGCTTGTTTACTTGCAGAGATGCAGAGTGGGAGACACCGGAGCGAGAGTAAGGTCAACGACGATTTGCGGAACTCTGAAAAGAAACGGGGATCGTCAAGGTACATTCTATTAGCTACAATGCTAATATGCACTCATATGCTGGTCAGAAAGAAAAACTAAATCCATGTTAATTAGTTATTTTAGAGGAAGCAGATCGTCTATGCTATGCTTCAATTATTATTGTGCCTGAAAAGAAATGGAATCTTTTGTTACATAGACTTACTGCCTAAAATCTGTAATAGTGAATTGAGAAGGAAAGTTAGGGTCCCGTGTTCCTCCCGGATTATTTCTGTTGGCAGCAGATGATCTGTACTCTCCCTCCCAGTGCCTCGTGTCTTACATTCCAAGCGTGGCTGTAGCTCTTGTGTCTGTGCTGGGTCTCTGGGTGGAGAGACTCTGGCGCTGGCTTAGACCATTCTCTGTGATAAAGAACATCTTGTGGCCTCCGCAACCTTGAATTTACAGTTCTGGGATTTACTGAGTTCAGTATATTTAGAGGGTGAAGTCAGACTGCTGAAAAGATAAAAGAGAGTGTTATGTCTAAGAGCTAAAAATGTGATGCTGAGATAAGGAGACACAATGGGGACATTATATAGATCAGTCTAGAGACATTCCCTGACAAATCTAAGTAACTTAAATCACAATTATATGGTTTAGTAAGAATAAATACAAAACTTGCAACCACCTTCTATAAATGGACTTGTTGAATACATTTTATGTCTCTTCTTCATTGATATTACCTCTATCGTCACAAGTTTAGAGCAGGGATAGAGAACCTTCGGCCCTCCAGCTGTTGTTGAACTACACATCCCAGCATGCCCTGCAACAGTTATAGCATGGCCAAATAGCAAAACTGTAGCAAGGCATGCTGGTATGTGTAGTTCAACAACAGCTGGAGGGCCGAAGGTTCCCCATCCCTGTGTTAGAGCATAGCTGCTCACTCTCCCAGAATGTCTGGCAATCTCCTGAATAGTCCCCCACTCCTGGGACAACAGGTTTCTCTCCAGCAACCTGCCCATTTCCTAGTGAAGTGGCAGGGACAGGGCGTGATGAATGATTCTCATCATTGCTCTGCCCCTTCTGTGTGATGCTACGATTCGTCCCTCAAGGGTGGGATGTACCCACCGACGCCTGGAGCTGGTGGGTAACGCCATCTGTAGCTGGCGTTACCCAATAGAAGCCTATGGTCTTCTTTCCACAATTTCCCCTGATATTAATCCAATCGGATCCCTCCCAGCACCCTGCACGGCCGCTGTGTCACTCTGCGCATGCACAGAAGGGCTCCCAGGTCCTAAACCTGGAAACCCAGTGATTGCAAAGGACAGATGTTATTGGAAAATGCATGTATGTTTCATATACACCTTATACACATAGCCTGAAGGTAATTTTACACAATATTTTGTATAGTTTTGTGCATGAAACAATGTTAGTGACACCTTTCGTTCAATGTGCACAATCGCAGTTGCGCTCAAAAAATGTCAGATTTTGGAATTCCGCATATGGGAGGCTCAACTTGTATATCTTAGATGTACTATTTATAAGTCCTAACTTATATTTTTTATAAGCTTACATCAAATCAAACTATTGTTTTTGAAAAACTGTAATCAAGGTTTAAACATTCTCTAAATCAGGAATATGCAACCTGTGACACTCCAGTTGCTGTGGAACTATAAATCCCAGCATGCAGGCTACAGTTGTGCTGTTAAGATGTATAGTTCCACAGCAGCTGGAGTGCCGGACGTTGCCTATCCCTGCTGTAGATTGCAGTAACCGCTGTAGTTCTGGAGTTAGAACAATGCTTCGTTTATTACACTGGGTGTTAGACTAGTTCCAGCCCATATGGAAATCTATGCTGTCCCAGTTGCTGCAAGACGCTACAACAGGAGTCTTTCCGTAGGGAGATTAATCAGAAAATGTACAGCCATACATTTCTCTGATCAGGCTTTCAGATTCTGCACATTATATTCTAATCAGGTCTAGGGTCAAATTCTGTGTTTAAGATGAAGCAAAAAAAAAGAGATCAGACAGCAAAATGCTGAAAATTTCTCTAGCTTGTAAAAAAAAGAAAAGAAAAAATTGTATGCAGATGCTTTAATCTGTTTATAGATGTTATGCGAGTGGTTCCCAGATGTATCCTGTTCTTTGTTATCTCCTGCAGACATAACCCAGCTGAAAATGAAACAGAACAGACAGAATGTCTCCGGCAATGCGTAGATGAGAACATTGAACGGAGAAACCACTACTTGGATCTTGCAGGAATAGAAAACTACACATCAAGGTTTGGACCAGGTACGTGTTACTGAGAGTGTCGTTCTGGAAAATAGGCTACAGGAAAGCTAAAACGTAGTTTATCTGAAAGCCTGGATTGGCTGTATTTTTGTGACATGAAACCCTTCACAGGTGAAAACTTATTTTTACAGTAGTAGCAGCAGAGTCTGGAGGGAAATGTCCTAAAGCGAGGTCTTGTTAAATCTCTAAGAAATCACAAAGTCAGACATCGATTCACCATTTTGCTATATGATAGGAATAGATATCATTAGGTATTGTTAAATGTAACAACCTGTGGTTTATCCAACCGCAAGAAATCCCATAGAAAAAAATGGCTGGATAGCTACATATCTTACCATGTATGTTTTAATTTTTTTCATTATTAGTTAACAATAATCTCCTTCCAATTCTGTAAATAGCAGTTCCCTTCATGAAATAAATGATAGTGCCTCATTAATAAAGTTAATACATATTAGTGCCCTATTCATGAAATAAATGCTTGTACCATCATACAAAAAACAATATTCAGTCCACAATACTATTTCCAGTATTGTAGATATACTAATTAATGCCTAATGTACCTAGGGGTATATAGTGCAGGTTTTCAAATGAGGAGATGTTGCCTATAGCAACAAATCAGGTTCTAGCTAATATCGTCTAGAAGGTGCTAGATAAATAAGTAGAATCTGATTGGTTGCTATGGGCAACATGTCCACGTTTGAAAACCTGTACTTTAGTAAATATACCCCCTAAAATCTTCTGTTCTTGAAGTAGTCCATGTGGTAAGTTAAAAACTCAGATAGACAACAAAACGGAGTGTTCGTAAGAAGCTACCATCACCAACTGAGTTAATGTCGGGTAAACCTACCCACTTAGACTATGGACACACAATCAGGAACAAGATTGTCTACATTTTGACATATTATAGCATTGTACACATCTAATTATTAAATCAGTATACACATCCAACGTCTATAATTATTAAGTTTAGCGGGAGCAGCCATACTGATGTATAATTCAACATCAGTCTTAGCTACCATTTTAACGGTCCTCTCTAGAAGCCATATTAATATTTTTTCTCTATCGTCCTAGTGGATGCTGGGGTTCCTGAAAGGACCATGGGGAATAGCGGCTCCGCAGGAGACAGGGCACAAAAAGTAAAGCTTTTCCGATCAGGTGGTGTGCACTGGCTCCTCCCCCTATGACCCTCCTCCAGACTCCAGTTAGATTTTTGTGCCCGGCCGAGAAGGGTGCAATCTAGGTGGCTCTCCTAAAGAGCTGCTTAGAGAAAGTTTAGCTAGGTTTTTTATGTTACAGTGATTCCTGCTGGCAACAGGATCACTGCAGCGAGGGACTGAGGGGAGAAGGAGTCAACTCACCTGCGTGCAGGATGGATTGGCTTCTTGGCTACTGGACATCAAGCTCCAGAGGGACGATCACAGGTACAGCCTGGATGGTCACCGGAGCCGCGCCGCCGGCCCCCTTGCAGATGCTGAAGACAGAAGAGGTCCAGAATCGGCGGCTGAAGACTCCTGCAGTCTTCTAAAGGTAGCGCACAGCACTGCAGCTGTGCGCCATTTTCCTCTCAGCACACTTCACACGGCAGTCACTGAGGGTGCAGGGCGCTGGGAGGGGGGCGCCCTGGGAGGCAAAATGAGTACCTATAAAGGCTAAAAATACCTCACATATAGCCCTAGAGGCTATATGGAGATATTTAACCCCTGCCTGATTTCTCAAAATAGCGGGAGACGAGCCCGCCGGAAAAGGGGCGGGGCCTATCTCCTCAGCACACGGCGCCATTTCCTCTCACAGCTCCGCTGGTCAGGACGGCTCCCAGGTCTCTCCCCTGCACTGCACTACAGAAACAGGGTAAAACAGAGAGGGGGGGCAAATTTATGGCGATATTTTTATATAACAAAGCAGCTATAGGGGAGCACTTATTATAAGGCTATCCCTGATATATATATAGCGCTTTTGGTGTGTGCTGGCAAACTCTCCCTCTGTCTCCCCAAAGGGCTAGTGGGTCCTGTCTTCATTAGGAGCATTCCCTGTGTGTCTGCTGTGTGTCGGTACGTGTGTGTCGACATGTATGAGGACGATATTGGTGTGGAGGCGGAGCAATTGCCAAATATGGGGATGTCACCTCCTAGGGGGTCGACACCAGAATGGATGCCTTTATTTATGGAACTACGGGATAGTGTCAACACGCTAAAGCAGTCGTTTGACGACATGAGACGGCCGGACAATCAATTAGTGCCTGTCCAGGCGACTCAAACACCGTCAGGGGCTGTGAAACGCCCTTTGCCTCAGTCGGTCGACACAGACCCAGACACAGGCGATGACTCCAGTGGTGACGGTGACCAATCAACCGTATTTTCCAGTAGGGCCACACGTTATATGATTTTGGCAATGAAGGAGGCGTTACATTTAGCTGATACTACAGGTACCACTAAACAGGGTATTATGTGGGGTATGAAAAAACTACCTATAGTTTTTCCTGAATCAGAAGAACTAAATGACGTGTGTAATGAAGCGTGGGTTGCCCCTGATAAAAAGCTGATCATTTCAAAGAAATTATTGGCATTATACCCTTTCCCGCCAGAGGTTAGGGAGCGCTGGGAAACACCTCCTAGGGTGGACAAGGCGCTAACACGCTTATCTAAACAAGTGGCGTTACCCTCTCCTGAGACGGCCGCACTTAAAGATCCATCAGATAGGAGGATGGAAAATATCCAAAAAAGTATATACACACATGCAGGTGTTATACTACGACCAGCTGTAGCAACTGCCTGGATGGGCAGTGCGGGGGTAGTTTGGTCAGAATCCCTGATTGAAAATATTGATACCCTGGACAGGGACAATATTTTACTGTCGTTAGAACAAATAAAGGATGCATTTCTTTATATGCGTGATGCACAGAGGGATATATGCACACTGGCATCACGGGTAAGTGCTATGTCCATTTCGGCCAGAAGAGCTTTATGGACGCGACAGTGGACAGGCGATGCGGATTCAAAACGGCATATGGAAGTTTTGCCGTATAAGGGGGAGGAGTTATTTGGAGTCGGTCTATCAGATTTGGTGGCCACGGCTACAGCCGGGAAATCCACCTTTCTACCTCAAGTCACTCCCCAACAGAAAAAGGCACCGACTTTTCAACCGCAGCCCTTTCGTTCCTTTAAAAATAAGAGAGCAAAGGGCTATTCATATTTGCCACGAGGCAAAGGTCGAGGGAAGAGACAGCAACACGCAGCTCCTTCCCAGGATCAGAAGCCCTCCCCGGCTTCTACAAAAGCCTCAGCATGACGCTGGGGCTTCTCAAGCGGACTCGGGGACGGTGGGCGGTCGTCTCAAAAATTACAGCGCGCAGTGGGCTCACTCGCAAGTAGATCCCTGGATCCTGCAGATAATATCTCAGGGATACAGGTTGGAATTAGAGACAGATCCACCTCGCCGTTTCCTGAGGTCTGCTTTACCAACGTCCCCCTCCGAAAGGGAGACGGTGTTGGAAGCCATTCACAAGCTGTACTCTCAGCAGGTGATAGTCAAGGTACCTCTTCTGCAACAAGGGAAGGGGTATTATTCCACTCTTTTTGTGGTACCGAAGCCGGATGGCTCGGTAAGGCCTATTCTAAATCTGAAGTCCTTGAACCTGTACATAAAGAAGTTCAAGTTCAAAATGGAGTCACTCAGAGCAGTGATAGCGAACCTGGAAGAGGGGGACTTTATGGTATCCTTGGACATCAAGGATGCGTATCTCCACGTTCCAATTTACCCCTCACACCAGGGGTACCTCAGGTTCGTTGTACAAAACTGTCACTATCAGTTTCAGACGCTGCCGTTCGGATTGTCCACGGCACCTCGGATCTTTACAAAGGTAATGGCCGAGATGATGATTCTTCTTCGAAGAAAAGGCGTATTAATTATCCCATACTTGGACGATCTCCTAATAAGGGCGAGGTCCAGAGAACAGCTAGAGATGGGATTAGCACTGTCTCAAGAAGTGCTAAAACAGCACGGGTGGATTCTGAATATTCCAAAATCCCAGTTAATGCCGACAACTCGTCTGCTGTTCCTAGGGATGATTCTGGACACGGTTCAGAAAAAGGTTTTTCTCCCGGAGGAAAAAGCCAAGGAGTTATCCGAGCTTGTCAGGAACCTCCTAAAACCAGGAAAGGTGTCTGTACATCAATGCACAAGAGTCCTGGGAAAAATGGTGGCTTCTTACGAAGCGATTCCATTCGGCAGATTCCACGCAAGAATTTTCCAAAGGGATCTGTTGGACAAATGGTCAGGGTCGCATCTTCAGATGCACCTACGGATAACCCTGTCTCCAAGGACAAGGGTGTCTCTTCTGTGGTGGTTGCAGAGTGCTCATCTATTGGAGGGCCGCAGATTCGGCATACAGGATTGGATCCTGGTGACCACGGACGCCAGCCTGAGAGGCTGGGGAGCAGTCACACAAGGAAGAAACTTCCAGGGAGTATGGACGAGCCTGGAAACGTCTCTTCACATAAACATTCTGGAACTAAGAGCAATATACAATGCTCTAAACCAGGCAGAACCTCTGCTTCAGGGAAAACCGGTATTGATCCAGTCGGACAACATCACGGCAGTCGCCCATGTGAACAGACAGGGCGGCACAAGAAGCAGGAGGGCAATGGCAGAAGCTGCAAGGATTCTTCGCTGGGCAGAGAATCATGTGATAGCACTGTCAGCAGTGTTCATCCCGGGAGTGGACAACTGGGAAGCAGACTTCCTCAGCAGACACGATCTTCACCCGGGAGAGTGGGGACTTCATCCAGAAGTCTTCCACATGCTGGTAACCCGTTGGGAAAGACCAATGGTGGACATGATGGCGTCTCGCCTCAACAAAAAACTGGACAGGTATTGCGCCAGGTCAAGAGATCCGCAGGCAATAGCTGTGGACGCGCTGGTAACGCCTTGGGTGTACCAGTCGGTGTATGTGTTTCCTCCTCTGCCTCTCATACCAAAAGTATTGAGAATTATACGGCAAAGAGGCGTAAGAACGATACTAGTGGTTCCGGATTGGCCAAGGAGGACTTGGTACCCGGAACTTCAAGAGATGATCACGGAAGATCCGTGGCCTCTACCTCTAAGGAGGGACTTGCTTCAGCAGGGTCCCTGTCTGTTTCAAGACTTACCGCGGCTGCGTTTGACGGCATGGCGGTTGAACGCCGGATCCTAAAGGAAAGAGGCATGCCGGAAGAAGTCATTCCTACTTTGATTAAAGCAAGGAAGGAAGTAACCGTGCAACATTATCACCGAATTTGGCGAAAATATGTTGCGTGGTGCGAAGATCGGAGTGCTCCGACGGAGGAATTTCAACTGGGTCGATTCCTACATTTCCTGCAATCAGGATTGTCAATGGGTCTCAAATTGGGATCTATTAAGGTTCAAATTTCGGCCCTGTCGATTTTCTTTCAAAAAGAATTGGCTTCAGTCCCTGAAGTCCAGATCTTTGTTAAGGGAGTGCTGCATATACAGCCTCCTGTGGTGCCTCCAGTGGCACCGTGGGATCTAAATGTGGTTTTGGACTTCCTAAAATCTCATTGGTTTGAACCACTAAAAAAGGTGGATTTGAAATATCTCACATGGAAAGTGACCATGCTTCTAGCCCTGGCTTCTGCCAGGAGAGTGTCAGAATTGGCAGCTTTATCTTACAAAAGCCCATATCTGATTTTCCATTCGGACAGGGCAGAACTGCGGACTCGTCCGCATTTTCTCCCTAAGGTGGTGTCAGCATTTCATCTGAACCAGCCTATTGTAGTGCCTGCGGCTACAAGTGACTTGGAGGACTCCAAGTTACTGGACGTTGTCAGAGCATTAAAAATATATATTGCAAGGACAGCTGGAGTCAGAAAATCTGACTCGTTGTTTATATTGTATGCACCCAACAAGATGGGTGCTCCTGCGTCTAAGCAGACGATTGCTCGTTGGATCTGTAGCACAATCCAACTTGCACATTCTGTGGCAGGCTTGCCACAGCCTAAATCTGTAAAGGCCCACTCCACAAGGAAGGTGGGCTCATCTTGGGCGGCTGCCCGAGGGGTCTCGGCATTACAACTTTGCCGAGCAGCTACGTGGTCAGGGGAGAACACGTTTGTAAAATTTTACAAATTTGATACTCTGGCTAAGGAGGACCTGGAGTTCTCTCATTCGGTGCTGCAGAGTCATCCGCACTCTCCCGCCCGTTTGGGAGCTTTGGTATAATCCCCATGGTCCTTTCAGGAACCCCAGCATCCACTAGGACGATAGAGAAAATAAGATTTTACTTACCGATAAATCTATTTCTCGGAGTCCGTAGTGGATGCTGGGCGCCCATCCCAAGTGCGGATTATCTGCATAAGTTGTACATAGTTATTGTTAACTAATTCGGGTTATTGTTGAAGGAAGCCATCTTTCAGAGGCTCCGCTGTTATCATACTGTTAACTGGGTTTAGATCACAAGTTGTACGGTGTGATTGGTGTGGCTGGTATGAGTCTTACCCGGGATTCAAAATCCTCCCTTATTGTGTACGCTCGTCCGGGCACAGTACCTAACTGGAGTCTGGAGGAGGGTCATAGGGGGAGGAGCCAGTGCACACCACCTGATCGGAAAAGCTTTACTTTTTGTGCCCTGTCTCCTGCGGAGCCGCTATTCCCCATGGTCCTTTCAGGAACCCCAGCATCCACTACGGACTCCGAGAAATAGATTTATCGGTAAGTAAAATCTTATTTTAAACAAGGCCATACCTGGTGCTTGGCGCATCACTCTTTGTATTCGACAACTAGTAGTTTTGGACTGTCTTACAACAAGTCCACTTCCTACTCCTTCCTGACTATACTTACCCTTGTTGCTGGCACAAAGGTCATCCTCTACTCTCCCAGTGATCGGAACAGATCACCGGGAGAGTAGAGGATGACCTTTGTGCCAGTGTCTCCGACACTGTGGTGGAAGCCGCTTCATGGGTGTATTCTTTTTCTAAATAAACAGTTTTTAATATATATATGTATGTCCGGTATATATATATAGTGCCAGCATAATCCTGTGGGTAATTAGGACTTTGATACATAGAGATAAGTGTACACATTGTATACCGATCCAGCAAAATTGCAAGGGTATAAAGTGCTTAGTAGGCTGTATGAACCAGTCATCTAGCCATGTTGGCAGCAATTTTGCACTTGGGTCTGAGGGTTGTTTGAGTATGGACAAAGACATGTAAACTTTGTTTGAACTGTGTAGATGGGAGATAATTAGCTAGATTAATTTATGGACATTAAGTGGGTGATTCAGGAATTTTATAAGCTTGACTGAAGAGTTGAGTTTTCAGGGAATGCTTGAAGGTTTGGAGGCTAGTATGAAGGAGGGGATTCCACAGATTGGGTGTTGCCCCCAAAAAGTCCTGTAATGAGCAGTTAATGATTCTGGTTGAGAGATGCATATATTGGGCTGAGCAGGTTAGAAATGGGAATTTGTTTGAGACAAGAAAGGAAATGTATGTTTGTCATTTATGTCCTGGTATGTTAGTAGAAGTATTTTACATTGGATTTGACTATAAAGTTAACCAAAGTAAGAACTAACATGTTATGTGTGTTTCTCTATCGTCCTAGTGGATGCTGGGGTTCCTGAAAGGACCATGGGGAATAGCGGCTCCGCAGGAGACAGGGCACAAAAAGTAAAGCTTTTTCCGATCAGGTGGTGTGCACTGGCTCCTCCCCCTATGACCCTCCTCCAGACTCCAGTTAGATTTTTGTGCCCGGCCGAGAAGGGTGCAATCTAGGTGGCTCTCCTAAAGAGCTGCTTAGAAAAAGTTTAGCTAGGTTTTTTATTTTACAGTGATTCCTGCTGGCAACAGGATCACTGCAGCGAGGGACTGAGGGGAGAAGGAGTCAACTCACCTGCGTGCAGGATGGATTGGCTTCTTGGCTACTGGACATCAAGCTCCAGAGGGACGATCACAGGTACAGCCTGGATGGTCACCGGAGCCACGCCGCCGGCCCCCTTGCAGATGCTGAAGTCAGAAGAGGTCCAGAATCGGCGGCTGAAGACTCCTGCAGTCTTCAAAAGGTAGCGCACAGCACTGCAGCTGTGCGCCATTTTCCTCTCAGCACACTTCACACGGCAGTCACTGAGGGTGCAGGGCGCTGGGAGGGGGGCGCCCTGGGAGGCAAAATGATTACCTAAAAAGGCTAAAAATACCTCACATATAGCCCTAGAGGCTATATGGAGATATTTAACCCCTGCCTAATTTTTCTAAATAGCGGGAGACGAGCCCGCCAGAAAAGGGGCGGGGCCTATCTCCTCAGCACACGGCGCCATTTCCTCTCACAGCTCCGCTGGTCAGGACGGCTCCCAAGTCTCTCCCCTGCACTGCACTACAGAAACAGGGTAAAACAGAGAGGGGGGGGCACATTTATGGCGATATTTTGATATAACAAAGCAGCTATAAGGGAGCACTTATTATAAGGCTATCCCTGATATATATATAGCGCTTTTGGTGTGTGCTGGCAAACTCTCCCTCTGTCTCCCCAAAGGGCTAGTGGGTCCTGTCTTCATTAGGAGCATTCCCTGTGTGTCTGCTGTGTGTCGGTACGTGTGTGTCGACATGTATGAGGACGATATTGGTGTGGAGGCGGAGCAATTGCCAAATATGAGGATGTCACCCCCTAGGGAGTCGACACCAGAATGGATGCCTTTATTTATGGAATTACGGGATAGTGTCAACACGCTAAAGCAGTCGTTTGACGACATGAGGCGGCCGGACAATCAATTAGTGCCTGTCCAGGCGACTCAAACACCGTCAGGGGCTGTGAAACGCCCTTTGCCTCAGTCGGTCGACACAGACCCAGACACAGGCGATGACTCCAGTGGTGACGGTGACGAATCAACCGTATTTTCCAGTAGGGCCACACGTTATATGATTTTGGCAATGAAGGAGGCGTTACATTTAGCTGATACTACAGGTACCACTAAACAGGGTATTATGTGGGGTATGAAAAAACTACCTATAGTTTTTCCTGAATCAGAAGAATTAAATGACGTGTGTAATGAAGCGTGGGTTGCCCCTGATAAAAAGCTGATCATTTCAAAGAAATTATTGGCATTATACCCTTTCCCGCCAGAGGTTAGGGAGCGCTGGGAAACACCTCCTAGGGTGGACAAGGCGCTAACACGCTTATCTAAACAAGTGGCGTTACCCTCTCCTGAGACGGCCGCACTTAAAGATCCATCAGATAGGAGGATGGAAAATATCCAAAAAAGTATATACACACATGCAGGTGTTATACTACGACCAGCTGTAGCGACTGCCTGGATGGGCAGTGCGGGGGTAGTTTGGTCAGAGTCCCTGATTGAAAATATTGATACCCTGGACAGGGACAATATTTTACTGTCGTTAGAACAAATAAAGGATGCATTTCTTTATATGCGTGATGCACAGAGGGATATCTGCACACTGGCATCACGGGTAAGTGCTATGTCCATTTCGGCCAGAAGAGCTTTATGGACGCGACAGTGGACAGGCGATGCGGATTCAAAACGGCATATGGAAGTTTTGCCGTATAAAGGGGAGGAGTTATTTGGAGTCGGTCTATCAGATTTGGTGGCCACGGCTACAGCCGGGAAATCCACCTTTCTACCTCAAGTCACTCCCCAACAGAAAAAGGCACCGACTTTTCAACCGCAGCCCTTTCGTTCCTTTAAAAATAAGAGAGCAAAGGGCTATTCATATCTGCCACGAGGCAAAGGTCGAGGGAAGAGACAGCAACACGCAGCCCCTTCCCAGGAACAGAAGCCCTCCCCGGCTTCTACAAAAGCCTCAGCATGACGCTGGGGCTTCTCAAGCGGACTCGGGGACGGTGGGCGGTCGTCTCAAAAATTACAGCGCGCAGTGGGCTCACTCGCAGGTAGATCCCTGGATCCTGCAGATAATATCTCAAGGGTACAGGTTGGAATTAGAGACAGATCCACCTCGCCGTTTCCTGAAGTCTGCTTTACCAACGTCCCCCTCCGAAAGGGAGACGGTTTTGGAAGCCATTCACAAGCTGTACTCTCAGCAGGTGATAGTCAAGGTACCTCTTCTACAACAAGGGAAGGGGTATTATTCCACTCTTTTTGTGGTACCGAAGCCGGATGGCTCGGTAAGGCCTATTCTAAATCTGAAGTCCTTGAACCTGTACATAAAGAAGTTCAAGTTCAAAATGGAGTCACTCAGAGCAGTGATAGCGAACCTGGAAGAGGGGGACTTTATGGTATCCTTGGACATCAAGGATGCGTATCTCCACGTTCCAATTTACCCCTCACACCAGGGGTACCTCAGGTTCGTTGTACAAAACTGTCACTATCAGTTTCAGACGCTGCCGTTCGGATTGTCCACGGCACCTCGGATCTTTACAAAGGTAATGGCCGAGATGATGATTCTTCTTCGAAGAAAAGGCGTATTAATTATCCCATACTTGGACGATCTCCTAATAAGGGCGAGGTCCAGAGAACAGCTAGAGATGGGATTAGCACTGTCTCAAGAAGTGCTAAAACAGCACGGGTGGATTCTGAATATTCCAAAATCCCAGTTAATGCCGACAACTCGTCTGCTGTTCCTAGGGATGATTCTGGACACGGTTCAGAAAAAGGTTTTTCTCCCGGAGGAAAAAGCCAAGGAGTTATCCGAGCTTGTCAGGAACCTCCTAAAACCAGGAAAGGTGTCTGTACATCAATGCACAAGAGTCCTGGGAAAAATGGTGGCTTCTTACGAAGCAATTCCATTCGGCAGATTCCACGCAAGAATTTTCCAAAGGGATCTGTTGGACAAATGGTCAGGGTCGCATCTTCAGATGCACCTACGGATAACCCTGTCTCCAAGGACAAGGGTGTCTCTTCTGTGGTGGTTGCAGAGTCCTCATCTATTGGAGGGCCGCAGATTCGGCATACAGGATTGGATCCTGGTGACCACGGACGCCAGCCTGAGAGGCTGGGGAGCAGTCACACAAGGAAGAAACTTCCAGGGAGTATGGACAAGCCTGGAAACGTCTCTTCACATAAACATTCTGGAACTAAGAGCAATATACAATGCTCTAAGCCAGGCAGAACCTCTGCTTCAGGGAAAACCGGTGTTGATCCAGTCGGACAACATCACGGCAGTCGCCCATGTGAACAGACAGGGCGGCACAAGAAGCAGGAGTGCAATGGCAGAAGCTGCAAGGATTCTTCGCTGGGCAGAGAATCATGTGATAGCACTGTCAGCAGTGTTCATCCCGGGAGTGGACAACTGGGAAGCAGACTTCCTCAGCAGACACGATCTTCACCCGGGAGAGTGGGGACTTCATCCAGAAGTCTTCCACATGCTGGTAACCCGTTGGGAAAGACCAATGGTGGACATGATGGCGTCTCGCCTCAACAAAAAACTGGACAGGTATTGCGCCAGGTCAAGAGATCCGCAGGCAATAGCTGTGGACGCGCTGGTAACGCCTTGGGTGTACCAGTCGGTGTATGTGTTTCCTCCTCTGCCTCTCATACCAAAAGTATTGAGAATTATACGGCAAAGAGGCGTAAGAACGATACTAGTGGTTCCGGATTGGCCAAGAAGGACTTGGTACCCGGAACTTCAAGAGATGATCACGGAAGATCCGTGGCCTCTACCTCTAAGGAGGGACTTGCGTCAGCAGGGTCCCTGTCTGTTTCAAGACTTACCGCGGCTGCGTTTGACGGCATGGCGGTTGAACGCCGGATCCTAATGGAAAAAGGCATGCCGGAAGAAGTCATTCCTACTTTGATTAAAGCAAGGAAAGAAGTAACCGTGCAACATTATCACCGAATTTGGCGAAAATATGTTGCGTGGTGCGAAGATCGGAGTGCTCCGACGGAGGAATTTCAACTGGGTCGATTCCTACATTTCCTGCAATCAGGATTGTCTATGGGTCTCAAATTGGGATCTATTAAGGTTCAAATTTCGGCCCTGTCGATTTTCTTTCAAAAAGAATTGGCTTCAGTCCCTGAAGTCCAGACCTTTGTTAAGGGAGTGCTGCATATACAGCCCCCTGTGGTGCCTCCAGTGGCACCGTGGGATCTCAATGTAGTTTTGGATTTTCTAAAATCTCATTGGTTTGAACCACTAAATAAGGTGGATTTGAAATATCTCACTTGGAAAGTGACCATGCTTCTAGCCCTGGCTTCTGCCAGGAGAGTGTCAGAATTGGCAGCTTTATCTTACAAAAGCCCATATCTGATTTTCCATTCGGACAGGGCAGAACTGCGGACTCGTCCGCATTTTCTCCCTAAGGTGGTGTCAGCATTTCATCTGAACCAGCCTATTGTAGTGCCTGCGGCTACAAGTGACTTGGAGGACTCCAAGTTACTGGACGTTGTCAGAGCATTAAAAATATATATTGCAAGCACAGCTGGAGTCAGAAAATCTGACTCGTTGTTTATATTGTATGCACCCAACAAGATGGGTGCTCCTGCGTCTAAGCAGACGATTGCTCGTTGGATCTGTAGCACAATCCAACTTGCACATTCTGTGGCAGGCCTGCCACAGCCTAAATCTGTAAAGGCCCACTCCACAAGGAAGGTGGGCTCATCTTGGGCGGCTGCCCGAGGGGTCTCGGCATTACAACTTTGCCGAGCAGCTACGTGGTCAGGGGAGAACACGTTTGTAAAATTTTACAAATTTGATACTCTGGCTAAGGAGGACCTGGAGTTCTCTCATTCGGTGCTGCAGAGTCATCCGCACTCTCCCGCCCGTTTGGGAGCTTTGGTATAATCCCCATGGTCCTTTCGGGAACCCCAGCATCCACTAGGACGATAGAGAAAATAAGATTTTACTTACCGATAAATCTATTTCTCGGAGTCCGTAGTGGATGCTGGGCGCCCATCCCAAGTGCGGATTATCTGCATAAATTGTACATAGTTATTGTTAACTAATTCGGGTTATTGTTGAAGGAAGCCATCTTTCAGAGGCTCCGCTGTTATCATACTGTTAACTGGGTTTAGATCACAAGTTGTACGGTGTGATTGGTGTGGCTGGTATGAGTCTTACCCGGGATTCAAAATCCTCCCTTATTGTGTACGCTCGTCCGGGCACAGTACCTAACTGGAGTCTGGAGGAGGGTCATAGGGGGAGGAGCCAGTGCACACCACCTGATCGGAAAAAGCTTTACTTTTTGTGCCCTGTCTCCTGCGGAGCCGCTATTCCCCATGGTCCTTTCAGGAACCCCAGCATCCACTACGGACTCCGAGAAATAGATTTATCGGTAAGTAAAATCTTATTTTTGGATAATATGTACTTTATGCATTGTTAAGCTGGGTACACACTAGATGATAGAACGGGCGATTTGTCGTTTTCGAGCTGAATCAGAATGACAAATCAGCCACATCGTCCAGTGTGTACAGACTATTGCGTGCTCCCATGCGTAGTTCACCGCATCCACAGATGACAGATCTGAAGATATCATTAACAACATTTTGTTCAAATCGTTAAGTGTGTATGCACTACCGGACATATATAAAAAAAAAAATTGTCATCTAACAACCAAATTATGCAAGATATATAGTGTGGTCGGTAGAAGGATTGCACAGTGTGAACTCACTGTGGGGGTAATTCAGAGTTGATCACAGCAGCAAATTTGTTAGCAGTTGGGCAAAACCATGTGCAGTGCAGGGGGGCACATATAACATTTGCAGAGAGAGTTAGATATAACTACTGGCTGCTTTATTTTTACACTGCAGTTTAGATTTCAGTTTGAACACACCCCACCCAAATCTAACTCTCTCTGCAAATGTTATATCTGCCCCCCTTGCAGTGTACATGATTTTGCCCAACTACTAACAAATTTGCTGCTGCAAACAACTCTGAATTAGGCCCTATGTCATTAGTTCTGGCGTTCAAGGGGAATTTGGATGACCATTGTGTCGTTTGCACATTGTCCAGTGTGTACCCAGCTTTAGATCATTTGTAATCATTTACTGGAAATAAGATTGTCCTCATTACTGCATTGTTTGCTTATTTCTCAGGTTCTCCTGCCACAGTTGAAAAACCAGATTCACAGACAAGAGTTTCTAATCAGATGAGATCTCGTTCCCATGAACCGGAATCTCTCCATCTTCACCAGAGGAGGTCACAGGCTTTAGATCCTGGACATTACAATATACTAGACCCTTCTCATCCAAAGATGGTAGAACTTCAGCAAAGGCAACGAGGTCAGGAATCCAACAGACATTCTGTAAGAAGTCCCAAGGCTGCAAATAAGAATGGAAACACCTCGGTCACTCAACCAGGAAGGACAACGAGAAGCAAACCCAACCATGCTGTATCAATTCCTTTGACTTTGCCAACTGCACTTATGGGCCAGAGCTACCCCTACCACCCTTTACCTCCTCAGCAACCTCATAGGAAGAGCAAGCAAAAAGTCAAGGAAGGCCATCAGATGTGCAAGGCCTTCCAGTCTCCTGCTAACGTAGTGGAAAAAGAGCATGTGAGGGATTTGCCAAGCATGGTACTGTATGAAGGCCAAAGTGGACAATTGACACAAAGACATGAACATCATCACCACCACGAGCATCACCACCACTATCACCATTTCTACCAAACATAAACAAGGACCACCTATTTCAAGCCTTTGAGAGCAGTCCATAATCTGGAAGTCCATTTTGAGAAGGAAGTTATTTGTCAGTAATAAATCAAATTGATTGAATATTACACTTATTGACATTATGTGGAACAGCAGAGTGGATCCAAACATCATTTTTGCTTACAATTAAAAAGATATGGAACTTCAATGTAAAAATCACCAAGCACTTCATTTATGATGGAACTATGGATGGAGTGGTGTATATACATCTAACAGACTTATTGCACACAAGCCTTTAACAGAAAAATAACCTGAACAGTTTTTCCTACACCAGATAAACGAAATACTAACAAAAAGAACCCACAAACAGCACACTACCTCTAGTATTGTTCTTACTTTATGTTCATTCTAAAGATGGGAGTAGGCTCAGCATATTGGTCTATACATAAATGTATGTAATATTATATATATATATATATATATATATTATATATAATTATTGTTGGCTTGGGTGTGCCTAATTCCTATCTTTATGAACACAAGAAGAAAATGCCAACGTAATATATACTTTGCTTAACTACTTCTATCTTCCACTTCGGTATTATTTATATGTGAGGTATTTTAAGTTGTCATTTTTATCACATGGAGACTATTGAGAGTGGAAAGCGATCTTCCCATTGATACAAAACTATGTGTAATAGGGCAGGTCTGTACCACAGCCTTTCATTGTTAGAGGTGCCTTATACAACCTTAAGGCTTATTTAATGCAGGAGCGGTAAAGAAGATCTAGAGTAGTTAGATAGACAGTCATTAGGACAACCCCATATGGTCGATATGCATTAGGGTCAAAAGGTCAACATGGAAAAGGTCGGCACACGTTTTTTAGAGGGGGTTTTTTGTGTCATTTTGTATGTTTAATCACCTGTGACCACAGTCAGTGTAAATATGTGTCATGGCTAGCTTGCTCCTCTCGCCACGCTTCGGGCACGCTGGTTTGCTCCACTACAGCTGTACTTGCCACAGGTTACTCTATGTGAATGGTAAATCAAGCAAAAGTTGAAACATTTAAAACTTGCCCAAATAATTTGTGTTGGCAATATCGGTGTTGAACATGGTCAGGTCAACCCTTCCTAACCTGTCAACCTTTTGTACCTGTCGACCTTAAGCACTGCCTACCTTTTGACCATGTCGACCATATGGTGTCGACCTATTGACTGTCTAGACACTATCTATACATTGGAACCCATTTAATACAATTAGCTGACATAGCAATCAGTGAGATATTAGAACATTGTAGTCTAATCATCCACTGCCTTGTTGGCAGCTTTGAATTACAGTACATGTTTGTACTGTTTTGTTCAAGGTTTTATCAGACAGGTAATTAAATGAGGTACACTACGCAGTATGCACAGCTTACCAGACCTCCCCATGCTTTATATATGGGTTACAGTCTCCAAGTTCATGGACATCACTTTAACCCCTGAACTAGAGCACAGCTTTCTCCTGATCTAGATCTTCTTTTTTTTTTTTTTTTGTACTTTAAAAGTTGGCAAGTATATAGTATAAATATATATATAAATATATTATCTGTACACTCAGGTACATTATTTTGCGGTAAAACAAATCTGTGGTTTGGGTATTTGTAGCATTCTGTTCTTTTTTTAATTATTATAATTATTTTATTTCAGAGTTTTTATGTATTATAACAGAATATTGTGTTTAAAAGCCTTGTTTTTCCTAGTAAAATTCCCATTTTTTTAAAGAAAGAAAATGAATTGTGAATGAGTGTATTTAATTTTTTTTTTCCATTTGTTTTTATGTTTAACATAATAAAAATATACCAGATATTTGGGTTGTCCTTTATAGGTTATTGTCTCCCATACAGAAAAGACTGGACCAATATTAGTGAGAATGACGCACTTTCTCGCTTTATTTTGGGGGAATTTCTACCAGCACCTGTCCTACCACTGCTTTTCATTGCATCACCTGCCTCTTATCTGGCCTCATACGGGCCTAACGTTCTTAATGGATGTACAATCTGCTGACTCTTCAGATTCCTTGCCTGGATTTATCTTTCCTAACTTTCCATTTAATTCTGTAATTTCTCTGTAAAATGATGAAATACATTCCCTTCCAAATAAATGCTAAATCATTTCATTTCACGAGGAAATGGCTCACATAGCTTACTTCTATAATCATTTTCTTACACAGTTTTCTAAAATGACCTTTCTTGGTGCTGCTTTACAAACCTGTCTTTTTAAAATCATTATAATTGGGGATCATATGGTTTTAAATAACACACTGCTTTTACTGCATCTTTAGCGATTCATTTATACTTCTGTATTGGTCAGTGTAATAGTTTTTCTCCTATATACATATGAAAATAATTTTAGTTTCTCTATCGTCCTAGTGGATGCTGGGGTTCCTGAAAGGACCATGGGGAATAGCGGCTCCGCAGGAGACAGGGCACAAAAAGTAAAGCTTTTCCAGATCAGGTGGTGTGCACTGGCTCCTCCCCCTATGACCCTCCTCCAGACTCCAGTTAGATTTTTGTGCCCGGCCGAGAAGGGTGCAATCTAGGTGGCTCTCCTAAAGAGCTGCTTAGAAAAAGTTTAGCTAGGTTTTTTATTTTATAGTGATTCCTGCTGGCAACAGGATCACTGCAGCGAGGGACTGAGGGGAGAAGGAGTCAACTCACCTGCGTGCAGGATGGATTGGCTTCTTGGCTACTGGACATCAAGCTCCAGAGGGACGATCACAGGTACAGCCTGGATGGTCACCGGAGCCGCGCCGCCGGCCCCCTTGCAGATGCTGAAGTCAGAAGAGGTCCAGAATCGGCGGCTGAAGACTCCTGCAGTCTTCTAAAGGTAGCGCACAGCACTGCAGCTGTGCGCCATTTTCCTCTCAGCACACTTCACACGGCAGTCACTGAGGGTGCAGGGCGCTGGGAGGGGGGCGCCCTGGGAGGCAAATGTAACCTATATAAAGGCTAAAAATACCTCACATATAGCCCCCAGAGGCTATATGGAGATATTTAACCCCTGCCTGATTTCTCTAAATAGCGGGAGACGAGCCCGCCAGAAAAGGGGCGGGGCCTATCTCCTCAGCACACGGCGCC
The DNA here is from genome assembly GCF_028390025.1 of Pseudophryne corroboree. Taxonomy (NCBI): domain Eukaryota; kingdom Metazoa; phylum Chordata; class Amphibia; order Anura; family Myobatrachidae; genus Pseudophryne; species Pseudophryne corroboree. Next base: position 246,562,387 of record NC_086454.1, on the reverse strand, counting down.
ATTTCCTCTCACAGCTCCGCTGGTCAGGACGGCTCCCAAGTCTCTCCCCTGCACTGCACTACAGAAACAGGGTAAAACAGAGAGGGGGGGCAAATTTATGGCGATATTTTGATATAACAAAGCAGCTATAAGGGAGCACTTATTATAAGGCTATCCCTGATATATATATATATAGCGCTTTTGGTGTGTGCTGGCAAACTCTCCCTCTGTCTCCCCAAAGGGCTAGTGGGTCCTGTCTTCGTTAGGAGCATTCTGCTGTGTGTCGGTACGTGTGTGTCGACATGTATGAGGACGATATTGGCGTGGAGGCGGAGCAATTGCCAAATATGAGGATGTCACCCCCTAGGGAGTCGACACCGGAATGGATGCCTTTATTTATGGAACTACGGGATAGTGTCAACACGCTAAAGCAGTCGTTTGACGACATGAGACGGCCGGACAATCAATTAGTGCCTGTCCAGGCGCCTCAAACACCGTCAGGGGCTGTGAAACGCCCTTTGCCTCAGTCGGTCGACACAGACCCAGACACAGGCACTGATTCCAGTGGTGACGGTGACGAATCAACCGTATTTTCCAGTAGGGCCACACGTTATATGATTTTGGCAATGAAGGAGGCGTTACATTTAGCTGATACTACAGGTACCACTAAACAGGGTATTATGTGGGGTGTGAAAAAACTACCTATAGTTTTTCCTGAATCAGAAGAATTAAATGACGTGTGTGATGAAGCGTGGGTTGCCCCTGATAAAAAGCTGATAATTTCAAAGAAATTATTGGCATTATACCCTTTCCCGCCAGAGGTTAGGGAGCGCTGGGAAACACCTCCTAGGGTGGACAAGGCGCTAACACGCTTATCTAAACAAGTGGCGTTACCCTCTCCTGAGACGGCCGCACTTAAAGATCCATCAGATAGGAGGATGGAAAATATCCAAAAAAGTATATACACACATGCAGGTGTTATACTACGACCAGCTATAGCGACTGCCTGGATGTGCAGTGCTGGGGTAGTTTGGTCAGAGTCCCTGATTGAAAATATTGATACCCTGGACAGGGACAATATTTTACTGTCGTTAGAACAAATAAAGGATGCATTTCTTTATATGCGTGATGCACAGAGGGATATCTGCACACTGGCATCACGGGTAAGTGCTATGTCCATTTCGGCCAGAAGAGCTTTATGGACGCGACAGTGGACAGGCGATGCGGATTCAAAACGGCATATGGAAGTTTTGCCGTATAAAGGGGAGGAGTTATTTGGAGTCGGTCTATCAGATTTGGTGGCCACGGCTACAGCCGGGAAATCCACTTTTCTACCTCAAGTCACTCCCCAACAGAAAAAGGCACCGACTTTTCAACCGCAGCCCTTTCGTTCCTTTAAAAATAAGAGAGCAAAGGGCTATTCATATCTGCCACGAGGCAGAGGTCGAGGGAAGAGACAGCAACAGGCAGCTCCTTCCCAGGAACAGAAGCCCTCCCCGGCTTCTACAAAAGCCTCAGCATGACGCTGGGGCTTCTCAAGCGGACTCGGGGACGGTGGGCGGTCGTCTCAAAAATTACAGCGCGCAGTGGGCTCACTCGCAGGTAGATCCCTGGATCCTGCAGATAATATCTCAGGGGTACAGGTTGGAATTAGAGACAGATCCACCTCGCCGTTTCCTGAAGTCTGCTTTACCAACGTCCCCCTCCGAAAGGGAGACGGTTTTGGAAGCCATTCACAAGCTGTACTCTCAGCAGGTGATAGTCAAGGTACCTCTTCTACAACAAGGGAAGGGGTATTATTCCACTCTATTTGTGGTACCGAAGCCGGATGGCTCGGTAAGGCCTATTCTAAATCTGAAGTCCTTGAACCTGTACATAAAGAAGTTCAAGTTCAAGATGGAGTCACTCAGAGCAGTGATAGCGAACCTGGAAGAAGGGGACTTTATGGTATCCTTGGACATCAAGGATGCGTATCTCCACGTTCCAATTTACCCCTCACACCAGGGGTACCTCAGGTTCGTTGTACAAAACTGTCACTATCAGTTTCAGACGCTGCCGTTTGGTTTGTCCACGGCACCTCGGGTCTTTACAAAGGTAATGGCCGAGATGATGATTCTTCTTCGAAGAAAAGGCGTATTAATTATCCCATACTTGGACGATCTCCTAATAAGGGCAAGGTCCAGAGAACAGCTAGAGATGGGATTAGCACTATCTCAAGAGGTGCTAAAGCAGCACGGATGGATTCTGAATATTCCAAAATCCCAATTAATGCCGACAACTCGTCTGCTGTTCCTAGGGATGATTCTGGACACGGTTCAGAAAAAGGTTTTTCTTCCCGAGGAAAAAGCCAAGGAGTTATCCGACCTGGTCAGGAACCTCCTAAAACCAGGAAAGGTGTCTGTGCATCAATGCACAAGAGTCCTGGGAAAAATGGTGGCTTCTTACGAAGCAATTCCATTCGGCAGATTCCATGCAAGAATTTTCCAAAGGGATCAGTTGGACAAATGGTCAGGGTCGCATCTTCAGATGCACCTGCGGATAACCCTGTCTCCAAGGACAAGGGTATCTCTTCTGTGGTGGTTGCAGAGGGCTCATCTATTGGAGGGCCGCAGATTCGGCATACAGGATTGGATCCTGGTGACCACGGACGCCAGCCTGAGAGGCTGGGGAGCAGTCACACAAGGAAGAAACTTCCAGGGAGTGTGGTCGAGCCTGGAAAAGTCTCTTCACATAAACATTCTGGAACTAAGAGCAATCTACAATGCTCTAAGCCAGGCGGAACCTCTGCTTCAAGGAAGACCGGTGTTGATCCAGTCGGACAACATCACGGCAGTCGCCCATGTAAACAGACAGGGCGGCACAAGAAGCAGGAGTGCAATGGCAGAAGCTGCCAGGATCCTTCGCTGGGCGGAGAATCACGTGATAGCACTGTCAGCAGTGTTCATCCCGGGCGTGGACAACTGGGAAGCAGACTTCCTCAGTAGACACGATCTTCACCCGGGAGAGTGGGGACTTCATCCAGAAGTTTTCCACATGCTAATAAACCGTTGGGAAAGACCAATGGTGGACATGATGGCGTCTCGCCTCAACAAAAAAATGGACAGGTATTGCGCCAGGTCAAGAGATCCGCAGGCAATAGCTGTGGACGCGCTGGTAACACCTTGGGTGTACCAGTCGGTGTATGTGTTTCCTCCTCTGCCTCTCATACCAAAGGTATTGAGAATCATACGGCAAAGCGGAGTAAGAACGATACTAGTGGCTCCGGATTGGCCAAGAAGGTCTTGGTACCCGGAACTTCAAGAGATGGTCACGGACGATCCGTGGCCTCTACCTCTGAGAAGGGACCTGCTTCAACAGGGTCCCTGCCTCTTTCAAGACTTACCGCGGCTGCGTTTGACGGCATGGCGGTTGAACGCCAGATCCTAAAAGGAAAAGGCATTCCAGAAGAAGTCATTCCTACCTTGATTAAGGCAAGAAAGGAAGTCACCGCGAAGCATTATCACCGCATTTGGCGGAAATATGTTGCGTGGTGCGAGGATCGGAGTGCTCCGACGGAGGAATTTCAACTGGGTCGTTTCCTACATTTCCTGCAATCAGGATTGTTTATGGGTCTCAAATTGGGATCTATTAAGGTTCAAATTTCGGCCCTGTCAATATTCTTCCAAAAAGAATTGGCCTCAGTCCCTGAGGTCCAGACTTTTGTCAAAGGAGTACTGCATATACAGCCTCCTGTGGTGCATCCGGTGGCACCGTGGGATCTAAATGTAGTTTTAGATTTCCTCAAATCCCATTGGTTTGAACCACTAAAAAATGTGGATTTGAAATATCTCACATGGAAAGTGACTATGTTACTGGCCCTGGCTTCCGCCAGGAGAGTATCTGAACTGGCGGCTTTATCTTATAAATGCCCTTATTTAATTTTCCATTCGGATAGGGCAGAGCTGCGGACGCGTCCGCATTTTCTCCCTAAGGTGGTATCAGCGTTTCACCTGAACCAGCCTATTGTAGTGCCTGCGGCTACAAGCGACTTGGAGGACTCCAAGTTGTTGGACGTTGTCAGAGCTTTAAAAATATACATTTCAAGGACGGCTGGAGCCAGAAAATCTGACTCGCTGTTTATACTGTATGCACCCAACAAGTTGGGTGCGCCTGCTTCTAAGCAGTCGATTGCTCGTTGGATTTGTAACACAATTCAACTTGCACATTCTGTGGCAGGCCTGCCACAGCCTAAATCTGTTAAGGCCCATTCCACAAGGAAGGTGGGCTCATCTTGGGCGGCTGCCCGAGGGGTCTCGGCATTACAACTCTGCCGAGCAGCTACGTGGTCAGGGGAGAACACGTTTGTAAAATTCTACAAATTTGATACCCTGGCAAAAGAGGACCTGGAGTTCTCTCATTCGGTGCTGCAGAGTCATCCGCACTCTCCCGCCCGTTTGGGAGCTTTGGTATAATCCCCATGGTCCTTTCGGGAACCCCAGCATCCACTAGGACGATAGAGAAAATAAGAATTTACTTACCGATAATTCTATTTCTCGGAGTCCGTAGTGGATGCTGGGCGCCCATCCCAAGTGCGGATTATCTGCAATACTTGTACATAGTTATTGTTAACTAATTCGGGTTATTGTTTAGGGAGCCATCTTTCAGAGGCTCCTCTGTTATCATACTGTTAACTGGGTTTAGATCACAAGTTGTACGGTGTGATTGGTGTGGCTGGTATGAGTCTTACCCGGGATTCAAAATCCTCCCTTATTGTGTACGCTCGTCCGGGCACAGTACCTAACTGGAGTCTGGAGGAGGGTCATAGGGGGAGGAGCCAGTGCACACCACCTGATCTGGAAAAGCTTTACTTTTTGTGCCCTGTCTCCTGCGGAGCCGCTATTCCCCATGGTCCTTTCAGGAACCCCAGCATCCACTACGGACTCCGAGAAATAGAATTATCGGTAAGTAAATTCTTATTTTTGATACAGAATAAATAAAAAAAATGAGCAGGATGTAATGTTGCCCAATTTTGACTGAAGTGTGGGATTCTGGCCGAACTCCGCAATCACTTACAAGGCATGATTTTGCCTTGTACGTGATTGCCCCTTTAAAAAACGTCCGAAGTCGGACAGAATCCCGCACGTCGGCTGAACTCGGGCGGCATTTCCATCCCCCTTCACCCTCCCAATATCTAAACCCTAAACATAACATTTTGGTATGAATGTAGGCAACACTGCTGTCTGTCTGAAGAGCAGAAAGACAGCCATTGGGAGGGTGCGGATCATAGGGTCGACAGTAACTAGGTTGACACCTGAAATAGGTCGACACGGTCATTAGGTCAACATGGAAAATGTCAACATGATTTTTTAAATTTACTTTTGGTGTTGTTTTCTCCGTAAAGTGATCGGGAACCCCAGTTAGTGAACCGTGTTCGCTCACCATGCTTCGGGCATTCCCAATCGTAGTCCACATGGATCCTAAAGTATGAAAAAGTAAAAAAAAAAAAAGTAATTTTTTAAAAAAACCTATGCCGACCTTTTCATGTGTCAATCTAGTAACCATGTCGACCAGTAGTTGTCGACCTAAAAACCGGAAACCACATTGGGAGACCCACCTGATCTGGCAGGGTGGCATTTATTTTAGCATAAGTTTCTGAACATCAACCATAAGTAAATTCTATTTTAGCCATAATTCTTTAAAAATGCAGTCTTCCAAGCATCCAGGGTTGGACTGGCCCACAGGGGCACAGGGAAAAACACCGGTAGGCCCCACTGCCTGGGGGCCCAACCCCTCCGCTAGGGATCAGGTTCCAGACTGTTCACTTAAATTATATATTATACATACAGTATGTTACATTATACTGCACAGGACTATGTTGTATTTTCTATAATGCATTGCTGTTATTAATCTGGTACATTATCATGCATGCACTAGCAGTATTTACTATATATATTTACCAAGGGGCTCAGACTATGTACTCTTTTATGGTTAACCAAATCTCTGTGGAGGCTGACCACACCCCCTCTGGAGAGAGACCACACCCCTAAATATGGCCCCTACCACTCCATTCCCCCGGTAGGCCATTTATGCCCCAGTCCAACACTGCAAGTGTCTATGGCTGGGATCCTGTCTACGACACTTCTCTCTGTGACTTTAAAGCATATGGGGGGTCATTCCGAGTTGATTGCTAGCTGCCGTTGTTCGCTGCGTATCGATCAGTGAAAAAAACGGCTAATCTGCACATGCGTATGTACCGCAATGCGCACGCGCGTCATAAGGGTACGAAGTCCTTTGGAGTTTTGCACTGGTTCTGGCGACGATTCCAATCGCACAGCTGAACGCAAGGAGATTGACAGTAGGTGGGAGTTTCTGGGTGGCAACTGACCGTTTACTGGGAGTGTTTGGAAAAACGCAGGCGTGGCCGGGCGTTTGATGGGCTGGTATCTGACGTCATTACCATATCACTCGTCACAGCAATCATCGCACAGGATAAGTAACTACAGGGCTGGTCTTGTTTTGCACAAAATGTGTTTGCAAGCGCTCGACTGCACAGGCGTTCGCACTCCTGCAAAGCGAAAAATACACTCCCCCGTGGGCGGCGACTATGCGTTTGCACGGCTGCTAAAAACTGCTAGCAAGCGAACAACTCGGAATGACCCCCCTGATGTGGTGGGCAGTGAGACTGATCCTCGGCAAGGTGCGTCATACGTACTGTACTACATTTACATATTAATACATGTGATGTGATACCTCTCATTCTCAATGGAATGTACTTTTCTCTGACGTCCTAGTGGATGCTGGGACTCCGTCAGGACCATGGGGATTAGCGGCTCCGCAGGAGACAGGGCACAAAAATAAAAGCTTTAGGACTAGGTGGTGTGCACTGGCTCCTCCCCCTATGACCCTCCTCCAAGCCCCAGTTAGGTTTTTGTGCCCGTCCGAGCAGGGTGCAATCTAGGTGGCTCTCCTAAAGAGCTGCTTAGAAAAAGTTATTAGGTTTTTTATTTTCAGTGAGTCCTGCTGGCAACAGGCTCACTGCAACGAGGGACTTAGGGGAGAAGAAGTGAACTCACCTGCGTGCAGGATGGATTGGCTTCTTAGGCTACTGGACACCATTAGCTCCAGAGGGATCGAACACAGGCCCAGCCATGGAGTCCGGTCCCGGAGCCGCGCCGCCGACCCCCTTGCAGATGCCGAAAAGTGAAGAGGTCCAGAAACCGGCGGCAGAAGACTTTTCAGTCTTCATGAGGTAGCGCACAGCACTGCAGCTGTGCGCCATTGTTGTCAGCACACTTCACACCAGCGGTCACTGAGGGTGCAGGGCGCTGGGGGGGGGGCGCCCTGGGCAGCAATGATAATACCTTGTTCTGGCTAAAAATACATCACATATAGCCCCTGGGGCTATATGGATGTATTTAACCCCTGCCAGGTCTCACAAACACCGGGAGAAGAGCCCGCCGAAATAGGGGGCGGGGCCTATCTCCTCAGCACACAGCGCCATTTTCCTGCACAGCTCCGCTGCGAGGAAGGCTCCCAGGACTCTCCCCTGCACTGCACTACAGAAACAGGGTAAAAAAACAGAGAGGGGGGGCACTTTTTTGGCGATATTGATATATTAAGCTGCTATAAAGGAAACAACACTTCTGTAGGGTTGTTCCTATATATTTATAGCGCTTGGGTGTGTGCTGGCAAACTCTCCCTCTGTCTCCCCAAAGGGCTAGTGGGGTCCTGTCTTCGATAAGAGCATTCCCTGTGTGTCTGCTGTGTGTCGACATGTATGAGGACGATGTTGGTGTGGAGGCGGAGCAATTGCCGGTAATGGTGATGTCACCCCCTAGGGAGTCGACACCGGAATGGATGGCTTTGTTTATGGAATTACGTGATAATGTCAGCACGTTACAAAAATCAGTTGACGACATGAGACGGCCGGCAAACCAGTTAGTACCTGTCCAGGCGTCTCAGACACCGTCAGGGGCTGTAAAACGCCCGTTACCTCAGTCGGTCGACACAGACCCAGACACGGAATCTAGTGTCGACGGTGAAGAAACAAACGTATTTTCCAGTAGGGCCACACGTTATATGATCACGGCAATGAAGGAGGCTTTGCATATCTCTGATACTGCAAGTACCACAAAAAGGGGTATTATGTGGGGTCTGAAAAAACTACCTGTAGTTTTTCCTGAATCAGAGGAATTGAATGAAGTGTGTGATGAAGCGTGGGTTAACCCCGATAGAAAACTGCTAATTTCAAAGAAGTTATTGGCATTATATCCTTTCCCGCCAGAGGTTAGGGCGCGCTGGGAAACACCCCCTAGGGTGGATAAGGCACTCACACGCTTATCAAAACAAGTGGCGTTACCGTCTCCTGAAACGGCCGCCCTCAAGGATCCAGCTGATAGGAGGCTGGAAACTACCCTGAAAAGTATATACACTCATACTGGTGTTATACTGCGACCAGCCATCGCCTCAGCATGGATGTGCAGTGCTGGGGTGGTTTGGTCGGATTCCCTGACTGAAAATATTGATACCCTGGATAGGGACAGTATTTTATTGACTATAGAGCAATTAAAGGATGCTTTTCTTTATATGCGAGATGCTCAGAGGGATATTTGCACTCTGACATCGAGAGTAAGTGCGATGTCCATATCTGCCAGAAGAAGTTTATGGACGCGACAGTGGTCAGGTGATGCGGATTCCAAACGGCATATGGAAGTATTGCCGTATAAAGGGGAGGAATTATTTGGGGTCGGTCTATCGGATTTGGTGGCCACAGCAACAGCCGGGAAATCCACCTTTTTACCTCAGGTCCCCTCCCAACAGAAAAAGACACCGTCTTTTCAGCCGCAGTCCTTTCGTTCCTATAAGAACAAGCGGGCAAAAGGACAGTCATATCTGCCCCGAGGCAAAGGAAAGGGTAAGAGAGTGCACCAAGCAGCTCCCTCCCAGGAGCAGAAGCCCTCCCCGGCTTCTGCAAAGCCCTCAGCATGACGTTGGGGCTTTACAAGCGGACTCAGGGGCGGTGGGGGGTCGACTCAAGAATTTCAGCGCACAGTGGGCTCACTCACAGGTGGACCCCTGGATCCTGCAGGTAGTATCTCAGGGTTACAGGTTGGAATTCGAGAAGTCTCCCCCTCGCCGGTTCCTAAAGTCTGCTCTGCCAACGTCTCCCTCAGACAGGGCGACGGTATTGGAAGCCATTCACAAGCTGTATTCTCAGCAGGTGATAGTCAAGGTACCCCTCCTACAACAGGGAAAGGGGTATTATTCCACACTATTTGTGGTACCGAAGCCGGACGGCTCGGTAAGACCTATTCTAAATCTGAAATCTTTGAACCTGTACATACAAAAATTCAAGTTCAAGATGGAGTCACTCAGAGCAGTGATAGCGAATCTGGAAGAAGGGGACTTTATGGTGTCTCTGGACATCAAGGATGCTTACCTGCATGTCCCAATTTGCCCTTCACATCAAGGGTACCTCAGGTTCGTGGTGCAAAACTGTCATTATCAGTTTCAGACGCTGCCGTTTGGATTGTCCACGGCACCTCGGGTCTTTACCAAGGTAATGGCCGAAATGATGTTTCTTCTGCGAAGAAAAGGCGTATTAATTATCCCATACTTGGACGATCTCCTGATAAGGGCAAGGTCCAGAGAACAGCTGGAGGACGTAGTAGTACTAACCCAAGTAGTGCTGCAACAGCACGGGTGGATTCTGAATTTTCCAAAATCTCAATTGACCCCGACGACACGTCTGCTGTTCCTGGGAATGATTCTGGACACTGTTCAGAAAAAGGTGTTTCTTCCGGAGGAGAAAGCCAGGGAGTTATCCGAACTTGTCAGGAACCTCCTAAAACCAGGAAAAGTGTCTGTGCATCAATGCACAAGAGTCCTGAGAAAAATGGTGGCTTCTTACGAAGCGATTCCATTCGGCAGATTCCACGCACGAACTTTTCAGTGGGATCTGCTGGACAAATGGTCCGGATCACATCTGCAGATGCATCAGCGGATAACTTTGTCTCCACGGACAAGGGTGTCTCTTCTGTGGTGGTTGCAGAGTGCTCATCTGTTAGAGGGCCGCAGATTCGGCATACAGGACTGGGTCCTGGTGACCACGGATGCCAGTCTGAGAGGCTGGGGAGCGGTCACACAGGGAAGAAACTTCCAGGGAGTGTGGTCAAGCCTGGAGATGTCTCTTCACATAAATATACTGGAGCTAAGAGCGATTTACAATGCTCTAAGCCTGGAAAAACCCCTGCTTCAGGGTCAGCCGGTGTTGATCCAGTCGGACAACATCACGGCAGTCGCCCACGTAAACAGACAGGGCGGCACAAGAAGCAGGAGGGCAATGGCAGAAGCTGCAAGGATTCTTCGCTGGGCGGAAGATCATGTGATAGCACTGTCAGCAGTGTTCATTCCGGGAGTGGACAACTGGGAAGCGGACTTCCTCAGCAAACACGATCTACACCCGGGAGAGTGGGGACTTCATCCAGAAGTCTTCCACATGATTGTGAACCGTTGGGAAAAACCAAAGGTGGATATGATGGCGTCCCGCCTCAACAAAAAACTGGACTGGTATTGCGCCAGGTCAAGAGACCCTCAGGCAATAGCTGTGGACGCTCTGGTAACACCGTGGGTGTTCCAGTCAGTGTATGTGTTTCCTCCTCTGCCTCTCATACCAAAAGTACTGAGAATTATACGGCAAAGGGGAGTAAGAACGATACTCGTGGCTCCGGATTGGCCAAGAAGGACTTGGTACCCGGAACTTCAGGAGATGCTCACGGAAGATCCGTGGCCTCTACCTCTAAGACGGGACCTGCTTCAGCAGGGACCGTGTCTATTCCAAGACTTACCGCGGCTGCGTTTGACGGCATGGCGGTTGAACGCCGAATTCTAAGGGAAAAAGGCATTCCGGAAGAGGTCATCCCTACCCTGGTAAAAGCCAGGAAGGAGGTGACTGCACAACATTATCACCGCATTTGGAGAAAATATGTTCCGTGGTGTGAGGCCAGGAAGGCCCCGACGGAGGAATTTCAACTGGGTCGATTCCTACATTTCCTGCAAACAGGATTGTCTATGGGCCTCAAATTAGGGTCCATTAAGGTTCAAATTTCGGCCCTGTCGATTTTCTTCCAGAAAGAATTGGCTTCAGTTCCTGAAGTCCAGACTTTTGTAAAAGGAGTACTACATATACAGCCCCCGGTTGTGCCCCCAGTGGCTCCGTGGGATCTTAATGTAGTTTTGGATTTTCTCAAATCCCATTGGTTTGAGCCACTCAAATCGGTGGATTTGAAATATCTTACATGGAAAGTAACCATGCTACTGGCCCTGGCTTCAGCCAGGAGAGTGTCAGAATTGGCGGCTTTATCGTATAAAAGCCCATATCTGATTTTCCATTCGGACAGGGCAGAACTGCGGACGCGTCCTCAGTTTCTGCCTAAGGTGGTTTCAGCGTTTCACCTGAACCAGCCTATTGTGGTGCCTGCGGCTACTAGCGATTTGGAGGATTCCAAGTTGCTGGACGTTGTCAGGGCATTGAAAATATATATTTCAAGGACGGCTGGAGTCAGAAAATCTGACTCGCTGTTTATACTGTATGCACCCAACAAGCTGGGTGCTCCTGCTTCTAAGCAGACGATTGCTCGTTGGATTTGTAGCACAATTCAACTTGCACATTCTGTGGCAGGCCTGCCACAGCCTAAATCTATCAAGGCCCATTCCACAAGGAAGGTGGGCTCATCTTGGGCGGCTGCCCGAGGGGTCTCGGCATTACAGCACTGCCGAGCAGCTACGTGGTCGGGGGAGAACACGTTTGTAAAATTCTACAAATTTGATACCCTGGCTAAAGAGGACCTGGAGTTCTCTCATTCGGTGCTGCAGAGTCATCCGCACTCTCCCGCCCGTTTGGGAGCTTTGGTATAATCCCCATGGTCCTGACGGAGTCCCAGCATCCACTAGGACGTCAGAGAAAATAAGATTTTACTTACCGATAAATCTATTTCTCGTAGTCCGTAGTGGATGCTGGGCGCCCATCCCAAGTGCGGATTGTCTGCAATACTTGTACATAGTTATTGTTACAAAAAAAATCGGGTTGTTATTGTTGTGAGCCGTCTGTTCAGAGGCTCCTACGTTTGTCATACTGTTAACTGGGTTCAGATCACAGGTTGTACGGTGTGATTGGTGTGGCTGGTATGAGTCTTACCCGGGATTCAAAATCCTTCCTTATTGTGTACGCTCGTCCGGGCACAGTATCCTAACTGAGGCTTGGAGGAGGGTCATAGGGGGAGGAGCCAGTGCACACCACCTAGTCCTAAAGCTTTTATTTTTGTGCCCTGTCTCCTGCGGAGCCGCTAATCCCCATGGTCCTGACGGAGTCCCAGCATCCACTACGGACTACGAGAAATAGATTTATCGGTAAGTAAAATCTTATTTTTTATTACATCAGATTCCGCTTTTTTCAAGTTAGTTGTTATTAAAATATATCACTGGCATATTGCCAAAATCAGCTGGGATTTATAGGATAAGTTAGTGAGTAAAGTACATACAGGTGTTAATGGATACTGTTATTTCTCCTATGTTTAATCTTTAATATAAGCACTACATAGTTTAATATAATTATTAATATAATTATTCCTTTGCAGTACTTTTCAAAAAGTTTAGCAGTATTTTATCAGTTATAATCACACTTTTATTTCAAATATAACAAATGCAGATATGTGTACTAAAAAAAAATCTTAATTTCCTGCTGCTGTGGATCTTCAAGGCTGCATGCACGCTGCTCCTCCAGGACCCACGCTGCTGCAAACTGATACCAGGGGGTCATAGAAAGGGGGGGCCAGTGGTAGCGCCACTGCACTTATATCAGGTCATACACATACTTCAACACATTGTGCTACTGTGTGCTGGTGTCCGCTCCTCAGTGTCACTCCAGGGGCTCTCTAGGGTCTGTATGGAGGTGTTGGTCAGTGGACTGCGCTGTATTGCTATTGTGTAAGATGTCTGTTGACATGATTATGTGTGTTGCTGGATACTCTACCCAGTCTTCAGCGGGGTCACTCATGTGTGAGCAATGTTCCTTATCACCACAGGGACCCAGCTAGCAGGCACCTGATTGGTTAGATAGCTTTAAAAGTATGATTTAGAATGTAAATTCGGAATTGGCTGCAGCTAAAAGAGAGAGACAGGTGTTAAAACACTCTATTGATTCTGTGGCTAAAGCAGCAGATACCAAGAAGGCTTCTCCATCCCCTCTAGTGGTTTCACATAAACGCTCACTGCCACAGGTGCTCCTGTCTGATTCTGATCAGCCTGATGTAGATGATGATATGGATGAGGACAGCTCTCTGTCCCCTGGGATGGAGGCTCTCATTTTTGCTGTAAGAGAGGTCCTACACATACCGGATCAGGAGGCAGAACTAGATGAGGAGTTGTATTTTAATGTAGACCTAAGACCTCAGCAACTTTTCCTGTGTCTAAAGAATTAAACTCCCTGGCCAGGGATGCTTGGTTAAACCGTGATAAAAAAGTGAAAATTTATCAGAGGTTTTTTTCTTCTTCTCCCCTTCCAGCTGAGGACAGGAAGGTATGGGAAAACCCCCCGTCAGTCGATACGTCTGTATCAGACTTAAGAAATTGGTACTGCCGGTGCCAGGGGCTATATCCCTAAAAGAGCCAGCTGACCGTAAAATTGAGACCACGAGGCAACATATATGGTGGCAGGCGCAGCACAACCCCCCACAATTGTTTGTGGGTGGATTTCCAGGGTGGTAGTCAAGTGGTCTGATAATGTTCTTGATGGTTTAGACTCTCTGCCATGGGATGAGGTCATTACTCTGCTGCAACATATACAGGATGCTGCAAATTTTACGAGCGAAGCTATTAAAGAGTTTTGTAGGTTTAATGGCCGCACTTCTGCTATGGCTGTTTCAGCGCGCAGAGCTCGGTGGTTACGTCAGTGGTCGGCAGATGCTGATTCCAAAAAGGGTGTCAAAAATCTTCCCTTTACAGGTGATGCCTTCTTTGGAGACTAATTAAATAATAGGATTTTAATTACCTATCGGAAAAATCCTTTTCTCGTAGTCCATAGAGGATACTGGGGTCCACATTAGTACTATGGGGTATAGATGGGTCCACTAGAAGCCATAGGCACTTTAAGAAATTGATAGTGTGGGCTGGCTCCACCCTCTATGCCCCTCCTACCAGACTCAGTCTAGGAAACTGTGCCCGAGGAGATGGACATACTTTGAGAGAAGGATATAAAAGGATAGTGGTGAGATTCCGAACCAGCACACACAAACTAGAGGAAAGCCATGCTAACCAAACTTTAAACCAGGAACAGCAACCGCTGAACCAACAATACTTAACCAAGTAACAGTGCAGGAAGAAACAAAGCACTGGGCGGGTGCCCAGTATCCTCTACGGACTATGAGAAAAGGATTTACCGGTAGTTAATTAAAATCCTATTTTCTCTTATGTCCTATGTTACTGGGGTCGACATTAGTACCATGGGGATGTACCAAAGCTCCCAAACCGGTTGGGAGAGTGCTGAGGTTCCTGCAGAACCGATTGACCAAACTGAGGTCCTCAGAGGCTAAAGTATCAAACTTGTAGAACTTAGCAAACGTGTTTGAACCTGACCAAGTAACTGCTCGGCAGAGCTGTAAAGCCGAGACACCCCGGGCAGCTGCCCAGGAAGAACCCACCGACCTAGTAGAGTGGGCCTGTACAGATTTTGGAAACGGCAAACCCACCGTGGACTAAGCATGCTGGATAGTAAGCCTGATCCAGCGTGCAATTGTATGTTTTGAAGCAGGACATCCAATTTTCTTGGGATCATAGAGAACAAATAGCAAGTCAGATTTTCTGTGACGAGCTGTCCGATTCACATAGATTTTACAAAGCCCTCACAACATCCAAGGACTTTGAAGTAACAGAGGTGTCGGTAACCACCGGAACCACAATAGGTTGGTTGATATGAAACACAGACACCACCTTTGGAAGTAATTGCTGACGAGTTCTGAGTTCAGCCCTATCTTCATGAAAAATCAAATAAAGGCTTTTGTGAGACAACGCCCCCAGCTCCGACATACGCCTCGCAGAAGCCAAGGCCAACAGCATGACGGCCTTCCACTTAACAAACTTGCCGTCAACGTCTTGTAAAGGCTCAAACCAATCGGATTGCAGGAACTGCAACACCACGTTGAGATCCCAAGGTGCCGTAGGAGGCACAAAGGGCGGTTGGATGTGCAGAACCCCCTTCAAAAATGTCTGGCCCTCCGGTAGAGAAGCCAATTGTTTCTGGAAGAAAATAGATAAGGCCGAAATCTGGACTTTTATGGAGCCCACATCCACACCTGACTGCAGAAAAAAGGAGAAAACGTCCCAATTGAAATTCCACTGCAGGACATTTCCTATTCCCACACCAAGAGACGTATTTTTTCCAAATATGGTGGTAATGTTTAGACGTTACCCCCTTTCTGGCTTGGAATAACCTTATGCAGGATCCCTTTCAGGGCTAGAATTTGACGCTCAACCTCCATGCCGTCAAACATGTTGGAGAAGGTCCTTGCGAAGAGGGAGAGGCCACGGATCCTCTAGGAGCATCTCCAGTAGATCCGCATACCAGGCCCTTCTTGGCCAGTATGGAGCATTGAGAATTGCTTGAACCTTTTTATTATTTTGAGAATCTTCGGGATCAATGGGAGTGGTGGAAACACGTACACCATCTGGTAGACCCATGGAGTCACCAGAGCGTCCACCGCCACTGCTTGTGGGTCCCTCAACCTGGAACAATACCGCTTGAGCTTCTTGTTGAGACGAGAGGCCATCATGTCGATTTGTGGAATACCACACCAACCTGTCGAGCACCCGAACACTTCCGGGTGAAGGCCCCACTCTCCTGGGTGTAGGTTGTGTCTGTGTCTGCTGAGGAAGTCTGCTTCCCAGTTGTCTACTCCCGGAATAAAGATTGCCGACAACGCTATAGCGTGTCTTTCAGCCCAGAGGAGAATCCTTGTTACCTCTGACATTGCTGCTCTGCTCTTCATTCCGCCTTGTTGGTTTATGTACATTACTGCCGTCACATTGTCCGACTGAACCTGAATGGCTTGATCTTGAAGAAGATGCGATGCCTGTAGAAGGGCGTTGTATATGGCCCTTAGTTCCAGAATGTTGGTCGGAAGAATGGCTTCCTGACTTGACCATTTTCCTTGGAACTGTTCCCCCTGGGTGACCGCTCCCCAACCTCTGAGGCTTGCATCTGCGGTTAGCAGAATCCAATTTTGAATCCCGAACCTCTGGCCCTCGGTCAGGTGAGAAGTATGAAGCCACAACAGAAGAGAAATCCTGGCTCTTGGCGACAGACGTATCCTCTGGTGCAGGTGAAGATGCGATCCGTACCATTTGTCCAACAGATCCAGCTGGAAGGGCCTTGCATGAAACCTTCCGTACTGCAGCGCCTCGTAAGAGGCTACCATCTTTCCCAGAAGGCGAATGCATAGATGCATCGATATCCGGGTTTGTCTTAGAACATCCTGCACCATCGACCGGATCGCCAATGCCTTTTCCAATGGAAGGAACACCTTTTGTGCCTCCCTATCAAGTATCATCCCCAGGAACGGAAGACTCCGCGTTGGCTCCAGATGAGATTTTGGTAGGTTCAGAATCCATCTGTGATCCTGGAGTATTCGGATTGAGAGGTCAATGCTGACTAACAACCTCTCCCTGGATGATGCTTTTATCAGCAGAACGTCCAGGTGCGGTATTATGTTTACTCCCTGTTTGCGAAGGAGAAACATAATTTCTGCCATTACCTTGGTGGACACCCTGGGTGCCATAGAGAGGCCAAATGGCAGGGCCTGGAACTGGTAGTGACAGTCCTGTAAGGCAAACCTTAGATAAGCCTGATGAGGCGGCCAAATCGGAATATGAAGGTACGCATCCTTGATATCCAGAGACAACAAGAATTCCCCCTCCTCCAGACCTAAAATCACCGTTCTCAGAGACTCCATCTTGAACTTGAACACCCGTAAGAACGGGTTTACTGACTTGAGATTTAAAATGGGTCTTACCGAACCGTCCGGTTTCGGAATTACAAACAGGTTGGAATAATAACCCTGGTTTTGCAGCTGAAGTGGAACTGGAACAATGACTGTACCAGTTTTTGAATTGCTTCCTGTAACGTCATACTTGCTTCTTGAGAAGCTGCTAAGCCTGATTTGAAGAATCTCTGAGGTGGGAGCTATTGAAACTCCAGTCTGTAGCACTGGGCTATAAGATCTTTGACTCAGGTTTCCTGGCATGACGTTGCCCATATGTGACTGAAAAATCGCAAACGGCCTCCCACCTGCCTGTCTTCCAGGCAGTGCAGTCCACCGTCATGCTGAAGGCTTAGAGGTAGCAGAAACGGGGTTCTGTTCCTGTGAACCTGCAGTTGCTGGTTTTCTGGGTTTACCTCAATTGCCTTTGAAGGCCGTAGAAAAACCCTAGGTTTTGTTTTTAAACTTCGCTGTCCGAAAGGACTGCAGAGTTGGAGCAGTGTAGGATTTTCTAGCCGCGGAGCTGCGTAAGGAAGGTATGTAGTCTAACCCACCGTAGCTTTGTATATCCACGTGTCCAGTTCATCTCCAAAAAGGGCTTCACCTGTGAAAGGTAGACTTTCCACGCCTTTCCTGGAATCCGCATTCGCAGTCCACTGGCGTAACCACAAGCACCTGCTGCTGACACTGCCACGGCAGTGGTGAGTGCATTGAGTAAACCAATTTCCTTTACGGCTTTCACCATAAAGTGAGCAGAATCCTGTATATGCTGTAGGAGTAAAATTATCTCCTCCCTGGATAAGGAATCTAACCCGTCAGTGAGATTACCTGACCATTTTGCAATGACCCAAGAGATCCATGCACAAGCTATAGTGGGTCTCTGGGCCACCCTCGCAGCTGTGTACAGAGATTTGAGAGTGGTCTCCATCTTGTGGTCTGCAGCAGCCTTCAAAGAAGCTGACCCAGGAACAGGTAAAACTATCTTACGAGGGGGCGTGGCCACGGCGGCAAAAGCATAAGCAGCGGATCCCGGGAGCTCCCCATATAAATAGCTCCTGCCACTATCCTGACCCCCTCCGGAGTGTCTACCCTCCATTGCTGGTCTCCCCTCACCTCTGGGCAGCGGCAGGCACTCTTATCCACGGTTTCCGTGCGCTGGCTGACTGCGGCGGACGACTTCCGGGTCTGCGGCCTGTGCCTCCTCCGGATCCCCGGCCTCGATTTTGGTGCTCCCGGCAGCGCGGCTCCCGGAGCCTGATTGGAGGACGAGGGGCGCTGCCTGGTCCCATGGGACACCTGGGGGGAAGCTGATATCCCTCCAGCTCCTGGCTGGCTGTGGCCCGCAGCTCTCTGGCTAAGAAGAAAAAGCAGGTACTCCTGGGGAAGGGCCTGTGAGCCCGGCGGCCATTTTGGGTGCAGCTCCACATACAGCCTCACTGCACAGCTCTGCGTTCCTGACCTGCAGGGGCTGCTTACACCCCAGAGCTGCCTATACTGCTCTACTACCTTACAGAATATTACCAACAACATTCTGACACTGCCTCCTGGGACCCTGTTGCAGGATATTTTCTCCTTAGTATTGCCTTCACTTCTACATTAAGACACTGCCTGCAATTTCCTCTCCATTGATATATTAACCTAAAGGTCAGACACGGCTGCTTTACCGGTACTGAATACTTATAACCTCACTGCTGTCGACTTCTGGTTGCACTTCTATATTGAGAGCCAACCGGGGTTATTTGTAACTACTTCTTGTTCATCATGGTTAAAGATGGCCAGCGTACAGCTGCGGACAGGTTGGAGAGGTTTGCTAGACAACCCAACCCCCGGGTGTCACTAGCTTCTTCTCAGGGAGCCTCTCCAACCCACTCATGCTCCCCCTCTGCGACTACTGTCGACTCCCCTACGGCATCCACAGCACCATCTATTCAACAAGTGCTGGAGGCTATTGCGGGCAGTGAACAGCGTCTTTCAGATAAGATGGAGAAAGTGCAGTGCGATCTTTCCTTACTCCGATAAGATGTTCAGCGTATTCGTGAGAGTGGGTGAGGCGGAGACACGCGACTCCAACTTGGAAGATATGTGTGGCCCCTAAAACAGTTCGTGTCTGCGGTGACCCAGTAGGTTTCCTCCCTCCAAGTTTCTAGACATGGAGGGTCGGCTGTGTAGAAATAATGTACGATTTGTGGGCCTGCCTGAGAAAGAGGAGGGCTCTCAACCAGAGGACTTTCTCGAATCGTGGCTTAAGGAGATATACAGCGCTGAATCCTTACCGGCCCAGTTCACGGAGGAGCGTGCATATAGGATACCATCTCATCCGCTACCTCCTGGTGCCCCTCCTCGCACCTTCATAGCCAAATTTCTGCATTATAGGGATCGTGACTCGGTTCTCCGCCTGGGTCGTACAAAGGGCCCGCTTGTCCAAAATGGAGTCAGGGTGTCGGCTTTCCCAGACTTTGCTGCAGACGTCCAGAAAGATCGAGCCCAGTTTATGCCTATTAAACGACGTCTCAGGGACATCAATATCTCATATTCCATGCTGTTTCCGTCTCAGCTTCGGGTGGTGGTAGACGGGGAGACCAAGTTCTTTAATTCTCCTAGAGAGGCGGCCCAATGGTTGCACCGGATGCTTGTCAGCTGGCTCCAGACTGACTCCTTACATTGAATGTGCTGGGATCTTGACTACCGAAGGAGACAACCATAGTTCGGGGAGCCCCCCCTTTGCTTTGGTGGCTCAAGACTTTTCACTTTTGAGTGGTTTTGCTTAAAGAGTTTTTGCTGAGAATTTCGTTTTTTTTCGTTCTTGGTAGTTGGGGTTGGCTGTTTGGGGTATAAGTATGCCAGTGTTCGGGGTGGTATATGGGGAGGGGGGGGGGGGTAGTTGGGGAACTGGCAGTTGCGATTCCTTTTGCTCTTTTTTTTCTTTCTTTAGTTCATTTTTCATATCTGTATATTTTCTGCTGCAGGGAGTATGCTTGGTGTATCGGACGATATGGCTTACAACTCAGGGCTTGTATATGATATATGTTGTTATTGCTCTTAATGTTGACCTTCAGATATATTTGGAGGGACGTCTATCCGTGTGGCACATAGAGTTCACCTGGGGTTATGATTAATCTGAAATTTTTGGTTTGGAACGTCCGTGGTTTGAACAATAAAATCAAACGCTCCCTAGTTTTGAATATGCTTAGGAAATATGACCCGGACATTGCATGTCTCAGTGAGACCCACTTGGAGGGAAATAGGTTGTTATCACTAAGACGGCCTTGGGTGGGGTGGGCTTATCATGCCTCTCATTCCTCCTTTTCCAGGGGTCTGTCTGTCCTGATTAAAAAATCGGTGCAATTTGAGTTAATATCGGTCAAAACTGACCCATATGGTAGATTTGTATTCTTTGATTGTAAGCTGAGTTCCCAGCCCTATTACATTTTAGTGGTGTACGTCCCCCTCCCCCCCTTTTTCATATGATGTGTTGCAGCAGGCCGCCTCCTTCATGGCTTCCTCTCCTGGTACCCCGGTGATATGTCTGGGTGATTTTAATAATATACTAGATTTGTCTTTAGGTAGGTGGCATTCTCCGAGGGCTGCGGTGGTGGGTAGTGGTTCTACTAAGTTTGCTGATTTTTTAGATAGTTTGCAGTGGGTAGATGTGTGGAGGCTTCGTCACCCTACGGCCCGCCAGTTCTCCTGTTTTTCCAGCACACATGGCTCCTTTTCCAGAATCGACCTGATCCTATTGTCTCCCGTCCTTCTCCCCACAGTCACTGACATCCACTATGAGGCCCGGGGAATTTCTGATCACTCCCCTTTGTTGTTGACTGTTACTGTGGAAAGCCAGAGGGGACACTCTTATTGGAAGTTGCACCCTTCTTGGCTGACTCAATTGGGTGACTGCAGTGACCTGGAGACTCAGTGAGGGGTTACTTCAATGACGATACAGGATTTGCCCCGGGGACGATGGTTTGGGATTCATTTAAGGCGTTTTTGAGGGGTACATATATTGGACGCATAGCAGCTCATAAAATATCCTGTAGGGAGAGGGAAAAGGCCATTGAGAGTGATGCCAGGGATCAGGAATCCCAATATTTGATAGATGGTACCCCTACGCTGAAAGCACGCTGGCTGGTGGCTCAATCGGCTTGGCTGGCCCATCTATCTGATAAAAACTCGCGTTCTCTCCTGTTTAGGGCTACTAATATTTATATGCATGATAGGCCTGGTAACCTCTTGGCCCGTCTGATACATCATGATCGCCCTGGGACTACAATCACCCAAATGTCTGGCAGTGATGGCTCCCTTGTTGACCCCACACCGGACATTGCGCAGTTAATTCGATCTTATTACACTGTTTATAGTTCACAGTTGATATACTCTGCACTAGATCTCTGCCATTATCTGAGGAGTATTCCCCTACCCACAATCTCCTCTGAGGCCTGTGAGGTACTGGAGGCGCCTTTGACGCTCGAGGAGGTGACTGCGGCTATTGGTATGTCTCCTAATGGCAAGGCTCTGGGGTGTGACGGAATTCCCTCTGAAGTATACAAAACTCATATTGATTTCTTTGGGCCCAGGCTCCATGCCTTATACTTAGATATTTTTGCTAATAATGTACTTCCCCCTTCTATGTCAGAGGCAGTTATAATAGTGATCCCGAAGCCCGGGAAGGACCCTAGGTTTCCAGACTCCTATAGGCCGATGATATCTGATTCCCACCGATGCTAAGATCCTGGCAAAGGTTTTGGCAGTACGGCTTAACACAGTGATCACCTCCATCATTCACCCGGATCAGACTGGCTTCATGCCAGGGATGTCCACGTCTATTAACTTACGTAGATTATATACCATCTTACAAATCCCACATGATTTCCCTTCTCACTCGGCTGTGGTCTCGTTGGACGCCGCCAAAGCTTTTGACAGCATTGAATTGGCTTTGGGGCCAACTTTATTAGATGGACTAAATTACTATACCAACATCCGAGTGCCAGGATCTTGGTAAATGGCTATGTATCTCCCTCCTTTCAATTGTCTCATGGTAATAGACAGGGCTGCCCTCTATCCCCAACACTGTTTGCCTTGGCCATCGAGCCCTTGGCCTGTTTGTTAAGATTGCACCCATATATTGTGGAAATATGTACGGGCCCTCGTGAGGATAGGATTGCTCGCTACGCTGACGACATGTTGTTTTTGCAAGATTACGCCAAGTCTATGCCCATTCTGTTGCGAGTGATCGAGAGCTTCGGTGCCTACTCGGGTCTTCAAATCAACTGGTCTAAATCATACATTATGCCAGTAATAGGCCCCCGTCCTACTGTTCCCAAAATCTCCCTGCCATTATGTTGGACAACACAATTTAAATACCTCGGAGTTCAAATAACTAACAACCTTTCTGATTTTATCCCTTTGAATCTTGACCCGATCATGCAGCAGGTTGCGTTCAAATCTAAGACTTGGTGTAATCTTCCATTGACGATGTCTGGCAGGGTTAGTCTCATTAAAATGATCATATTGCCCAAAATTCTATATGTTATTCTTCAGTCCCCTGTATATATTTATCCATTATTTTTTAGGAAATTGAACAGTTTTATATCCTCTCTGATTTGGGATAACAAACGACCCAGGATACAGTTAAATACTCTCACCAGGCAATGTTGTGATGGCGGCCTGGCTTTGCCTAATTTTCATGTGTATTATTACGCTGCTCAGCTGACTCATATTAGTGCATGGGCGAAGGATACTCACGTTGACTCTCTACATTGGGTATTCATTCAATGCTACTTTCCTGACCTCTCTCCTATGCAGGTGTTGTTGAGTGGGAGCATAGCTCGGTTCCTTCCCCCTATTATTTTCCAGGCTTTGAAGATCTGGCGGGTCCTGAGGGACCTCTTACAGTACGACGGCCTAGACCCAGATACCCCCCTATGGTACTCTGACTGGCTTCCCGAACTGTATACGATTGAGGGGCGGGAGGTTTGGGCCCCTAAATCTGTGGTTTCTATTTCCCAACTTTATACAGATAGTGTACTCAAATCCTTTCAGCAACTGAAAGATGAGTTTGAGTTACCCAACTCCTACTTTTTCAGATACCTTCAACTTCGTCATGCTCTCCAGTCCCAATTTGCTGAATCCCCCCACGGATCCTCCAATTTCCCATTAAGACCTTTATAAATACATTGGGTCGAGTTATGATGGTCTCCCTTGCATATTGGTATCTTCTTACCAAACTCCATACGGACACTTTAACGCGTCTCCGTGGAAAGTGGGAGGAGGATTTGGGTCTGCATTGCGAGGCTGTGGATGGCCCCTGGTGGCCCTTTAGTCTCTGCTTTTAAGGTCCTAGTTAATGGTACAATTTTCAAGGGATATATATATATATATATATATATATATATGAAACACAACCCTTCTGCTAAATTTGATAGTCTGGTCTCCATGGCTGGAATCTCCCTACTCCCACCCAGACCCTCAGCCATAGAGGTCATTGGAATGCTGCCATGTCCCTGAATTACTGTTTGATGATATGTGCTCTGTTCTTATCTGATGCGCCCTACATGATAGCCTAACTCTATGGACAGCTGAAGAGGTCCTGAGTTGGGTGATTCTCCTTCACTTCGTTTCTTTCTATATTTTCTCTTCTTCTTTCCCTTTTCTTTTCTTGTTCTTTCTTTTTGGGCTAGCTACAATGGTTAAATACAAAAAGTTTAATGAGGATTTTTACACTATTTGCAGATCTTGCAAGTCCATTTGATATGAATAACTGTATGTATTTGCCCATTTCATCAATGATACGGCTTATTATTACACTATATGTGAATGTTGTCCCACAAATGGAACCTTGATTTTTTGCACGATATATCATTGATATGCAATATCTGTAACTATATTTCTATTCTTTTTAATAAAAATGACTCTATTAAAAAAAAAAAACCTATCTTACGAGACAGCCTAGAAACTGATGCATCAACTATCGGTAGGTTTTCCCATTTTTCCCTATCATCCTGAGGGAACGGGAAGGATGTGAGTAACCGTTTTGGGACCTGAAACTTCTTGTCAGGATTTACCCAAGTTGCTTCAAATAGGGAATTTAGGTGGTCATTCCGAGTTGTTTGCTCGTTGCCGATTTTTGCTATGCTGCGATTTGTTGCTAAATGCGCATGGTATGCAGAGCGCATACGCTAAGTTATTTAACACAAAACTTAGTAGATTTGCTGGTGTTGGTGCGACGCTTTTCAGTCGCACTGCTGATCTGTGAATGATTGACAGGAAAGGGGCGTTTCTGGGTGGTAACTGAGCGTTTTCTGGGAGTGTGCTAAAAAATGCAGGCGTGTCAGGGAAAAACGCGGGAGTGTCTAGAGAAACGGGGGAGTGGCTGGCTGAATGCAGGGCGTGTTTGTGACGTCAAACCAGGAACTAAACGGACTGAGCTGATCGCAATCTGTGAGTAGGTCTGGAGCTACTCAGAAACAGCAAAGAATTATTTAGTAGCAGTTCTGCTAATCTTTCGTTCGCTATTCTGCTATGCTAAGATACACTCCCAGAGGGCGGCGGCCTAGCGTGTGCAATGCTGCTAAAAGCTCGGAATGAGGGCCCTAATTCCTTAGATGCAGGGAAAGTAGCTGAGGATTTCTTTTTCACATTAAAATTTCTCCTCGTCCTCTGACACCTTATCAGGAATGTGCAGGACATCTCTAATAGCTTCTATCAGGGCCTGTAATCCCTGTGACAAAGCTGCATCCCCCCACTCCCGAGTCCACTTCACCCTCCTCTGGGTCTGATATATCATCATCATCATTGGTATCAGCCTGCATGATTTGGGCCAGAGTACGCTTCTGTGGACCAATGGGAGGGGTCTGAGATGCTGGAATGACCACTGAATCTCTATTCATCAGGTCATCAACAGATTGCCTAAGTATTGTGTCTCCTCATTTTTGGATAATGTATTCAAAATATTTGAAATCATCCCTTTTAATGAATCTAACCATACTGGTTCAGATCCGCTAGCCTGAGAATGTGTATTATCCTGAGTACACTGCAGTGAGCCCCCAGATTGAGAAAAACACTCTGCTGTGCATGATACACACTCCTTTGACATGTTAAATGAGAGAGAACACACACATACACACAATAATAGGTTAAAACACAGTTAACCCACACAGAGCCCTTCTAGGGAGACACAAAAATGGAGCCAGCCACACAGCACCCCTATAGCTAAAGTGCAAGTTTAGCTGGGTCCCAAACCAAGATATTGCTTCCCCCCCCCCCTTTGCTATGACCCCCTGGTACCGCTGAGGTGCTCTGGAGTCCTGGTGGAGGAGCTGCGCTTCCCTGCCAGTCTGCCTGAGTCAAGCTGCACAGGAAAAATGGCGCTGGTGAGCTGCTGGATCCGCTCAAAGTGAAGCCCTGCCCCCTTAATGGTGCACGGTCTTCCCGTTTTTCTATACTGGCTGAGGTGAATAATGTAGTCTACAGTGGGTTAAAACCCCTGTAGTGTAGTGTCAGTGTGGGTAATAGAAGAGGCTGTAGCTCGCCCCTCAGCAGTTTCACAGTGTGCCTGAAGCGCAGCATGCATGCAGCGCTGCTACCCTTGTGCCACCATTACCACCGGCAACCCGCTAACCGGGACGCCGGCTACTTAATCACTACTCTTCAGTCTTCTGGCTCTGTTAGGGGTGGCGGCGTGCTGCTGGTCTATACGCTCGCCATGGCGGGGCTTGCGAATAGGACCCTCAGAAGCTCAGTGTCCTGTCGGAACGAAACGGGACCATTAACCCTAGGGAGGTTGGGCCGTCCCCCCTACCTAAGTCCCAAGAAGCAGGCAGTCTGGTGCCAACCAGACCTGCCTAAAAACAACAAATAGAAAATAAATGCAGAAAACTCTTCAGGAGCTTCCCAAGTGTGACCGGCTCCTCCGGGCACATTTTCTAAACTGAGTCTGGTAGGAGGTACATAGAGGGAGGAGACAGCCCACACTATCAATTTCTTAAAGTGCTCATGGCACCTAGTGGACCCGTCTATACCCGATGGTACTAATGTGGACCCCAGTATCCTCTAGGATGTAAGAGAAAATGGATCTCCCAAGCTATGGCGGGTAAGTCTACCTATCTGACATCGGCTTCACCGCCTGCTATGCGTTCTTACACCGGATCCTCTTTGCAGTCCTTTCTTGCGGCAAGGTTCAGAGGCAGGGGCAGAGGGGTCGCCACCACTCCCAGAGGATCTCGTGGTAAGTCCCGTAAACCGGCAACTGCTGTCTCCCTGGACCAGACCACCGCTACAGCCTTCCGCGTGACGGTTGGCCCCAGCAGCAAGGTGACTTTCAGGTAGGTGCTTGCTTTCAACACTTAACACACGTTTGGGCAGAGTCCTGCTGGGATCCTTGGGTGAGGGACCTCATTTCCAAAGGTTACCGGCTGGAATTTCAAACACTACCTTCTTACAGATTTTTCAAGTCGGGCTTACCAGCTTTACCTGCAGCAAAAGTTACCTTGCAAGAGGCTACTCAAAAACATTTGCAGGCAGGGGTGGTGGTTCCAGTACCTCTTCCATTATGCAACCAGGGTTTTTACTCCAGTCTTTTTGTCGTTCGGTGCGCCCAATCTTTAACCCAAAGTCTCTAAACCCGTATCTGCGGGTGTTCAAATTCAAGATGGAATCCCTGCAGGCAGTGGTGTCCGCTCTGGAGGAAAGGGAGTTCCTGTTGTCTCTGGATGTCAAGGATACTTACCTACACAATCCCATCTGGCCCCCTCATCAGGCTTACCTCAGGTTCGCCATATTGGATGAACATTTACAGTTTCAGGCTTTACTCTTTGGATTATCCACAGCTCCTAGGGTCTTCACCAAGGTCATGGCGGAGATGATGCTGCAACTGCGCATGATGGGAGTAAACATAGTCCCCTACTTGGACGATCTCGTAATAAAGGCTGTGTCCAGGGAGCATCTGCTGCATAGCATCGATCTGACGACTCGCCTGCTTACGGATCATGGGTGGATCCTGAATTTTCAGAAATCTCACCTGGAACCAACCCAACGTCTGCAGTTCCTGGGAATGATTCTGGATACAGTGTCTCAAAAGGTGTTTCTCCCGATGGACAAGGCCTTGACTACCCAGGCTATGGTTCGCTCTGTGCTCAGTCCTCGCAGGGTAGCCATACATCTTTGCATCTGATTACTGGGCAAAATGGTGGCTTCTTACAAGGCAATCCAATACGGCAGATTTCATACTCGTCCATTTCAGCTGGATCTGCTGGACAAATGGTGAGACCCGCACATGCATCAGGAAGTGACCTTGTCTATGAAAGCTCAGATTTCTTTATTATAGTGGCTACAGGTTCTTCACCTGGTAGAGGGCAGGAGTTTCATTATCCACTCATGGCTTCTACTGACAATGGATGCCAGTCTCCGGGGATGGGGGGGCTGTGATCTACGGGGCCCAGTTCCAGGGGATATGGTCAAGACAGGAATCTGCTCTGCCGATGAACATCCTGAAACTCAGGGCTATTTATAATGCTCTTCTGCATGCTTCTCATCTCCTAAAGGATCAGGCGATCCAGGTACAGTCGGACAATGCCACGGTGGTGGCGTACATAAACCGACAAGGGGGAACAAGAAGCAGAGCGGCGATGAGAGAGGTATCAAAAATCCTTCTCTGGGTGGAGGCCAGCGCAAGGGCCATCTCAACCATATTCATCCCAGGAGTGGACAACTGGGAAGCAGACTTCCTCAGCAGGAGCCGACCTCCATTCGGACTTCCTCAGCAGGAGCCGACCTCCATTCGGGGGAATGGGACCTACATCCCCAGGTGTTTCAACAGTTAATTCACCGATGGGGCTGTCTGCAGATAGATCTGATGACTTCTCGACTCAACAAGAAGCTATGCCGTTACTGTTCCAGGACGAGCGATCCGCAGGCGGTTGCAGTGGACGCGCTGATGACGCCATGGATGTACCAGTTTGTATACCTGTTCCCTCCTCTACCGCTAATCCCAAGCATTCTCAAAAGACTAAGAAGGGAAAGCATTCAGGCAATTCTAATTGCCCCGGATTGGCCTCGACGGGCGTGGTACTCAGACTTCCTAACCATGGCTCTGGAGGTTCCCTGGCCTCTACTGCTCCGAGACGAACTTCTTCAACAAGGTCCGTTCGTCTATCCAGACTTACAGCGGCTATGTTTGACAGCTTAGAAATTGAGAGGGAAATTCTAGCTAGAAACGATATTCCCTCCAGGGTCATTTCCACCATGGTCCAGGCCAGGAAGATGGTTACGTCAAAACATTACCATCATATCTGGAAAAAGTATGTTTCCTGGTGTGAGGGTAGAAAGGTTTCTCCCATGGAATTTCGTATTGGTCGTTTTCTACTTTTCCTGCAAGCGGGAGTGGATATGGGCCTATGGTTGGGCTCCATCAAAGCCCAGATCTCTGCGCTTTCTATTTTCTTCCAGAGACCGCTTGCCTTGTTGCCAGAAGTGCACTTTCCTAAATGGAGTTCTTCATATGCAACCACCCTTTGTACCTCCAACTGCTCTGTGGGACCTTAAGGTGGTTCTATCCTTTCTCCAATCGGACTGGTTTGAACCCTTACATAAGGTGGAGTTAAAATTTCTCACCTGGAAGACAGTGATGTTATTGGCATTGGTGTCTGCCAGGCGTGTCTCTGAATTGGGGGCCTTATCCTGTAAGAGCCCTTATTTGATATTTCATGAAGACAGGGCGGAACTTAGGACCCGTCCTCAGTTTTTTCCGAAAGTGGTGTCAGCTTTTCATGTTAATCAGCCTATTGTGGTTCCAGTTTTGTCTGACGCTTTCGTTGGTCCTGAGCCTAGTATGTGGTCAGGGCTCTGAAGATTTATGTCAAAAGGACAGCCCATCATCGGAAATGTGACTCGCTGTTTGTCCTTTATGATGCCTCCAAGATTGGTCGGCCAGCTTCTAAGCAATCTATTGCTCACTGACTCAGGTTGACCATTCAACAGGCCTATTCTCTGCCTTTGCAGATGTCTATTCAGGCCCACTCGACAAGGTGTGTGGGCTCTTCCTGGGCGGCTGCCCAGGGCATCTCGGCCTTACAGTTGTGCCAAGCTGCTACTTGGTCTGGTTCGAACACGTTTGTTATAATAAGATTTTACTTACCAGTAAATCTATTTCTCGTAGTCCGTAGTGGATGCTGGGGACTCCGTAAGGACCATGGGGATTATACCAAAGCTCCCAAACGGGCAAGAGAGTGCGGATGACTCTGCAGCACCGAATGAGCAATCACAAGGTCCTCCTCAGCCAGGGTATCAAACATGTAGAACCTTGCAAAGGTGTTTGAACCTGACCAAGTAGCCGCTCGGCAAAGCTGTTATGCCGAGACCCCTCGGGCAGCCGCCCAAGAAGAGCCCACCTTCCTTGTGGAATGGGCCTTAACTGATTTAGGCAGCGGCAACCCAGCCACAGAATGAGCCTGCTGAATCATGTTACAGATCCAGTGAGCAATAGTTTGCTTTGAAGCAGGCGCCCCAAGCTTGTTGGAAGCATACAGGATAAACAAAGATTCTGTTTTCCTGACCTTAGCCGTTCTGGCTACATAAACCTTCAAAGCCCCGACCACATCCAGTGATTCGGAATCCTCCAAGTCAGAAGTAGCCACAGGCACCACAATAGGTTGGTTTATATGAAAGGATGAAACCACTTTCGGCAGAAATTGTGGGCGGGTCCGCAATTCTGCTCTATCCGCATGAAAAACCAGATAAGGGCTTTTATGTGTCAAAGCCGCCAATTCTGACACACGCCTAGCCGAAGCCAAGGCTAATTGCATGACCACCTTCCACGTGAGATATTTTAACTCCACCGTTTTGAGTGGCTCAAACCAGTGTGATTTCAGGAAACTCAACACCACGTTAAGATCCCAAGGTGCCACTGGAGGCAAAAAAGGGGCTGAATATGCAGCACTCCCTTTACAAATGTCTGAACTTCAGGCAGAGAAGCCAGTTCTTTTTGAAAGAAAATGGATAAGGCCGAAATCTGAACCTTAATGGAACCCAATTTAAGGCCCAAAGTCACTACCGATTGTAGGAAGTGAAGGAAACGGCCCAGCTGGAATTCCTCCGTAGGGGCATTCCTGGCCTCACACCAAGCCACATATTTTCGCCATATACGGTGATAATGTTGAGCCGTCACATCCTTCCTAGCCTCTATCAGCGTAGGAATGACCTCCGGAATGCCTTTTTCTGCTAGGATCCGGCGTTCAACCGCCATGCCGTCAAACGCAGCCGCGGTAAGTCTTGGAACAGACAGGACCCCTGTTGCACAAGTCCTGTCCTAGAGGCAGAGGCCACGGGTCCTCTGTGAGCATTTCTTGCAGATCTGGATACCAAGTCCTTCTTGGCCAATCCGGAACAATTAGTATTGTTTTCACTCTTTTCCTTATGATTTTCAGCACCTTGGGTATGAGAGGAAGAAATACATAGACCGACTGGAACACCGACGGTGTCACCAGTGCGTCCACAGCTATCGCCTGAGGGTCTCTTGACCTGGCGCAATATCTCTGCAGCTTTTTGTTGAGGCGGGATGCCATCATGTCCACCTGTGGCAGTTCCCACCGACTTGCAATCTGCGTGAAGACTTCTTGATGAAGTCCCCACTCTCCCGGGTGGAGGTCGTGCCTGCTGAGGAAGTCTGCTTCCCAGTTGTCCACTCCTGGAATGAACACTGCTGACAGTGCGCTTACGTGATTCTCCGCCCCACGAAGAATTCTGGTGGCTTCTACCATCGCCACCCTGCTCCTTGTGCCGCCTTGGCGGTTTACATGAGCCACTGCGGTGATGTTGTCTGACTGAATCAGAACCGGTTGGTCGCGAAGCAGGGACTCCGCTTGACGTAGGGCGTTGTATATGGCCCTTAGTTCCAGGATGTTGATGTGAAGGCAAGTCTCCTGACTTGACCACAGCCCTTGGAAATTTCTTCCGTGTGAATGCCCCACACCCTCGGAGGCTTGCATCCGTGGTCACCAGGACCCAGTCCTGAATGCCGAATCTGCGACCTTCGAGAAGGTGAGCACTCTGCAGCCACCACAGGTGAGACACCCTGGCCCTGGGGGATAGGGTGATTAACCGATGCATCTGAAGATGTGATCCGGACCACTTGTCCAGTAAGTCCCATTGGAAGGTCCTCGCATGGAACCTGCCGAAGGGAATGGCCTCGTATGATGCCACCATCCTTCCCAGGACTCGAGTGCAGTGATGCACTGACACCTGTCTTGGTTTTAATAGATTCCTGACCAGTGTCATGAGCTCCTGAGCTCTCTCTATCGGGAGATAAACCCTTTTCTGGTCTGTGCTGGGATCATGCCTAGGAGAGGCAGATGAGCTGTAGGAACCAACTGCGACTTTGGAATATATAGAATCCAGCCGTGTTGCCGTTAAACTTCCAGAGAAAGTGATACGCTGTTCAGCAACTGCTCTCTTGATCTCGCTTTTATGAGATCGTCCAAGTAAGTGATAATAGTGACACCTTGCTTCCACAGGAGCACCATCATTTCCGCCATTACCTTGGTGAATATTCTCGGGGCCGTGGAGAGACCAAACGGCAATGTCTGAAATTGGTAATGACAATCCCGTACCGCAATTCTGAGGTACGCTTGATGAGGTGGATAAATGGGGACATGAAGGTATGCATCCTTTATGTCCAGAGTCACCATAAAATCTCCCCCTTTCAGGCTTGCAATGACCGCTCTTAGCGATTCCATCTTGAACTTGAACCTTTTCAGGTATATGTTCAGGGATTTTAAATTCAATATGGGTCTGACCGAACCGTCTGGTTTCGGGACTACAACATGGTCGAATAATAACCCCCTCCTTGTTGAAGGAGGGGAAGCTTGA
This sequence comes from Pseudophryne corroboree, assembly GCF_028390025.1. Lineage (NCBI taxonomy): Eukaryota > Metazoa > Chordata > Amphibia > Anura > Myobatrachidae > Pseudophryne > Pseudophryne corroboree. The sequence continues at coordinate 246,530,543 of NC_086454.1, read as the reverse complement.
CCACCACCTGTTGAAGATACAATTTGTGAATTGCAGTTAACACTGTTTCCCTCTCGTGGGGGGAAGCCGGCAGGGCCGTCGGTGAGGGGGCATCTCCTCAAAGTCCAGCTTGTATCCCTGAGACACAATATCTATTGCCCAGGGATCTAACAGGGAGTGAACCCACTTTTGGCTGAACTTACGAAGGCGTGCCCCCACCGGGCCTAGCTCCGCCTGTGGAGCCCCAGCGACATGCGGTGGATTTTGTAGAGGCCGGGGAGGACTTCTGTTCCTGGGAACTAGCTGTGTTGTGCAGCTTCTTTCCTCTGCCCCCGCCTCTGGCAAGAAAGGACGCACCTCGGACTTTCTTGTTTCTTTGTTCGAAAGGCTGCATTTGATGTCGTGCTTTCCTAGGCTGTGCAGGAATATAAGGCAAAATATCAGAATTACCAGCTATAGCTGTGGAGACCAGGTCCAAGAACCCTTCTCCACACAATCCTCAGCCTTCCATATGCCTCCTAAGTCGGCATCAACTGTCCATTGCATATTGGCCCTCATTCCGAGTTGATCGGTCGCAAGGCGAATTTAGCAGAGTTACACACGCTAAGCCGCCGCCTACTGGGAGTGAATCTTAGCTTCTTAAAATTGCGACCGATGTATTCGCAATATTGCGATTACTAACTACTTAGCAGTTTCAGAGTAGCTCCAGACTTACTCTGCCTGTGCGATCAGTTCAGTGCTTGTCGTTCCTGGTTGACGTCACAAACACACCCAGCGTTCGCCCAGGCACTCCCACCGTTTCCCCGGCCACTCCTGCGTTTTTTCCGGAAACGGTAGCGTTTTCAGCCACACGCCCCTGAAACGCCGTGTTTCCGCCCAGTAACACCCATTTCCTGTCAATCACATTACGATCGCCGGAGCGAAGAAAAAGCCGTGAGTAAAAATACTTTCTTCATAGTAAAGTTACTTGGCGCAGTCGCAGTGCGAACATTGCGCATGCGTACTAAGCGGATTTTCACTGCGATGCGATGAAAAAGAACGAGCGAACAACTCGGAATGAGGGCCATTCTACAGGACACGTCAAGCAGAAATCGACATAGCTTTGACTCTAGGACCCAGTAGACTCATGTCTCTTTGGGCATGTTTTATATATATATCTCTTAAGACAGCATCTTTAATATATATATCTCTATATATACATATATATACATACTAGGGTCTCAATCTCTGCTGATAAGGTACCTGTCCACGCTGCCACAGCGCTATAAACCCATGCCGACACAATCGCCGGTCTGAGTAGTGTACCAGAATGTGCACGCTATCTGCAGGATCCCTGAGAACAGCTGTTACGTCAGGGCTACCTTTTGGGCAAACGTGACACCCTAGGGGAAGATTCCCATCGTATCCTGGCCCTAGTGGGGAAAGGATACTCCCTGAGAATTCTTTGTGGGAAACTGCAGTCTCTTGTCTGGAGATTCCCGCTCTTTTTCATCATGAGAGGAGGGAAATTTACCTCAGCTTTCTTCCCCTTAAACATGTGTACCCTTGTGTCAGGGACAGATGAGTCATCAGTGATATGCAAATCATCTTTTATTACAATAATCATATATTGAATACTTTTCTGCCATTTTGGCTGTAACTTTGCATTATCGTAGTCGACACTGGAGTCAGACTCCGTGTCGATATCAGTGTCTATTATTTTGGATAGTGAGCATTGAGAGACTCTGAAGGTCTCTGCGACATAGGGACAGACATGGGTAGATTCCCTGTCTGTTCTCTAATCTTTTGTGCAATAAATTCACCTTAGCACTTAATTACACATATCCAAACAGGTGTCGGCGTTGTCGACGGAGACACCCTCTCACACACACATTTGCTCCATCTCCTCCTTAGGGGAGCCTTTTACCTCAGACATGTCGACACACACGTACCGACACACCACACACTCAGGGAATGCTCATCTGAAGACAATTCCCCCATGAGGCCCTTTGGAGAGACAGAGAGAGTATGCAGCACACACCCCAGCGCTATTAACCCAGGAATAACACAGTAACTTAATGTTTACCCAGTAGCTGCTGTTTATATTGATTTTTGTGTCTAATTATGTGCACCCCCTCTCTCTTTTTACCCTCTTCTACTGTGTAACTGCAGGGGAGAGGCTGGGGAGCTTCCTCTCAGCGGTGCTGTGGAGAAAAAACATGGCGCTGGTGAGTGCTGAGGAAGAAGCCCCGCCCCCTCGACGGCGGGCTTCTGTCCCGCTTTCATGTAGAATTTTTGGCGGGGGCTCATACATATATACAGTGCCCAACTGTATATATGCAAACTTTTGCCAAAGAGGTCTCTAATTGCTGCCCAGGGCGCCCCCCCCCCCTGCACCCTTACAGTGACCGGAGTATGTGGGTGTAGTGTGGGAGCAATGGCGCACAGCTGCAGTGCTGTGCGCTACCTCAGTGAAGACTGGAGTCTTCTGCCGCCGATTTCGAAGTCTTCTTGCTTCTTTCACCCGGCTTCTGTCTTCCGGCTCTGCGAGGGGGACGGCGGCGCGGCTCCGGGATCGGACGACGAGGGTGAGATCCTGTGTACGATCTCTCTGGAGCTAATGGTGTCCAGTAGCCTAAGAAGCAGGACCAATCTGCAGAGAGTAGGGCTGCTTCTCTCCCCTCAGTCCCACGATGCAGAGAGTCTGTTGCCAGCAGAGCTCCCTGAAAATAAAAAAAAATAAAAACCTAACAAAATACTTTCTTATAGCAAGCTCAGGAGAGCTCACTAAACAGCACCCAGCTCGTCCGGGCACAGATTCAAACAGGTCTGGAGGAGGGACATAGAGGGAGGAGCCAGAGCACACCAGAATCTAAATTCTTTCTTAAAGTGCCCATGTCTCCTTGCGGAACCCGTCTATTCCCCATGGTCCTTACGGAGTCCCCAGCATCCACTAGGACGTTAGAGAAATTTTATTATCCTTTATTTATATGGCGCCACAAGGGATCCGTAGCACCCATTACACAGTACATAATCAAATGAGCGAACAAGAAAACGGCACTTACAGTTCAAGACAATATAGGAGACGTATAAAAAAACAGGGATTAGGTGCCATCAAAGGGAGTAAGGCGTATAAGAATGCGTAAGTAAGAAAAGGCACATGAGGAAAGAAGTCCCTGCTCTTGCGAGCTTACAATCTAAAAGGTGAGGTGCTAACAGACCGGGGTGACACAGAAGGGGTAGACAGTGAGCATAGACAAGAGGGTTAGGAGAGTTGGCTGGGTTTTGTGAAGAAGTGGTTCTTGGGGGTCATTCTGAGTTGATCGTAGCTGTGCTAAATTTAGCATAGCTACGATCATGTTCCCAGACATGCAGGGGGACTTCCAGCACAGGGTCAGCCCCCCCCCCCCCCCCCCCAGCACAAAAGCATCGCACAGCGGCGATGCTTTTGTACTTGTTGAGTAACTCACGGCAAGCGCAGCTCCAGCGGCTGGCCGGGAGTTCCTCGTCGCTGCGGCTGCATGTGACGTCATGCAGCTACTGTGGCCCGCCCCACACATGGTCCGGCCACAACTGCGCCCCCATAATGGCGGCCAAATGCCGCCGTGCCACCCCCTCCCGCCTCTGCCTGTCAATCAGGCAGAGGCAATCGCTAGGGAACGTCAGCCTTCGACAGTCCGGCATGCGCCGGCGCACTGTAGCGTGGGCACAGTTCCGACCCGATCGCTGCAATAAACTGCAGCGAGTTATCGGGTCAGAAAGACCCACCTTGAGAGCCCGTTTAAAGTTTCGTAGAGGTGGAGAGTCAGATGGGGAGAGGTAGAGCATTCCAAAGATAGGGAGCAGCACATGCAAAATATTGTAGGTAACAGTGGGAGGAGGTAATCAGTTGGCAGGGGAGACGGCGTACAGAGGTAATCAGTTGGCAGGAGAGACGGTGTACATTAGCAGAGCGAAGAGGATGGGTGAGAATGTAAAGAGAGATAAGGTCAGATATGTAAGAGGGAGAAAAGTGGCTGAGGGCTTTATAGGCTTGATATCTTGGCCAAGGATGATCTTCAGTTTGGTCACGCAGTTTTACAGGGGTCTCAGCACTCTCCCACCCTTTTAAGAGCTCTGGGACTTCCCCTTAGTACTAAAGTACATGATCCCAGTATCCACTGGCGGTGCAGTGCATCCTTGGAACAGTCAAAGCTTTAGCCTGTTGGTGCCTCGGATCAAGATCCAACTCTACACCCATGTTATTCCCTGTGGAATACCAGTGTATCCCGCTGCAGAAAAGGAGATTTATGGTAAAACTTACCATTGTTACATCTCTTTCTGTGAGGTACACTGGTTTCCACAGGGAATAAAATCGGGGTGTAGAGTTGGATCTTGATCTGAGGCACAAATAGGCTAAAGATTTGACTGTTCCCAGGATGCACTGCACCGCCTCCTCTATAGCCCCGCATCCAGGCACTGGAGCTCAGTTTTGTTAACCAGTCCAATGCAGTAGCAGGTAAGAGAGTAGATGTTAGCCACATACAACCACATTCTCACGACAGGAGACGTTACCAGCGGCTAATGCCATACAAACCCAAAGAAGCTAAGTGTGTCAGGGTGGGCGCCCTCTGGAAACCTGTGTACCTCACAGAAAGAGATTTAACAATGGTAAGGTTTACCATAAATCTCCTTTTCTGCAGCGGGGTCCACTGGTATTCCACAGGGAATAACATTGGGGAAGTCCTAAAACAGTTCCTCATGGGAGGGGATGCAGTGTAACGGGCACAAGAACGCAGCGTCCAAAGGAAGCATCCTGGGAGGCAGAAGTATCAGGCATAGAACCTCATGAACGTATTCACTGAGGACCACGTAGCCGCCTTGCACAATTGTTCTAGGGATGCGCCACGGCGGGCCACCCAAGAAGGTCCAACAGACCGAGTAGAATGGGCTTTGATAGCAGCAGGAGCTGGAAGACCAACCTGTGCATAAGCTTGTGCAATCACTATTCTAATCCATCTGGCCAAGATTTGCTTATTCGCAGGCCAGCCACGTTTGTGAAAACCAAAAAGGACAGAGAGAATCAGCCCTCCTGATAGAGACAGTTCTCTCCACATATATACAGAGAGCCCGTAACACATCCAAAGACGGGATCAGTACGAAATCCCGCCGGACGGGATCCCGGCGGTCGAATCCCGACACCGGAATCCCGACAGGGGGGCGAGAGCAATGCAGTCCCTTGCGGGCTCGCTGCGCTCGGCACGCTGCGGGAACGGTGCCTCGCTGTGCTCGGAACACTAATTTATTCTCCCTCTATGGGTGACGTGGACTCCCACAGAGGGAGAATATGTCGGGATTGTGCTGGTCCGGATTCCGGTGTCGATATTCCGACCGCCAGGATTCCGTCCGGCAGGATCTTGACCGCATCCCCCAAAGACTGCTCTTTGGAGCATAAACTAGGAGAGGTAAAGGCCAGAAACACAATCTCTTGGTTAAGGTGGAAAGATGACACCACCTTCGATAGATAACCAGGGAGAGTTCTAAGAACCGCACGGTCACGGTGAAAAATCAGAAAGGGTGAATGACAGGACAAAGCACCTAAGTCCGACACTTGTCTAGCAGACGCAATAGCCAGCAAAAACAAGACCTTAAGCGTAAGCCATTTAAGGTCTACAGACTCAAGAGTTTCAAATGGAGACTCTTGTGGGGCATTCAGAACAACAGACAGAACAGGAGGGACATAGGGAGGTTGAATCCATAAAACACCCTGAGTGAAAGTGTGAACGTCAGGAAGATATGCAATCTTTCTCTGAAACCACACCGACAAGGCAGATATATGAACCTTGAGTGAGGCCAAACGAAGGCCAGGCCTTGCTGCAGAAAAGCCAAAAGTCTTGAAGTGCTTAACTTGTATACATAATTCTTAGTAGCACACCAGGTGAAGGAAGAATTCCAGACCCTATAATAAATCCGAGCCGAAGCTGGTTTATGGGCTTTTAACATAGTTTGAATGACCACCTCAGAGAATCCTTCGGCCCTCAGGAGTGAAGCTTCAAGAGCCACGCCGTCAAAGCCAGTCGAGCCAGGTCCTGGTAGACACAAGGGCCCTGAACGAGGAGGTCCGGATGCTGAGGAAGTAGAAGAGGACGCTCTATCGAGAGACCCTGTAGGTCTGAGAACCAATGTTGTCTGAGCCACGCTGGAGCGATTAGAAGTAGTATTCCTCCTTCTTGCTTGAACTTCCGTATTACCCTGGGCAGGAGTGACACTGGAGGGAACACATATGGCAGCCGAAAGTTGCATGGAATTGCTAGTACGTCCTCGAACGCTGCTTGAGGATCCCTTGTCCTTGCTCCGAAGACCAGAACCTTGTGATTGTGTCGAGACACCATCAGGTCTACGTGTGGTAGGCCCCACTGGTCCAGTAGGAGTTGAAAGACTGCCGGATGAAGGATCCACTCTCCGGCGTGTACGTCCTGACGACTGAGGAAGTCCGCTTCCCAGTTGAGAACCCCCAGAATGAACACTTCCGATATGGCTTGCAGATGGCGTTCCGCCCATTGGAGAAGTTTTTACACTTCCATTATTGCCATGCGACTTCAAGTGCTGCCTTGATGATTTATGTATGCCACCGTGTTGGCTTTGTCCGACTGTACTTGAACAAGCCTGTTCTGTACCAGAGGCAGGGCAAGTTTCAGAGCACTGAAAACTGCCCGCAACTCCAGAATATTGATCGGGGGAGATTCCTCCTTGGTCCACCGACCCTGTAGAGTGTTGCTCCAACACCGCGCCCCAACCCCGTACACTGGCATCTGTCGTTAGGAGGACCCAGTTGGAGATCCAGAAGGGACGATCCCTGCTCAATTGTCGTTCCTGTATCCACCAGCTCAGTGACAGGCAGACCTGTCCTACTTGGAAAGGATTAACCTCTGCAGAGGGCGGGAATGAAATTCTGTGTACTCTACCATGTCGAAAGCCGACTCCATGAGGCCTAGTACTTGCATCACTGAGTGTACTGACACTCATGGGCGAGAGAGGAAGCATCTTATCCTGTCCTGAAGTTTCAGAACTTTCTCTGGAGACAAGAACAAATGGTTGTGTGTGTCCAGTAATGCCCCCAGGTGCACCATGCACTGAGCAGGAACCAGTGAGGATTTCTTCCAATTGATGAGCCACCCGTGGGCTTGTAGGAATTGGACCGTTAGTTCCAGATGACAACCTCTGGGGAGTTCGCCAGGATCAGCAAGTCGTCCAGATATGGCAGGATCCTGATGCCTTGATGACGGAGAATGGCCGTCATGACTGCCATGACCTTGGTGAAGATCCGAGGAGCTGCAGTCATTCAAAGGGCAAGGCTTGGAATTGATAATGTAGGTTGCCATTAGCAAACCGCAGATACTACTGATGCGACATGGCAATAGGTATGTGTAGGCAAGCATCCGGTATGTCCAGGGATACCATATAGTCCTTGGGCTCCAAAGCCAGAACAATAGAGCGAAAAGTTTCCATACGAAATTTGGATACCTTCACAAATTTGGGAATGGGCCGGGAGGATCCATTTGGCTTTGGAACTAGGAACAGCGTTGAATAGCACCCCCTGCCTCTCTGAGACAGAGGCACCGGCACTATCACTTCTGTGTCCAGGAGGGATTGTACAACCAAATGTAGGGTTTGTGCTTTTAATGGATCCGAAGGGATAACAGGTGAGGGGGACGTTTCTTGAAAGAGATAGCGTATCCATGAGACGACTTCCCGCACCCAGGCATCTGAAGTGGTCTTTAACCATACCTGGGCCAACTGTAGAAGTCGGCCTCCCACCCTGGGGTCCCCCAGGGGGAGGCCTGCCCCGTCATGCAGCAGGCTTGTCTGATTTGGAAGCAGGCTGATGGGCGGCCCAAGAACGTTTAGGTTTAGGCTTTCAGGTTTTGGAAGCGCGAGCTTGTCTCGGGTACGCCTGACCCTTTGCTTTACCTGGAGGTCGAAAGGAACGAAAGGTGGAACTCAGCCTTCGGAGCCGAGGAATTAGTACTTGGGAGACACACAGTCTTGGCAGACGTCAAGTCAGTCACAATCTTGTTCAGATCTTCCCCAAATAGTATATCTCCCTTAAAAGTGAGCACCTCCAAGGTCTTCTTACAGTCCAGGTTCACTGACAAGGATCATAACCACAGAATCCGGCGAGCCAGGATGGATGTAGTAGACGCTTTGGCCGCCATAATGCCTGCATCAGAGGCCGCCTCCTGAATGTAATGTGAGGCTATGGTAATATATGATAGGCATTGGCATTACCAGGAAAATTCAGAGGTAGTTCTGATTCAACCGCTTGAACCCAGGCTTCAATACCTTTTGCAGCCCAAGAGGCTGCCATAGTGGGTCTATGTACAGCAACTGCAAGAGTGTAAATAGACTTCAAGCAGCCCTCCACACACTTATCCGCCGCTTCCTTCAGAGAGGTGACGGTAGTGACAGGCAGAGTAGATGACACCACAAGACGGGCTACATGTGAGTCCACTGGTGGCGGGGTTTCCCACTTGTTACTTAACTCTGCAGAGATAGGATAACAAGCTAGCATCTTTTTAGACAGGGAAAATGTATTTCCTGGAGACTCCCAGGATTCCTGACGTATGTCAATTAAATGGTCAGAATGTGGTAAGACTAATTTAGTAACCTTCTGACGTTTCAACTGATCAGGTTTCTTAGACGTATCAGGAGGGTCAATCTCATCATCAATCTGAAGAATCAGTTTGATAGCCTCCACTAGGCCAGGAACATCAACCTGTGTTGCAGATTCCTCATCAGAAGCAGCTGAATCAGTGTCTGATGGATCAGTATATTTCCCATCTTCATCAGATGAAGTATCCGAAACATGAGTGGATTGTGAGGAAGAAATGGCTCGTTTAGATGACCCTTTGGTCCTAGGGGGGCGAGGGTTAGATTTTTGTTTAACCAAGGACTGATTTAATTGCTGTAACTGAGTTGACAGAGTATCCGCCCATGGCGGATGAACTACAGGGACAAGATGTGGCTGTAATGGCACAGGAGGTCCCACAGGGGGCATAAGTCTTGTTACCAGTGTAGTCAGCATATTAGAAAAAGCAGCCCAAGGTGGGTCTTTGTGTGCCCCTGCTGCTGTAGGCTGACTGGGGGGTGCAGAACACCCAGTACCTGGACCCTCAGCTGAAATATTTTCCTCAGGTAAATCCGTGGCATCAGCACTGCATGACACAGGAGCGTCCACGGATTTCCCGCCCTGTGCAGCAGACATTATTGGGAACGTAGCCTTAGGGTATAACAGTACAATATAGCCAGACAAACACAGTATCTGACAAAAAAACCCTGTGTAATGTGACTGCAAATGCAGAGCACAGAATAAAGGATTTAAGCGGTATAGGGTGACAAACACACTGAGAAAAATACAAAATAGTATATCCTGTGGAACACTAAATATATGGGACCCTGATGCACTTAGCCCCCCCTAAGGATACAGAATATAGTGATAGCAATATGTGTGGCACACACAATCACATGTACAATGCAGAAATTATTACAAATAAAACTGCACTGGACTAGTAATACTACATAGAGCTATGTATGTATACAGATATAACAATGCACAGTAAACACTGGATGTATATCACAGAATACTTGTACTAAATATTCACATAGTTATGCACTTGTTCTTAACTAACACTGTCTAAACGACATGTAGAATACTTAAGTGTCCTGTAAATGCACAGCGCTGATGATACAGGCGGCTTTAGAGGAGACCGTGCCCAGCAGTCCCAGAATCAGCGCAGCTCTGTGTGATGGCGCCCAAACGCTGACAGGGAGTGAGGGAGAGATGCAGCTCCAGAGCGAGAACATCTGCTGTAGATGGTGCTGGGGCTACAGGTCAGCACCTTATCCCCTGTGCTGGACTTAACCACCAGGTACTATGGAGCATATGTAAAATGGATTTTAGTTAATCCAACCTGTGCTCCTTGCCCTGATGGATATAGTGGGGTCTCTGCATGGCCACAGTGTCCACGGTCCGAAGGTTTGTAGTTCTTCAATTGCAGCTGATTATCTTCAGGAAATTTCTTCGTAACTAACACATCATGACAGAGAGGCAAGCGTAATACTCTCCTTTCTTGATCAGACACAGAATGACCGGCAGCAGGTACAACACAATTTTATTGTAACACAATTTTATTGTAATTACAATTATATAGGCAACATTGACAGAATATATATAACAATTATATTTAGAGCGCTTTGTTTAAATGCACAACAGAAAACTTGGACATAAGCTGGCATTGTCCTTATATAACTAGAAATGAGAATTAGGTAGGTGAGCTGCGGGAACAGGTAAGCAAGCTGGTGTTGTCTTTAAATAGCACAGTCAAGTATAACCAGCAAATAACAATTATGTAGGTGGGCTGTCATGCCTGAGGTCTGACTCTGACCAGTGGAGATCTCAGGCGTAGGGGTCGACTGGAATGTGAATCTGGGAGCTTAGATAACGTTCTTATACATAACCAGAATATAGTAAACTTGAGCGTAGGCTCGAAGGCGTGACCAGAATGGAGAATATAAAATAAAACAAGTCTTTTATTCAGCACGCAAGATGGTACAGATAGCGGCAAATGGTATTAGACTCAATGATCGGTATCACAGATAATGCAGTAACATTGGCACAGGAACAAGGTAATGCAGAAGCATATGTAACATCGATGGCAAGATGTAATATGAGAAGCAGTGTAAACCACTGATGAAGTCCCAATATAATGAGCACACAATAGCAGACACAGTTGCAGTGTACACCACTGATGGAGTCAATATAAAGAAATACACAATGTTACTGACACCTGGAGAAAGAAAGGATACAGATGGTACTGGATATTGATGGCAGGGCACAGATGGAGCTAGAGATTGATGGCAGAACACCGATGGAGCTAGAGATCGATGGCGGAACACTGCTGGAGCTAGAGATCAATGGCAGAACCCCGATGGAGCTAGAGATCGATGGCGGAACACCAATGGAGCTAGAGATCGATGGCGGAACAACAATGGAGCTGGTGATCGATGCCGGAACACCGATGGAGATCGATGGTGGAACACCGGTGGAGCTGGTGATCGATGGTATCGATGGTGATGAGTATCAATGACTGAACACCGATGGTGCTGGAGATCGATGGCAGAACACCGATGGAGCCAGGCAGAGCTGCAAGCAGGATGGAACTCAGGTCTCAGGGCAGAATGGAATCTCCTGGATCAAGGTAACCTGGAAGCAGCTGAGAGCAAACATCCATACAGTGTATGACAATTATAGCACTGGCCATCGGGCAGTCCTTACCAAGCATTCTTATAGGAGCCAGAGTGCAGGGCTTGGCTGGGATGATCCGGTGATACAGGGAGACTCAAACAGTCACATAATTAGCTATGTTGCAGTCAGGTGATCAGGACTTGTCACAGCAGTACTCCAGGTTTAGGCTCAGATGTGGATTGAGGCCTAGTAGGCCCAAACACCAGGAAGCAGACATTATGCTGAGAGAGCTATGCAAGAACAGCATGTAATCATTTTATTGCCAGCTGGGAGTGATGAACAGAGAGCCTGGTTGCTGAACACAGGATCTTGGCAATTACAGTGGAATTCCTGCTCAGGTGAAAACCAGCAAGTAATCAAGACTGCAGATTGTATGTGAAGCAGATGCCTGTTTGCAGAAGAAGCTGAGGTAAGACACAAAAAATGAGAAATAACATCAGAATCATGACAGCACCTCCCTCTTCATGGGTGGACTCCGAACATCTTGAAATTTAGGATATCCTTGGAAAATAATTTACATCCGGAAACTGAAGTAATGAAATCTAGACATAGTCAGAGACAACTGAAACTGGATTCCTAGAAGTCTTCGCAATCTTCTTCAGAAGCCAGACTTTTGTCATCCGAACAAGTGGACCATTGACCATCACTGTAAATAGAATTATCTTCCTGGGAGAAGACATGGCTAGGAAGAGTAGTTCCACCCATAATGTAGCTTGAGTCATCAACAAATTCACTTTCGGAATCTGAGTCCAAGTCCAGAGTGAGCATGGGAACATTTACATTAGTAGAGAGAAATGCTATGCGAGACCGCACTTCACAGAATTTTGAACTACACAATGAACTAGAATCAAAGGAAACGTAACCAAGTCTTAAATCAGCAGACCGTTGTTCTTCAACTGGTTTTGCTGCATTTCTTTCCTCGGCAACTTGGAAGTTTTTGATACCTTGATCTTGCACAGGTAATGATGCTACAAATGAGTTCGCAATGGACGGATTTGGACAGTCAGTTTTTGGGGCAAATTCCAGTTGAACGGCTTTAATGAAAGCAGAGAGATCAGTTAGTATTGGATCGTTGGAGTCAATAAGAGGAGTAACCCACTCCAAAGCTTTGCCCCTGAAAGCGTGAAAGAAATACTTGATTGTATTAGATTGTATTAGATGGAGTAATGCCAATCATTTGATTATGACTCAATATCCGAAAGGTACTTACATGCTAGAGCACGAAATTGGATTAAATCTCCCTCGAAGAAAACAGATGAAGGAACTTCAGATGAACACTTGGCAGATGGATCAGTAGACAAAGACTTAGACTCTTGAATTAGATTGGTATCTGGAGACCCTGGACTTGTTGATGAGTGAATAGACACGGAGACAGATGGAAGTCTATTCCTGAGACTGGAAGATGGAAGTCCTTTATTGGAACAGGCTGACATAAGTGATTTACCTGAACAAACGGAAGGATCTGGATTGAATCCTGATGAACTTGAACTGGCTAGAACCAGAGGAGACTGTACCGGACTCATGGACGAGACCAGATTGAGTCCAGACGAACTTGAACCGGCTGGGACCGCCGGAGACTTTGGACCATGGATGGAACCGGATTGAGTCCAGAGATATTTGATTCAGCTGGAACCGAAGGAGTCTTTGGGCCTACGGATGGAACTGGATTGGGTCCAGAGATACTGGAATTGGCTGGAACTGAAGGAGTCTTTGGACCTACGGATGGTACCGGATTGGGTCCAGAGATATTGGAATTGGCTGGAACCGAAGGAATCTTAAGACAGACGGATGGAACCGGATTTGGGTCTGGAGACAGTTGAATCAGCTGGAACTGAATGAGTCAGAATCCGGTTAGAACCGGGATGAGTGGAATCCGAGTGTTCAGTTAGTCCATCCTGGACCTGGTCCATGCTGGATACCAACATGGTGGCGCTCTCTGAAGATGGCAAACAGGAGTTCATAACTACATCTGTAGCATAAAGATTTCCATCTGGGATCCTGGCCCTGGATACTTCCCTTGAAGCTGAAAGTCTGGAGACCCCACCTGGGGTTGACGAATCAGACACTTCTCTTAGGGTTGATAATTCCAGCACCCCTTCTGGGTGAAATCCTCTTTGGGTAGAAGACTCTGGTGATGAAAGCTCGGATGCCCCACCTTGGACTGCAGAAACAGATGCCCCTCCTTGGGCTACAGAAACAGACGCCCCTCCTTGGACTGCAGAATTTGACTTCCCTTTGGTGAAGAAAGTCTTATTTAATCTCTTTTGTTTCCCAGAATTGGAAATGGGACTCCAGGTCACAGGACCCCAATTGTAGAATTGGATTTTTCTTTGATCGACCTTCTTATTGTTCTTGACCGGATCGGAAGGAGCTGAAGATTCCACATAGGAAGGTTTGTAATTATGAATGCTGTGATGTGAAGATCTAACACACTTCCTTGGCTTACGCAGAGAACAATCTTTAATAAAGTGATCAGAACCCCCCACAGCAGAAACAGCTGAAACTGCATGCAACACCTGCGTTCCTCTTCAGAAAGTCTAGACCACGGATTACTTCAGAAACTTATCTTTACTTGGTGCAAGGGGGAAGGAGTTAGACATAGGGAGATTGCCAGCTGTTGCATCTTTGTTCTCAACAGACTATGGGAAGGCTTTCATGGAGATGGGAGCAGAGATATTAGGAGTTTCACTGAGACACATTGAAATAATCGGAACAATGCTAGAGAAAAGGTCTTGTAACTGTTCCAAGTTGATTGAGAGTCCTTAAATATTCAAATTTATAAGCGTCAGGGAACCGTGATGACCAGGAATGACGGACAGAGGAGATCATCCCCTCAACAGGTATGTCTTTCCTGATGCCAGTGAGTAAGAACATTAGAATTATTCCCAGGAGAATGAATGGAACCCTTTCTAGAGTAAATGGATGGTGCTTCGATGAGGGTAGAGAACTAGAGACCCTCTTTGGAGAAGTTGAATTCAACATTTTTGGAGTAAATTTTTTTAATTACAGCGTAACTGGAGGTCAACAAATCCTGAAGTATAGGATCCTTTGACTCAATAAGTGAATTAGCCCATTCTAGAGCCTCTCCTCTAAAAGACAGGAAAAGGTGAGTTCTGTGAACTTGAAGCTTGGAAATCACTCGTAGGAGCAGAAATGGAGTTAACCAGAGAAATTTTTGACTGACGAGATGCATTGTCTTAAACTGGAAGGCTAAAGCATTCAATAGGTACTGACGGAGCAACAGATGGGAATGACGCTAAAGGAAACTATGTTGACGTACTGGAAATTTCAGAGCCAAGGGATGATGGCTGAATAATATCCAGTTGACTAGACAGTTCTTGCAGAGACTAGGTAACCCAAAACCAGTTCAGCCTCCTGATGTTCAAGGCGTGCTGTCAGATATTAGACTGGTCCTGCAGGAGAAGCCTGATCCTTGACTGGAAACATTTGGGCAGTGCTAACTGTCACGCCTGAGGTCTGACTCTGACCAGTGGAGATCTCAGGCGTAGGGGCTGACTGGAATGCGAATCTGGGAGCTTTGATAAAGTTCTTATACATAACCAGGATATGGTAAACTTGAGCATAGGCCCGAAGGCGTGACCAGAATGGAGGAGAATATAAAATAAAACAAGTCTTTTATTCAGCATGCAAGATGGTACAGATACCGGCAGATGGTATAAGATTCAATGATCGGTATCACAGATAATGCAGTAACATTGGCACAGGAACACGGTAATGCAGAAGCATATGTAACATCGATGGCAAGATGTAATATGAGATGCAGTGTGAACCACTGATGAAGTCCCAATATAATGAGCACACGATAGCAGACAGTTGCAGTGTAAACCACTGATGAAGTCCCAATATAATGAGCACACAATAGAAGACACAGCTGCAGTGTAAACCACTGATGAAGTCCCAATATAATGAGCACACAATAGAAGACACAGCTGCAGTGTAAACCACTGATGGAGTCAATATAAAGCAAAACGCAATGTTACTGACCACTGGAGAAAGGATACCGATGGTACTGGATATTGATGGCAGGGCACCAATGTAGCTAGAGATCGATGGCGGAACACCGATGGAGCTGGAGATCAATGGCGAAACACTGATGGAGCTAGAGATCGATGGCTGAACACCGATGGAGCTAGAGATCGATGGCTGAACACCGATGGAGCTAGAGATCGATGGCTGAACACCGATAGAGCTAGAGATCGATGGCGGAACACCGATGGAGCTAGAGATCGATGGCAGAACACAGATGGAGCTAGAGATCGATGGCGGAACACTGATGGAGCTAGAGATCGATGACGGAACACTGATGTAGCCAGAGATCGATGGCGGAACAACGATTTAGCCAGAGATCGATGGCGGAACACCGATGGAGCTAGAGATCGATGGTGGAACACCGATGGAGCCAGAGATCGATGGGGGAACACTGATGGAGCCAGAGATCGATGGCGGAACACCCATGGAGCTGGAGATCGATGGCAAACACCCATGGAGCTGGAGATCGATGGCGGAAAACACCGATGGAGCTGGATATCGATGGCGGAACACCGATGGAGCTAGAGATCGATGGCAGAAAACAGCTGGAGCTAGAGATCGATGGCGGAACACTGATGGAGCTAGAGATCGATGACGGAACACTGATGTAGCCAGAGATCGATGGCGGAACAACGATTTAGCCAGAGATCGATGGTGGAACACCGATGGAGCCAGAGATCGATGGGGGAACACTGATGGAGCTAGAGATCGATGGCGGAACACCCATGGAGCTGGAGATCGATGGCGAAACACCCATGGGGCTGGAGATCAATGGCGGAACACCGATGGAGCTGGTGATCGATGGCGGAACACCGATGGAGCTGGAGATTGATGGCGGGACACCGATGGAGCCAGGCAGAGCTGCAAGCAGGATGGAACTCAGGTCTCAGGGCAGAATGGAATCTCTTGGAGCAAGGTAACCTGAAAGCAGCTGAGAGCAAACATCCGTACAGGGTATGACAATCATAGCACTGGCCATCAGGCAATCCTTACCAAGCATTCTTACAGGAGCCAGGGATTGGCTGGGATGATCCAGCGATGCAGGGAGACTCAAACAGTCACATAATTGGCTGTGCTGCAGTCAGGTGATCAGGACTTGTCATAGCAGTACTCCTTGGCTTAGGCTCAGATGTGGATTGAGGCCTAGTAGGCCCAAACACCAGGAAGCAGACATTATGCTGAGAGAGCTATGCACGAACAGTATGTAAAGACTTTACTGCCAGCTGGGAGTGATGAACAGAGAGCCTGGTTGCTGAACACTGGATCTTGGCAATTATTCACAGTGGAATTCCTGCTCAGGTGCTAACCGGCAAGTAATCAAGACTGCAGATTGTCTGTGAAGCTGATGCCTGTTTGCAGAATAAGCTGAGGTAAGTCACAGAACATGACAAATATCATCAGAATCGTGACACTGGCATTGTCTTCAAAATAGCACAGTCTCTTATAACCAGCAAATAACAATTATGCAGGTGGGTTGCGAGAACAGGTAAGTAAGCTGGCGTTGTCCTTTTAATAGCACAGTCTCTTATAACCAGCAGTAACAATAGGCAGGTGAGTTGCGGGAACAGGTAAGCAAGCTGGCGTTGTCTTTAAATAGCACAGTCACGTATAACCAGCAAATAACAATTATGCAGGTGGGCTGCGGGAACAGGTAAGCTGCCATTGTCCTTATAATAGCACAGTCTCTTATAACCAGCAATAACAATAGACAGGTGAGTTGCGGGAACAGGTAAGTAAGCTGGCATTGTCCTGAAAATACCACAGAGAGCCTGGATGCGGAACACAGGATCTTGGCAATTACAGTGGAATTCCTGCTCAGGTGCTAACCAGTAAGTAATTAAGACTGCAGTTTTAGACTCCATGATGGCAAGGTATTGATTCACCAATGCACGATATTGCTCCAGATCTCCATCGAAGTAGACAGGTGATGGAGCCTTGGATGAGTTCTGTGAACTTGAAGCTCGGAAATCACTCGTAGGGACAGAAATGGAGTTAACCAGAGAAATTTTTGACTGGCGAGGAGATGCATTGTCTTATACTGGAAGGCTAAAGCATTCAATAGGTACTGACGGAGCAGCAGCTGGGAATGACGCTAAAGGAAACTGTGTTGACGTACTGGAAACTTCAGAGCCAAGGGATGATGACTGAATAATATCCAGCTGACTGGACAGTTCTTGAAGAGACTGGGTAACCCGAACCAGTTCAGCCTCCTGATGTTCAAGGCGTGATGTTCTCCTGCAGGAGAAGCCTGATCCTTGACTGGAAACATTTGGGCAGTGCTAACTGTCACGCCTGAGGTCTAACTCTGACCAGTGGAGATCTCAGGCTTAGGGGCTGACTGGAATGCGAATCTGGGAGCTTTGATAAAGTTCTTATACATAACCAGGATATGGTAAACTTGAGCATAGGCCCGAAGGTGTGACCAGAATGGAGGAGAATATAAAATAAAACAAGTCTTTTATTCAGCACGCAATGATCGGTATCACAGATAATGCAGTAACATTGGCACAGGAACACGGTAATGCAGAAGCATATGTAACATCGATGGCAAGATGTAATATGAGATGCAGTGTGAACCACTGATGAAGTCCCAATATAATGAGCACACGATAGCAGACAGTTGCAGTGTAAACCACTGATGAAGTCCCAATATAATGAGCACACAATAGAAGACACAGCTGCAGTGTAAACCACTGATGGAGTCAATATAAAGCAAAACGCAATGTTACTGACCACTGGAGAAAGGATACCGATGGTACTGGATATTGATGGCAGGGCACCAATGTAGCTAGAGATCGATGGCGGAACACCGATGGAGCTGGAGATCAATGGCGAAACACTGATGGAGCTAGAGATCGATGGCTGAATACCGATGGAGCTAGAGATCGATGGCTGAACACCGATAGAGCTAGAGATCGATGGCGGAACACCGATGGAGCTAGAGATCGATGGCAGAACACAGATGGAGCTAGAGATCGATGGCGGAACACTGATGGAGCTAGAGATCGATGACGGAACACTGATGTAGCCAGAGATCGATGGCGGAACAACGATTTAGCCAGAGATTGATGGCGAAACACCGATGGAGCTAGAGATCGATGGTGGAACACCGATGGAGCCAGAGATCGATGGGGGAACACTGATGGAGCTAGAGATCGATGGCGGAACACCCATGGAGCTGGAGATCGATGGCGAAACACCCATGGAGCTGGAGATCGATGGCGGAACACCGATGGAGCTGGATATCGATGGCGGAACACCGATGGAGCTGGATATCGATGGCGGAACACAGATGGAGCTGGAGATCGATGGCGGAACACCGATGGAGCCAGGCAGAGATGCAAGCAGGATGGAACTCAGGTCTCAGGGCAGAATGGAATCTCTTGGAGCAAGGTCACCTGAAAGCAGCTGAGAGCAAACATCCGTACAGGGTATGACAATCATAGCACTGGCCATCAGGCAATCCTTACCAAGCATTCTTACAGGAGCCAGGGATTGGCTGGGATAATCCAGCGATGCAGGGAGACTCAAATAGTCACATAATTGGCTGTGCTGCAGTCAGGTGATCAGGACTTGTCATAGCAGTACTCCATGGCTTAGGCTCAGATGTGGATTGAGGCCTAGTAGGCCCAAACACCAGGAAGCAGACATTATGCTGAGAGAGCTATGCACGAACAGTATGTAAAGACTTTACTGCCAGCTGGGAGTGATGAACAGAGAGCCTGGTTGCTGAACACTGGATCTTGGCAATTACAGTGGAATTCCTGCTCAGGTGCTAACCAGCAAGTAATCAAGACTGCAGATTGTCTGTGAAGCTGATGCCTGTTTGCAGAATAAGCTGAGGTAAGTCACAGAACATGACAAATATCAGAATCGTGACACTGGCGTTGTCTTCAAAATAGCACAGTCTCTTATAACCAGCAAATAACAATTATGCAGGTGGGTTGCGAGAACAGGTAAGTAAGCTGGTGTTGTCCTTTTAATAGCACAGTCTCTTATAACCAGCAGTAACAATAGGCAGGTGAGTTGCGGGAACAGGTAAGCAAGCTGGCGTTGTCTTTAAATAGCACAGTCACGTATAACTAGCAAATAACAATTATGCAGGTGGGCTGCGGGAACAGGTAAGCTGCCATTGTCCTTATAATAGCCCAGTCTCTTATAACCAGCAATAACAATAGACAGGTGAGTTGCGGGAACAGGTAAGTAAGCTGGCATTGTCCTGAAAATACCACAGAGAGCCTGGATGCGGAACACAGGATCTTGGCAATTACAGTGGAATTCCTGCTCAGGTGCTAACCAGTAAGTAATTAAGACTGCAGTTTTAGACTCCATGATGGCAAGGTATTGATTCACCAATGCATGATATTGCTCCAGATCTCCATCCAAGTAGACAGGTGATGGAGCCTTGGATGAGTTCTGTGAACTTGAAGCTCGGAAATCACTCGTAGGGACAGAAAATAAGATTTTACTTACCGATAAATCTATTTCTCGTAGTCCGTAGTGGATGCTGGGGACTCCGTCAGGACCATGGGGATTAGCGGCTCCGCAGGAGACAGGGCACAAAACTAAAGCTTTAGGATCAGGTGGTGTGTACTGGCTCCTCCCCCTATGACCCTCCTCCAAGCCTCAGTTAGGATACTGTGCCCGGACGAGCGTACACAATAAGGAAGGATATTGAATCCCGGGTAAGACTCAAACCAGCCACACCAATCACACCGTATAACTTGTGATCTGAACCCAGTTAACAGTATGACAAACGTAGGAGCCTCTGAACAGACGGCTCACAACAATAACAACCCGATTTTTTTGTAACAACAACTATGTACAAGTATTGCAGACAATCCGCACTTGGGATGGGCGCCCAGCATCCACTACGGACTACGAGAAATAGATTTATCGGTAAGTAAAATCTTATTTTCTCTGACGTCCTAAGTGGATGCTGGGGACTCCGTCAGGACCATGGGGATTATACCAAAGCTCCCAAACGGGCGGGAGAGTGCGGATGACTCTGCAGCACCGAGTGAGAGAACTCCAGGTCCTCCTCAGCCAGGGTGTGCCCCTGACCAAGTAGCAGCTCGGCAAAGTTGTAAAGCCGAGACCCCTCGGGCAGTCGCCCAAGATGAGCCCACCTTCCTTGTGGAATGGGCATTTATATATTTTGGCTGTGGCAGTCCTGCCACAGAAAGTGCAAGCTGAATTGTACTACACATTCAACTAGCAATCGTCTGCTTAGAAGCAAGAGCACCCAGTTTTTTGGGTGCATACAAGATAACAGCAAGTCAGTTTTCCTGACTCCAGCCGTCCTGGAAATCTATATTTTCAGGGCCCTGACAACATCTAGCAACTTGGAGTCCTCCAAGTCTCTAGTAGCCGCAGGTACCACAATAAGCTGGTTCAGATGAAACGCTGACACCAACTTAGGGAGAAACTGGGGACGAGTCCGCAGCTCTGCCCTGTCCGAATGGACAATCAGATATGGGCTTTTGTGAGACAAAGCCGCCAATTCTGACACTCGCCTGGCCGAGGCCAGGGCCAACATCATGGTCACTTTCCATGTGAGATATTTCAAATCCACAGATTTGAGCGGTTTAAACCAACGTGATTTGAGGAATCCCAGGACTACGTTGAGATCCCACAGTGCCACTGGAGGCACAAAAGGGGGTTGTATATGCAGTACTCCCTTGTCAAATTTCTGGACTTCAGGAACTGAAGCCAATTCTTTCTGGAAGAAAATCGACAGGGCCGAAATTTGAACCTAATGGACCCCAATTTGAGGCCCATAGACACTCCTGTTTGTAGGAAAAGCAGGAATCGACCGAGTTGAAATTTCTTCGTGGGGCCTTCCTGGCCTCACACCACGCAACATATTTTCGCCACATGTGGTGATAATGTTGTGCGGTCACCTCCTTCCTGGCTTTGACCAGGGTAGGAATGACCTCTTCCGGAATGCCTTTTTCCCTTAGGATCCGGCGTTCAACCGCCATGCCGTCAAACGCAGCCGCGGTAAGTCTTGGAACAGACATGGTACTTGCTGAAACAAGTCCCTTCTTATCGGCAGAGGCCCTGAGTCCTCTGTGAGCATCTCTTGAAGTTCCGGGTACCAAGTCCTTCTTGGCCCATCCGGAGCCACGAGTATAGTTCTTACTCCTCTACGTCTTATAATTCTCAGTACCTTTGGTATGAGAAGCAGAGGAGGGAACACATACACCGACTGGTACACCCCTGGTGTTACCAGAACGTCCACAGCTATTGCCTGAGGGTCTCTTGACCTGGCGCAATACCTGTCCAGTTTTTTGTTCAGGCGGGACGCCATCATGTCCACCTTTGGTCTTTCCCAACGGTGCACAATCATGTGGAAAAAACTTCTCAATGAAGTCCCCACTCTCCCGGGTGGAGGTCGTGCTGAGGAAGTCTGCTTCCCAGTTGTCCACTCCCGGAATGAAAACTGCTGACAGTGCTATCACATGATTTTCCGCCCAGCGAAGAATCCTTGCAGTTTCTGCCATTGTCCCCCTGCTTCTTGTGCCGCCCTGTCTGTTTACGTGGGCGACTGCCATGATGTTGTCCCACTGGATCAATACCGGCTGACCTTGAAGCAGAGGTCTTGCTAAGCTTAGAGCATTGGCCCTCATTCCGAGTTGATCGGTCGCAAGGCGAATTTAGCAGAGTTACACACGCTAAGCCGCCGCCTACTGGGAGTGAATCTTAGCTTCTTAAAATTGCGACCGATGTATTCGCAATATTGCGATTACTAACTACTTAGCAGTTTCGGAGTAGCTCCAGACTTACTCTGCCTGTGCGATCATTTCAGTGCTTGTCGTTCCTGGTTGACGTCACAAACACACCCAGCGTTCGCCCAGGCACTCCCACCGTTTCCCCGGCCACTCCTGCGTTTTTTCCGGAAACGGTAGCGTTTTCAGCCACACGCCCCTGAAACGCCGTGTTTCCGCCCAGTAACACCCATTTCCTGTCAATCACATTACGATCGCCGGAGCGAAGAAAAAGCCGTGAGTAAAATTACTTTCTTCATAGTAAAGTTACTTGGCGCAGTCGCAGTGCGAACATTGCGCATGCGTACTAAGCGGATTTTCACTGCGATGCGATGAAAAATACCGAGCGAACAACTCGGAATGAGGGCCATTGTAAATTGCTCTTAGCTCCAGTATATTTATGCGGAGAGAAGTCCCCAGATTTGATCACACTCCCTGGAAATTTTTTTCCTTGTGTGACTGCTCCCCAGCCTTTCAAGCTGGAATCCGTGGTCACCAGGACTCAGTCCTGAATGCATAACTGTGGCCCTTTAGTAGATGAGCACTCTGCAGCCACCACAGAAGAGACACCCTTGTCCTTGGAGACAGGGTTATCCGCTGATGCATCTGAATATGCGATCCGGACCATTTGTCCAGCAGATCCCACTGAAAAGTTCTTGCGTGAAATTCTGCCGAATGGAATCGCTTCGTAAGAAGCCACCATTTTTCCCAGGACCCTTGTGCAATGATGCACTGACACTTTTCCTGGTTTTTGGAGGTTCCTGACTAGCTCGGATAACTCCCTGGCTTTCTCCTCCGGGAGAAACACCTTTTTCTGGACTGTGTCCAGAATCATCCCTAGGGACAGCAGACGTGTCGTCGGAGACAGCTGCGATTTTGGAATATTTAGAATCCACCCGTGCTGTCGTAGAACTACTTGAGATAGTGCTACTCAGACCTCCAACTGTTCTCTGGACCTTGCCCTTATCAGGAGATCGTCCAAGTAAGGGATAATTAAGACGCCTTTTCTTTGAAGAAGAATCATCATTTCGGCCATTACCTTGGTAAAGACCCGGGGTGCCGTGGACAATCCAAACGGCAGCGTCTGAAACTGATAGTGACAGTTTTGTACCACGAACCTGAGGTACCCTTTGTGAGAAGGGCAAATTTGGACATGGAGGTAAGCATCCTTGATGTCCAGGGACACCATATAGTCCCCTTCTTCCTGGTTCGCTATCACTGCTCTGAGTGACTCCATTTAGAATAGGTCTCACCGAGCCGTCTGGCTTCAGTACCACAATATAGTGTGGAATAATACCCCTTTACTTGTTGTAGGAGGGGTACTTTGATTATCACCTGCTGGGAATACAGCTTGTGAATTGTTTCCAATACTGCCTCCCTGTCGGAGGTAGACGTTGGTAAAGCAAACTTCAGGAACTTGCGAGGGGGAGACGTCTCGAATTTCCAATCTGTACCCCTGGGATACTACTTGTAGGATCCAGGGGTCCACTTGCGAGTGAGCCCACTGCGTGCTGAAACTCTTGAGACGACCCCCCACCGCACCTGTTTGTACGGCCCCAGCGTCATGCTGAGGACTTGGCAGAAGCGGTGGAAGGCTTCTGTTCCTGGGAATGGGCTGCCTGCTGCAGTCTTCTTCCCTTACCTCTATCCCTGGGCAGATATTATGGGGACGAAAGGACTGAGGCTGAAAAGACTACGTCTTTTTCTGCTGAGATGTGACTTGGGGTAAAAAAGGTGGATTTTCTAGCTGTTGCCGTGGCCACCAGGTCCGATGGACCGACCCCAAATAACTCCTCCCCTTTATACGGCAATACTTCCATGTGCCGTTTGGAATCTGCATCACCTGACCACTGTCGTGTCCATAAACATCGTCTGGCAGATATGGACATCGCACTTACTCTTGATGCCAGAGTTTCGCATATATAGAAATGCATCTTTTAAATGCTCTATAGTCAATAAAATACTGTCCCTGTCAAGGGTATCAATATTTCCAGTCAGGGAATCCGACCAAGCCACCCCAGCGCTGCCCATCCAGGCTGAGGCGATCGCTGGTCGCAGTATAACACCAGTATGTGTGTATATACTTTTTAGGATATTTTCCAACCTCCTATCAGTTGGCTCCTTGAGGGCGTCCATATCTGGAGACGGTAACGCCACTTGTTTTTATAAGCGTGTGAGCGCCTTATCCACCCTAAGGTGTGTTTCCCAACGCGCCATAACTTCTGGCGGGAAAGGGTATACCGCCAATAATTTTCTATCGGGGGAAACCCACGCATCATCACACACTTCATTTAATTTATCTGATTCAGGAAAAACCACATGTAGTTTTTTCACACTCCACATAATACCCTTTTTTGTGGTACTTGTAGTATCAGAAATATGTAACATCTCCTTCATTGCCCTTAACAAGTAACGTGTGGCCCTAAAGGAAAATACGTTTGTTTCTTCACCGTCGACACTGGAGTCAGTGTCCGTGTCTGTGTCGACCGACTGAGGTAAAAAGGACGTTTTAACGCCCCTGACGGTGTTTTAGACGCCTGGACAGGTACTAATTGGTTTGCCGGCCGTCTCATGTCGTCAACCGACCTCACGTAATTCCTTAAATAAGCCATCCATTCCGGTGTCGACTCCCTAGAGAGTGACATCACCATTACCGGCAATTGCTCCGCCTCCTCACCAACATCGTCCTCATACATGTCGACACACAAGTACCGACACACAGCACACACACAGGGAATGCTCTGATAGAGGACAGGACCCCACTAGCCCTTTGGGGAGACAGAGGGAGAGTTTGCCAGCACACACCAAAAACGCTATATTATACAGGGACAACCTTTATATAAGTGTTTTTCCCTTATAGCATTTTAATATATATATACATATCGCCAAATAAGTGCCCCCCCTCTCTGTTTTAACCCTGTTTCTGTAGTGCAGTGCAGGGGAGAGCCTGGGAGCCTTCCCACCAGCATTTCTGTGAGGGAAAATGGCGCTGTGTGCTGAGGAGAATAGGCCCCGCCCCCTTTTCGGCGGGCTTCTTCTCCCGTTTTTCTGAGACCTGGCAGGGGTTAAATACATCCATATAGCCTCCAGGGGCTATATGTGATGTATTTTTAGCCAGAATAAGGTATTATACATTGCTGCCCAGGGCGCCCCCAGCAACGCCCTGCACCCTCCGTGACCGTTGGTGTGAAGTGTGTGACAACAATGGCGCACAGCTGCAGTGCTGTGCGCTACCTTCATGAAGACTGAAAAGCCTTCTGCCGCCGGTTTCTGGACCTTCAATCTTCAGCATCTGCAAGGGAGGTCGGCGGCGCGGCTCCGGGACGAACCCCAGGGTGAGACCTGTGTTCCGACTCCCTCTGGAGCTAATGGTGTCCAGTAGCCTAAGAAGCCAATCCATCCTGCACGCAGGTGAGTTGAACTTCTCTCCCCTAAGTCCCTCGATGCAGTGAGCCTGTTGCCAGCAGGACTCACTGAAAATAAGAAACCTAAAAACTTTTTCTAAGCAGCTCCTTAAGAGAGCCACCTAGATTGCACCCTGCTCGGACGGGCACAAAAACCTAACTGAGGCTTGGAGGAGGGTCATAGGGGGAGGAGCCAGTACACACCACCTGATCCTAAAGCTTTAGTTTTGTGCCCTGTCTCCTGCGGAGCCGCTAATCCCCATGGTCCTGACGGAGTCCCCAGCATCCACTTAGGACGTCAGAGAAATGGAGTTAACCAGAGAAATTTTTGACTGGCGAGGAGATGCATTGTCTTATACTGGAAGGCTAAAGCATTCAATAGGTACTGACGGAGCAGCAGCTGGGAATGACACTAAAGGAAACTGTGTTGACGTACTGGAAACTTCA
This sequence comes from Pseudophryne corroboree, assembly GCF_028390025.1. Taxonomy (NCBI): domain Eukaryota; kingdom Metazoa; phylum Chordata; class Amphibia; order Anura; family Myobatrachidae; genus Pseudophryne; species Pseudophryne corroboree. The sequence goes on along the minus strand of NC_086454.1, from coordinate 246,504,630 downwards.
GAGCCAAGGGATGATGACTGAATAATATCCAGCTGACTGGACAGTTCTTGAAGAGACTGGGTAACCCGAACCAGTTCAGCCTCCTGATGTTCAAGGCGTGCTGTCAGATATTAGACTGGTCCTGCAGGAGAAGCCTGATCCTTGACTGGAAACATTTGGGCAGTGCTAACTGTCACGCCTGAGGTCTGACTCTGACCAGTGGAGATCTCAGGCTTAGGGGCTGACTGGAATGCGAATCTGGGAGCTTTGATAAAGTTCTTATACATAACCAGGATATGGTAAACTTGAGCATAGGCCCGAAGGTGTGACCAGAATGGAGGAGAATATAAAATAAAACAAGTCTTTTATTCAGCATGCAAGATGGTACAGATAGCGGCAGATGGTATAAGATTCAATGATCGGTATCACAGATAATGCAGTAACATTGGCACAGGGACATGGTAATGCAGAAGCATATGTAACATCGATGGCAAGATGTAATATGAGATGCAGTGTGAACCACTGATGAAGTCCCAATATAATGAGCACACAATAGAAGACACAGCTGCAGTGTAAACCACTGATGAAGTCCCAATATAATGAGCACACAATAGAAGACACAGCTGCAGTGTAAACCACTGATGGAGTCAATATAAAGCAAAACGCAATGTTACTGACCACTGGAGAAAGGATACCGATGGTACTGGATATTGATGGCAGGGCACCGATGTAGCTAGAGATCGATGGCGGAACACCGATGGAGCTGGAGATCAATGGCGAAACACTGATGGAGCTAGAGATCGATGGCTGAACACCGATGGAGCTAGAGATCGATGGCTGAACACCGATAGAGCTAGAGATCGATGGCGGAACACCGTTGGAGCTAGAGATCGATGGCAGAACACAGATGGAGCTAGAGATCGATGGCGGAACACTGATGGAGCTAGAGATCGATGACGGAACACTGATGTAGCCAGAGATCGATGGCGGAACAACGATTTAGCCAGAGATCGATGGTGGAACACCGATGGAGCCAGAGATCGATGGGGGAACACTGATGGAGCTAGAGATCGATGGCGGAACACCCATGGAGCTGGAGATCGATGGCGAAACACCCATGGAGCTGGAGATCGATGGTGGAACACTGATGGAGCTGGTGATCGATGGCGGAACACCGATAGAGCTAGAGATCGATGGCGGAACACCGATGGAGCTAGAGATCGATGGCAGAACACAGATGGAGCTAGAGATCGATGGCGGAACACTGATGGAGCTAGAGATCGATGACGGAACACTGATGTAGCCAGAGATCGATGGCGGAACAACGATTTAGCCAGAGATCGATGGCGAAACACCGATGGAGCTAGAGATCGATGGTGGAACACCGATGGAGCCAGAGATCGATGGGGGAACACTGATGGAGCTAGAGATCGATGGCGGAACACCCATGGAGCTGGAGATCGATGGCGAAACACCCATGGAGCTGGAGATCGATGGCGGAACACCGATGGAGCTGGATATCGATGGCGGAACACCGATGGAGCTGGATATCGATGGCGGAACACAGATGGAGCTGGAGATCGATGGCGGAACACCGATGGAGCCAGGCAGAGCTGCAAGCAGGATGGAACTCAGGTCTCAGGGCAGAATGGAATCTCTTGGAGCAAGGTCACCTGAAAGCAGCTGAGAGCAAACATCCGTACAGGGTATGACAATCATAGCATTGGCCATCAGGCAATCCTTACCAAGCATTCTTACAGGAGCCAGGGATTGGCTGGGATAATCCAGCGATGCAGGGAGACTCAAATAGTCACATAATTGGCTGTGCTGCAGTCAGGTGATCAGGACTTGTCATAGCAGTCCTCCATGGCTTAGGCTCAGATGTGGATGGAGGCCTAGTAGGCCCAAACACCAGTAAGCAGACATTATGCTGAGAGAGCTATGCACGAACAGTATGTAAAGACTTTACTGCCAGCTGGGAGTGATGAACAGAGAGCCTGGTTGCTGAACACTGGATCTTGGCAATTATTCACAGTGGAATTCCTGCTCAGGTGCTAACCGGCAAGTAATCAAGACTGCAGATTGTCTGTGAAGCTGATGCCTGTTTGCAGAATAAGCTGAGGTAAGTCACAGAACATGACAAATATCAGAATCGTGACACTGGCGTTGTCTTCAAAATAGCACAGTCTCTTATAACCAGCAAATAACAATTATGCAGGTGGGTTGCGAGAACAGGTAAGTAAGCTGGTGTTGTCCTTTTAATAGCACAGTCTCTTATAACCAGCAGTAACAATAGGCAGGTGAGTTGCGGGAACAGGTAAGCAAGCTGGCGTTGTCTTTAAATAGCACAGTCACGTATAACTAGCAAATAACAATTATGCAGGTGGGCTGCGGGAACAGGTAAGCTGCCATTGTCCTTATAATAGCCCAGTCTCTTATAACCAGCAATAACAATAGACAGGTGAGTTGCGGGAACAGGTAAGTAAGCTGGCATTGTCCTGAAAATACCACAGAGAGCCTGGATGCGGAACACAGGATCTTGGCAATTACAGTGGAATTCCTGCTCAGGTGCTAACCAGTAAGTAATTAAGACTGCAGTTTTAGACTCCATGATGGCAAGGTATTGATTCACCAATGCATGATATTGCTCCAGATCTCCATCCAAGTAGACAGGTGATGGAGCCTTGGATGAGTTCTGTGAACTTGAAGCTCGGAAATCACTCGTAGGGACAGAAATGGAGTTAACCAGAGAAATTTTTGACTGGCGAGGAGATGCATTGTCTTATACTGGAAGGCTAAAGCATTCAATAGGTACTGACGGAGCAGCAGCTGGGAATGACACTAAAGGAAACTGTGTTGACGTACTGGAAACTTCAGAGCCAAGGGATGATGACTGAATAATATCCAGCTGACTGGACAGTTCTTGAAGAGACTGGGTAACCCGAACCAGTTCAGCCTCCTGATGTTCAAGGCGTGCTGTCAGATATTAGACTGGTCCTGCAGGAGAAGCCTGATCCTTGACTGGAAACATTTGGGCAGTGCTAACTGTCACGCCTGAGGTCTGACTCTGACCAGTGGAGATCTCAGGCTTAGGGGCTGACTGGAATGCGAATCTGGGAGCTTTGATAAAGTTCTTATACATAACCAGGATATGGTAAACTTGAGCATAGGCCCGAAGGCGTGACCAGAATGGAGGAGAATATAAAATAAAACAAGTCTTTTATTCAGCATGCAAGATGGTACAGATAGCGGCAGATGGTATAAGATTCAATGATCGGTATCACAGATAATGCAGTAACATTGGCACAGGGACACGGTAATGCAGAAGCATATGTAACATCGATGGCAAGATGTAATATGAGATGCAGTGTGAACCACTGATGAAGTCCCAATATAATGAGCACACGGTAGCAGACAGTTGCAGTGTAAACCACTGATGAAGTCCCAATATAATGAGCACACAATAGAAGACACAGCTGCAGTGTAAACCACTGATGAAGTCCCAATATAATGAGCACACAATAGAAGACACAGCTGCAGTGTAAACCACTGATGAAGTCCCAATATAGTGAGCACACAATAGAAGACACAGCTGCAGTGTAAACCACTGATGGAGTCAATATAAAGCAAAACGCAATGTTACTGACCACTGGAGAAAGGATACCGATGGTACTGGATATTGATGGCAGGGCACCAATGTAGCTAGAGATCGATGGCGGAACACCGATGGAGCTGGAGATCAATGGCGAAACACTGATGGAGCCAGAGATCGATGGGGGAACACTGATGGAGCTAGAGATCGATGGCGGAACACCCATGGAGCTGGAGATCGATGGCGAAACACCCATGGAGCTGGAGATCGATGGTGGAATACTGATGGAGCTGGTGATCGATGGCGGAACACCGATGGAGCTGGAGATCGATGGCGGAACACCGATGGAGCCAGGCAGAGCTGCAAGCAGGATGGAACTCAGGTCTCAGGGCAGAATGGAATCTCTTGGAGCAAGGTAACCTGAAAGCAGCTGAGAGCAAACATCCGTACAGGGTATGACAATCATAGCACTGGCCATCAGGCAATCCTTACAAAGCATTCTTACAGGAGCCAGGGATTGGCTGGGATGATCCAGCGATGCAGGGAGACTCAAACAGTCACATAATTGGCTGTGCTGCAGTCAGGTGATCAGGACTTGTCATAGCAGTACTCCATGGCTTAGGCTCAGATGTGGATTGAGGCCTAGTAGGCCCAAACACCAGGAAGCAGACATTATGCTGAGAGAGCTATGCACGAACAGTATGTAAAGACTTTACTGCCAGCTGGGAGTGATGAACAGAGAGCCTGGTTGCTGAACACTGGATCTTGGCAATTATTCACAGTGGAATTCCTGCTCAGGTGCTAACCGGCAAGTAATCAAGACTGCAATTTGTCTGTGAAGCTGATGCCTGTTTGCAGAATAAGCTGAGGTAAGTCACAGAACATGACAAATATCATCAGAATCGTGACACTGGCGTTGTCTTCAAAATAGCACCGTCTCTTATAACCAGCAAATAACAATTATGCAGGTGGGCTGCGGGAACAGGTAAGCTGCCATTGTCCTTATAATAGCACAGTCTCTTATAACCAGCAATAACAATAGACAGGTGAGTTGCGGGAACAGGTAAGTAAGCTGGCATTGTCCTGAAAATACCACAGAGAGCCTGGATGCGGAACACAGGATCTTGGCAATTACAGTGGAATTCCTGCTCAGGTGCTAACCAGTAAGTAATTAAGACTGCAGTTTTAGACTCCATGATGGCAAGGCATTGATTCACTAATGCATGATATTGCTCCAGATCTCCATCGAAGTAGATAGGTGATGGAGCCTTGGATGAGTTCTGTGAACTTGAAGCTCGGAAATCACTCATAGGGACAGAAATGGAGTTAACCAGAGAAATGTTTGACTGGCGAGGAGATGCATTGTCTTATACTGGAAGGCTAAAGCATTCAATATGTACTGACGGAGCAGCAGCTGGGAATGACGCTAAAGGAAACTGTGTTGACGTACTAGAAACTTCAGTGCCAAGGGATGATGACTGAATAATATCCAGCTGACTGGACAGTTCTTGAAGAGACTGGGTAACCCGAACCAGTTCAGCCTCCTGATGTTCAAGGCGTGCTGTCAGGTATTGGACTGGTCCTGCAGGAGAAGCCTGATCCTTGACTGGAAACATTTGGGCAGTGCTAACTGTCACGCCTGAGGTCTGACTCTGACCAGTGGAGATCTCAGGCTTAGGGGCTGACTGGAATGCGAATCTGGGAGCTTTGATAAAGTTCTTATACATAACCAGGATATGGTAAACTTGAGCATAGGCCCGAAGGCGTGACCAGAATGGAGGAGAATATAAAATAAAACAAGTCTTTTATTCAGCATGCAAGATGGTACAGATAGCGGCAGATGGTATAAGATTCAATGATCGGTATCACAGATAATGCAGTAACATTGGCACAGGAACACGGTAATGCAGAAGCATATGTAACATCAATGGCAAGATGTAATATGAGATGCAGTGTGAACCACTGATGAAGTCCCAATATAATGAGCACACGATAGCAGACAGTTGCAGTGTAAACCACTGATGAAGTCCCAATATAATGAGCACACAATAGAAGACACAGCTGCAGTGTAAACCACTGATGAAGTCCCAATATAATGAGCACACAATAGAAGACACAGCTGCAGTGTAAACCACTGATGGAGTCAATATAAAGCAAAACGCAATGTTACTGACCACTGGAGAAAGGATACCGATGGTACTGGATATTGATGGCAGGGCACCAATGTAGCTAGAGATCGATGGCGGAACACCGATGGAGCTGGAGATCAATGGCGAAACACTGATGGAGCTAGAGATCGATGGCTGAATACCGATGGAGCTAGAGATCGATGGCTGAACACCGATAGAGCTAGAGATCGATGGCGGAACACCGATGGAGCTAGAGATCGATGGCAGAACACAGATGGAGCTAGAGATCGATGGCGGAACACTGATGGAGCTAGAGATCGATGACGGAACACTGATGTAGCCAGAGATCGATGGTGGAACAACGATTTAGCCAGAGATCGATGGCGGAACACCGATGGAGCTAGAGATCGATGGTGGAACACCGATGGAGCCAGAGATCGATGAGGGAACACTGATGGAGCTAGAGATCGATGGCGGAACACCCATGGAGCTGGAGATCGATGGCGAAACACCCATGGAGCTGGAGATCGATGGCGGAACACCGATGGAGCTGGATATCGATGGCGGAACACCGATGGAGCTGGTGATCGATGGCGGAACACCGATGGAGCTGGAGATCGATGGCGGAACACCGATGGAGCCAGGCAGAGCTGCAAGCAGGATGGAACTCAGGTCTCAGGGCAGAATGGAATCTCTTGAAGCAAGGTAACCTGAAAGCAGCTGAGAGCAAACATCCGTACAGGGTATGACAATCATAGCACTGGCCATCAGGCAATCCTTACCAAGCATTCTTACAGGAGCCAGGGATTGGCTGGGATAATCCAGCGATGCAGGGAGACTCAAACAGTCACATAATTGGCTGTGCTGCAGTCAGGTGATCAGGACTTGTCATAGCAGTACTCCATGGCTTAGGCTCAGATGTGGATTGAGGCCTAGTAGGCCCAAACACCAGGAAGCAGACATTATGCTGAGAGAGCTATGCACGAACAGTATGTAAAGACTTTACTGCCAGCTGGGAGTGATGAACAGAGAGCCTGGTTGCTGAACACTGGATCTTGGCAATTACTCACAGTGGAATTCCTGCTCAGGTGCTAACCGGCAAGTAATCAAGACTGCAGTTTGTCTGTGAAGCTGATGCCTGTTTGCAGAATAAGCTGAGGTAAGTCACAGAACATGACAAATATCATCAGAATCGTGACACTGGCGTTGTCTTAAAAATAGCACCGTCTCTTATAACCAGCAAATAACAATTATGCAGGTGGGCTGCGAGAACAGGTAAGTAAGCTGGCGTTGTCCTTTTAATAGCACAGTCTCTTATAACCAGCAGTAACAATAGGCAGGTGAGTTGCGGGAACAGGTAAGCAAGCTGGCGTTGTCTTTAAATAGCACAGTCACGTATAACCAGCAAATAACAATTATGCAGGTGGGCTGCGGGAACAGGTAAGCTGCCATTGTCCTTATAATAGTACAGTCTCTTATAACCAGCAATAACAATAGACAGGTGAGTTGCGGGAACATGTAAGTAAGCTGGCATTGTCCTGAAAATACCACAGAGAGCTTGGAAGCGGAACACAGGATCTTGGCAATTAAAGTGGAATTCCTGCTCAGGTGCTAACCAGTAAGTAATTAAGACTGCAGTTTTAGACTCCATGATGGCAAGGTATTGATTCACCAATGCATGATATTGCTCCAGATCTCCATCGAAGTAGACAGGTGATGGAGCCTTGGATGAGTTCTGTGAACTTGAAGCTCGGAAATCACTCGTAGGGACAGAAATGGAGTTAACCAGAGAAATTTTTGACTGGCGAGGAGATGCATTGTCTTATACTGGAAGGCTAAAGCATTCAATAGGTACTGACGGAGCAGCAGCTGGGAATGACGCTAAAGGAAACTGTGTTGACGTACTGGAAACTTCAGAGCCAAGGGATGATGACTGAATAATATCCAGCTGACTGGACAGTTCTTGAAGAGACTGGGTAACCCGAACCAGTTCAGCCTCCTGATGTTCAAGGCGTGCTGTCAGATATTAGACCGGTCCTGCAGGAGAAGCCTGATCCTTGACTGGAAACATTTGGGCAGTGCTAACTGTCACGCCTGAGGTCTGACTCTGACCAGTGGAGATCTCAGGCTTAGGGGCTGACTGGAATGCAAATCTGGGAGCTTCGATAAAGTTCTTATACATAGCCAGGATATGGTAAACTTGAGCATAGGCCCGAAGGCGTGACCAGAATGGAGGAGAATATAAAATAAAACAAGTCTTTTATTCAGCATGCAAGATGGTACAGATAGCGGCAGATGGTATAAGATTCAATGATCGGTATCACAGATAATGCAGTAACATTGGCACAGGAACACGGTAATGCAGAAGCATTTGTAACATCGATGGCAAGATGTAATATGAGATGCAGTGTGAACCACTGATGAAGTCCCAATATAATGAGCACACAATAGTAGACAGTTGCAGTGTAAACCACTGATGAAGTCCCAATATAATGAGCACACAATAGAAGACACAGCTGCAGTGTAAACCACTGATGAAGTCCCAATATAATGAGCACACAATAGAAGACACAGCTGCAGTGTAAACCACTGATGGAGTCAATATAAAGCAAAACGCAATGTTACTGACCACTGGAGAAAGGATACCGATGGTACTGGATATTGATGGCAGGGCACCAATGTAGCTAGAGATCGATGGCGGAACACCGATGGAGCTGGAGATCAATGGCGAAACACTGATGGAGCTAGAGATCGATGGCTGAACACCGATGGAGCTAGAGATCGATGGCTGAACACCGATGGAGCTAGAGATCAACGGCAGAACACAGATGGAGCTAGAGATCGATGGCGGAACACTGATGGAGCTAGAGATCGATGACGGAACTGATGTAGCCAGAGATCGATGGCGGAACAACGATTTAGCCAGAGATCGATGGTGGAACACCGATGGAGCCAGAGATCGATGGGGGAACACTGATGGAGCTAGAGATCGATGGCGGAACACCCATGGAGCTGGAGATCGATGGCGAAACACCCATGGAGCTGGAGATCGATGGCGAAACACCCATGGAGCTGGAGATCGATGGCGGAACACCGATGGAGCTGGTGATCGATGGCAGAACACCGATGGAGCTGGAGATCGATGGCGGAACACCGATGGAGCCAGGCAGAGCTGCAAGCAGGATGGAACTCAGGTCTCAGGGCAGAATGGAATCTCTTGGAGCAAGGTAACCTGAAAGCAGCTGAGAGCAAACATCCGTACAGGGTATGACAATCATAGCACTGGCCATCAGGCAATCCTTACCAAGCATTCTTACAGGAGCCAGGGATTGGCTGGGATGATCCAGCGATGCAGGGAGACTCAAACAGTCACATAATTGGCTGTGCTGCAGTCAGGTGATCAGGACTTGTCATAGCAGTACTCCATGGCTTAGGCTCAGATGTGGATTGAGGCCTAGTAGGCCCAAACACCAGGAAGCAGACATTATGCTGAGAGAGCTATGCACGAACAGTATGTAAAGACTTTACTGCCAGCTGGGAGTGATGAACAGAGAGCCTGGTTGCTGAACACTGGATCTTGGCAATTATTCACAGTGGAATTCCTGCTCAGGTGCTAACCGGCAAGTAATCAAGACTGCAGTTTGTCTGTGAAGCTGATGCCTGTTTGCAGAATAAGCTGAGGTAAATCACAGAACATGACAAATATCATCAAAATCGTGACACTGGCGTTGTCTTCAAAATAGCACCGTCTCTTATAACCAGCAAATAACAATTGTGCAGGTGGGTTGCGAGAACAGGTAAGTAAGCTGGCGTTGTCCTTTTAATAGCACAGTCTCTTATAACCAGCAGTAACAATAGGCAGGTGAGTTGCGGGAACAGGTAAGCAAGCTGGCGTTGTCTTTAAATAGCACAGTCACGTATAACCAGCAAATAACAATTATGCAGGTGGGCTGCGGGAACAGGTAAGCTGCCATTGTCCTTATAATAGTACAGTCTCTTATAACCAGCAATAACAATAGACAGGTGAGTTGCGGGAACAGGTAAGTAAGCTGGCATTGTCCTGAAAATACCACAGAGAGCTTGGATGCGGAACACAGGATCTTGGCAATTAAAGTGGAATTCCTGCTCAGGTGCTAACCAGTAAGTAATTAAGACTGCAGTTTTAGACTCCATGATGGCAAGGTATTGATTCACCAATGCATGATATTGCTCCAGATCTCCATCGAAGTAGACAGGTGATGGAGCCTTGGATGAGTTCTGTGAACTTGAAGCTCGGAAATCACTCGTAGGGACAGAAATGGAGTTAACCAGAGAAATTTTTGACTGGCGAGGAGATGCATTGTCTTATACTGGAAGGCTAAAGCATTTAATAGGTACTGACGGAGCAGCAGCTGGGAATGACGCTAAAGGAAACTGTGTTGACGTACTGGAAACTTCAGAGCCAAGGGATGATGACTGAATAATATCCAGCTGACTGGACAGTTCTTGAAGAGACTGGGTAACCCGAACCAGTTCAGCCTCCTGATGTTCAAGGCGTGCTGTCAGATATTAGACTGGTCCTGCAGGAGAAGCCTGAGCCTTGACTGGAAACATTTGGGCAGTGCTAACTGTCACGCCTGAGGTCTAACTCTGACCAGTGGAGATCTCAGGCTTAGGGGCTGACTGGAATGCGAATCTGGGAGCTTTGATAAAGTTCTTATACATAACCAGGATATGGTAAACTTGAGCATAGGCCCGAAGGCGTGACCAGAATGGAGGAGAATATAAAATAAAACAAGTCTTTTATTTAGCATGCAAGATGGTACAGATAGCGGCAGATGGTATAAGATTCAATGATCGGTATCACAGATAATGCAGTAACATTGGCACAGGAACCCGGTAATGCAGAAGCATATGTAACATCGATGGCAAGATGTAATATGAGATGCAGTGTGAACCACTGATGAAGTCCCAATATAATGAGCACACGATAGCAGACAGTTGCAGTGTAAACCACTGATGAAGTCCCAATATAATGAGCACACAATAGAAGACACAGCTGCAGTGTAAACCACTGATGGAGTCAATATAAAGCAAAACGCAAATGTTACTGACCACTGGAGAAAGGATACCGATGGTACTGGATATTGATGGCAGGGCACCAATGTAGCTAGAGATCGATGGCGGAACACCAATGGAGCTGGAGATCAATGGCGAAACAATGATGGAGCTAGAGATCGATGGCTGAACACCGATGGAGCTAGAGATCGATGGCTGAACACCGATAGAGCTAGAGATCGATGGCGGAACACCGATGGAGCTAGAGATCGATGGCGGAACACAGATGGAGCTAGAGATCGATGGCGGAACACTGATGGAGCTAGAGATCGATGACGGAACACTGATGTAGCCAGAGATCGATGGCGGAACAACGATTTAGCCAGAGATCGATGGCGGAACACCGATGGAGCTAGAGATCGATGGTGGAACACCGATGGAGCCAGAGATCGATGGGGGAACACTGATGGAGCTAGAGATCGATGGCGGAACACCGATGGAGCTAGAGATTGATGGCGGAACACCCATGGAGCTGGAGATCGATGGCGAAACACCCATGGAGCTGGAGATCGATGGCGGAACACCGATGGAGCTGGAGATCGATGACGGAACACCGATGGAGCTGGAGATCGATGGCGGAACACCGATGGAGCCAGGCAGAGCTGCAAGCAGGATGGAACTCAGGTCTCAGGGCAGAATGGAATCTCTTGGAGCAAGGTAACCTGAAAGCAGCTGAGAGCAAACATCCGTACAGGGTATGACAATCATAGCACTGGCCATCAGGCAATCCTTACCAAGCATTCTTACAGGAGCCAGGGATTGGCTGGGATAATCCAGCGATGCAGGGAGACTCAAACAGTCACATAATTGGCTGTGCTGCAGTCAGGTGATCAGGACTTGTCATAGCAGTACTCCATGGCTTAGGCTCAGATGTGGATTGAGGCCTAGTAGGCCCAAACACCAGGAAGCAGACATTATGCTGAGAGAGCTATGCACGAACAGTATGTAAAGACTTTACTGCCAGCTGGGAGTGATGAACAGAGAGCCTGGTTGCTGAACACTGGATCTTGGCAATTATTCACAGTGGAATTCCTGCTCAGGTGCTAACCGGCAAGTAATCAAGACTGCAGATTGTCTGTGAAGCTGATGCCTGTTTGCAGAATAAGCTGAGGTAAGTCACAGAACATGACAAATATCATCAGAATCATTACACTGGCGTTGTCTTCAAAATAGCACAGTCTCTTATAACCAGCAAATAACAATTATGCAGGTGGGTTGCGAGAACAGGTAAGTAAGCTGGCGTTGTCCTTTTAATAGCACAGTCTCTTATAACCAGCAGTAACAATAGGCAGGTGAGTTGCGGAAACAGGTAAGCAAGCTGGCGTTGTCTTTAAATAGCAGTCACGTATAACCAGCAAATAACAATTATGCAGGTGGGCTGCGGGAACAGGTAAGCTGCCATTGTCCTTATAATAGGACAGTCTCTTATAACCAGCAATAACAATAGACAGGTGAGTTGCGGGAACAGGTATGTAAGCTGGTATTGTCTTGAAAATACCACAGAGAGCTTGGATGTTGAACACTTGATCTTGGCAATTACAGTGGAATTCCTGCTCAGGTGCTAACCAGTAAGTAATTAAGACTGCAGTTTTAGACTCCATGATGGCAAGGTATTGATTCACCAATGCATGATATTGCTCCAGATCTCCATCGAAGTAGACAGGTGATGGAGCCTTGGATGAGTTCTGTGTGCTTGAAGCTCGGAAATCACTCGTAGGGACAGAAATGGAGTTAACCAGAGAAATTTTTGACTGGCGAGGAGATGCATTGTCTTATACTGGAAGGCTAAAGCATTTAATAGGTACTGACGAAGCAGCAGCTGGGAATGACGCTAAAGGAAACTGTGTTGACGTACTGGAAACTTCAGAGCCAAGGGATGATGACTGAATAATATCCAGCTGACTGGACAGTTCTTGAAGAGACTGGGTAACCCGAACCAGTTCAGCCTCCTGATGTTCAAGGCGTGCTGTCAGATATTAGACTGGTCCTGCAGGAGAAGCCTGATCCTTGACTGGAAACATTTGGGCAGTGCTAACTGTCACGCCTGAGGTCTGACTCTGACCAGTGGAGATCTCAGGCTTAGGGGCTGACTGGAATGCGAATCTGGGAGCTTTGATAAAGTTCTTATACATAACCAGGATATGGTAAACTTGAGCATAGGCCCGAAGGCGTGACCAGAATGGAGGAGAATATAAAATAAAACAAGTCTTTTATTCAGCATGCAAGATGGTACAGATAGCGGCAGATGGTATAAGATTCAATGATCGGTATCACAGATAATGCAGTAACATTGGCACAGGAACACGGTAATGCAGAAGCATATGGCAAGATGTAATATGAGATGCAGTGTGAACCACTGATGAAGTCCCAATATAATGAGCACACGATAGCAGACAGTTGCAGTGTAAACCACTGATGAAGTCCCAATATAATGAGCACACAATAGAAGACACAGCTGCAGTGTAAACCACTGATTGAGTCAATATAAAGCAAAACGCAATGTTACTGACCACTAGAGAAAGGATACCGATGATACTGGATATTGATGGCAGGGCACCAATGTAGCTAGAGATCGATGGCGGAACACCGATGGAGCTGGAGATCAAAGGCGAAACACTGATGGAGCTAGAGATCGATGGCTGAACACCGATGGAGCTAGAGATCGATGGCTGAACACCGATGAAGCTAGAGATCGATGGCGGAACACCGATGGAGCTAGAGATCGATGGCAGAACACAGATGGAGCTAGAGATCGATGGCGGAACACTGATGGAGCTAGAGATCGATGACGGAACACTGATGTAGCCAGAGATCGATGGCGGAACAACGATTTAGCCAGAGATCGATGGCGGAACACCGATGGAGCTAGAGATCGATGGTGGAACACCGATGGAGCCAGAGATCGATGGGGGAACACTGATGGAGCTAGAGATCGATGGCGGAACACCGATGGAGCTAGAGATTGATGGCGGAACACCCATGGAGCTGGAGATCGATGGCGAAACACCCATGGAGCTGGAGATCGATGGCGGAACACCGATGGAGCTGGAGATCGATGACGGAACACCGATGGAGCTGGAGATCGATGGCGGAACACCGATGGAGCCAGGCAGAGCTGCAAGCAGGATGGAACTCAGGTCTCAGGGCAGAATGGAATCTCTTGGAGCAAGGTAACCTGAAAGCAGCTGAGAGCAAACATCCGTACAGGGTATGACAATCAGCACTGGCCATCAGGCAATCCTTACCAAGCATTCTTACAGGAGCCAGGGATTGGCTGGGATGATCCAGCGATGCAGGGAGACTCAAACAGTCACATAATTGGCTGTGCTGCAGTCAGGTGATCAGGACTTGTCATAGCAGTACTCCATGGCTTAGGCTCAGATGTGGATTGAGGCCTAGTAGGCCCAAACACCAGGAAGCAGACATTATGCTGAGAGAGCTATGCACGAACAGTATGTAAAGACTTTACTGCCAGCTGGGAGTGATGAACAGAGAGCCTGGTTGCTGAACACTGGATCTTGGCAATTATTCACAGTGCAATTCCTGCTCAGGTGCTAACCAGCAAGTAATCAAGACTGCAGATTGTCTGTGAAGCTGATGCCTGTTTGCAGAATAAGCTGAGGTAAGTCACAGAACATGACAAATATCATTAGAATCGTGACACTGGCGTTGTCTTCAAAATAGCACCGTCTCTTATAACCAGCAAATAACAATTATGCAGGTGGGTTGCGGGAACAGTAAGTAAGCTGGCGTTGTCCTTATAATAGCACAGTCTCTTATAACCAGCAATAACAATAGACAGGTGAGTTGCGGGAACAGGTAAGTAAGCTGGCATTGTCCTGAAAATACCACAGAGAGCTTGGATGTTGAACACTGGATCTTGGCAATTACAGTGTAATTCCTGCTCAGGTGCTAACCAGCAAGTAATCAAGACTGCAGTTTGTCTGTGAAGCTGATGCCTGTTTGCAGAATAAGATGAGGTAAGTCACAGAACATGAGAAATACCATCTGAATCGTGACAGTACCCCGCTCTTCATGGGTGTACTCCGAACACCCATCTTGAAATTTAGGATATCCTTGGAATAGAATTTGCATCCGGAAACTGAAGAAATGAAATCTAGACAATATCAGAGACATCTTAAACTGGATTCCTAGAAGCCTTCACAATCTTCTTCAGAAGCCAGACTTTTGTCATCCGAGCAAGTGGACCATTGATCATCACTGTAAATAGAATTATCTTCCTGGGAGAAGACATGGCTAGGAAGAGTAGTTCCACCCATAATGTAGCTTGAGTCATCAACAAATTCACTTTCGGAATCTGAGTCCAAGTCCAGAGTGAGCATGGGAACATTTACATTAGTAGAGAGAAATGCTATGCCAGACTGCACTTCACAGAATTTTGAACTACATGATGAACTAGAATCAAAGGAAACGTAACCAAGTCTTAAATCAGCAAACCGTTGTTCTTGAACTTGTTTTGCTGTATTTCTTTCCTTGGCAACTTGGAAGTTTTTGATACCTTGATCTTGCACAGGTAATGATGCTGCAGATGAGTTCGCAATGAACGGTTTCGGACAGTCTTTGGGGCAAATTCCCGTTGAACGGCTTTAATGAAAGCAGAGAGATCAGTTAGTATTGGATCATTGGAGTCAATAAGAGGAGTAGCCCACTCCAAAGCTTTGCCCCTGAAAGCTTTAAGGAAATACTTGATTGTATTAGATGAAGTTATGCCATCAGTTGATTTTGACTCAATATCCGAAAGGTACTTACATGCTAGAGCACGAAATTGGATTAAATCTCCCTCAAAGAAAACAGATGGAGGAACTTCGGATGAACACTTGGCAGACTGATCAGTAGACAAAGACTTAAACTCTTGAATTAGATTGGTAGCTGGAGACCCTGGACTTGATGAGCGAATAGACATGGAGACAGATGGAAGTCTATTCTAGAGACTGGAAGTCCTTTATTGGAACAGGCTGACATAAGTTCTTTACCTGAACAAATGGAAGGATCCGCACTGAATCCTGATGAACTTGAACTGGCTGGAACCAGAGGAGACTGTACCGGATGAGACCAGATTGAGTCCAGACAAACTTGAACCGGCTGGGACCAGCGGAGACTTTGGACCTACGGATGGAAACGGATTAGGTCCAGAGATATTGGAATAGGCTGGAACCGAAGGAGTCTTTGGACCTACGGATGGAACCGGATTGGGTCCAGAGATATTGGAATCGGCTGGAACCGAAGGAATCTTCAGACAGACAGATGGAACGGGATTGAGTCTGGAGAAAGTTGAACCAGCTGGAATTGAAGGAGTCAGAATCCGGTTAGAACCGGGATGAGTGGAATCTGAGTGTTCAGTTAGTCCATCCTGGATACCAACATGGTGGCGCTCTCTGAAGATCGCAAACAGGAGTTCATAACTGCATTTGTAGCATTAAGATTTCCATCTGGGATCCTGGCCCTGGATACTTCCCTTGAAGCTGAAAGTCTGGAGATCCCACCTGGGGTTGATGAATCAGACACTTCTCTTAGGGTTGATAATTCCAGCACCCCTTCTGAGTGAAATTCTCTTTGGGTAGAGGACTCATATGCCACTTCTAGAGCCTGAACACTGGATACCCCTCCTGGAGTCAACAAAGCAAATGCCTCCTCAGAGGCTGCAGAGTCCAATGCCGTTTCTGGTGATGAAAGTTCGGATGCCTCACCTTGGGTTGCAGAAACAGACGCCTCTCCTTGTGCTGCAGAAACAGACTCCTCTTCTTGGGCTACAGAAACAGATGACCCTCCTTGGCTGCAGAAACAGATGCCCCTCCTTGGGCTGCAGAATTTGACTTCCCTTCGGTGAAGAAAGAAATCTCTTTTGTTTTCCAGGATTGGAAATGCGGGCTCCAGGTCACAGGACCCCAATTGTAGAATTGGGTTTTTCTTTGATCGACCTTCTTATTGTTCTTGACCAGATCAGAAGGAGCTGAAGATTCCACATAGGAAGGTTTGTAATTATGAATGCTGTGATGTGGAGATCTAACACACTTTCTTGGCTTACGGAGAGAAGAACCCCCACAGTAGAAACAGTTGAAACTGCATGCGACGCCTGCATTCCTCTTCAGAAAGTCTAGACCGTGGATTACTCCGGAACTTATCTTTACTTGGTGCAAGGGGCAAGGAGTTAGACATAGGGAGATTGCCAGCTGTCGCATCTTTGTTCTCAGCAGACTGTGGGAAGGCTTTCATGGAGATGGGAGCAGAGATATTAGGAGTATCACTGAGACACTTTGAAATCGGAACGCTGCTAGAGAGAAGGTCTTGTAACTGTTCCAACAGTTAATTGAGAGTCCTTAAATATTCAAATTTATAAGCGACAGGGAACCGTGAGGACCGGGAATGACGGACAGAGGAGATCATCCCCTCAACAGGACAGTCTTTCACAAAAATGTCAGAGAGTTCTCTTGAATCACATACCTGAAGACGAGTATCAGGTGTAATTGAGAGCAATTGCATTGCTCTCAACTTCTGGCAAGGTAGCCAGAACATCCTGATGCCAATGAGAAAGAACATTAGAATTATTCCCAGGAGAATGAGATGGAGCCCCTTCTAGAGTAAATGGATGGTGCTTGGATGAGGGTAGAGATCTAGAGACCCTCTTTGGAGAAGTTGAATTCAAAAATTTTCAGTACATTTTTTAATTACAGCATCTTTAAAGGTCAACAAGTCCGGAAGTATAGGATCCTTTGACTCAATAAGTGAATTAGCCCATTCTAGAGCCTCAACTCAAAAAGACAGGAAAAGGTATTTTACAATATTGACAGGAGTAATATCAGATGATAAATTAGACTCCATGATGACAAGGTATTGATTCACCAATGCATGATATTGTTCCAGATCTCCATCGAAGTAGACAGATGATGGAGCCTTGAAGGTTGGAAGAGAAATGGAGTTAACCAGAGAAATTTTTGACTGGCGAGGAGATGCATTGTCTTAAACTGGAAGGCTAAAGCATTCAATAGGTACTGACGGAGCAGCAGCTGGGAATGACACTAAAGGAAACTGTGTTGACGTACTGGAAACTTTAGAGCCAAGGGATGATGACTGAATAATATCCAGCTGACTGGACAGTTCTTGAAGAGACTGGGTAACCCGAACCAGTTCAGCCTCCTGATGTTCAAGGCGTGCTGTCAGGTATTGGACTGGTCCTGCAGGAGAAGCCTGATCCTTGACTGGAAACATTTGGGCAGTGCTGTCACGCGTGAGGTCTGACTCTGACCAGTGGAGATCTCAGGCTTAGGGGCTGACTGGAGTGTGAATCTGGGAGCTTTGATAAAGTTCTTATACATAACCAGGATATGGTAAACTTGAGCATGGGCCCGAAGGCGTGACCAGAATGGAGAATATAAAATAAAACAAGTCTTTTATTCAGCATGCAAGATGGTACAGATAGCGGCAGATGGTATTAGACTCAATGATCGGTATCACAGATAATGCAGTAACATTGGCACAGGAACACGGTAATGCAGAAGCATATGTAACATCGATGGCAAGATGTAATATGAGATGCAGTGTGAACAACTGATGAAGTCCCAATATAATGAGCACACAATAGAAGACACAGCTGCAGTGTAAACCACTGATGGAGTCAATATAAAGCAAAATGCAATTTTACTGACCACTGGAGGAAGGAAACCGATGGTACTGGATATGGATGGCAGGGCACCAATGTAGCTAGAGATCGATTGGGGAACACCGATGGAGCTGGAGATCGATGGCGAAACACTGATGGAGCTAGAGATCAATGGCTGAACACCGATGGAGCTAGAGATCAATGGCGGAACACCGATGGAGCTAGAGATCAATGGCTGAACACCGATGGAGCTAGAGATGAATGGCGGAACACCGATGGAGCTAGAGATCGATGGCGGAACACCCATGGAGCTGGAGATCGATGGCGAAACACCCATGGAGCTGGAGATCGATGGCGGAACACCGATGGAGCTGGAGATCGAAGGCGGAACACCAATGGAGCTGGAGATCGATGGCAGAACACCGATGGAGCCAGGCAGAGCTGCAAGCAGGATGGAACTCAGGTCTCAGGGCAGGATGGAATCTCTTGGAGCAAGGTAACCTGGAAGCAGCTGAGAGCAAACATCCATACAGGGTATGACAATCATAGCACTGGCCATCAGGCAGTCCTTACCAAGCATTCTTACAGGAGCCAGGGATTGGCTGGGATGATCTGGTGATGCAGGGAGACTCAGTCACATAATTGGCTGTGCTGCAGTCAGGTGATCAGGACTTGTCATAGCAGTACTCCAGGCTTAGGCCCAGATGTGGATTGAGGCCTAGTAGGCCCAAACACCAGGAAGCAGACATTATGCTGAGAGAGCTATGCAAGAACAGTATGTAAAGACTTTACTGCCAGCTGGGAGTGATGAACAGAGAGCCTGGTTGCTGAACACTGGATCTTGGCAATTACTCACAGTGGAATTCCTGCTCAGGTGCTAACCAGCAAGTCATCAAGTTTGTATGTGAAGCAGATGCCTGTTTGCAGCATAAGCTGAGGTAAGTCACAGAACATGACAAATATCATCAGAATCGTGACACTGGCGTCTTCAAAATAGCACCGTCTCTTATAACCAGCAAATAACAATTATGCAGGTGGGTTGCGAGAACAGATAAGTAAGCTGGCGTTGTCCTTATAATACCACAGTCTCTTATAACCAGCAGTAACAATAGGCAGATGAGTTGCGGGAACAGGTAAGTAAGCTGGCATTGTCCTGAAAATAGCACAATCACGTAGAAACAGCAAATAACAATTATGCAGGTGGGTTGCGGGGAAGGGGTAAGTAAGCTGGCATTGTCTTCAAATAGCACAGTCACGTATAACCAGCAAATAACAATTATGCAGGTGGGTTGTGGGAACAGGTAAGTAAGCTGGCATTGTCCTGAAAATAGCACAGTCTCTTATAACTACTAGCAACAATAAGCAGGTGAGTTGCGAGAACAAGTAAGCAAGCTGGCATTGTCTTTAAATAGCACAGTCATGTATAACCAGCAGTAACAATTGGCAGGAGAGTTGCGGGAACAAATAAGCACGCTGGCGTTGTCTCTTTAACATCACAGTCTTGTATCACCTGCAGTAACACTAGGCAGGTGAGACGCGGGAACAAATAAGCAAGCTGGCGTTGTCTCTATAATAGCACAAACTTGTATAACCAGCAGTAACAATAGGCAGGTGAGTTGCGGGAACAAGTAAGCAAGCTGGCGTTGTCTCTATAATAGCAGAGTCTTATATCACCAGCAGTAACACTAGGCAGGTGAGTTGCAGGAACAAATAAGCAAGCTGGCGTTGTCTCTAAAAGCACATAGGTAGATTAGCTTTGACAGGCACAGTCAATAAGAACCTGCCTTTGTAATAAAAGCACACAGGTATTTTAACTTGGACAGGCACTGCTGGGTGGAGCTTGCATAACACAGTCAATAAGAACCTGTCTGTAATAATAATAAGCACACAGATTAGTTTAGACAGGCACTGCTGGGTGGAGCTTGCATAACACAGTTAATAAGAACCTGCCTTTGTAATAATAATAAGCACACAGGTAGATTAGTTTAGACAGGCACTGTTGGGTGGAGCTTGCATAAAACAGTCAATAATAATAACAACGCCTTTGTAATAAAAGCACACAGGTAGATTAGTTTAGACAGGCACTGCTGGGTGGAGCTTGCATAAAACAGTCAATAATAATAACAACGCCTTTGTAATAAAAGCACACAGGTATAATAACTTTAACAGGCACTGCTAGGCGGATCTTGCATAAAACAGTCAATAATAAATAATCCGCGTAACACAAAGCCCTAAACACTTCATTGCTTAGCATAAGCTATTCTCTTTTCTATCACAATTCCAATAAATGGTAAACATTAGCATAACACACATAGCCTCCGAGAGCACTTAAACATAAAAAAAAAACAATCATCCTTGGAATACTGCAGCAGAAAGTACCCAGGGGCATACACACCCCGACCCCTTTGTAAACACTGGGGCACCAATAACTTGAGGGGAGCCTACCCCCTTTGATTATTCAGTACTGCGAGCACTGGCTGAGGGGAGCCCAACCCCTTACAACGGATAGGATGCGGAGCAGAGGGGTGACGAGGTCATATGGCATAATATAGGGGAGTCTACCCCCTATATTAATGTGTGGGGCACTGAGGAGAGGGGAGAATAACCCCTTAAATAGAAGTGTTTCCTTGATTGCAGACTTTAGCAGCGGATGGGATTTAGTATGGACAGAGTACGGCAGCGGAAGGGCAACCAGGGTCTGACCAAATGCTGTGGTTCTACTGCCACCTCCGAGCCGACTCGTCTTCGGCGCCACCCGGGATGCTGAGCACCGCACCGGGGATGCACCCTTTTTACCAGCAAACTGTGGTCCGGAGTCTTACTTCCAGTCGGCACTGTCTTCCGCTCTCCACCCGGGGTCCTCCGGTCTGTCCCTCAAGCTCCGGTCTGCGCTATCTTCCTCCTGCCCACCTGAGGTCCCCAGCGCAGGTCCTCAGGGCGGGGTCGTCCGATGCGGTGCCTGTGATCCCGTCCTTGTCTGTTCTCTTAAGCTCCGTACAAGATGGGGATGTCGTCACTGATCCTCTTCTCCAAGCGGCTCCTTCCTCTGGGCAACTCCTGGCACTGCAGTCTTCGGTCCCGATCCTCCCAGCAGTGGTGCAGTCAGTTCATCTTTCCCGGGGTCCTTGATGGGGCTTGCCAGCGCTATCCAGCGCCGCCAAACTCGTTCCCCAGCCTCGGCTCTCCCTCTCCCCGGGCACGACGTACATCCAGGTCTCCAGACGGGCGGTCCCACTACACAGTCCCAGATTCACAGGTCAGCGTATCTCTTCTCTCCGCACTGTGCTGACTCTTTTAAGGGGTGAGCCCCTTCAGGCCACCCCCGTCCTTTCTCTTAACTGGCTCTTCGGGCCCTGGTAACAGCCCGCCCCAGGGTTCTTCTGCCCTGCAACCTGGGGTGCCAATGGTGTGGAGTCCATTTCCCCGGACTCTGCTGTTGTTAGGCAAGGGGGCTAAATAAAGAACACAGTGGCGCCAAACTCCCCCTGTGCAAGCTGCAAGGGTCACCTAAAGTGCAGCCCAAGTTATCCTATGGGTTCTATTAATTTTTACACATCTGTAAGGGGCAATTGTACCCAGGGGGTCTCCTGTATTTGTATATAAAAAAATGTAGTGTGGGGGTATTACACCAGCGGCGCGGTCCCGACCAGATCGCTATTTCGGCGGGTCCCACCTGGGGAACCCTCTTACATCCTCCCTAACGTGTGGCCACACAATCCAGGAGAGCATCGGTGGTATGTGTGCCTGAGAGGACCGGCACGCCTCCGCTGTAAGTACCCGGCAACCAGGGGGCGGGAGTATACAGCGCCACTGGGGGAGGTGATGGAGCCGCAGCACGGAATGTCAGTGACATCCAGCAACTAGTGCCTGTGCTGCGGCCCTTGAAGTCTTCTTTTTTCTCAAGAAAAGCTCTTATTAGGGCTGCCTGCACTGCATGCACCAACTTACAAACTGAGCTCCAGTGCCAGGAGGCGGGGCTAAAGAGGAGGCGGTGCAGTACATCCTGGGAAGAGTCAAAGCTTTATTCTGTTGGTGCAAGATCCAACTCTACACCCCAATGTTATTCCCTGTGGAATACCAGTGTACCCCGCTGCAGAAAATAGGAATTTTATACCTACTGGCAATTCCTTTTCTCCTAGTCCGTAGTGGATACTGGGCGCCCGCCTCAGTGCTTTGTTCCTGCTTACCTGCGGTGCGATCCCGTTATGTTGTTGGGGTAGCCCTGCTATCCTGTTTAGGTTGGTGTTGCTATCCTCTGTTCTGGTTAGCGCCCTCCTTTCACTTCTGGTTGTGTGTTGGCTTGTTGCCTCACCGCTGTTGGATTGTTTCTTCTCTCATATTATGTCCGTCTCCTCGGGCACAGTTTTCCTAGACTGAGTCTGGTAGGAGGGGCATAGAGGGGAGGAGCCAGCACACACATACACACACTAAAGGATTTTTAAAGTGCCAGGCGCCAGTGGATCCGATCTATACCCCATGGTACTAAAGTACAAGACCCCAGTATCCACTACAGACTAGGAGAAAAGGAATTACCGGTAGGTATTAAATTCCAATTTTTAATCTTAAAGCCCAGATTTATCAAGCCTTGAAGAGTGATAAATTGCATGGTGATAAATTACGAGCCAATCAGCTCCCAACTGCCATGTTACAGGCTGTGTTTAAAAAAATGACAGGAGCTGATTGGTTGGTACGTCATCACTGTGCACTCTCCACAGCTTGATAAATCTGGGCCTAATTCTAATTCTCCTTCGCTACACTGCTAGGACAGGTAAGGCCAGCAAGAGATCAATTTGGCCCATATACTAGTGGGTGTGGTTAAGTTTGTAAGGTGTGTGGCCATGCAGAAGCTGTGTGCATCATATTGATGGAAGAGTGGATAATTACCCCGTCATACCTAAGTATCCACCGCCCTCTCGGCGGCACTGAGCTATTCTCTGCAAAGAAAGTCATTCACACGGCATTTAATAGTTTACAAATTATTACAGATTTTCTTTACATGTTTAATGCATAAGCATATAGACAGGCCCTTACATTATGTTTTAAAGGACCATTAAACTCCTAAACCAAAATGTAAAGATATATACCATGAAGGTATAATATATTTACCGCTATGTTTTAGTGCAGACAGCTGAAGCTCCTTCCACATCTGTAGGAAAAAGTACTGATGGGATATGATCTACTGATAAAGCAGAGAATGAAGTCTACAGTTCACACTATGCTATTTCTGCAGAACAAATGTGCCTAGCTGTCAGTCACTGTCTGCTTGTATAGGGAGAGAAGCACCTCCCTCCTAACATCACACCTCTTATCTGTCCTGGTTGGTCTATGGTGCATTTAGAGGTGTGTTCAGCAGGTCAGAAGTGCTGGACACACCCCAGTGATGCATTACCATGACCTTTCAATGTGCACGTGACATTGTGAGCGTCTCTGTACAAAATCCCCACTATAACATGCTGGGAGGTATGCAACATGGCAACCTGCTGCTATAGAGCACATAATATATGTGCATTAATTATCTCCGTTATACACATTTCATATATTTTATCGTCAAATACTGGATTAATTAGCTCCTTAATTGCATCAGTGCAATTAAACAATCTCATTATCTATTGATGGCACCACTATCTCCTCTAGCCCCAAACGCGCTGTCATGGCGTAATCCTTGACTCCTCCCTCTCCTTCAAATTACATATTCAGCACCTCTCACAAACCTGTCATTTTCATCTCAAAAATATTTCCAGGATTAGACCCCTTCTCACCCAGGATGCCACCAAGACCATTATCCACTCACTGATCATTTCTAGACTGGACTACTGCAATCTCCTCCTAATTGGCATCCCTGACAAATACCTCTCTCCACTCAAATCTATCCTCAATGCGGCAGCCTGGCTCATCTTCCTCACCAAACACACTACGTCCACCTCCCCTCTACTACAAGCCCTTCACTGGCTTCCCTTCTCTTTCAGAATCCAATTCAAACTTCTCACACTCACTTATACCCCTTTTCCACTAGCTAGCACGGGTCGCAGCCAGGAGCCTGACACGGCTGCGACCCATGCTAGAGTCCCCTTCTACCCCTTCTACCCGGGTAGGATTCACGTGTCACTTGATTCGGGTTTTTGCGGCGGGACCCTTTTCCACTAGCAAAAAACACGGGTAAATGCATGCCCCGGGCATTTACCCGTGTTTTTGGAGCTAGTGGAAAGGGGGTATTACAAAGCCCTCACCCACTCCTCTCCCATTTACATCTATGACCTTATCTCCCTTTACACTCCTACCCATCCTCTTCGCTCTACTAATGCACGCCGCCTCTCCTGCCTTCTGATTACCTCCTCCCACTCCCACATCCAAGATTTTTCATGTGCTGCTCCCTTACTCTGGAATTCTCTACCACTCCCCCTCAGACTCTCCACCTCTCTACTGTCGAAGTCGAAAATATTATTGTCACACGCACCAAGTACAAACACCACACAGATGGCCTCCGTGCGCGTACTTGTTCTGCCATGCGTGCGCATATTCGCAATTTGCGTATGACCGCTCACGCGGTCCTGCATATTAGCGTGTGGTAGGAGTTATTACGGTGGCATATGTATTTGCACGGAAAAGCCACAAAGACATATCTCATATTTAATCCACATAGTGCAAAATGTACACATAGCCCACATCAGCAAGTTATACTTGTTTAAAAGGTACAATAACAAAGGGATTCACCTTTACAGGATATGAGGGGACAGCATTAGGTTAGGAGGTGGTGTTTGGTATCCAGCTGTAGGGTATTTTAAGAGCAACATTCCAGTAGCAGTTTGCAGAAGATAGCACGCTCCTGCGCGGAACAGAATATTACTATCAATACTGTATTTACTGTACTCTGATATTCGGAGGGAACCCAGTGGAGACCAACTGCAAGTGCACCTGGACCAGGCATCGCCCACCAATTCAACCCAACCTATGACCCCTCCTGTACTGTAAATGACCAGCCCTTTGACCTATAGGTGAAGAGATTACAGTTTCTATTGTATAATGTTTTAGCCAAATGTATAAAAAGCCAAGCTGCCTGGCCGGTCTCTCTCTCTCTCTCTCTCTGAAGGTCATCTTGCTTGATTGACTGAGCACCGGGTCCGTGTGGCTCTGGCAAAACAAACGTATGTACCATTGATTGTAGCCTCTTTTCTATTATTGTGATTGTATTGTTATTGTTACCCCCTTTTTGCAATTATATGTTGGTGGGTCGGATCCCAGCATTTTAAATACAATTGGTGTCATGTCTCTTTCCTGCTAAGGTTTAAAGTGTATTTCAGCCACACGTGTAGCTGCATTGTGTGTGTCTACCCCATCTTTGTCACCCCTGTCTGTCTGCCCCTCCCCTTTAGAATGTAAGCTCTCACGAGTAGGTCCCTCTTCCCTCATGTGTTTATCCTTCTCTTAGATTAATAATCGTCAATTGCCCCAAATCCTGCAGTTTTCAGCCACCCTGATACTTATGTCAGTGTCATCTGCTGATGTAGCGATGTTTAGTTACCCTGTACTTGTTCTATATTGTCTTCAACTGTAAGTCACTGTTTTCCTGTTTTGATTATGTGCATATGTACTCTGTAATTGGGCACTGCAGAACCCTTGTGGCACCATATAAATAAAGAATAATAATAATAATGTTGCATGTACATTGATATTGTTTGGGTTCAAAAAGATTTACAGTGCAATGAAGGTTAGAAGATAAAAAATGTTTCCATGTTATACCTGCGTTTACCTTACAATACCATATTACAGCTCACAGTATGTAATGCCCTTTTTATGTGATGCAATATTTTAAATTGTGGGGTTTGTAGTATTAAAAAACATCTACTGTATATACCTTTGCTGCTTTAGGTGCGCCTATTGGGAAATCGTCATGACTGTATATGTTATGGATTAGCAGGTTGAGTGCTGAATAAGCTATTATATATTAGCTTTGTGCAAGTTTGTTTTTTAATATAGATGGAAGGTGGTAATGGCTGAAATGCTTGGGATACATTTTTGGGGATGAAATCAATGTCTGCCATTTGGTTTATACCAAGTGTATAAAGTGGAAGTGAAACTGGGAGTTTTTCTTTTAAAACATTTATTGAGCTAAAGAGTGTATTATGGTAAATTGTCACACTTATAGGGGGAATTCAGTTCTCGGCAACAGGCTGGTACAATGGGGGTCATTCCGAGTTGATCGCTAGCTGTCGTTGTTCGCAGCACAGCGATCAAGCTAAAAAAATAAGATTTTACTCACCGGTAAATCTATTTCTCGTAGTCCGTAGTGGATGCTGGGAACTCCGAAAGGACCATGGGGAATAGCGGCTCCGCAGGAGTCTGGGCACAACTAAAAGAAAGCTTTTAGACTACCTGGTGTGCACTGGCTCCTCCCACTATGACCCTCCTCCAAGCCTCAGTTAGGATACTGTGCCCGAAAGAGCTGACACAATAAGGAAGGATTTTGAATCCCGGGTAAGACTCATACCAGCCACACCAATCACACCGTACAACACGTGATACCATATCCACATATCCAGTTAACAGTATGAAACAAAACTGAGCCTCTCAACAGATGGCTCATAACAATAACCCGTTATTAAACAATAACTATGTACAATTATTGCAGACAATCCGCACTAGGGACGGGCGCCCAGCATCCACTACGGACTACGAGAAATAGATTTACCGGTGAGTAAAATCTTATTTTCTCTAACGTCCTAGTGGATGCTGGGAACTCCGAAAGGACCATGGGGATTATACCAAAGCTCCCAAACGGGCGGGAGAGTGCGGATGACTCTGCAGCACCGAATGAGAGAACTCAAGGTCCTCCTCAGCCAGGGTATCAAATTTGTAGAATTTTGCAAACGTGTTTGCCCCTGACCAAGTAGCAGCTCGGCAAAGTTGTAAAGCCGAGACCCCTCGGGCAGCCGCCCAAGATGAGCCCACCTTCCTTGTAGAATGGGCTTTAACTGATTTAGGACGCGGCAGTCCAACCGCAGAATGCGCCAGCTGAATTGTGCTACAAATCCAGCGAGCAATAGTCTGCTTAGAAGCAGGAGCACCCAGTTTGTTGGATGCATACAGGATAAATAGCGAGTCAGTTTTCCTGACTCCAGCCGTCCTGGAAACATAAATTTTCAAGGCCCTGACTACGTCCAGCAACTTGGAATCCTCCACGTTACTAGTAGCCGCAGGCACTACAATAGGTTGGTACAAGTGAAAAGCTGATACCACCTTAGGGAGAAACTGGGGACGAGTCCTCAATTCTGCCCTATCCATATGGAAAATCAGATAAGGGCTTTTGCATGACAAAGCCGCCATTTCTGAAACACGCCTGGCCGAAGCCAAGGCAAATAACATGACCACTTTCCACGTGAGATATTTAAGATCCACGGTCTTCAGTGGTTCAAACCAATGTGATTTTAGGAAATTCAACACCACGTTGAGATCCCAGGGTGCCACTGGAGGCACAAAAGGGGGCTGAATATGCAGCACTCCTTTTACAAAAGTCTGAACTTCAGGTAGTGAAGCTAGTTCTTTTTGGAAGAAAATCGACAGAGCCGATATCTGCACCTTAATGGAGCCTAATTTTAGGCCCATAGACACTCCTGTCTGTAGGAAGTGCAGAAATCGACCCAGCTGAAATTCCTCTGTTGGGGCCTTATTGGCCTCACACCAAGCAACATATTTCCGCCATATGCGGTGATAATGTTTTACAGTTACATCTTTCCTGGCTTTAATCAGCGTAGGAATGACATCCTCCGGAATGCCTTTCTCCTTTAGGATCCGGTGTTCAACCGCCATGCCGTCAAACGCAGCCGCGGTAAGTCTTGGAACAGACAGGGCCCCTGCTGCAGCAGGTCCTGTCTGAGCGGCAGAGGCCATGGGTCCTCTGAGATCATCTCTTGAAGTTCCGGGTACCACGCTCTTCTTGGCCAATCCGGAACCACGAGAATTGTCCTTACTCCTCGTTTTCTTATTATTCTCAGTACCTTTGGTATGAGAGGCAGAGGAGGGAACACATAAACCGACTGGTACACCCACGGTGTCACTAGAGCGTCCACCGCTATCGCCTGAGGGTCTCTTGACCTGGCGCAATATCTCTCTAGTTTTTTGTTTAGGCGGGACGCCATCATGTCCACCTGTGGCCGTTCCCAACGATTTACAATCAGTGTGAAGACTTCTGGATGAAGTCCCCACTCTCCCGGGTGGAGATCGTGTCTGCTGAGGAAGTCTGCTTCCCAGTTGTCCACTCCCGGAATGAACACTGCTGACAGTGCTAACACGTGATTTTCCGCCCATCGGAGAATCCTTGTGGCTTCTGCCATCGCCGTCCTGCTTCTTGTGCCGCCCTGTCGGTTTACATGGGCGACTGCCGTGATGTTGTCTGATTGGATCAGTACCGGCTGGTTTTGAAGCAGGGATTTTGCCTGACTTAGGGCATTGTAAATGGCCCTCAGTTCTAGAATATTTATGTGTAGGGAAGTCTCCTGACTCAACCATAGTCCTTGGAAGTTTCTTCCCTGTGTGACTGCCCCCCAGCCTCGTAGGCTGGCATCCGTGGTCACCAGGACCCAGTCCTGTATGCCGAATCTGCGGCCCTCTAGAAGATGAGCAGTCTGCAGCCACCACAGTAGAGACACCCTGGTTCTTGGAGACAGGGTTATTAGCCGATGCATCTGAAGATGCGATCCGGACCATTGGTCCAACAGGTCCCACTGAAAGATTCTGGCATGGAACCTGCCGAAAGGAATTGCTTCGTAAGAAGCCACCATCTTTCCCAGGACTCGCGTGCAGTGATGCACCGACACCTGTTTTGGTTTCAGGAGGTTTCTGACTAGAGACGACAGCTCCATGGCTTTTTCCTCTGGGAGAAACACTTTTTTCTGGACTGTGTCCAGAATCATTCCCAGGAACAGTAGACATGTCGTCGGAACCAGCTGTGACTTTGGAATATTTAGAATCCAACCGTGCTGGTGTAGCAGCTCCTGAGATAGTGCTACTCCTACCAACAACTGCTCCTTGGATCTTGCCTTTATTAGGAGATCGTCCAAGTATGGGATAATTAAAACTCCCTTTTTTCGAAGGAGTATCATCATTTCCGCCATTACCTTGGTAAACACCCTCGGTGCCGTGGACAGACCAAACGGCAGCGTCTGGAATTGGTAATGGCAATTCTGTACCGCAAATCTGAGGTACTCCTGGTGAGGATGGTAAATGGGGACATGCAGGTAAGCATCCTTGATGTCCAGGGATACCATGTAATCCCCCTCGTCTAGACTTGCAATAACCGCCCCCATCTTGAACTTGAATTTTTTTATGTATGTGTTCAAGGATTTCAAATTTAAAATGGGTCTCACCGAACCGTCCGGTTTCGGTACCACAAACAGTGTGGAATAGTAACCCCGTCCTTGTTGAAGTAGGGGCACCTTGACTATCACGCGCTGGGAATACAGCTTGTGAATTGCCTCTAGCACAGCCTCCCTGTCCGAGGGAGTTGCTGGCAAGGCTGATTTGAGGAAACGGCGGGGGGGAGACGCCTCGAATTCCAGCTTGTACCCCTGAGATACTACTTGAAAGATCCAGGGATCCACCTGTGAGCGAGCCCACTGATCGCTGAAATTTTTGAGGCGGCCCCCCACCGTACCTGGCTCCGCCTGTGGAGCCCCACCGTCATGCGGCGGACTTGGAAGAAGCGGGGGAGGACTTTTGCTCCTGGGAACTAGCTGTTTGTTGCAGCCTTTTTCCCCTACCTCTGCCTCTGGACAGAAAAGACCCGCCTTTTCCTCGCCTGTTTTTCTGGGTCCGAAAGGACTGTACCTGATAAAACGGCGCTTTTTTAGGCTGTGAGGGAACATGGGGTAAAAATGCTGACTTCCCAGCTGTCGCTGTGGAAACGAGGTCCGAGAGACCATCCCCGAATAACTCCTCACCCTTATAAGGCAAAACTTCCATGTGCCTTTTGGAATCTGCATCCCCTGTCCACTGCCGGGTCCATAAGCCTCTCCTAGCAGAAATGGACAATGCACTTATTTTAGATGCCAGTCGGCAGATCTCCCTCTGTGCATCTCTCATGTATAAGACTAAGTCTTTTATATGCTCTATGGTTAGCAGAATAGTGTCCCTGTCTAGAGTGTCAATATTTTCTGACAGGGAATCTGACCACGCAGCGGCAGCACTGCACATCCATGCTGACGCAATAGCTGGTCTAAGTATAATGCCTGTGTGTGTATATATAGACTTCAGGATTGCCTCCTGTTTTCTATCCGCAGGCTCCTTCAGGGCGGCCGTATCCGGAGACGGAAGTGCCACCTTTTTAGACAAACGTGTGAGCGCTTTATCCACCCTAGGAAGTGTTTCCCAACGTGCCCTATCCTCTGGCGGGAAAGGGAACGCCATTAGTAATTTTTTTGAGATTATCAATCTCTTATCAGGGAAAGCCCACGCTTCTTCACACACTTCATTTAATTCTTCAGATGGGGGAAAAACTACGGGTAGTTTTTTCTCCCCAAACATAATACCCTTTTTTGTGGTACCTGAGTTTAAATCTGAAATGTGTAACACCTCTTTCATTGCCTCAATCATGCAGCGAATGGCCTTAGTGGACATTAGATTAGACTCATCGTCGTCGACACTGGTATCAGTATCCGTGTCGACATCTGGGTCTGCCATCTGAGGTAGCGGGCGTTTTAGAGCCCCTGATGGCCTTTGAGACACCTGGGCAGGCACAAGCTGAGAAGCCGGCTGTCCCGCATTTGGCATGTCGTCAAATTTTTTGTGTAAGGAGTCGACACTTGCACGTAATTCCTTCCATAAAACCATCCACTCAGGTGTCTGCCCCGCAGGGGGTGACATCACTTCTACAGGCATCTGCTCCGCCTCCACATAATTTTCCTCCTCAAACATGTCGACACAGCCGTACCGACACACCGCACACACACCGGGAATGCTCTAAACAGAGGACAGGACCCCACAGAAGCCCTTTGGGGAGACAGAGAGAGAGTATGCCAGCACACACCAGAGCGCTATATACTGCAGGGACTAACTGAATTATGTCCCCTATAGCTGCTATAATATTTACTGCGCCTAAATTTAGTGCCCCCCCTCTCTTTTTTACCCTTTTTCTGTAGTGTAGACTGCAGGGGAGAGCCAGGGAGCTTCCTTCCAGCGGAACTGTGAGGTAAAAATGGCGCCAGTGTGCTGAGGGGGATAGCCCCGCCCCTTTTTCGCGGACTATTCTCCAGCTTTTTTAAGGATTCTTGCAGGGGTAATTATCACATATATAGCCTCTGGGGCTATATATTGTGATTGTTTTGCCAGCCAAGGTGTTTTTATTGCTGCTCAGGGCGCCCCCCCCCCCAGCGCCCGGAGTGTGAAGTGTGTATGAGAAGCAATGGCGCACAGCTACAGTGCCGTGCGCTACCTTGGAGAAGACAGAAGTCTTCATGCCGCCGATTTTCCGGACTTCTTCTTGCTTCTGGCTCTGTAAGGGGGATGGCGGCGCGGCTCCGGGACCGAACACCAAGGCCAGTTCCATGCGGTCGGTCCCTCTGGAGCTAATGGTGTCCAGTAGCCTAAGAAGCCCAAGCTAGCTGCAAGCAGGTAGGTTCGCTTCTTCTCCCCTTAGTCCCTCGTAGCAGTGAGCCTGTTGCCAGCAGGTCTCACTGAAAATAAAAAACCTAAAATATACTTTCTTCTAAGAGCTCAGGAGAGCCCCTAGTGTGCATCCAGCTCGGCCGGGCACAAAAATCTAACTGAGGCTTGGAGGAGGGTCATAGTGGGAGGAGCCAGTGCACACCAGGTAGTCTAAAAGCTTTCTTTTAGTTGTGCCCAGACTCCTGCGGAGCCGCTATTCCCCATGGTCCTTTCGGAGTTCCCAGCATCCACTAGGACGTTAGAGAAATCTGCATTTCTGCGCATGTACCACAATGCGCACGCGCGACGTACGGGTACAAAGTCCTTTGTGGTTTTGCACAGGTTCTAGTGACGTTTTCATTTGCACTGGCAGCCGCAAGAAGATTGACAGGAAAGGGGCGCTTCTGGGGGTCAACTGACCGTTTTCAGGGAGTGCTTAGAAAAACAAAGGCATGCCAAGGAAAACGCAGGCGTGGCTGGACGAACGCTGGGCGGGTGTGTGATGTCAAAAGCCAACCCACCAACATTAGATTAAACGCACACGGAGACTAAGTACAGGGCTGGTCTTGTTCTGCACAATGTTTTTGCAGGCACTCTGCTGCACAGGCGTTCGCACTTCTGCAAAGTAAAAATACACTCCCCGGTGGGCGGCGACAATGTGTTTGCACGGCTGCTAAAAACTGCTAGCGAGCAATCAATTCGGAATAACCACCAATGTCCGGCTGGACATGGCGTTAGAGAGCTACAATAGCCTAACATCAATATTTATCACTTTTATCATCTGTGGGTCTACATTGTTGATGTTGTTGGCAGTGAATTGCTGTCGTTCTAGCCGTTCCAATGGCACTTTGCAGATGTTACCAAGAATTGCATCCCCCCATAATTTATGGTGTAGTTTTCCCAAGTAAATAAGAAACCCTTGCTTTTTATTGACTACTATATGTTTGGTGGTGCTGAACCTACAGGTGCCATGCTCTTGTGCCCTTTTAAGCATTTTTAAGGCCCCTCAACTATGATCTGAGCATCTTTTTGTTCTCATTCTCCATCTCCAGTTTGTCCCTGATTTCAAGTTGGCGGAGACAACCTGTAGCCAATCAGCTTATTGGAATGCTCACACCAAGAGATGAGTATTCTGATCTTCTGACATGTCCACACAAGTATTTGGGGATAGAGCTGTATATGGAAAGGGCAGTGTCATAGGGGGAGGAGGGTAACAAAATCAATCCACAGACAGGACGAGATAGTAGAAAGAGAGCAGAGTCCCCCCCCAAAAAAGAGCAATGTGTTTTGTTCTTTAAACAGAATACATACAATTTCCCGGTGGCCTGGATGCCGGCTATCCATATCTTGACAGCAGCATCCCGCCCGCCAGAATGCCGGCAGCGGGGTATGCGCAAAGAATCCCCTTGTGGGCTTGCTGCGCTTGCAAGCTGCGAGCATGGTGGCACGACACAAGTTCTGTTCCCACTCTGGGTGTCATGGACACCCATGAGTGGGAATGGTCTAGTTTTAACGGGTTTCCGCATGGCGGCATTCTCGGCTGGCGGGATTCCGGCGTTGGTATCCTGATCGCCGGGATACCGTCAGCAAGCAAATTTGAGGGAACTCCTTTAAACTGATGAGGGAAGATTGTGGTGTCAAACTTGGCTCTATATAAAAAGTTCATTAATAACTTAATAAAGTGCTTCTTTGCAAAACTGCAACTGTCAGAATCGTAAAATAAAACCTAGATATGAATATCACGTATAGGTTCCTTTAAATACTGCAATATAAGAGGTGGAACTTACCAATTGGGGGAGGGGGGTCAATCTAACTTCAGGTTTTTCTGACCAGAGAATAACAAAAGATGGATGACCTCATTCAGAATTGGACTTAAACACAACTCGCTTTCACTTCTCCCATGTGAACTATTTTACTCAGGCAACCTGCCCTTGCGACTCCCTGCAACAAGAGGGTTGAGCTGGGCAGGATCGTGGTCAGAACTTTGTGGGCCCCATGGCAGCTTTTTGAAGGGGCCCCTGTCCCAATGCTTCTAGAGAGACGTCTTCGCAGCTGTTGTTAATTTTATGCTTCATAATAGTGGCCTAGTTAATCTTTTGAACCATAGTAGTGCCCTAGTTAATCTTATGCCCCAGAATAGTGACCTAGTTCTCATTATGTCACATTACAGAGCTGCCAGTACACATTATGCACGTTCCCCCAAATGACATTATGCATATAGTGTGCACATTTCATATTATGTTGCATTGCAGTGCCCCCCCAGTTCATACTATGTAACGTTATAATGCACTCCACTAACTTTTATACATTATAATGAGTAGATCCAGAAGCATAACTAGCTATATTACAGGCCCCAAGACAAAAGTTTGTTCAGGGCTCCTATGTACCACCAATGGTCAAAAACTTTGACAGGGAAGGTGGGCCCCTCTCATCTCTGGGTCCCATAGCAGTTGCACTGCCCTTTACTGTTATACAAGTTGTGTAAGAGGAAAACTCCTGCCAGCATTATAATAAGTAGACATAACTATCTCATACTATATGAAGTCTCCTCATCTGACACAGACACTGCTATTTCTGAGCATGACAGACACAGACTGGACCAGAGCCGTGCCCTGAGGTGTTCTTTACCTCTGCGCAGATGTAACCCCATGTCACTGTGTATGAGGAGCATGCGTAACCATCTCACCTCCTCCATGCACACCCTGCCCATGTATCATCATGCATACAGTAGGTTGGTGCATTTCTCTATGCTGGCTAGGTTATGGGTGTGGACAATTATTCATTAAGTGGTCCCTGCTCATGCAGGCTTTACAGCAAAGTGTTTTCTTGTGTGAACATAGGAGACGTTACACAGTGGTTGTGCACCACCATGTAACATTGCTTGTTGGCCAAATTGGGCAGCAGACCATCTCTATTACATCATAAGTTATAATAAGAATTTACTTACCGATAATTCTATTTCTCATAGTCCGTAGTGGATGCTGGGAACTCCGTAAGGACCATGGGGAATAGCGGCTCCGCAGGAGACTGGGCACAAAAGTAAAAGCTTTCTGACTAGCTGGTGTGCACTGGCTCCTCCCCCTATGACCCTCCTCCAAGCCTCAGTTAGGATACTGTGCCCGGACGAGCGTACATAATAAGGAAGGATCTTGAATCCCGGGTAAGACTCATACCAGCCACACCAATCACACCGTACAACTTGTGATCTGAACCCAGTTAACAGTATGATAAACGTAGGAGCCTCTGAAAAGATGGCTCACAACAATAAACAACACGATTTTTGTAACAATAACTATATACAAGTATTGCAGACAATCCGCACTTGGGATGGGCGCCCAGCATCCACTACGGACTATGAGAAATAGAATTATCGGTAAGTAAATTCTTATTTTCTCTGACGTCCTAGTGGATGCTGGGAACTCCGTAAGGACCATGGGGATTATACCAAAGCTCCCAAACGGGCGGGAGAGTGCGGATGACTCTGCAGCACCGAATGAGAGAACTCCAGGTCCTCCTCAGCCAGGGTATCAAATTTGTAGAATTTAGCAAACGTGTTTGCCCCTGACCAAGTAGCTGCTCGGCAAAGTTGTAAAGCCGAGACCCCTCGGGCAGCCGCCCAAGATGAGCCCACTTTCCTTGTGGAGTGGGCTTTTACAGATTTTGGCTGTGGCAGGCCTGCCACAGAATGTGCAAGCTGAATTGTACTACAAATCCAACGAGCAATCGTCTGCTTAGAAGCAGGAGCACCCAGCTTGTTGGGTGCATACAGGATAAACAGCGAGTCAGATTTTCTGACTCCAGCCGTCCTGGAAACATATATTTTCAGGGCCCTGACTACGTCCAGCAACTTGGAGTCCTCCAAGTCCCTAGTAGCCGCAGGCACCACAATAGGCTGGTTCATGTGAAATGCTGAAACCACCTTAGGGAGAAATTGAGGGCGAGTCCTCAGTTCTGCCCTGTCTGAATGAAAAATTAGGTAAGGGCTTTTATACGACAAAGCCGCCAATTCTGAGACACGCCTGGCTGAAGCCAGGGCTAACAGCATGACCACTTTCCATGTGAGATATTTCAATTCCACAGTGGTGAGTGGTTCAAACCAATGTGATTTTAGGAGACTCAACACTACATTGAGATCCCAAGGTGCCACTGGAGGCACAAAAGGAGGCTGTATATGCAGTACCCCTTTGACAAACGTCTGAACTTCAGGCACTGAAGCCAGTTCTTTTTGGAAGAAGATCGACAGGGCCGAAATTTGAACCTTAATGGACCCTAATTTTAGGCCCATAGATAGTCCTGTTTGCAGGAAATGCAGGAAACGACCCAGTTGAAATTCCTCTGTAGGGGCCTTCTTGGCCTCACACCACGCAACATATTTTCGCCAAATGCGGTGATAATGTTTTGCGGTTACATCCTTCCTGGCCTTGACCAGGGTAGGGATGACTTCATCTGGAATGCCTTTTTCCTTCAGGATCCGGCGTTCAACCTCCATGCCGTCAAACGCAGCCGCGGTAAGTCTTGGAACAGACAAGGTCCCTGCTGGAGCAGGTCCTTCCTTAGAGGTAGAGGCCACGCGTCCTCCGTGAGCATCTCTTGAAGTTCCGGGTACCAAGTCCTTCTTGGCCAATCCGGAGCCACGAGTATAGTTCTTACTCCTCTCCGTCTTATAATTCTCAATACCTTGGGTATGAGAGGCAGAGGAGGGAACACATACACTGACTGGTACACCCACGGTGTTACCAGAGCGTCCACAGCTATTGCCTGAGGGTCCCTTGACCTGGCGCAATACCTGTCTAGTTTTTTGTTGAGGCGGGACGCCATCATGTCCACCTTTGGTTTTTCCCAACGGTTTACAATCATGTGGAAGACTTCTGGATGAAGTCCCCACTCTCCCGGGTGGAGGTCATGTCTGCTGAGGAAGTCTGCTTCCCAGTTGTCCACTCCCGGAATGAACACTGCTGACAGTGCTATCACATGATTTTCCGCCCAGCGAAGAATCCTTGCAGCTTCTGCCATTGCCCTCCTGCTTCTTGTGCCGCCCTGTCTGTTTACGTGGGCGACTGCCGTGATGTTGTCCGATTGGATCAATACCGACTGATCCTGAAGCAGAGGCCTTGCTTGGCTTAGGGCATTGTAAATTGCCCTTAGTTCCAGGATATTTATGTGAAGAGACGTTTCCATGCTTGACCACAAGCCCTGGAAATTTCTTCCCTGTGTGACTGCTCCCCAGCCTCTCAGGCTGGCATCCGTGGTCACCAGAATCCAGTCCTGAATGCCGAATCTGCGGCCCTCTAGAAGATGAGCCCTTTGCAACCACCACAGGAGAGACACCCTTGTCCTTGGAGATAGGGTTATCCGCTGATGCATCTGAAGATGCGATCCGGACCATTTGTCCAGCAGATCCCACTGAAAAGTCCTTGCATGGAATCTTCCGAATGGAATTGCTTCGTAAGAAGCCACCATCTTTCCCAGGACTCTTGTGCATTGATGCACTGACACTTGTCCTGGTTTCAGGAGGTTCCTGACTAGCTCGGATAACTCCCTGGCCTTCTCCTCCGGGAGAAACACCTTTTTCTGGACTGTGTCCAGAATCATCCCTAGGAACAGTAGACGTGTTGTTGGAATCAGCTGCGATTTTGGAATATTTAGAATCCACCCGTGCTGACGTAGCACCACCTGAGATAGTGCTACTCCGACCTCTAACTGTTCCCTGGATCTTGCCCTTATCAGGAGATCGTCCAAGTAAGGGATAATTAAGACGCCTTTTCTTCGAAGAAGAATCATCATTTCGGCCATTACCTTGGTAAAGACCCGTGGTGCCATGGACAATCCAAACGGCAGCGTCTGAAACTGATAATGACAGTTCTGTACCACAAACCTGAGGTACCCTTGGTGAGAAGGGTAGATTGGGACATGGAGATAGGCATCTTTGATGTCCAGAGACACCATATAGTCCCCTTCTTCCAGGTTCGCTATCACTGCTCTGAGTGATTCCATCTTGAATTTGAACCTTTTTATGTAAGTGTTCAATGATTTCAGATTTAAAATCGGTCTCACCGAGCCGTCCGGCTTCGGTACCACAAACAGCGTGGAATAATACCCCTTTCCCTGTTGTAGGAGGGGTACCTTGATTATCACCTGCTGGGAATACAGCTTGTGAATAGCTTCCAATACTGCCTCCCTGTCGGAGGGAGACGTTGGTAGAGCAGACTTCAGGAACCGGCGAGGGGGAGACGTCTCGAATTCCAATTTGTACCCCTGCGATACTATCTGCAGGATCCAGGGGTCCACTTGCGAGTGAGCCCACTGCGCGTTGAAATTTTTGAGACGGGCCCCCACCGTGCCTGAGTCCGCTTGTAAAGCCCCAGCGTCATGCTGAGGACTTGGCAGAAGCGGGGGAGGGCTTCTGATCCTGGGAAGAGGCTGCCTGTTGCAGTCTTTTTCCCCTTCCTCTGCCCCGGGGCAGAAATGAGTGGCCTTTTGCCCGCTTGCCCTTATGGGGACGAAAGGACTGAGTTTGAAAAGACGGTGTCTTTTTCTGCTGAGAGGTGACCTGGGGTAAAAAGGTGGATTTCCCAGCCGTCGCCGTGGCCACCAGGTCTGACAGACCGACCCCAAATAACTCCTCCCCTTTATACGGCAAAACTTCCATATGCCGTTTGGAATCCGCATCACCTGACCACTGTCGTGTCCATAAACTTCTTCTGGCAGAAATGGACAACGCACTTACTCTTGATGCCAGGGTGCAAATATCCCTCTGTGCATCTCGCATATATAGTAATGCATCCTTTAAATGCTCTATAGTCAATAATATACTGTCCCTATCCAGGGTATCAATATTTTCAGTCAGGGAATCCGACCAAGCCACTCCAGCGCTGCACATCCAGGCTGAGGCGATTGCTGGTCGTAGTATAACACCAGTATGTGTGTATATACCTTTTAGGATATTTTCCAGCTTTCTATCAGCTGGTTCCATGAGGGCGGCCGTATCAGGAGACGGTAACGCCACTTGTTTTGATAAGCGTGTGAGCGCCTTATCTACCCTAGGGGGTGTTTCCCAATGCGCCCTAACCTCTGGCGGGAAAGGGTATAATGCCAATAATTTATTAGAAATCAGCAGTTTTTTATCGGGGGAAACCCACGCTTTGT
The DNA here is from genome assembly GCF_028390025.1 of Pseudophryne corroboree. NCBI lineage: Eukaryota > Metazoa > Chordata > Amphibia > Anura > Myobatrachidae > Pseudophryne > Pseudophryne corroboree. The sequence goes on along the minus strand of NC_086454.1, from coordinate 246,465,434 downwards.
CACACACCTCATTTAATTCATCTGATTCAGGAAAAACTATGGGTAGTTTTTTCACACCCCACATAATACCCCTTTTTGTGGTACTTGTAGTATCAGAAATGTTCAAAGCCTCCTTCATTGCCGTGATCATGTAACGTGTGGCCCTACTGGACATTACGTTTGTCTCGTCACCGTCGACACTGGAGTCAGTATCCGTGTCTGGGTCTGTGTCGACCATCTGAGGTAACGGGCGCTTTAGAGCCCCTGATGGTGTTTGAGACGCCTGGACAGGCACTAACTGATTTGCCGGCTGTCTCATGTCGTCAACAGTTTTTTGCAAAGTGCTGACACTGTCACGTAATTCCTTCCATACTACCATCCAGTCAGGTGTCGACTCCCTAGGGGGTGACATCACTATTACAGGCAATTGCTCCGCCTCCACATCATTTTCCTCCTCATACATGTCGACACAATCGTACCGACACACAGCACACACACAGGGAATGCTCTGATAGAGGACAGGACCCCACGAGCCCTTTGGGGAGACAGAGGGAGAATTTGCCAGCACACACCAGAGCGCTATATATATGCAGGGATAACCTTATATAAGTGTTTCTCCCTTCTATAGCTGCTGTATATGTATTTTCTGCCAATTAGTGCCACCCCTCTCTTGTTTTACCCTGATTCTGTAGCAGGACTGCAGGGGAGAGACAGGGAGCCGTCCTTCCAGCGGAGCTGTGAGGGAAAATGGCGCTTGTGTGCTGAGGAGATAGGCTCCGCCCCCTTCACGGCGGCCTTTTCTCCCGCTTTTTTTAGGAAAACTGGCAGGGGTTAAATGCATCCATATAGCCCAGGAGCTATATATGATGCATTTCTTTAGCCGTATAAGGTTTAAAACATGTTTTATTGCGTCTCAGGGCGCTCCCCCCAGCGCCCTGCACCCTCAGTGACCGGAGTGTGAAGTGTGCTGAGAGCAATGGCGCACAGCTGCAGTGCTGTGCGCTACCTTACTGAAGACAGGAACGTCTTCTGCCGCCGATTTTTCCGGACCTCTTCGCTCTTCTGGCTCTGTAAGGGGGCCGGCGGCGCGGCTCCGGGACCCATCCAGGCTGAACCTGTGATCGTTCCTCTGGAGCTAATGTCCAGTAGCCAAGAAGCCCAATCCACTCTGCATTCAGGTGAGTTCGCTTCTTCTCCCCTTAGTCCCACGATGCAGTGAGCCTGTTGCCAGCAGGTCTCACTGAAAATAAAAAACCTATTTAAAACTTTTACTCTAAGCAGCTCTGGAGAGCTGCCTAGATTGCACCCTTCTCGGCCGGGCACAAAAATCTAACTGAGGCTTGGAGGAGGGTCATAGGGGGAGGAGCCAGTGCACACCAGCTAGTCAGAAAGCTTTTACTTTTGTGCCCAGTCTCCTGCGGAGCCGCTATTCCCCATGGTCCTTACGGAGTTCCCAGCATCCACTAGGACGTCAGAGAAATGGGATATAGCAATGAAAATATATTACATCTCCTGTCTACTGCCTGTCGTTCCAAATATTCCCTTGTTTAATAAGGCCCTCCAGGTTGTTCGTGTGAATCAGCCATCACTAAATATAGGTGAAAGAGTGAATAAGTCATTGGAAAAAAAATCACTGCAGTGAAATGCTACCTTCCCCCGCAATGTCAGTGGGGATACTGGCTCAGAAGGGTTCCGCAAACATTCACCTGTCAGTGGAAGCTAGGGTTGCCACCTGATCCCTTTAGTTCTAGACACATATTAATTACACAGGTTCTGTGGCTGATTAAAACAAGGTGAAATGGAGTCTTGAAGTCAGACAGCTACAGAACCTGTGTAATTAATATGTGTCTAGACTTAAAGGGATCAGGTGGCAACCCCAGTGGAAACCCATACTACAAGCGCTCCGCCCTCTCGGACATGATTCCTGTTTCTTATGGGTACTCCTTCATATACTGCTGCACCTTTGTATAATGCCCACGTGAACCTTTGGGTTCATATATATGTGTAACTCTGGCTCTGATACTAGCCAGTGCCTCCCCAGCCATTTACCTCATCGCACATCACTGAGAAACATAGAAACATTTGAAGGCAAATAAGAGCCACGTGGCCAATCTAGTCTGCCCATGTACATTCATTTTACCCATTAGGGTTCATTTTTTTCAGGAGCCAATTAACCAGTATATTTTTAGATTGTGGAAGGAAACCATAGTACCCAGAGGAAGCCGACGCAATATACAGACTCCACACAGCTGGGGCTATGGTGATGTGAGGCAGTAATGCCAACCAATACACCATCCGTTATTCCAAGACTTTTGTGAGATCAAGAACTTAATATTTGCGGTCCTTAATTGGTATATATGTGTGCGTGTGTGTATATATGGGCATTTGAATAATAAAAAAAATAAGATTTTAAACCTACCGGTAAATTTATTTCTCCTAGCCCGTAGAGGATGCTGGGGACTCCGTAAGGACCATGGGGTATAGACGGGCTCCGCAGGAGATAGGGCACCTAAAAAGAACTTTTACTATGGGTGTGCACTGGCTCCTCCCTCTATACCCCTCCTCCAGACCTCAGTTAGAGAACTGTGCCCAGAGGAGATGGACAATACAAGGCAGGATTTAGAAATCCAAGGGCAAGATTCATACCAGCCCACACCAATCATACCATGTAACATGGATCATACATAACCAGTTAACCGTATGAACAATAACAGTAACGGTCCAAGACCAATTTCAACTGTAACAGAACCCTTATGTAAGCAACAACTATATACAAGTCTTGCAGAGTTTCCGCACTGGGACGGGCGCCCAGCATCCTCTACGGACTAGGAGAAATAGATTTACCGGTAGGTTTAAATTCTTTTCTCTTACGTCCTAGAGGATGCTGGGGACTCCGTAAGGACCATGGGGTTTATACCAAAGCATCCAATCGGGCAGGAGAGTGCGTATGACTCTGCAGCACCGACTGAGCAAACGCTAGGTCCTCATCAGCCAGGGTATCAAACTTGTAGAATTTAGCAAAAGTGTTTGACCCCGACCAAGTCGCCGCTCGGCAAAGCTGTAATGCCGAGACGCCTCGGGCAGCCGCCCAAGAAGAACCCACCTTCCTACTGGAATAGGCCTTAACCGAATTTGGTACCGGCAATCCAGCCGTAGAATGAGCTTGCTGAATCGTATTACAGATCCAGCGAGCAATAGTCTGCTTCGAAGCAGGTGCGTCAATCTTATTAGTAGCATACAGGACAATCAGAGCCTCTGTTTTCCTAATTCTAGCCGTCCTGGCTACATAAATCTTTAAGGCCCTGACTACGTCCAGGGATCTGGAATCCTCCAGGTCACTTGTAGCCACAGGCACCACAATAGGTTGATTCATATGGAATGAAGAAACCACTTTAGGCAAAAATTGCGGACGTGTCCTCAATTCAGCTCGATCCACATGAAAAATCAAGTAGGGGCTCTTGTGACAAAGCCGCCAATTCTGACACTCGCCTTGCTGATGCTAAGGCCAACAACATGACCATCTTCCAGGTAAGAAATTTCAACTCTACCTTGTTAAGCGGTTCAAACCAGTGTGATTTTAGGAACTGCAATACCACGTTCAGGTCCCATGGTGCCACTGGAGGCACAAAAGGGGGCTGGATGTGCAGCACTCCCTTTACAAACGTCTGGATTTCTGGAAGAGAAGCCAATTCCTTCTGAAAGAAAATCGAGAGGGCCGAAATGTGAACCTTAACAGAGCCTAATTTCAGACCCATATCCACTCCTGTCTGTAGGAAGTGGAGAAAACGACCCAGATGAAAATCTTCCGTAGGTGCATTCTTGGTCTCACACGAAGACACATACTTTCGCCAGATACGGTGATAGTGCTTTACCGTCACCTCCTTCCTAGCCTTTATTAAAGTAGGGATGACCTCTTCCGGAATCCCCTTTTTCGCTAGGATTCGGCGTTCAACCGCCATGCCGTCAAACGTAACCGCGGTAAGTCTTGAAATACACAGGGCCCCTGTTGCAACAGGTCTTCCCTCAGAGGAAGAGGCCAGGGATCTCCTGTGAGCATCTCTTGTAGATCCGAGTACCAGGCCCTTCGAGGCCAGTCTGGGACAACGAGTATCGACTGTACTCTTCTTCGTCTTATGATCCTCAACACTTTTGTGATGAGAGGAAGAGGAGGAAACACGTAGACCGATTTGAAAACCCACGGTGTTACCAGAGCGTCTACTGCTACTGCCTGAGGGTCCCGAGACCTGGCACAATACCTCCGAAGCTTTTTGTTGAGGCGTGACGCCATCATGTCTATTTGAGGAGTTCCCCAAAGACGCGTTACGTCTGCAAAGACTTCTTGATGAAGTCCCCACTCTCCTGGATGGAGATCGTGTCTGCTGAGGAAGTCTGCTTCCCAGTTGTCCACTCCCGGAATGAAGACAGCCGACTGAGCGCTTACGTGATTTTCCGCCCAGCGAAGAATCCTGGTGGCTTCCGTCATCGCGACTCTGCTTCTTGTCCCGCCTTGGCGGTTCACATGAGCCACTGCTGTGACATTGTCTGATTGAATCAGAACCGGTAGGTTTCGAAGAAGACTCTCCGCTTGTCGAAGGCCGTTGTAAATGGCCCTGAGTTCCAACACATTGATGTGTAGACAGGACTCCTGGTCTGACCACAGTCCCTGAAAATTTCTTCCTTGTGTGACTGCTCCCCATCCTCGGAGGCTCGCGTCCGTGGTAACCAGGATCCAATCCTGAATTCCGAATGTAAGTGCAGCTGGGACCCGGACCACTTGTCCAGAAGGTCCCATTGAAAAGTCCTTGCATGGAACCTTCCGAAGGGAATGGCCTCGTAGGCCGCCACCATTTTTCCCAGAACTCGAGTGCATTGGTGAACTGACACCCTTTTCGTTTTTAGCAGGTCTCTGACCATGTTCTGGATGTCCTGGGCTTTCTCCAGTGGGAGAAAGACCTTCATTTGTTCCGTATCCAGTATCATACCTAGGAATGTTAGTCGAGTTGTTGGAATCAACTGTGACTTTGGTAGATTTAGAATCCAACCGTGTTGCTGGAGCACTCTCAGAGAGAGCGCCACACTGCTCAGCAATTTCTCTCTGGATCTCGCTTTTATTAGGAGATCGTCCAAGTATGGGATAATTGTGACTCCATGCTTGCGCAGGACCACCATCATTTCTGCCATTATCTTGGTGAAAATCCTCGGGGCCGTGGAAAGCCCAAACGGCAACGTTTGAAATTGGTAATGACAATCCTGTACAGCGAATCTCAGGTATTCCTGATGGGGGGAATATATGGGGACATTAAGGTACGCATCCTTTATGTCCAGAGACACCATAAACTCCCCCTCCTCCATATTGGCTATTATCGCTCTGAGTGATTCCATTTTGAATTTGAATCTTTTTATGTACAGGTTTAGGGATTTCAGATTCAAAATAGGTCTGACCGAACCGTCCGGTTTCGGGACCACAAATCAGGATTTTGGTACTTACCGATAAATCCCTTTCTCCGATTCCACAGGGGCCACTGGAGTGTAGTTACAATGGGGAAATAGTAGGTAGTAATTGGGAGCTGGCACTTTAAAAATTCTCACACTGTGGCTAGCTCCTCCCCTACTATCTCCCCTCCAAGCCAGTCTACGTAAAACTGTGCCCGAGGAGAGCTGTAATAACCAAACCGTAAGGTAGAGGAGGTTAGCGACGCCCTGTAAACCAGGCGAACACAAACTAAACCTGGAACAGAACCTGACAAAAACCAGGCTAGCCTGAACTCAACAAGCAGTCATATGGTGATCTGCAAACCGTTAAGCAAAAAACCAGGAGGAACAGCGCTGGGCGGGCGTCCAGTGGCCCCTGTGGAATCGGAGAAAGGGATTTATCGGTAAGTACCAAAATCCTGATTTCTCCTTCATCCACTAGGGGCCACTGGAGTGTAGTTACAATGGGGACGTCCCAGAGCTCCCAAAACGGGTGGGAGAGCGCTGAGAGTCCTGTAAAAACTGCTCGGCCAAACAGTGATGCAGAGGCCGTAAAAGTGTCTAACTTGTAGAATTTGACAAAACGAATGTCGGTTTGACCAAGTAGCCGCCCGACAAAATATTCATGGAGACCCCGCGGGCAGCTGCCCACGAAGGTCTTACAATGCGCGTAAAGTGCGCTGAAATGGAAAACGGAGGCTCCCTAGTAACCGCCAAGAAGACTGTCTGATGGTCAGATGTATCCAACTGCCCAGCGTATGCTGGGACCCCGGCTATTTAGTACGGGAGCATCGTACAGAACAAAGAAGAAAAACACTTCATCGAATAGCCTGAGACCTCTGTAGAGAGAGTTGGCGAGCCCTGACAACATTCAGAGAGGACTGAAAAACACTAGTGTCAGATTTATATGAAAAATGGACATCCCCTCTGGAAGAAACGACCGCTGAGGCCGAAGCACAGCCAGGGGAGTTGCCAATAGAGTACTCCCTGAAAAAGAGGCCGAACTTACGGCCGCTAGGCTAATCTCATTTGGAAGAAAAGCGAAAAAGGCAGAGACCTAAAATTCCGGTCAGTGTGGTTTGAAGCGCAGCGGAGCTAAACCTCCCAGAGAAACCAAAGATGAATGGTAACTGGAAGAAGGGGGAAAAACCCCTTTTATCCTTATTATGTCCCATAAAGTTTTCCAAAAGTGGCAAAAGCGAGAAGAGGTAACAGACTTCTGAAATCGGGGCCCAGTAGGCCTAACCGAACTAGGGAACTCCTCCCTTCTGAGGTCTCGTGAACAGTCACACGGGTAAACGAAACCAGTGTAAGATTGAACAAGGAGAAAAAAAGGAGCCTGTTGAAGTAGACAGTCCAGTCGAGGTAGGAGCCAAGGCTCCTCTACTGACAACAGGCGTATCTGTATCTTCAAGTCATGCGTGGCCCAACCAGCGCCACCGAGAGGACTAGCACGCATAATCCCCTCCTGTGTTACTGAACATGAGGTAGAAATAGAAAAGGAGGCAGGATAGAATAACCAGAAAACTCCCCGGAGCCCTGAGGGCCTCCTCGCCTACTGCCGCCAGAGCTCACGTCCGAGAGTAATAAAGGGTTAAAGAGTCAGTCAGAACGCCCTGAGGTCGATCCGAAATCTCCGCCCACAGCGGACCAGCTGACAAAACTCCGGGGAATGTTCCCTCACCCAGGAGTCTGACCTGGTGGCTTGATCTGGAAAGAAGATTGTTGTCCCCCGCTCAGAGAGGAATGGAGGCGACCACTCATTGCGTCGCAACTTGACTGAAGGTATAGAGTATCTGGTGCCGAGGAATGAAAAATCCTCTGACGGACCGTGTTGAGAAACGTCTATGCGGAGCATAAATTGGATCTGTGTCGAATCAGAAGCTCCTGGATCCTCCGGATATTCAGAAGCCACCTAATGTACAGAATGGGATAGTAGCAGTAAATTGTCCCATTAGGGAACCAACGTCACCCACTGCCCTTGAAAAAGAGTTATTCTGTGATCTTCCTAAACTCTGTGGGAGCGGAAGAGAGAAGAGGAAAGGACTGACAGTGAAAATGAGAATCCTGTAATGCGAATCTGAGAAAAGCCTGTCCAACGGAAATCAGTAAACAGGCATCTCTGAAGACAAGGGACACGTAAAACTCCCTTTCTTGACTAAAAGGATTGTAAGGCCAGAATAGGCCTGTCCGAGCCACTTGGCTTCGGAACGTGAAAAGAAAACAAAGGCCTGAGAACTGTCCTAATTCAAATGATATGTGAAAAACAGGGATCAACACCCTTTGCGGTTAGAAACCTATGGAGCGCAGCCTGCAGTATGACTCTCTTGTCATCGTAAATCGGCCGACCCATGCCGAGGGACTCCTGAGACGGTTGTAACCGCCCAAGCCTTCTCCCATCGACCTGCGCCTACCCTGGGACCCTCCAGGTGGTAGGAAAGTCTGTGTAATGGGTGTATAGGATGACATAAAATCAGACTGGACCGAGGATGTTGAACCTCTGCTTCAGCCTTTTTACCCTGAGAACCCCTGGCGACGAAGATATCACCCGTGTGGAGTCGAAAGCCTGAAAGGGCACGGAAAAATCTAAAGGAAAGACCAGTAAAGGTCTGTCTTGGAGCTGGGGCAGTAGTAGGAGAAAGCAAAGTGGACTTACCTCCAATGGTTCAAGAAATCCTGCAGAAAGTTCCTTCCCCAGAACCATCTGCCCCGTAGGATTTCATGTTCACCTGTCACTGTCGTAGCCCCAGAGGTCGTCGGGTTAAGACAGCCCAAGCGAAGATGCAGGGTCCGAGTCTGCAGACGTGGAGACCTCCAAAGAACATAAAGCAGAATCGTGATTCTGACCTGTACCAAAGTATCAATTGATCCTGATGCGAAGCATCCTGTAACCTAGAGGACAATTGTTCCCCAACCTACCTGCTCCGGACACGGTAGAACCGCGCTGCCGCATATGTCGATGGATCCCTGAGCAAGGTTGCCTCAGGAAAACGGCGGCTTGATGGACCGGCGATACACCGAGGTGTATACCCTAGAGAGGTTCTGATACCATCTCCTGCCATCTGCGGGGAAAGGATAGGAAAACAAACATTGTTTGATACCTGATATTGTGTATTCGGGTGTCTGTCGGCCGCCTACAGGAGCCTGCCCAGCTCATCCGAAACTGGACCAGTCGCTGTCATTTCGTCATTGGCGTGGAACCCTGATGGACTTGACGTGTCCGCCTCCTTTACCTGCAGTATCAGATGAACTGCTGTATAATGCACCTGTATATTCTGAGACACTGGTTCAGATCCACAGAAAACAGACATCAGTAATGCATGGAATGTTAGCAAGGTTCCTTTTGGAAAGGTGAAATGACGTACAAGGTCTCTGGTTAACAGTGACATTACCTGCATAATCTGAGCTGTTCAAACAGGAGTGTCCTGCAGGTGCGTGGAGGGCTAAGCAGATGGCTCCGCCGCATACTTCACACCTAAGAGGGAATTCTTTGACTATCCCAGGTGAGACAAACGAAAGGAGAAAAGGTGGGTTAAATAAACAGAGCCCTACGTAAGGTCTGCACTATAATGTGTAGTGACCGACACGATTAAAATAAACTTTCTGGAGCAGCGGAGACCTGAACCAGTAACACTGCGCTGTGGGACAGGAGTCTTAGCCCTAGGCTATAGGAGCTCTCCTTAAAGTTTTGTTTGGATTCAAACCCCTGTTCAGATACCCGCTACTAGCGTATTGAGCCACAGCGCTATTTGTCTGATGCCTTACACACATTCCCCAATTACAAATAGCATTAGTAACTAGTGACACCAATGAATAATAAAGGGAAGGCAACACCCCGCCCTGTATTTAGTGTACCGCTAATTAAGGTGCACCAGATGTTTCTCGGAGGTTCCGCTGGCTTTTCAAAATGGTGACCAGCCTGTGAGAAAAGATGGGGGAAAATGTTATGTGGCAAGGTGGGGTATTCTGTTATTAGAAAACATTGCGGAAGTGTTTGTTTTATCCCCTATATCTGGTATTTTATGGATATATCTATATACCAGGGCTGGCCAAACCAGTCCTCGAGATCTACCAACAGTACACATTTTCCAGACCACCTAGCTGGTGCACAGGTGTAGTCATTACTAATTAAGATGTGTTGCATTCATTCCTAACTGACAATTCTACAGGTCTCCAGGAGGCCTGGAAAACATGAACTGTTGGTAGATCTCGAGGACCGGTTTGGCCAGCCCTGCTATATACATACCCACACGCACTTAAATATATATATATATATATATATATATATGGCAGAAGTGGACCGGCACTCCTCCTGATGGCCACTCGTGACCCTGGTGCCTCCTGGTAACAACGTCGGCTTATTTATTCACGTTTTGAATACAACTTTTGCATGTTTACAAAACCCTGAGTGCCGCTGTCATCTTTATTGGGATACTATATATATATATATATATATATATATACACAAACATAACTATATATGTATATATACACACACACCACCGTGAAACCAACCGGGTAGATAAATACTGTCTATGTGAACCCAATAGGGTAGATAAATACTGTGTATTTGTAGGTAAATAAATACTGCACAGTAGATTTTTAAATTATTAATGAGCTGAGTCCCAGCTACTGTAATAGAGCAGGTTCCCTGATTTGCATGTAGGGAAATGCCGGGTAGAGGACTCTACTGCAGGGAGGAATGTAGCTATATTTCAGCAGCATGAAGTATGGAAAAGCTAAAAACCCCAGAGACAAGGTCTGTTGCCTAGCGACAGTGAGACCTGGGAGCCCGCTGAGTAAAGCGGGTTATAAGCCTTTACTCACCCCTCCTTGCAAAGAAATCCTCCCTGCACAGCCAGGAGAGGAATGAGCCTTCAGTGTGAGACTGACATACCCACACACACTGGAGCGGCGTGCTGCAGCGGCGCGGGGAGCGTAGAGAGCCCGCCGTACAGAGCGGGAGTTAGCTCCGCCCCCCCTGCCTCGGCGTGCCAATGTATCCCCCGGCCGCCTTGCTGCGGTCGGGGTGCGGGTAAATGTAACCCCCGCCTGCCTGTTTGCTGCTGCCGGGGAGCGCCTGTATATTGTAATATATGCTGCGGCCGGGGAGCGGTGTGTAACCCCCCCGGCCGCCTGTATGCAGCTGAGAGTCTGAGCCCGCCGGACGGAGCGGGAGTTAGCTCCGCCCCTCTGTTCCGGCGCCACTTTTAAATTTAAAAACCCGCTATGTATTACCCGGCTGCCTGTAAGCTTGTATGCTGCGGCCAGGTAGTGTAAATGTATCACCCGGCTGCCTGTCTGCTGCAGCCGGGGATTGAAGAGCGCTGAGCCCGCTTACAGAGCAGGCTGAAGCTCCGCCCCCCACATAATGGCGCCAAGTTCAAACCAGTAAGTGCGCCCTCTCTTCTGCTGATGCACTGCAGCGTTATAAGGGGGTTAGTAAATCATCCTTCAGTGAGATTCAAACACTGGTTGCGCCTTTGCTAGATGTAGGGGATAGGTTATGCAGGACACAACACAGTAAAGACCATCACATCTAAGAGTCTCACTCTGCACATATTATGTAAAATCACACATCAGTCTGGAGGGGGGGAGATTGTACTCACCGCTGTCCTTCTGATGGAGTGGCCCCGACACGCGCCGCACGCAGCGGTGTCCGGCCGGAATCTTCTGTGATGGAGTGGCCCCGACACGCGCCGCACGCAGCGGTGTCCGACCATTTTTGATACTCACCGCTGCCATGCTGCCGGAATCTTCTGCTGGATGGAGTGGCCCCTACACGCGCCGCACGCAGCGGTGTCCGCCAACTCAGGAGAGCTCAGTGTCTCCCTCAGCCGGGGCCCATCCCGAGCCGCACGCAGCTGCGATGGGACCCCGCCGGCAGCTCCCGCGGTGCAGACTGGCAGTGGCAGAGCTGCCAGTCCGTGCGTGTGTGTGAAGAAAAATAAAATAATAAAGAAAAAATTTCTTCAGCTAAACCCAAGTGAACCAGCTCACCTCGGGCACTAAACTAAGACTGGCTTGGAGGGGAGATAGTAGGGGAGGAGCTAGCCACAGTGTGAGAATTTTTAAAGTGCCAGCTCCCAATTACTACCTACTATTTCCCCATTGTAACTACACTCCAGTGGCCCCTAGTGGATGAAGGAGAAATAGGGTTGAGTAGTAACCTCTTCCCTGCTGGTTCAGGGGAACCCTGATTAATACTTACTGTAGACACAGCGTTTGAATTGCAGCTAAGACTACATCCCGTTCCGATGTGGAAGCTGGTAGGGCCGATTTGAAAAATCGGCGCGGGGGCACCTCCTCGAATTCCAGTTTGTAACCCTGGGAAACTATTTCCAACACCCAAGGATTCAGGCCTGAGCTGACCCAGGCCTGGCTGAAAAGTCAAAGACGTGCCCCCACCGGTGCGGACTCCCTCAGGGGAGCCCCAGCGTCATGCTGTGGGCTTTGGAGTAGCCGGGGAGGACTTTTGTTCCTGGGCACCTGCCGAAGCAGGTGCTCTTTTGCCTCTGCCCTTACCTCTGGCGAGGAAGGAGGATCCCCGACCTCTTCTGGACTTGTGCGACCGAAAGGACTGCATCTGATAGGGTGGTACTTTCTTTTGCTGTTGGCAAATAAATGGTAAAAAGTTTGATTTACCTGCTGTAGCTGTGGAAACCAGGTCCGTCAGCCCATCCCCAAACAATACATCTCCCTTATAGGGTAGAACTTCCATATGTTTTTTGGAATCTGCATCACCCGTCCATTGGCGAGTCCATAAGGATCTTCTCGCAGAGATAGACATGGCATTGGCCCTAGAAGCCAGCAAACCAATGTCCCTTTGAGCATCCCTCATAAATAAGACTGCGTCTTTAATATGGGCTAGAGTTAAGAATATAGTATCCTTATCCATCTTATCAAAATCAGCTGTCAGCTCATCTGTCCAAGCTGAAATCGCGCTACACACCCATGCCGACGCAATTGTCGGTCTATGGACTGCTCCAGTATGAGAATAAATACACTTTAAGGTAGTCTCTTGCCTGCGATCTGCAGGGTCTCCAAGGGCAGCTGTATCAGGAGACGGTAGCGCCACTTTCTTGGACAAGCGCGTCAGGGCCTTGTCCACAGTGGGAGGTGATTCCCAACGCTCCCTGTCCTGTTTAGGGAAGGGGTATGCCATATAAATTCTTTTGGGTATCTGCGGTCTCTTTTCCGGAGTCTCCCAAGCTTTTTCAAAGAAATCATTTAGTTCATGAGATGTGGGAAAATTTATAATTTGTTTCTTTCCCTTAAACATGTGCACCCTTGTGTCGGGGATCGAGGGTTAATCCGCAATATGCAACACATCCCTTATTGCCACAATCATACACTGAATGCTTTTTGTCACCCTAGGGTGCAATATCACTTCGTCATAGTCGACGAATCAGAGTCCGTGTCGGTAGTAGTGTCTTGTGTTAAGGGACGTTTTTGAGACCCCGACGGGCCCTGTGAGTCGGTCCAATCCGAGGATTGACCCCCTGATGTCCCCCCTAATTCAGCCTTATCAAGCCTCTTATGTAAGGATGCCACACTTGCATTCAACATATGCCACATGTCCATCCATTCCTGAGTCGGCACAACCGATAGGGACACACCACTCATTTGCTCCACCTCCTCCTTGGAAAAGCCTTCCGCTTCAGACATGTCGACACCACGTACCGACACCCCACACACACAGGGATTAACCTATAAGGGGACAAAACCCCAACCAGGCCCTTAGGAGAGACAAAGAGAGAGTATGCCAGCACACACCCAGTGCTTAGTAACACTGGAAAAATATGACCACATAGCGCTTTTATATATAAAATGACCAGATTCCCACTCACTGCGCTCAAAATGCCCCCCTCCTCTTTTTTCCAGCCTGAATGTTCAGCAGGGGAGAGACCAGGGAGCCAGCGTTTTCCTCATGCAGCTTCTGTGGAGAAAATGGCGCTGGTTAGTGCTGGGGATCAAGCTCCGCCCACCCGACGGCGGGCTTCGGTCACGGTGATTTTTTTTATAGAAAATGGCGGGGGATCGTAGAATTACTGCCCAGCAGCCTAATCTACCTTGTCAGTGCCCAAATGTGAGGTTTATTGCTGCCCAGGGCGCCCCCCCCTGCGCCCTGCACCCTTCAGTGCTGCTCTGTGTGTGTGAATGGGAGCAATGGCGCACAGCTTACCGCTGCGCACCTTACCTCATGAAGATCTGATGTCTTCTGCCTTCTCATACTCACCCGGCTTCTATCTTCGGCATCTGTGAGGAGGACGGCGGCGCGGCTCCGGGACGAACCCCAGGGTGAGACCTGTGTTCCGACTCCCTCTGGAGCTAATGGTGTCCAGTAGCCTTAGAAACAGAGCCCAACCGTTAAGCCAGCCCTGCTTCTCTCCCCTCAGTCCCACGATGCAGGGAGCCTGTTGCCAACAGGACTCCCAGAAAATAAAAAACCTAACAAAATTCTTTTTCAACAGAAAACTCTGGAGAACTCTCTGCAGTGCACCCATTCTCCTCTGGGCACAAGATCTAACTGAGGTCTGGAGGAGGGGCATAGAGGGAGGAGCCAGTGCACACCCATAGTCAAAGTTCTTTTTAGATGCCCTATCTCCTGCGGAGCCCGTCTATACCCCGTGGTCCTTACGGAGTCCCCAGCATCCTCTAGGACGTAAGAGAAAAAATAATCATATGTATTATGACATCACAATTTGTCATGTCAGTATTATGACATCACAACTTGTCATGTCAGTACTGCTATAAGCCCACCCTCCCAGAGGTCTCATTGCTGATCTGATCAGGACAGCGATTATGATTCTACGGATTGTATACTGTTAGAATTCTAACAACCTTTGATATTCTGTGCAAGTAACATTATTTTATATGTGTTTTGTAGCCAGATAGAGCACGGCGGATTACTAATGTTTCTGTGTATAGACACCACCTTTTCCTGGGATAAAAATATTTTGAAGTTTGTCCCAGGAATATTCCTGCCCCTTGTGTATTACTGAATCTCCGCATTATTCGCTCTGTAGTCCTGCGGAGAGCAGAATAGTAAATTAGAAACCACAGTTTTATGTTCTGTGTTTGTATATTGTGGAAGATAGTGAAGGCCTGTTACAGAAACTGAGTGTTTAAATTACATGTAAGAGGTGAAGGCATTCCCTATTATCTGCACAGCAAGTTTTTCGTTGTAAAATGTTTATTTTGTCCACATCCAGAGGTGGTTATAGTAAGCAGTATTTTAGGAGAAAAACAAATGACTGAAGTGAATGGCCCATAGCTGATATTAGTGTAATTAGGCCAGTAATTGGGCATACACCTTAAACTGCGCTTGCCGTACATATAATCATAAGCGTAAAAAGCAAAATGCTGTAACAGAGGACAATACATTGTGATGATGTGTAATGATCCCATGTGAGTTAATTTACAGCATACTTGCCTACCAGAAATGGTGATTTACACCCCGCAGCCAAGCCATGCCTGGGCCTCCTGGTCTCTTCTGCTAATTCCCCTTTTCCTTTTCTTCCATCACTCCTCCTCGTTTAAGGTCTAATTCCTAGTAACAAAGCAAACAAGAGTAACGTCACACATGGGCAAACTATGCTGCAATGCAGTGGGTGCAAATATATGTAAATACTGCCTGCTACTGCATAGCCAATAAACACTTGATATCCTTATACTGTATATACTCTGCACTGTATGTGTATTGTAAAGAAAATGTAATGTACATACTGTAACACAAGTATATATTTCTGTATAAACACACACACTAACCAATTACTTGTATTTCCAGTCCTTGCAATTCTTCATTTGCTCTATGGCGAAATTCCTGAAGTGGAAGATCTGAATGTAAGTAATTTTGTTTATTTACATGTTAAAATATTCCTCAGTTTTGTCTTGTGTGATTCACAACGTCATTCATGCTGTATAGAAACTATTTTAGTCATTAGTGCTCATATACAGTGATTACTATTACAGGTTGAGTATCCCTTATCCAAAATTCAAAATCCCATATTTTGGGGTCCCCTAATGAGATAATGACATATAAATTATATATTATGTGTATATATAGATATATTATATAGATATATAAAATAATATATATGTATATGTGTCATTATCTCAGTAGGGGAACCAAAAATGTGTGACTGTATAACCCTTTCAGACCGCCAGCTTGTAACCCGGGTTATTGCACATGAGCGCACATAATCTAGGTTGCTGTGTGCGGTCTGAAAGGGACCAGTTAGAATAATCCGGGTCATCCTGGTAGTGACCAGGGTTGAACTCGTGTTCAACCCGGAACGCTATGCGGTGTGAACGGGTAAGCTGTGTCGATGCAACCAGTTACCCATTTACTGTATGGGCACAGGCGGCGTTTGGAGATCATCTGATCTCCAAGCGGCGTCACCGGAATGCGTCACCGGTGACGTCACCAACCTGGCATATTGCCGGGTTGGGGACTCAGTCTGAAGGAGTCTCTTGCAAGGTCGCACCCGTGAAGTACCCATGTACGGCTCCAGGGTACGACCGTGCAATGCGGTGTGAAAGGGGTATTAGCTGTAGCTGTCTCACTGCTTAATACTTCTTTATCACTTCTTAATACTTCTTTATCTTCTATACTATAGCTGCCACATATACCAACAGGAATAAAAGTGTAGCCTAAGTATTAGGCTAACAAATGTAAATATGTATGATTGAAACACAATATATAAGTGTCCCTTGTTAGGGGGAGGGGATTGAGACATATGGGGGAGATGAGAAAAGAGGATTTTGGTACTTACCGATAAATCCATTTCTCTGAATCCTCTAGGGGACACTGGAGCATCCTTATACATTAGGGGTGTGAAGCTTGCAACCGGAGGTGTGGCACAATGTAAAATTAGCATTGTCTGCACAGCCGGCTCCTCCCCGTTCACATCCCTTCTCCCTCAGTTTGGAAAATTTGACTGAGAGAATAGGACATTATACTAGACCACTTGGCGAGGAACCGAACCGTACAACATATCAAACAGCAGTCAAGAAACTCTTAACTGAAGAACTAACGCTGTTTGCACGACTTGTTTACACAAAAACTATTAACACAGCAGGTCGACAGCACCGAGGCGGGCGTCCAGTGTCCCCTAGAGGATTCAGAGAAATGGATTTATCGGTAAGTACCAAAATCCTCTTTTCTCTTTCATCCACTAGGGGACACTGGAGCATCCTTATACATTAGGGGACGTCCCAAAGTTATCCCCCAGGGAGGGAGTGCTGTCTGCGGCCTGCAAAACTAAACGACCAAACTTAGAGACGCCGGACGCAAAGGTATCAAACCAGTAACATTCCACAACCGTGTGGGCTGAAGACCACGCTGCCACTCTGCCAAGCTGAGTAATGGGAACACCACTGGTAGTCACTCATGAGGCACCCACTGATCTGGTGGTATGAGCACCCGCCTGACTAGAAACTGTGTTCTACAGGAAATATAAGCTTGCCGAATCGCAAGTCTAACTCGTCTAGACAAAGACTGCATAGATTGGTCAACCCTTCCTTGGCCCATCATAAAGAACAAACAAATGTTCCGACTTTCTGAAAAGACGATGTAACCTGCACGTATACCCCTAAATGCTCGGACAACATCCAAGGCCATGTCCTCATCTGTGAGACTCTAGGAAGATGGGACCACCATTGACCGGTTTACGTGAACCCTTGAAACAACCTTAGGAAGGAAATCCTCTCTGTTACGGAATCCCGCCCTAACCTCATGAAAATTAACAGGGGACTTATACACGATAAGGCTCCTAACTCCGAAACCCACCTGGCCTCAGCCAAGGTAGGCAAGAATGTGACCTTCCAAGAGAAATAATTCAGGTCCGTCTTGCTAACGGCTCAAAATTTGGAGATTTCAAAAATTCCTACCTCAAATCTAAGTCCCCCGACGCAGCTGGAGGACGAAAAGGGGGTTGTATCCTCAGAATCCCATTAAAAAGGCTTGAACCAACCTCTGTTGAAATAGAATGGAGAGAGCCGAAATTTGAACCTTTAGAACGCCCCGTCTTAGTTCTACCCCTAGACCGGCCTGAAGGAGAAGTAGACGTCTGAATAAGTGGAAGTTCGTCAAATTCCACCCTCCAAATTAGGAAGAAGTGCATGGCTGTGACCAGCTTCCTAGCGACAATCATCTTAGGAATGGCCGCTCTTGGTATCAGTCTGTAGCTTAAGATCCGTATTTCAATAGCCCCGCCTGCAAAGGCAGTCTGTGTAGGTCTGGCGTTGGAAACGTTTCTGAGATAAAGGGTCCTCTCACTGAGGCAACCGTCAAGGATCTTCCGTAGTAACCCTTGCAGGTTTGAGTGACACCTCCTGTGGGGTCCATTTGGTGCAATTAGAATCGTCCACATTCGTTCTCGTTTCACCCCTTTTAGAAACCTGGGTATGAGTGGTAAAGGTGGAAAAATGTGAACCGTCTTGTAACACCAAGGAAGTGTTAATGCGTCCACTCCTTCTGCTGCTGGATCTCTTGTCCAGCAGATGGTTTTGCCGAGACACCATTAGGTCGATTTGAGGTAGACCCCATCTCCTCACCACCATGTCGAAAATCCATGGATGTAGGCACCAGTCCCTTAACGCCCTCCTGCTCACTGATCCCCTTTGACGGTTTATGTAAGCTAACATCGTGACATTGTACGACTGTATCTTTAAGTGTTGACCCATGCCTAGGTCTTTGGTTACAAGAGGCGTGTTGGAAGCCGCACTTATCTTGAGAATGTTCATGGCATCCACCTGCCTGAAACTGATGTCCCTCCAGGACAGCAGTCCCGCCACTGAGACTGGCCTCTGTTGTTAGGATTCTCCAATCCCAAATGCCAATATATTGTCTGTTGCGAGATTATTGCGCAACGACTACCACTTTAAGGAGGGTCGTGATCACTGAGGTTCATCTGGAATAGGCGGGAATGAAGTCTGTCTTACTAGAGTTTCGAAAGACGCCACCATCGTCTCGAGAAGGTGCCCCAGAGGTGTAGAGAAAATCGTTTGTGACCTCAACACCTGAGCCACTTATCTCTGCAGGTCCTTGATCTTATTCTCTTGTAGGAATACTCTCAATTGTACCGTGTCCACAATGAGACCAAGGAATTGAATCCGTTGAGTTGACCTGAGGTTGGATTTGTGGAAATTTACAATCCACCAATGTGAAATGAGAAATAGATGAGATGTCTTAACATCCTCGATCAACTGTTCCCGAGAGGCTACTCTGATTAGTAGATCGTCTAAATAAGGTTTAATAGTGCCCCTCAACAGTCTCAATTCTGCAACTCTGATCGACATGATAATCGTAAAGCTTAGTGGGGCCGATGATCAGCCGAACGACAAGGCCCCGAAGCGGTAGTGATCCTTTACCTGTGAACCTTAAGCAATCCTGATGAGGGGCTCAGATCGGGATATGTAGATATGCATTATGGTCATGTATATCATGAATACGCCTTGTTTTAAGTCTGCAATGACAGACTGGATTGATTCCATCCGGAATTTATAGACTCTTAGAACTGGTTTAAAACTGTTAAATTGAGTATCGGTCTGACTGTCTCAACTGGGTATGTCATGACACAAAGATTGGTAAAGAAAACCCGTTCGTCTGAGATGTGGGAACTGTAATAATGACCACTGACGGAAGCAAAATTATTATTATTTTTTTCTTTCTTTCTGAGGTCACTGTACCCCAGGGAGATTAGGTCATTTATCCAAAGTTCTGATGAGGTTTTGGGCCAGATGTCCCGAAAACCTTCCAGACGTGCGCTCCCCCATGGGGACCCCAGGTGAACTGGGAGGCCGTCACGCTATGGTTGTGTCAGCAGGCTGATCCTGCTTTCTGTTTGTTGTCTGTGAGCGGCCACTACCTCTGCCCCCATGTACTTGTGTACCGAAACCTCTTCATCGGGCTCGAAAGGACTGTGATCTAAATTAATCACGCGCTAGTCCCGAATAACCTCTCCTAATCTGTGGAGCGGCTCCGTATAAAGAGAAGGAAAGAGGGTGGACTTCCCTGTTATAGCCTGCGAAATCCACTTGACCAAATCTGAAACGAAAAGCATGCCCCCCGAAAGGGGATGGATTCTACCGTCTGCTTGGTGTCAGAGTCTCCTTGCCAGTGTCTGAACCATAAAATCCGTCTAGCCGAATCTGGCCGATGAAGAGGTGTGTGATGCTACACTGCTAATATCCATTGATGCTTGACACATATTAGCAGATTCTCGAATACCACTTCAGTAGCCTGTACACTACGTCCAGACCATGCTCTCATTGTCTTGATGACCCAAGCACAGATGATCGTAAATTTCTGTGCTGCACCTGCTGTCATAAAAATCGACTTTAAAGCTGCGCCAAACTTACGATCTGAGGCATCCTTTAAAGTCGTAACATTAGGAATTGGTAAGATTGTCTTCCTTGACAACCTTCCTAGGGAAGCCTCCTTACTGGAGGATTCTCCCCCTTATCCATTACACTCCTAGGTAGGGGATAAGTTACGTGAAAACTTTTTTTTCTTTCTTTTTTTTTTTGGACTTGAAAGAGTTTTCCAGGTCGTTTCCAAGCCTCCTGCATTTGAGATTGGAGGGATTTAGGAACGGGAAACACTGAACGTGGCTTTTGGGATTCGAACAATTCGAATTCTTGTGGCTTCTTTAGTTCTTGTATCTTAAAGTGTAAGATCTTCTTTACCGCTTCATTTAAAGCCTCCAGACCTGAGTTTGCCGTGTCCTCTTTTTGGAAAATCGGCGTCTAGGTTAGATTAAATTAACTCACCTTCCTCTGTATCAAAAAGAAGACCCTCGTCCTTCTATAATTCCTGTATAATAGGAAGAGGTCTGTTAACTGCCTTGCGCACATTCGTTTTTGTATGTGCGGGCGGCGCTAACTTGATGAGAAATTCCGTCATCATCGTAGAGAATCCCGCAGCCCATTCTGATTGTGCTTGCGTGATTAGCCCTCTCCTTGGGGAGTCTATTTGCGAGGTTTTCTTCCCATGACCTAGCGAGGGCACTGTTCCCAGGTGGAGCGTCCTTGCTACGCAGGAGTCGCACACCCTGGCGCTGCCAACCCGCGTGCTGTTTGTTACACGTCGGACGAACGTAACAGGTCTTGGAAGTCTTGGTTGTTTAAACCCCCTACCAGGGTATCACACAGTGCTTTCC